>NC_133330.1:223167764-224367764 GCF_042186555.1 Aquarana catesbeiana | reverse complement strand
CCGTATATAGAGAATCAGCACCATTCAGGTGGGAGGCCTAATATTTCACCCTATTCCTCTGTACTTACAATCACATTGTTTTGTTTAAGATAGAAGCATAGGTTTAATCAGAGTCCAGACTGTACAAAACAAGTAAACCTGAAAATGGTAAGTGTCAAACCTGAACACATTCTCTGCTAATGCATCTTTGGGTAAAGGTGTCCTTAATCTGTAGAGAAGGTTTGGTGCTGCTACGAAGGGTACTTTGTCTCCAGGAGGTGGAAGGACAATAGCATAGTTGTCAGTTCTGTGCTCTGCCTACTCCTGTGGAAGACTGCAAAGAAAAAAGTCAATACTCCCTTGGGACACTGGCATTTCGTGTCGGATGCAGCAGCACCCGTGAGATATTGTTCATTCAAACCAAGGCAAAAAACAATAGGACAAGGGGCAACCTTTTTAGTAAGAAAACCATGTAGGCTCAAAACAGAGCAACAGAAGAAAAAATGAAAAATAACCCCCCAAAAAACTAAAAAAAAAACAAAGGAACAGTGACAGAAACTTATCTGTGGGAATGGTGATCCTCTATTCAGTTCCCCGGAGATTGTTCGCGATTCGGTCCAAAGTCACGTCTGGCCCTTCTTGGTTACGGGGAATCGGTCAGGCTGTAGCCGTTGTGGGAGCTTCTGGTAGATGTGTGAGACCCTGAGCCCGAGGTGGATCTGTGCCTGCGGTATCGAGTGTCTTGAGCTTCCATCGGTTCCTCTCGTCATTGTTCCCTGCTGGGCGGTGGACGACAGCGAAACTCGGCATACCAATTCGGAACCTCCATCACTGGGATATCGAGGGTTTCACAGAAGGACTGTAGTTCTTCCGAGACTTGTAGCAGTGCCATGCAGCCTTGGTTAGTGGGAGAGAGGCCAAAGGGGAACTTCCATCTCTAGTGGATGCCCTTGGCACGCAGAACATCCAGTAATGACTTCAGATCTCTTCTGTGTTGCAAAGTGATGCCTGAGAGGTCCTGGTATATGTGAATGTCAGCTCCCCCATGTGAGAGTTTTATCCTGTTCCTTGCTTTACGGAGTATGTCTTCCTTTAGCTTGTAGTCCACCAGGCAGCACAGGGAGTCCACCAGGCATCTCTGGGGGGGTCTGTATCTCTCCCCTTGGACTTAAGCGCACGATGGATGCGCTCCATTTCCACTAGTGTCTGCGCTGGTCTATCTAATAAATTATTAAACAGGCCAGTAATGGTGCCTGTAAGCTGTTCAGCTTCTACTGCTTCTGGTAGTCCCCGACCCGCAGGTTATGGCGCCTACTTCTGTTATCGAGGTCCTCCACATGACGCTGGAGGTCTCTCAATTGTAGGGTGTGGGTATCTACCTTCTGAGTCACTTGGCGGAGGACCTTTTCCACATCTTGCACCCTGTCAGCAATGGCATGAATGTCTAGGCGTAGGTCTGCTATGGCTGCTGTCAGAGTGTCCTTAATATCTGCCGGCACCGTTCTCAGATCAAAGAGGCTGGGATGTTGCGGTTGGTGGGTGGCATGATCCCCTGGCTCGGATGTGGAGATGACAGGCAGGGCGCTTGCCTGAGATGCCGCTGTGTGCTTTGACAGACTCTGGAAGGAAGCCACCATGTTGCTTCTCTGGGTCCTGAACAGCTCGGGGAGATTGTGGCTCAGACCGCTCAGTTGTCTACGTGGCGAGTGGGAGCAGGAGGCGGAGGAGCTCCATGATGCTGTCTACATGTTTAGGCGTGTGGCAGAGCGGTATGAGGCTTCCATGAGAGCGGGGAGGATGGATAGCGGCGGGAGCTCTTCTCTCAGGCATCCATCTTCCCATGAGGTCTACTAAGATCAGTTTAACAAATATTAATGTACACATTTTACATGCATAGGCTTAAAGAGGAAGTAAACTTCCTCTGCTAACATTTACCTATAGGTAAGCCTATAATAAGGCTTACCTATAGGTAATGGAAATGTCTCCTAAACCTGTACCGTTTAGGAGATATTTACATTACATGCAGCCAGTGACATCACTGGTGCATGCGCTCTGAAGGAATGGCCACGGGTGCCATTCCTTCTGAGCTCTGTGCCATAATCAGTGGCTCCCGTGCGCATGCGCAGAAGTGACGTAATTGCGGCTCCGGCCAAGCATAGACCCTGAGCCCGCAAACCGGAAGCAAGATGGATGAAAATGGAAGCAGCTGCAGTGCTAACATCGCAGCGCTGGAACAGCTTCTTTTAAAGGTAAGTTTCACATAATGTGCTAGTATGCGATGCATACTAGCACATTATGACTTTACCTTGCAGGAAAAGAAAAATGTCCCATGGTATACAACCGCTTTAAAGCAAAGCAATGGCAAACATTTATGTACACGGCTGAATAGCATATATGGGAACTTTTTGTCCGACAAAGAATGTGTGATCCAGGAACCACTGCCAGACAGTATAGCCAACCTGCTAACAATGGTAAGAGGAGAGTAAGGGGATTACAACGGTGCCAAGAAAAATTGTTAGAATACTGTATAATGACACGTTGATAATAAAAATATAATGTTTTATTGACAAACAGATTAAAAAATGTATACAGTAAAAATATACACAGCAAGGGTGTGAGTACACAGTAAGGGAAGGTTACAAAACCAACATATGCAGCAATATTGCAAGAACCAGCCAGTAGTGTGACGGCAGGTCTTGTTCACAGGTTTTAAAATCCTACATGTTTCACCAACATTAGCTTCCTCAGGGACAGTTAGTTATACCTGTGTTAGTTTCATGAATTCTAAATAAAGAAATAATCAGAAAGAGTGTAACAGTATGTATTCAAACAAAAAGAGTAAATTACATATTTGAGGGTTGCCAGACATGGCTAAGAGTCTCCACACACAAAAGAAATTGCTAGGGCGAGCGACCGCCCCAATCATCCCCCCCGAAGAGAACACCTCCCCGCCCATCAGGTCACCCCACAGG
The DNA here is from genome assembly GCF_042186555.1 of Aquarana catesbeiana. NCBI lineage: Eukaryota > Metazoa > Chordata > Amphibia > Anura > Ranidae > Aquarana > Aquarana catesbeiana. Next base: position 224,364,813 of record NC_133330.1, on the reverse strand, counting down.
CCTCCATCCCAGTGGTGGTAAAATACCTACCGGTGAATCACAGGTGGCGAACGGAGCAGTCCCCCGGAGTGGGTTCAAAGCTCCATGTCGTTAATAGGTGGCTGCAGGGGGCGAAAAAGGGCCTGGCAAAATAGAGGAAAAAGTATGAGTTACATAGTGTTGGTGGACATCCAGAATAGGTCTGAGTGTCCAACCAAAATAAGATAGGGCTAACATAGCCTCAAGAATTCTCACAGTATATATCTTAATAAAAACAAGAGGAAAGTAAGGGCGCCCGGTAGGCTGACACTCGTGTTAGATGGGGTCAAGGACGAATAATGACTAGGGAGAAAAAAAGAGAAAAAAAAAGGGTAAAGGAGATAAGGACATATAGAGGGATAATGTTTTTATTAAAAACAAAAAAATGTATATTGAAGATAGGAGAGAGGGCCATGAATAGTGTTCAATTAGGCCTGATAGGCCTGAAAAATTCCATAAATAAAGGGGGAGAAAAAACTCACCCATAGGTCCGGCGTGACTCCTAAAAAATACTTTAGGCTGTGGAGATACAGTCAGTGTAGATACTATATTGGACACAGTGGAGCTACACTATAAGGAAAAGAGGACATATGGTCAGGCTTGATTTCCGGTATCTGATAAACAAGAAAGCCATCAGTACAGAGTAAAGAGGTAAAAAAACAGACTTACCACATTGAACAAGACAGCAGGTATGGGCGCCCTTAAACACCGGCAGTGGAATGGCCGGAGAAGCCGGCCTTTTATGCCCCCACACACAAGCGGCGTGTGACGTCACCGATCATGTGAGCAGACACACAGAGCCATTGCGCATGCGCATGTCAGCAAATCCGTGGGCCTACAAGACCCATGGGGCTGTGCGGAATCATCTGACGCATCATGTGATGTGGATGATGCGGATTACTTAATACTGGAGAGCCAACCAGAGCAGTGGTGCTGCAGTATACCAGAAGATGTTGTAATGATCCGAGTGGATCATATAAAATGCCAATGGCAGGAGGCGGGCGGACACTGGTGGGGGCAGTGCCGCCCTTGGGTGTCCATACAGCCAAGGCGGCATAGGACGCTGCAACCCCACCCAAGGGGGGCTAGCCGAGCATACCCCCATAACAAACAACGGCAGGGGAGGAGGAGGGTAGAGGGGAAAGACACCCGAAGGCGGCAGAGGGAAAGCCAGGGAGGGGGAGGAGGGGGCCGAATGCCAGCACCCAGCAGTGAGGGGAGAGAGAATGGGAAATAAGCAGGGACAAAGGTGACCACGAGTCACCCACACACCAGTGGAAGAACACGGGGTCAAGTCCCCGCGAAGGTCCCGCAAGCTGGCAATGTCAAGCAGTCGAACAATAGTTGAATGTATGTTTCAATATGGAATTATACACATAACCTGAGTGAATACAAAATTATATAATTAGATTGTTAGTATTTGTCAGAAAAAATAGGAGACAACATTTGACAATAGAATATTAACAAATATAGAGCCTATTACATTCAAATACACTCTATAGTAAATAAAAAGGGAACTTAATCCGTGGATCCATGATATGACTTGAAAGTGGGAGGGAAAATGGGAGGAAGAGGTGAGAGGGTTACAATGTATTAAACGAAACCTATCATAGAAGATAGGACAATAATTAAAGGAAGGATTTGAAACTGATGTATTCGTTCAGCCCTGGAAATTTGGTGGCTTCCAGGGTGTGTATCCACCTAGTCCCAAGTTGAAGTAGCTTTTAGTCAATGTCACCGCCCCTGGCATGTGAGGGAACATGCTCCAAGGCGGTGAACCCAATGACCTGAGGAGCAAAATTATGTTGTAAGGCAATATGTCTGTTGATTGCAGTGGTTGTGGTATGTTTGTACAGTGGTTTTATGTGATCTCTGATGCATATGTAGAACAGGCGTTTGGTTTTATCGACATAATAACATCCACAACGGCAAGTAGCTAGGTAGACTGTTCCCACAGTTTGACAAGTGCTTGTGTATTTAATGGTGTGGTGGAGCCATTAGGAAGCGGTATTTCTCGAGAGTCATAAATGAATTGGCATATGTCACATTTTCCGCAAGGAAAAGTGCCAGGTGCAGTTAGGGAGGGCGCCTGCATGGGGGAATGATGGCTGGTTATCTAACGATCTCTTAATGAGGGAGATCGTCGGTAGGTTATATCCGGATAAGGTTTGATATATTTTTTAATGACTGTATCAGCAGTCAGTAATGGCCAAAACTTGTTGAGAATGTCTCTCACTTGATTATGATGTTTAGAAAATTGTGTGATAAGACGGACAGGCTGGAAAGTTTCACGGTTTTTGGTGGAAAAGGTACATTTTTTCCTATCCAACTTTTTCACCTTATTGAAAGCTCGCTTAAGGAGTGTATGGCTGTATCCTCTATTCCTTAGCCTATGGTAGAGATCATAAGATGCTTTGATAAAGTCCGTTTCATGTGAGCAGTTTCGTTTGATACGAAGGTACTGACTGAAAGGGATACTGTTCAATAGTGGTTTTGGATGTGCACTACCTGCGTGAAGGATGGTGTTACCGGACGATGGCTTCCAGGATAATGACGAATGGAGAGTTCAATTAGAATCTAAATGGATTTCTAAATCTAGGAATGTAATTTTTGTTTGGCTGCACTCCATAGTGAATTTCAAATTGTAAGTGCTAGTGGCCAATAGGTCCACAAACTGGGACAATTCCTCCCGGGTGCCAGACCAGAAGAAAAGCACATCATCTATGTATCTGTGCCAGGAAACCACATGGCACAGAAACTGGGCTAAATCAGAGTTAGCAAAGAGTTCCCTCTCCCACCCCCCCAGGTACAGGTTGGCATATGAGGGGGTACACTTGGTTCCCATAGCCACCCCCTGTACCTGGAGGAAGTGGGAAGAGCCAAACATAAAATGATTTTGTGTGAGAATGAACTGCAGAAGTTCAGTAACAAACTGACCATAAGCTTCAAATTTTGGACCTCTTTCTTGTAGTTGTTTAGTAACAACCTCAATACCTTTAATGTGAGGAATGGAGGCTCTCTATGTCAAGAGCAACTAGCCATACATTATGGGGTAGATGCAGGTCTTCAAGAAAGCGGAGAAGGTGTATCGTGTCCTTAACATAAGAAGGTAGTGATGTGACGTGTGGGCTAAGGTATTTGTCAACGAGTGCGCTTGCGTTTTCAGTGAGGCATTGACACCTGGATACAATAGGGCGGCCGGGCAGAGATTTTAAAGATTTATGCAATTTTGGTAAGGCATAAAAGGTTGGTATTTTGGGATCTTTGACATTCAAGAATTTCCAAGTATTGCAATCAATTGTACCGTGTTGATAGGCAGAAAAGATCAATTTATAGTATTCCGTGGCAAAATTGTCAATGAGTAACCTAGAAATGGGTCGATACCATTCCTTGTTGTCAAGGATGTTGTGGCATATGCAGCAACATCCATGACAACAACGTTTCCGCTCTTATCAGCTGGTTTAATAACTAATCCTGGATGGTTTTGTAGTCATTTTAAAGCTTTCCTATGAGCAAGAGACAATTTGGAAGAACTAGAATTAGATGGGTCTAGGCATTTGATGGCATTCGTCATTTGTTCGACAAAAGCCCAAATGTTAGGGTTAGTAGAAAGTGTAGCAAATGATTGAGGTTTGGGTTTGAATGACGTGGGAGGAGGAAAGCAGACACCAGAGACGACGATGCCTACATCATCAACAATGATGGGTAATCGTCATCCTCCAGCAATGACAACAATTCCTCGATGGCCTTTATTTCGGCCAGTGTGGGAACAACATTACATGGTGAAGGATCAGCGGTGGTAATTTGGGAGGACTTATCATAGATCACTTTGTACATTATTTTCCTGGCAAACAAATGATTGTCTTTAATAAATTGAAATCTGTTGAAGTCCGCAGAGGGACAAAACATCAGGCCTAATTGAAGCACCTTAATTCGCTCTTTTGTGAGTGAAAAGGATTAAGATTGACTACATCTAGGTCATGGGTTCTTTGTTGGGAAGGGCATCCAAAGGGTTCGACATGGGACTCTGTGGGGAGTCCAGTGTCTGGGCTAAAAAAATAGGGGCGATCTTTGGGTCAATTGATTGTGTACTAGTAGGAAACATTGAAGTGAGATAAGGTTCACTTACCCATCTAGCAGTAGGTGCAGGGAGAGCAAGAGGTGCAGACACAGCGGTTGTGAGTGCGTGGTGTGCGATTTTAGTAATCGTGGAAGGTGGTCATGGCAGTGCACGCGTGAGAGGAGTAGAAGTGTTAGTAGTTTTAGGTCGAACAATGGTAGATTTTGACGCGGTGATGGCTCCAAAAGTGCGACGTATAGAGTCCATGGAAGTGGTAGGTAGTTCACCCTTTCTTTTTTTGGGGATCCTATCTTGTGAAAGGTCCTCATACGTAGTGGAAGTGCTAAAGGAAAAAGAGGTAGAAAAAACATTAGGTGCATCATTATTACTCTTGGGTACATTTTTCAGAAGTAGGTTTAGTCATTGGTTTATTGGAGGTGCTGTTATCCCATCTATAGGCATAGCCATTGGTGTGGGCCAGTTTATCTCGTAAAAATTTGCTTTCTTTTAGCATTGATCATGCCTAATGTGTACTCCTCAAGATGAGCCCGCAGGTCCTTGTTCCTTTGGGAGAATCTTGGGGAGGACACATCGGCAGCGCGATCAAGATGCCATTCATTAACTGAAACGTCCAATGAATGCAGTTCCTGTTCATATTGTTGACATAAGATGGAAATCATGTTAAAAGAACAGGATTGCAGGTTATCTTCCCATGATTTTTTTAGGGGATCATTCACTTTTTTGATATTATTGAAATTTGTATCCTTAGGCCCCAAGGGACAATTTGATGTTCAACATATTTCTCAAAGTAAGTTTTCTGCCAATATGTACGAACTTTTTTCCAGAAGGCGTTGAAGCCGTATAAAGGCTTTGTCAAGTTCTGCATCAGAGATATTCGATGCAGTTTGAGAGGTATGAATTTTGGTCATTAGGTCCTCCCAGGCCTCGCCACAGAAATCAGCCATGGTAGCCATGGTATCCACGAAATCGTAAAAAGATACAAAATTGAAAGGAAATTCAGGGTAATAATAACAAACAGCAAAAAATTATTTTGTTAGAAAACCAGACACTTTTACACAGGAAAAATCCAAAATGTATTGTACAGAGGACGATCCAGCCAGAGAAATGTGTATTGAAACTTTCCAGCCTGTCCGTCTTATCACACAATTTTCTAAACATCATAATCAAGTGAGAGACATTCTCAACAAGTTTTGGCCATTACTGACTGCTGATACAGTCATTAAAAAATATATCAAACCTTATCCGGATATAACCTACCGATGATCTCCCTCACTAAGAGATCATTTGATAACCAGCCACCATTTCGCCATGCAGGCGCCCTCCCTAACTGCCCCTGGCACTTTTCCTTGTGGAAAACGTGACGTATGCCAATTCATTTATGACTCTTGAGAAATACCGCTTCCTAATGGCTCTACCCACACCATTAAATACACAATCACTTGTCAAACTGTGGGAACAGTCCACCTAGCTACTTGCTGTTGCGGATGTTATTATGTCGGTAAAACCAAACTCCCGTTCTACATACGCATCAGTGATCACATAAAACCACTGTACAAACATACCACAACCACTGCAATCAACAGACATATTGCCTTACAACATAATTTTGCTCCTCAGGTCATTGGGTTCACCGCCTTGGAGCATGTTCCCTCACATGCCAGGGGTGGTGACATTGACCAAAAGCTACTTCAACTTGAGACTAGGTGGATACACACCCTGGAAGCTACCAAATTTCCAGGGCTGAACGAATACATCAGTTTCAAATCCTTCCTTTAATTATTGTCCTATCTTTTATAATAGGTTTCGTTTAATACATTGTAACCCTCTCACCTCTTCCTCCCATTTTCCTTCCCACTTTCAAGTCATATCATGGATCCACGGATTAAGTTACCTCTTTATTTACTATAGAGTGTATTTGAACGTAATAGGCTCTATATTTGTTAATATTCTATTGTCAAATGTTGTCTCCTATTTTTTCTGACAAATACTAACAATCTAATTATATCATTTTGTATTCACTCAGGTTATGTGTATAATTCCATATTGAAACATACATTCAACTATTGTTCGGCTGCTTGACATGGCCAGCTTGCGGGACCTTCACGGGGACTTGACCCTGTGTTCCCCCACTGGTGTGTTGGTGACTCGTGGTCACTTTTGTCCCCGCTTATGTCCCGTTCTCTCTCCCCTCACTGCGGGGTGCTGGCATTTGGCCCCCCTCCTCCCCCTCCCTGGCTTTCCCTCTGCCACCTCCGGGTTTCTTTCCCCTCTACCCTCCTCCTCCCCTGCCGTTGTTTGTTCCGGGGTGTGCTCTGCTAGCCCCCCTTGGGTGGGGTTGCAGCTCCTTATACCACCTTGGCTGTATGGACACCCAAGGGCGCCCGCCTCCTGCCATTGGCATTTTAAATGATCCACTCGGATCATTACAACATCTTCTGGTATACTGCAGCACCACTGCTCTGGTTGGCTCTCCAGTCTATTGAGTAATCCACGTCATCCACATCACATGATGCGTCAGATGATTCTGCACAGCCCCATGGGTCTTGTTGATGATGCGCGCATGCGCAATGGCTCTGTGTGTCCGCTCACACGATCGGTGACGTCAGACGCCACTCGTGTGTGGGGGCATAAAAGGCCGGCTTCTCTGGCCATTCTGCTGCCGGTGCTTAAGGGCGCCCATACCTGCTGTCTTGTTCAATGTGGTAAGTCTGTTTTTTTATCTCTTTACTCTGCACTGATGGCTTTCTTGTTTATCAGATCCCAGAAATCAAGCCTGACCATAGGTCCTCTTTTCCTTATAGTGTAGCTCCACTGTGTCCAATATAGTATCTACACTGACTGTATCTCCACAGCCTAAAGTATTTTTTAGGAGTCACGCCGGACCTATGGGTGAGTTTTTTCTCCCCCTTTATTTATGGAATTTTTCAGGCCTATCAGGCCTAATTGAACACTATTCATGGCCCTCTCTCCTATCTTCAATATACATCTTTTTGTTTTTAATAAAAACATTATCCCTCTATATGTCCTTATCTCCTTTCCCCTTTTTTTTTCTCCCTAGTCATTATTTGTCCTTGACCCCATCTAACACGAGTGTCAGCCTACCGGGCGCCCTTACTTTTCTCTTGTTTTTATTAAGATATATACTATGGGTATTCTTGAGGCTATGTTAGCCCTATCTTATTTTGGTTGGACACTCAGACCTATTCTGGATGTCCACCAACACTATGTAACTCATACTTTTTCCTCTATTTTGCCAGGCCCTTTTTCGCCCCCTGCAGCCACCTATTAGCGACATGGAGCTTTGAGCCCACTCCGGGGGACTGCTCCATTCGCCCACTGTGATTCACCGGTAGGTATTTTACCACCACTGGGATGGAGGCCTTTGGGGTGACCTGATGTGCGGGGAGGTGTTCCCTTCGGGGGGGATGATTGGGGCGGTCGCTCGCCCTAGCAATTTCTTTTGTGTGTGGAGACTCTTAGCCATGTCTGGCAACCCTTAAATATGTAATTTACTCTTTTTGTTTGAATACATACTGTTACACTCTTTCTGATTATTTATTTCTTTATTTAGAATTCATGAAACTAACACAGGTATAACCAACTGTCCCTGAGGAAGCCAATGTTGGCGAAACATGTAGGATTTTAAAACCTGTGAACAAGACCTGTTCGCACGTTACTGGCTGGTTCTTGCAATATTGCTGCATATGTTGGTTTTGTAACCTTCCCTTACTGTGTACTCACACCCTTGCTGTGTATATTTTTTACTGTATACATTTTTTAATCTGTTTGTCAATAAAACATTATATTTTTATTATCAACGTGTCATTATACAGTATTCTAACAATTTTTCTTGGCTCGTTATAATCCCCTTACTCTCCTCTTACCATTGTTACCAAATTAATTGGGATGAGGTGCCGTATTATATTGAGGACTATCTAGTCAAAAACCCCCTTCTTCCTAGTATAGCCAACCTAGTGACTTCAAGTATAACTAAAGGAGAATTAGAACACCTGTCAGTTTTTCATTTCTTTCTGTACCCCTGTTAGGGAGATTCACTGTGACAGACCTAGCCAGGACAGAGGATTTTGGAGAGGACTGAATGCAAGCCTCTTGCCGACCGATTATGGGCCCTGGATTTTAAGGGAACAATACTCTTTGCGAGGTGAATGAGAAATCCAGTCTGATCTGTACTAATCAGACTCAATCTTGTATATATGTATATATTGTATATTGTCTCATTTTGTTGTGGACGCTTTGCTGTGATCGGTTAGGGTGTGGCTGTATTCCAATCTTCTACGTCTGCTCTGGATATTATGGGATGTTTCTCTCTATAGAGGGAGGGGGGATTCCTCCAGCAGCCCCCTGCTAAGACTGTTTACTGAGGAGAAGTTTGAACACACCTGACCTGTGTGTCTATTGTCATTGGACAGTCTAACCCGTCCTATTTTCCAAGGGTGGGGGGAAAGAGTCTCTGAGTTATTTTATCTGTTGTGTCCATGTGTGATAATAAATGAGTTTGTTGTGTGCCACTCCAAGACTGGTGTTGTCTGGTGACTGGGTGGGCTAAAGGGTCTTGGATAGTGCTGGTTCTGGACAGAGGAAGCATTTACGGCTGACAGAGACATGTTTGAGGACAGGGGTTCGTTACATTCACCATCTCTATTAGTCCTGTTTATTATTATCAATGAAAGTGAAAGTAAAAGAAAATTCCAAAATGGGTTGTTCCCAGAACAGCAAGAGTGCCAATATCTTCCAATAAAAATGCTAGTTCTGGTGACCCTGGTGATGACCAGGGATTACCTCAATTTAGAAGGATTTTCTCCCACTTCCTGTTTTGGTTAGGGGACACAGAAGACAAAAATAAATCTTTCAGGGGCTATTCCTTTGCCTTTAGTTCTAGTCTTCACTGCTGGCTTTAAAAAGACCCTGTCATCAGATTTATTTCACCATAAGATTATATGTGCATTGAGTAAATGTTTAGCATGTTATTACTTGTAAAAGCCCCCCTTGTGTAGACATTCAAAAGCCCTAAGACTGCTACTGGTCACTGCCATCTTGGATGTGATGTCAGCAGCCTTCAAGTGACACTTGTAGTGTAGAGTAGTATTCCCCTTCACTTCCCTGGCATCTACTGTATATATGTGGTTATGTAAGGAGGTGATGAGAGGGCAGAGGAGTCAGTTTAGCACAGAAAGGGGAGGGATATAATGCCAAAGGAAGCAGGGGACTGTGCTAACCACTGGTCTCTTCCCAGAAAAGCAAGTTCGAAGACACATTGCAAATTGATAAAATATAACTTTTACATTTTTCTGTGATTTTACCTGCATTTTGAAAGTTGGTAACATGGTCTCTTTAACCACTTGATTCCCACGCTATAGCCGAAAGATGGTTACAGTGTTGCCAGGAGGGCGTACATGGTCGTTCTTACGCTGCCCATGCCCCCAGTGGCGTGCTGGCGGTGCGCTCTGTGATTACCAAGTCCTTGGAACCTGGCCCTTTAGCATGTAATCCACTGTCAGCCAATGACAGCTGATCAAATTATGTAAACAGAAGCCAGTAAACGGCTTATTTTTCCCCCACGCTAACAGTGTGAGGAGAAAAAAATAAGCTGAATATCGGCTTGTGCCACCTACCAGTGCCCATCAGTGCTCGTCAGTACTGCTAACCAGTGCCACCTATCAGTGCCTATCAGTGCTGACAATCAATGCCTCATCATCAGTGCCACCTATCAGCGCTGCCTATTAGTGCCACCCATCAGTGCCCATCAGTACCACCTATCAGTGCCGCTTATCAGTCCCACCTTGGGTTCCCTTCAGTGCTGCCTATCAGTGCCCTTCAGTGCCGCCTATCAGTGCCCTCCAGTGTCATCTATCAGTGCTATTTATCAGTGCCCATCAGTGCCATCTATCAGTGCCCATCAGTGCCACCTATCAGTGCTGCCTCATCAGTGCCACCTATCAGTGCCCATCAGTGCCACCTATCAGTGCCGCCTTATCGTGCCTATCAGTGCAGCCTATCAGTGCCCATCAGTGCAACCTCATCAGCGAACATCGATGAAGAAGAAAAATTACCTGTTTGCAAAATTTTATAGCAAACTATGAAAATTGTTTTTTTTTTTTCAAAATGTTCAGTCTTTTTTTGTTTAGAAAAAAAAACCTAGTGGTGATTAAATACTGCCAAAAGGAAGCTCTATTTGTGTGAAAAAATGATAAAAATTTAATTTTGGTACAGTGTAGCACGCCGTGCAATTGTCATTCAAAGAGTGACAGCACTGAAAGCTGAAAATTGGCCTGGGCAGGAAGCGACCAGTAAGCAAGTGGTTAAACAAAGCTTAATTAAAAACCTACCCCTAGCCAGCTTATTGGACAATCAATGATATTTACATCTGTTTGTTCTTTCTTTCTGTCAGCAAGCTTCCATTATTAGCTCCAAATCAGTATGTAATGTGGCATAACCTGATTGACTCACAGTGAGGCCCCTCCACCTCCTAGTCCTGCTATATAAGAGCTTGCAATGAGCTAATAAAAAGACAGATTCAGATACTTATTGTGACAGACCTAGCTGGGAGAGAGACTTTTGGAGGGGACTGAATGCTAGCCTTTTGCCAATCGATCGTGGGCCCTGGAATTTGGGGGAACGGTGCTCTTTGTAAGCTGTATGCCTGGGGACCCTTGAGGTGGTATTACTGTTGGTTCGGGTCCTGGTCCCCAGGACACACAGACTCTGGGGACCCTGGATTTGCCATATTGGAATAGTGACTGATTCATACCGTTGGGACTCCTACTGTTAAATGCTAATGTCATCAATTCCAGCTACCTGTCTGTTGTCTGCTAAAATGTGTATTGTAAATAAGTCTCTAGTATGGGATCTAAGAGTCATTAGATCCCCATTGTTGTTTGTGTTAATTAACTCTGCTATTGTGATAATGTTGATTGTGTTTTCTAAGCTACAAGATGGCCAGTCTGGCCTAAAGGTCATGTCTGAGTCATCTAGGCTGTCTAAAGGGATTAGTTAATTAGCCAATGTTAATTAGGTTTCTGGTCACAGGTGTATGTTCAGAGTAATATGAGCCGGAGGTATGCACCTCCACGTTTAGTGTATAAAAGGGCCTGTATTTTCCAATAAAAGAGATCCCTGTTTGAACTTACATACTGCCTGCCTGGTGTTTGTTCTGAGCTATCACAACTGGATTCGAATGGCACATAGCTGTAGTTCTAATCCCAGAGCATCGGATGACTGAACCATCAGACGTGCTATCTGCAATCTGATTCTATAGCAGCAGAGGAGTGTCGGGAGAGTGGAATAGAGCGAGCAGGGGCTCATATACATTGGTTGGCAGCCGTGGGATTTGCTCTCCAGTTACTGGGACACTCCAAACCAGCCTGCAGGAGAGCCACGCAGAAAGACTTACTTGAGAGCCATGGAGGGAATGGTGGGATCATGCTTCCTTGCCGTGAACACATCCAAACCATCACCTGGATCCAAGGTCCAGATAGCAGGAGGGGAGAGATACCAGCCACCATGGATGAGGAATTCAGAAGGAGGTTGTGAGAGATGCAGATACAGCACAGAGGACCAGTATCAGAGCAGGTCCTGCTAGGATGGTTTGATTCTATCCGCTGTGAACTCTGGAAGGAAGTGCTAGCCCGTGAGCAGCGAAACCAGGGAAAAGTTCTCCCCTCCATCCATGTAAGGTACTGGTCGCAGTATGAAGTACGATTGCTGTTATTGGGGGAACAGCTGAACCAGGAGTGGACAGCTGAGTTTAGCAGGCTGATCCGGGCAGAAATTCGGTTGGACGAGACCTACAGAGCCCTCCAGTGGTATGTAGCTCAAGTGTGCCCGTGGACAGCGGATGACAGCCCCACAGAAGGCTTTGACTACGATGGCCTGGGATTGTTGTACTGGAGGCTGTCCAAGGACCCTGACTTTGGGAGTGATCGGGAGTGGCGTTTGGAAATAATGGAGCACAGAGAGCGAAGACTGAATGTCTCGGAAGTGCACTGGGCACAGGAAGATTTGGAGTTTCTGGCCGTTCAGAAATGGGAGCTTGAGATGGCCTATAGACAGCTGCTAGACTCCGCTCAGCAGCAGGGTGGGGCTTCCTTTGCCTGGGACTTTGAGGAAATACCAGCTGACAACTCTGAAATCCTGGCTGAAGAGTTGACAATGTGGCAGAGTAACAGTGTGCTTTGCCAACCTGCCCCCGCAGCTATGGAGGCGGAGGTCTTATGGCGGATGCAGCAAGTGCTGACTGACCTTGATGAACCTGTTTCTGCATTGGATGATCTTGGATGGAGGAATGTGCCTGTCCAGCAGAATGCCAGAGAATCGGCAGTGGAAAATCTGAAGATTGCCGTCCCCAAACCTGAAGTGCTGACAACAGGGCAGAGCTCTGCTAACCTCTGCCCAGCACTGATAGCATCTTCTGGGTTCCATGGAGAGGAGATGGTGAACCTTTATCCCCAGACACCATATGCAGAGACAGGGGATTTGATAGACTTTTCTGCTGAGGAAGAACAACCTGGTGAGCCTCCAGCAGAAGAAGAGGTGTTATTAGGGCCAAACTTCACTGTGCTCTGCCCAGCACTGATAGCATTTTCTGGGTTCCACAGGGAGGAGATGGTGAACATTTATCCCCAGACACCAGTTGCAGAGACAGGGGATTTGATAGACTTTTCTGCTGAGGAAGAACAACCTGGTGAGCCTCCAGTAGAAGAAGAGCTGTTATTAGGGCCAAACTTCACTGTGCTCTGCCCAGCACCAACAGAAGTATCTGTGAAGTTACAAGGAACTTCCCCAGCTGAAGCGCTGGCAACCGGACAGAGGGTCCAAGATCTCTGCCCTACACCTGCGGCGGTTCCAGAGGCTCAGGGTGAGAAGGAGGTGGTCACTTCCCAGCAGCAGATCAGGATACAGGGGCAGAAGGGAGAGGAGGTGTTCGTCGTCCCTCCCCAACAGTTGGCCAGGGTGGAGGAAGTGGTTTTTGCTCCCCAGCAAAGATCCGTGCACCTGGGAGACAGTACCATAGACATATCGTTCCAACATCCAGATGAGGGAATGGAAAAGGAAGCAGCCGGCTCACCTCCCCAATGGCAGCTACACAGTTTGGGAGTGGAGGAAGCCAGCCTCCTGCCCCAACGGTTAGCTGGAGCGAAGGATGCGGAGTCCCCAGCAGAAGTGCTGGCAACAGGGCAGAGTGCTACCAACCTCTGCCCAGCACTGGCAACAACTACAGAGTTCCAGTGAGGTGGGGCATTCGGCCTCCCTCCCCAACAGTTAGCCGGAGCAGATGGTGTGGGGTTTCCAGCAAAGGGGCTGGCAACAGGGCCGAGTACTGCTGGCCTCTGCCCTCAACTAACAGAGGATGGATTTCCTGTGAAGGTGGATGGGACTTCAGTCTCCACCTATATACCCCAGGGATGCTGGGCAGTCGGCCCAGATCCCCAACAGCATGACGGAGTGAGCCCAGACACCCTGTCTTCTTTCCAGTGGCAGAAAGGACTCCAGGGAGAAGGGCCAGTCCAGGCCTCTCCCCAGCGGCAGATATGTTCTCTGAGAGAGGCAGAGGTTGGCTGGGTGAGTAATGCTTTGTTTGGAACAATTTGTTTGGGGTACTGTGTGGGTACAGGCATTAGAGGACTGGAACTACTGACTAACTTCGGAGTCAACCCGTCTGGGGTCTCCTCCTGTGCCAAAAGGGGAGAAATGTGACAGACCTAGCTGGGAGAGAGACTTTTGGAGGGGACTGAATGCTAGCCTCTTGCCGATCGATCGTTGGCCCTGGCATTTGGGGGAACAGTGCTCTTTGTGAGCTGTATGCCTGGGGACCCTTGAGGTGGTATTACTGTTGGTTCGGGTCCTGGTCCCCAGGACACACAGACTCTGGGGACCCTGGATTTGCCATATTGGAATAGTGACTGATTCATACCGTTGGGTCTCCTACTGTTAAATACTAATGTCATCAATTCCAGCTACCTGTCTGTTGTCTGCTAAAATGTGTATTGTAAATAAGTCTCTAGTATGGGATCTAAGAGTCATTAGATCCCCACTGTTTTTGTGTTAATTAACTCTGCTATTGTGATAATGTTGATTGTATTTTCTAAGCTACAAGATGGCCAGTCTGGCCTAAAGGTCATGTCTGAGTCATCTAGGCTGTCTAAAGGGATTAGTTAATTAGCCCATGTTAATTAGGTTTCTGGTCACAGGTGTATGTTCAGAGTAATATGAGCCGGAGGTATGCACCTCCACTTTTAGTGTATAAAAGGGCCTGTATTTTCCAATAAAAGAGATCCCTGTTTGAACTTACATACAGCCTGCCTGGTGTTTGTTCTGAGCTATCACAACTGGATTCGAACGGCACATAGCTGTAGTTCTAATCCCGGAGCATCGGATGACTGAACCATCAGACGTGCGATGTGCAATATGATTCTATAGCAGCAGAGGAGTGTCAGGAGAGTGGAATAGAGCGAGCAGGGGCTCGTTACACTTATAATAACTGTATTTAAAATGGCGTCTACACATAACTGGATTAAGTTGTGTTTATATAGAGTATATCTGGCTTGAGTTCAGCTTTAAACCTCTAATATATTTTGCAAGCTGATATGATAGTAGGACAACAAAACTGTGTAACATATTTTCTGCTGCTTTGTTTCTTTTAGTTTCCTAAAACATCTTATAGTTTTATAGTTTATTAGGTATTGTATTGTGTTGTTTTGTGATGTTTTAAGAAAAGGGGAAGACTATTTATGGAGGAGAAATGAACTCAAAAGCCATTCTTTAGGGCCCATTTGCACTTGCCCACAAACAAACCGCAGGCAGCAGTCCGTTTTGGACTGCAAAGCTGTGTGGCAGAGGCCGTGTGATGTGCATTTTATTGCATCACACACTTCCCTTTTTTATTTTTTTTTATTTTATGTGATGTGCACAAAGTGACACTTCATTGTTTTCAGTATTATACTGCTCTTGTCTTGCAGTAACATATAGGGCCATCCAGAGAGTTGGCATATTATGCAAACATGTTGCATAATATTGCAGAGCTATGGAACGTTGTAAAACATGACACACAAAACTATTGTTTTTTGTGTGTCATTGCAGTTACCTGTGTTTATCCATAAGAAAAAATGCAGGTAACTGCACTGAGTGTGAATGGGCCCTAATGCCACGTACACACAGTCAGATTTTCAGATGGGAAATGTTCGATGGGAGCTCGTTGTCGGAAATTCTGACCGTGTGGAGGCTCCATCAGACATTTTCCATCGGAATTTCTGACAAACAAAATTTGAGATCTGGATCTCAAATTTTCCGACAACAAAAACCGTTGTCGGAAAGTCCGATCGTGTACACACAATTCCGACGCACAAAGTTCCACACATGCTCGGAATCAAGCAGAAGAGCCGCACTGGCTATTGAACTTCATTTTTCTCGGCTCGTCGTACGTGTTGTACGTCACCACGTTCTTGGCGATCGGAATCTCCGACAAGATTTCTGTGACCATGTGTATGCAAGACAAGTTTGAGCCAACATCCGTCGGAAAAAAAACATGGATTTTGTTGTTGGAATGTGCGATTGTGTGTACGCGGCATGAGACTTGGCATTCACAGGTCCCATTGTTTCCCCATGTGGCACACAGTTTGCAATCTTGTCATAAACACTCGATGACCAGTGCTGATCACACACTAAACTCCAGGTCACAGGCATGGTAAATAGTTTATTCTGGATAAATTCACTCAGTCTCTTCCAACACATGAAAGCAGATTGTGCTTAGAGCTCCTGTATAATCCTGTTTTCTATAACATAAGTATTCTTGTAATCTTTCTGTCATTGCACACAGGGTCTGTCATATTTGTCCTGCTTTCCTGTCAATGCATTACTTAAATCTGTCAAAACATAAGAGCATAAAGGCTGCCTCCTGCATGATTAATAAAATGCGTTATTATGAACAGGCTTGAAGCTTTTTTTCCCATCACCAAGATGTCGATGACTTTATGGCACCTAACTCAGTATTTTGTAGTTGCAGCAGTGGGAACACAAAGCCAATTGGGAGGGTGTCAGGTTCTGAAGAGCTGTCAGGTTCTTGTTTTACCTATTCTCGCATGTGAAGAATATTAAATAATGTGTTAGTAAGTTATTCATAGGCAGATTCATTTCAAATAAAATCATACTTTTTATTTAGGTTGGAGATCTTCAAGATGACCAGTGACTGAACAATTTGCTAATAGAGTTGTGTGAATGGATCTGCCCAAGCATGAGTTCGGGCCAAACATTGGGAACACCCGAATTTGCAGGGTGTTGGGCAGGTTTTTGCCCCACCAAATGCCCTGCAATGCACTGCACACTACACAGTGCATTCTGCTCCCTGATTGGGCAAAGCTTTGCCCATTCAGGGTGTAGTAAAAGCTGGTTGTTAAGGAGTGGGGTGGGGAAGCTGGCCACGGCATCCTTTACAACCAATGAGTCATCAGCTGTCGATGGGCTTCCCCACTCACAGCTGAATAAAAAAAAACATTTGCTGGTAAAAAAATAGTAAAAAAAAATGGCGTGGGGTCCCCCCCAAAATCCATACCAGACCCTTATCCGAGCATGCAGCCAGACAGGTCAGGAAAGGGAGGGGCGAGCAAGCGCCTGCCCCCTCCTGAACCATACCAGGCCACATGCCCTCAACATGGGGGGTGGGTGGGCGATTATGTTCAAAAGTTCTCATTGTTTTGTTAGCCCTGCTCAGAATGTAGGGTCTCTGGGTTCACCACTACCTGGATGACATCCTTCTTCTGGCCAGGGATCAAAAGCAATGTTTAGTGTCTTGAGAGATCCTCATTCATACCCTGCAAAAATATGGCTGGATCATCAATTTCAAAAAGAGCCAGCTCATTCCGACCCAACAATTAGTGTACCTAGGGATGCCCTTCCACACCACCAATGCCTCAGTTTTGCACCCTCCAGCAATGGCAGTGACAGTCAAGAAGAAGTTTTTAAGGGTAACAACTTCCGCTCACTTGACGGCCTGCCAGTGCCTCAGTCTTAGGGACACAATGTGCTCATGCATTCTGATAATCCCTTGGACACACTGGCTCCTGTGCCAGTTTCAGCTGGGTTTCTTAACTCAATGGAGGAAACAGAACCTAGCACAGTTAATAACAGTGACCCTCAGCATGAGGAGGAGTCTGCAGTGGTGGCCGAAGAGAGAGAGATATTGAAGACCTCTCACTTCTTAGGACGCCAGACAGACAGGCTTCTGGGAGGTGCGCTGTGAGGAACTGTTGGTTCAGGGTAAGTGGAGATTCCCAGCCTGGGGAATGCTCTTGAATGTGCTGGAAGCTCAGGCAGTCTTTTTGTTGCTCTTTCCCTGCATCACTAGATCAGGGGCAGACCAGCCTCTCTGCAGTTGGATAACAGGGCAGCACTTGCCTATATTCAACATCAAGGAGGAACTTGAAGCAGTACATTAGTGAAGGATAAGGTCTTGGGTGGAAGGTCACCTACAAGAACCAAGGACAGTTTACCTCCCATGGAAATTGTACACACAAGCAGAGCGACTTTCATGCAGTTTCCAGAGCACAGCGACTGGGTTTTACACCCCCAAGTCTTCTATCAACTAGTCCACCTGTGGGGCCTTCCCCAGATAGAACTTTTTGCTTCCCGGAGCAATCACTAACTTTGGAGGTACCTGTCCCGGTTTCCACACCCTCAGGCAGAAGGGACAGATGTGCTGGTTTCACCCTGGTAGTGCAGCCTAGCCTATGTATTTTCCCCAACATCTCATATAATGGTATTCCTCTTGAAACCAGCACATAGTGGTCTTGGCCATCTTCCCATATAGGCCATGGAGGTCCTACTTTCTGGCCATCCACCTCGGCATGCAGCAGCCCATTACCCTCCCATTATTCCCATGCCTCCTAGTGCAGGACAACTTCATACATCCGAACATATGCAGATGGGAACTGCGACCGTGACCACTGAAAAGAAGAGGCTGGAGAAACCCAGGGTGCTCCTTTGGAGTAATCTCTGCTTCATGGAAGACTAGAAAACTCTCTAATGCCCCGTACACACGGTCGGATTTTCAGACAGGAAATGTTTGATGGGAGCTTTTTGTCGGAAATTCGGAAATGTGTAGGCTCCATCGGACATTTTCCATCGGAATTTCCGTCACACAAAATTTGAGATCTGGATCTCAAATTTTCCGACAACAAAATCCGTTGTCGGAAATTCTGATCGTGTGTACACAATTCCGACGCACAAAGTTCCACGCATGCTCGGAATCAAGCAGAAGAGCTGCACTGGCTATTGAACATTTTTCTCGGCTTGTCGTACGGGTTGTAAGTCACCGCGTTCTTCACGTTCGGAATTTCCGACAAGCTTTGTGTGACCGTGTGTATGCAAGGCAAGTTTGAGCCAACATCCGTCGGAAAAAATCCATGGATTTTGTTGTCAGAATGTTCGATCAATGTGCGATCGTGTGTACGCGGCATAACAATCTAACAATGTCTATGTCGAAATTTGGGATATGGATCATACTGCGCCTCCACTGATAGCTGTTCTAGATTTCCTTCAGGTCGGCTTTGGACATGGGCTTTAGCCTAACCTTGTTGAAGATGTATTGGCCATTTCAGCAATAACAAGGATCAAATGGGCTAAAATCATTTGGTCACACAAATCCTAAAGCCAGTCATGAAGATTCGGCCATCAAGTAAAATAATCTTTTCCCCAATGGGATTTATTAGTATTGCTGGACTCCATGTCAGTTCATTTGTTGGCCCCAACAGAGCAGTGTTTGGTTTGGGACATTACTGTGTTGCGTTTGTTAAACATTAATGATTTGTTTATATTAATCAGACATAACATTACATGGGACAGTCCGTTTAGTAGTTAGTCATAGAAACAGAAATCAGATTACTGTCAAGTTTGGCTTGAGTGGATACTTCTCAAACAAATGCTGTTAGATACAATGGGGACATAGATACCATTGTTCTATCCAGCTGACAGTTTGAGCAGTATATTGTCTCCATAGCTACAGTAAACAGGTAATATATATAACCTATGGCATGTATGATGGCAGAGTGCCATCTTGAGGTAGAATTTGAGAGTGCATCTCTAATTGAATGACAGAGATGTCTTTCTGTTAGTCAGTTGTTATGGTAGACAACCTGAGCTATATAAAGGTTGCCAAACTTAAGCTGGACAAGACTTGCATCATGCCTTAAGACCAGAAGGGAAGAATCTGTAATGAGCCAAGAAGAGGGTGCCTGATCTCCAGAAGCCTTGCTGTCAACAGAGATCATGAACACACAGTAACTTGAGTTAAGTAACTTTTAAGCATATTTCTACTGTTACAGACCACGGTTTCTGTTTATTTGCTAGGCATTTTGCTTGTTATAGATATCTGTCAGTCTTGATACTGTATTCCTAGTATTGTGATAGTTTTGTATGTACAGCATTTTTGTTCAGTAAAAGCACTTTTGCACACTGCAGAGGTCTCAGGTCCCTTGCTTTTACAGCAAAGTAATCTTGCTAGATAGACACAAGCAAAACAATTGGGGGCTCGTCCGGGATATAGTGCTCTAAAGTTCAGCTGAAGCAGACCTGTTTTTCTGTGGTGTGTTGTATAGCTTGTGCTAGGTAAAAATGCTGCTAAGCTATTTAGCAAGGATGCAGAGGTTTTTTGTGGCCAGAAGGAGGTATGCAGCTTACCTATCTGGGCCAGAGATAATTGTTAAAGAATTTGTAAAGTATGCTTCTCCCTTGAATAAGACTTGGGGTGATAAAGTCTCAGATCATTTTGTAGATTTTAGCCCTAAGGGGTTGGATTTAAGTAAAGCAGAGAAGAGGACAGTGTCCACAGTGGGTTGGTACTTCTTTCATGCTCTCTATACTGAATCACAAAAGAGGGGGAAGGCAGAGGCAGAAATTAAGGTATTAAAAGACCAGCTAGCAGTTGCTTCAGAGTGTGTTCGTTGAACTACTAGTTGGGCTGATGTTTTGCAAGAGTGGTATGTAGCCCTCATGACCAAATCAATTAATGCCTTAAGGAAAAGAAAGGGCCGTAAACCTGTTAGTAAAGCCAGGGTATGTGCTATTGTCACATCCCAAAACTGGGATTGTAAGGATGTGCTCTCCTCAAATGATAGTGAGAATGAGGAGATAGAGTTTAATATTTCAGATAATGATCTGCTAGTGTGAAAGAAAAGTATGCCAGACCTCTCATTACTAAGCATAAAAAAGGCAACATGATAGAGAGGATATGGCAGATGGGAGGTGCATTATTGCAACCCCAGAGATGTAGAAATTCAAGAAGTACAGAAATTTACACAAACTGAACTCCACTAGCTGGCAAAACAATACAAACAAAGGTCCGGGGAGCCCCTATTGATTTGGCTCCTACGCATGTGGAATGAAGGGATGGACAGATTTGTTTTGTCAGGTAAGGAGGCAGTGGCTATGGGAGTGTTAACCCATGATCCCCAATTGCGTCAGGCAATTTGAAAAGCCTGTGAGTTTAGTGTGAATTTTTCACTGTTAGACCTCGTGAGAGATGGAATGGTCAGAGTTTATGCTAGTCCTAGTGACCTGGAAAATACTCCCGGAGAACAATAGGAGAGGGTATTTCAAGGTTACATGAGATGGGTTGTATAACATGATTAAATGCATTTCCAGAATGGATGGGTCCAGATATGGAACCCTTTACGTCTGCTCTGCACTCTAAGCTGATGAAGTCTGCATCATTAATCTCAGGGCTCCTTTATTGTCCTTGCTGGGAGGCCTGGGATTAAACAACAAGATTCATGAAGCCACTACCCTTTTAAGCCAGTTGGGAGAGCTAGAAGAGACTAAAACAAAACCTGTCAGGGCAGTAGATAAGGTCAGGGCCAGGCAGGAAGAAAACAGACAGAAAATAACTTTTACAGTGAAGAAAAGGAATGTGGGAGAGAAGACAGGAGGTAAAGAGAAAACCAGGCTAGTTATCTCTAGGAAACAAATTTGGGTGGACCTATTAAATGCAGGAGTACCTAAAGATGCAATAGATGGGATTTCTACTGCAGAATTGTTGAAGAGGTGGAAACATTTAGTGGGGAAAACTGTCAGTGTTAGAAACACTGTGTTAGAAACACAAGTGAAGATAATAGCAGCCTAGATTTAGAGAAAACAGAACAGACCCCTCTTGTTAGCCCCCAAACCAATTCCCAACACTGCACATGAACCCAAACCAAAATCCCTTTGTCCTGGGAAGGAGTTAGAGAGACTCAGAAAAGGGAATTGGGAGGTCCCTTATTCTTTATGAAGGGAAGGTGGGTCTCCTGTAATAGCAGTGAGGACAGTGACAGAAGGAGACCGACGCCCATATGCAACTGTCACTATATTGTAGGGGAAGTCATCTTCTCCTACACCTGTGATGGTTTTAGTTGATACTGGAGTTGAAGTTACACATTTACAAGGAAATCCTTCCCATCACAAAGGAGAATTGATTTATGTAAAAGGTTTGGGAGGACAAACCACACCAGCAGTTAGGACACAGGTGAAATTGGCTATTGGCAAGGGAGCAGGATTTTGGACAAATATTTTGGTATCAGAGTTACCCGAAAATATTCTTGTGATGGATGTACTTCAAGGTCGGTCAATTCAGACTGAAAGGGGTACATTCACATTTGGGTATTCTGATAAAGCATATCTGGTTAGGGTGGTGAAGGCTGTGGTCAAAGGTCATGCGAAATGGACCCCTGTCTACATTCCTCCACCAGAGAAGCAGTTCTGTCTCACGCAGTACAGACTTCCTGGAGGCCACAAAGAAATTGGGCAGACTATTCAAGAACTGTTGAGAGTAGGGATCCTTAGACCTGCTGTAAGTCCTTTCTCATCTCCGGTGTTCCCAGTAAAGAAACCTGATGGGACATATAGAATGACTGTGGATTATAGAGGTCTAAACAAAGTGGCACCTCCATTAAAGTCAGTTGTACCTGATATGATCTCAATTGTTGAGAGAATTGCTAAAAAAACAGGAGAATTTTATGCTGTGATAGACAATAATGATTTATTTTCTATTTTGATAGACCCAGAGTGTCAGAACCAGGTTGTCTTTGTGTGGGACGGCTGCCAGTACACTTCCACTGTGCTTCCTGAAGATTATGTTCATTCTCCAACGTTTTGTCATGAACTGATTGCCCGAGATTTAAGTTCTCTAAATTTGAAGTTCCCTGAATTTTTACTAAATTTTTTTTAATCAAATAGTTTTTATTAATTTTTTCCTAAATACAATAAAAGATACAAAAACCACACAAAACATTTCCATCAAAAAACCCCACCTAACAAAGACACAAAAAATAAAAAATAAAATTCTCTGTCTGCACTCACCAGACTACCCGACTATACTTCAACTATTACTCAGAACCCTCCATCACATCAGGCCCATTAACCATCCTTCTCCTAAATAAAATGAATACCATTGTAAAACTAACCTTAGTATTCTATTTAATTATTAGCTCTTAACAGTATACATTTATACACATATGCATCTCATCTATCTCATTATTAACTTTCCTCAGTATCATTGATATATTCAGCTGACTGCTCAGATAGGTTAGATACTAACCACCAGTGCCAAATTTTAACAAATTGGACTCCTCCTATGTTTATATGCCAATTCCTCTTGTCTTAAATTGAGATTAATCGCTTTATGGTCTATTATTGGCGGAAGTTTTGATATCCATTTTTGTAATATAAGTTTACGGGCCATATACATAGATCTCAACCACATCACATGCATTTCAACTGGGAGAGTATTTTCCGGTATAATTTCTTACAATGCTATTTTTGGATCAAGATGAACCTGTGTATAGGGAATTTAATGTATTAAAACCACCTTCCCAATATCAATGTAATTTAGGACATTACCAAAGCATATGTATAAGTGTTCCTTTATCAGTGGTACACCTTGGACAGTTTGATGTAGTTGCTTTGCCCCAAAAGTCTAACTTTAAAGGGATATAGTGGGCCCTGAGATAGAATAGTATGTGGCGCTAGTCCATCCTACCGTACCTGACTGTAGAGCAGCGAGATTAGTCCATCAGGTAGGGTAGGATGAACTAGCGCCACATACTATTCTATCTCATTATCCACTTACTGAGGTGTTGAGTGCACCCATTCATGTTGGCAGCTTTCTGTCTGGTTCCACATTAGAGTGTTTGCTTAGGTTGTATATTGTATTGTGGAGGTTGGGGTTTTTGCGCATTAGTTCTTATATCCTTGATATAGTGGGCCCTATGAATGATAAATAGTTGAGTCAAACACTTTGAGGAGGATAGGGATACTCCGAATAAATTCTTAAGAGCTTGCTTCCACTCCTCATCACTAAGTGTCCCCAAATGTTTACGCTACCGTGCAAAGCTACTCTCTTGTGGATCAGTTCTAGTTATCATTTGTAGAGAGGAATATATACCCCCTATAAGTCCCTGTTTACAGCGTCTTACAGTTACTGCCATAGCTAGAATTGATTATGGTTATATTTTAATGAAAATGTTCTTGCTTGGCACTGCAAAGCATGCTGTAGCTGTAAATATTGAAAAAATAATTTATTAGGCAAATTATATTTCTCTGCCAATTTATCAAATGGTTGCAAAACTTCTTTATCAAAATGTTGAGAAAGAAGCAAAATAACAGGCCTTCTTCCATAGATCAAAATTTTCAAGCTTTGCTACCTCAAGTAACTGTGTATATCCCTCTTGTTGAATAGTAGTCCAAATTTTATGAATTAAATAAAATGTGGGATAACTAAGTTTACTGTAAAAGTGGTAGGCCACTATTAATTGTACCGGTGGATCTATCGGAAATTGAGAAAATATAATTTTCTTTATGGGGTCCTCACAGTCTATAACATTCCAGCCATATAATTGCTGGAGTTGGGATACCAGATAATACAATCTGGTATTAGGAATGGCCAAATCTCCTTCATCCTTAGGCAACTGCAGAATTTCCAATCTAATCTGGTGGTGTTTATATCTCCAAATAAGATCTCTAAATAAGGTATCTATTTGTTTAAAAAAATTTTGGGGAAGCCAAACAGGGCAATTATGTAATAAATATAATAAGTGAGCCATCCATACCATCTTTATCAAATTTGCGCTACCTATTATCCTTAAAGGCAGCTTACTCCAGATTTTCCCCACTCGTTTAACCGCTTGCTGACCAGCCGCCGTCATTATACTGCGGCAGGTCAGCATGTTCCGCGAGCCATCGTAGCTGTATATCGGCCCTTTAGGCAGGAATAGAGGCGTGCACCCGCTGCACTGCAGGGGAACCGTGATGACCACCAACCACGTGCAATCGCGGGCATGAGAGCCAGACCAGGGACGTGTGTGTGTAAACACACAAATCCAGTTCTGTGAGGAGAGGAGAGACAGATAGTGTGTTCCTACTAACTAGGAACAACAATCTGTCTCCTCCTCTAGTCAGTTCTTCCCCCTACAGTTAGAACAGACACTGAGAGAACACAGCTAACCCCTTGATCGCCCCCTATTGTTAACCCCTTCCCTGCCAGTGACCTTTACACAGTAATCAATGCATTTCATAGCACTGATCGCTGTATAAATGTCAATGGTCCCAAAAATGTGTCAAAAGTGTCCGATCTGTCCGGCACAATGTCGCAGTCCCAATAAAAATCGCAGATCACCGCCATTACTAGTAAAAAAAAATAATAATAAAAATGCCATAAAAATGCCATAAATCTTTCCCATAGTTTGCAGACGCTATAACTTTTGCGCAAACCAATCAATATACGCTTTATTGCAATTTTTATTACCAAAAATATGTAGAAGAATTTATATTGGCCAAAACTGATGAAGAAATGTGATTTTTAAAAAAATTTTGGGGATATTTAATATAGCAAAAAGTAAAAAAATATTGTTTGTTTTCAAAATTGTCACTAGGGATGAGCTTCGAGTTCGAGTCGAACCCATGTTCGACTCGAACAACGCCTGATCGACCGGTCATCGAATTACGAACGTTATGGGCCGTTTGCACCAAATTGGAGTGGCGCGTCACGGCCCAAAATTCACTGCGGCATCGCAGTGCATTGCTGGCTGATGATTGGCCAAGCATGCGCTATGACCCACTTGCTTGGCCAATCACAGCACCGTCTGAACAGAGAGCCTTAATTGGCCAAAGTCAGGGTACCAGGCAGCTGCAGGATTTACAGTTAGTATACTGTGTCCTCTGCACAGTGTGCACCTAAAGCTACCTAAAGAAAAGTGGTGGTGTTCTTCTGATCCTATTAGTACCACAGGCAGGCAGCTACAGTATTTACAGTTAGTGTACTGTGTCCTTTGCACAGTGTGCACCAAAAGCTACCTGAAGAAAATTGCAGGTGTTCTTCTGATCCTATTAGTACCACAGGCAGGCAGCTGCAGTATTTACAGTTAGTGTACTGTGTCCTTTGCACAGTGTGCACCTAAAGCTACCTGAAGAAAATTGCTGGTGTCCTTCTGATCCTATTAGTACCACAGGCAGGCAGCTGCAGTATTTACAGTTAGTGTACTGTGTCCTCTGCAGAGTGTGCACCTAAAGCTACCTGAAGAAAATTGGTGGTGTTCTTCTGATCCTATTAGTACCACAGGTAGGCAGTTACAGTATTTACAGTTAGTGTACTGTTCCTTTGCACAGTGTGCACCTAAAGCTACCTGAAGAAAATTGCTGGTGTTCTTCTTACATAGTAGTAGTTACATAGTAGGTGAGGTTGAAAAAAGACCCAAATCCATCAAGTCCAACCTATGTGTGTGATTATGTGTCAGTATTACATTACATATCCCTGTATATTGCGGTCATTCAGATGATTATCTAATAGTTTCTTGAAGCTATCAATGCTCACCGCTGAGACCACCGCCTGTGGAAGGGAATTCCACATCCTTGCCGCTCTTACAGTAAAGAACCCTCTACGCAGTTTAAGGTTAAACCTCTTTTCTTCTAATTGTAATGAGTGGCCACGAGTCTTATTAAACTCTCTTCTGCGAAAAAGTTTTATCCCTATTGTGGGGTCACCAGTACAGTATTTGTAAATTGAAATCATATCCCCTCTCAAGCGTCTCTTCTCCAGAGAGAATAAGTTCAGTGCTCGCAACCTTTCCTCATAACTAAGATCCTCCAGACCCTTTATTAGCTTTGTTGCCCTTCTTTGTACTCGCTCCATTTCCAGTACGTCCCTCCTGAGGACTGGTGCCCAGAACTGGACAGCATACTCCAGGTGCGGGCGGACCAGAGTCTTGTAGAGCGGGAGAATTATCGTTTTATCTCTGCAGTTGATCCCCCTTTTAATGCATGCCAATATTCTGTTTGTTTTATTAGCAGCAGCTTGGCATTGCATGCCATTGCTGAGCCTATCATCCACTAGGACCCCCAGGTCCTTTTCCATCCTAGATTCCCCCAGAGGTTCTCCCCCCAGTGTATAGATTGCATTCATATTTTTGCCACCCAAATGCATTATTTTACATTTTTCTACATTGAACCTCATTTGCCATGTAGTCGCCCACCCCATTAATTTGTTCAGGTCTTTTTGCAAGATTTCCACATCCTGCGGAGAAGTTATTGCCCTGCTTAGCTTAGTATCGTCTGCAAATACAGAGATTGAACTGTTTATCCCATCCTCCAGGTCGTTTATGAACAAATTAAATAGGATTGGTCCCAGCACAGAACCCTGGGGAACCCCACTACCCACCCCTGACCATTCTGAGTACTCCCCATTTATCACCACCCTCTGAACACGCCCTTGTAGCCAGTTTTCAATCCATGTACTCACCCTATGGTCCATGCCAACGCACCTTATTTTGAACAGTAAACGTTTATGGGGAACTGTGTCAAATGCTTTTGCAAAATCCAGATACACCACGTCTACAGGCCTTCCTTTATCTAGATGGCAACTCACCTCCTCATAGAAGGTTAATAGATTGGTTTGGCAAGAACGATTCTTCATGAATCCATGCTGATTACTGCTAATGATATCATTCTTATTACTAAAATCTTGTATATAGTCCCTTATCATCCCCTCCAAGAGTTTACATACTATTGATGTTAGGCTAACTGGTCTGATGTTAGGCTTCTGATCCTATTAGTACCACAGGCAGGCAGCTGCAGTATTTACAGTTAGTGTACTGTGTCCTCTGCACAGTGTGCACCTAAAGCTGCCTGAAGACAATTGCTGTTGTTCTGATCCTATTAATACCACAGGCAGGCAGTTACAGTATTTAAGTTAGTGTACTGGGTCCTCTGCACAGTGTGCACCTAAAGCTACCCGAAGAAAATTGCTGGTGTTCTTCTGATCCTATTAGTACCACAGGCAGGCAGCTGCAGTATTTACAGTTAGTGTACTGTGTCCTCTGCACAGTGTACACCTAAAGCTAACTGAAGAAAATTGCTGGTGTTCTTTTGATCCTATTAGTACCACAGGCAGGCAGCTGCAGTATTTACAGTTAGTGTACTGTGTCCTCTGCACAGTGTACACCTAAAGCTACCTGAAGACAATTGCTGTTGTTCTGATCCTATTAAGACCACAGGGAGGCAGCTACAGTATTTACAGTTAGTGTACTATGTCCTCTGCACAGTGTGCACCTAAAGCTACCTGAAGAAAATTGCTGGTGTTCTTCTGATCCTATTAGTACCACAGGCAGGCAGCTGCAGTATTTACAGTTAGTGTACTGTGTCCTCTGCACAGTGTACACCTAAAGCTACCTGGAGAAAATTGCTGGTGTTCTTCTGATCCTATTAGTACCACAGGCAGGCAGCTGCCGTATTTACAGTTAGTGTACTGTGTCCTCTGCACAGTGTGCACCTAAAGCTACCTGAAGACAATTGCTGTTGTTCTGATCCTATTAAGACCACAGGCAGGCAGCTGCAGTATTTACAGTTAGTGTACTATGTCCTCCGCACAGTGTGCACCTAAAGCTACCTGAAGAAAATTGCTGGTGTTCTTCTGATCCTATTAGTACCACAGGGAGGCAGCTACAGTATTTACAGTTAGTGTACTATGTCTTCTGCACAGTGTGCACCTAAAGCTACCTGAAGAAAATTGCTGGTGTTCTTCTGATCCTATTAGTACCACAGGGAGGCAGCTACAGTATTTACAGTTAGTGCACTGTGTCCTCTTCATAGTATGCACCTAAAACTACCTGAAGAAAATTGGTGGTGTTCTTCTGATCCTATTAGTACCACAGGGAGGCAGCTACAGTATTTACAGTTAGTGTACTATGTCCTCTGCACAGTGTGCACCTAAAGCTACCTGAAGAAAATTGCTGGTGTTCTTCTGATCCTATTAGTACCACAGGGAGGCAGCTACAGTATTTACAGTTAGTGCACTGTGTCCTCTTCATAGTGTGCACCTAAAACTACCTGAAAAAAATTGGTGGTGTTCTTCTGATCCTATTAGTACCACAGGCAGGCAGCTGCAGTATTTACAGTTAGTGTACTGTGTCCTCTGCACAATGTGCACCTAAAGCTACCTGAAGACAATTGCCATTGTTCTGATCCTATTAATACCACAGGCAGGCAGCTGCAGTATTTACAGTTAGTGTACTGTGTCATCTGCACGGTGTGCACTTAAAACTACCTGAAGAAAATTGCTGGTGTTCTTCTGATCCTATTAGTACCACAGGCAGGCAGCTGCAGTATTTACAGTTAGTGTACTGTGTCCTCTGCACAATAAGCACCTAAAGCTACCTGAAGACAATTGCTGTTGTTCTGATCCTATTAGTACCACAGGCAGGCAGCTGCCATATTTACAGTTAGTGTACTGTGTCCTCTGCACAGTGTGCACCTAAAGCTACCTGAAGACAATTGCTGTTGTTCTGATCCTTTTAAGACCACAGGCAGGCAGCTGCAGTATTTACAGTTAGTGTACTATGTCCTCCGCACAGTGTGCACCTAAAGCTACCTGAAGAAAATTGCTGGTGTTCTTCTGATCCTATTAGTACCACAGGGAGGCAGCTACAGTATTTACAGTTAGTGTACTGTGTCCTCTGCACAGTGTGCACCTAAAGCTACCTGAAGAAAATTGCTGGTGTTCTTCTGATCCTATTAGTACCACAGGGAGGCAGCTACAGTATTTACAGTTAGTGCACTGTGTCCTCTTCACAGTGTGCACCTAAAGCTACCTGAAGAAAATTGGTGTTGTTCTTCTGATCCTATTCGTACCACAGGCAGGCAGCTGCAGTATTTACAGTTAGTGTACTGTGTCCTCTGCACAATGTGCACCTAAAGTATTTACAGTTAGTGTACTGTGTCATCTGCACAGTGTGCACTTAAAGCTACCTGAAGAAAATTGCTGGTGTTCTTCTGATCCTATTAGTACCACAGGGAGGCAGCTACAGTATTTACAGTTAGTGTACTGTGTCCTCTGCACAGTGTGAACCTAAAGCTACCTGAAGACAATTGCCATTGTTCTGATCCTATTAATACCACAGGCAGGCAGCTGCAGTATTTACAGTTAGTGTACTGTGTCATCTGCACGGTGTGCACTTAAAACTACCTGAAGAAAATTGCTGGTGTTCTTCTGATCCTATTAGTACCACAGGCAGGCAGCTGCAGTATTTACAGTTAGTGTACTGTGTCCTCTGCACAATAAGCACCTAAAGCTACCTGAAGACAATTGCTGTTGTTCTGATCCTATTAGTACCACAGGCAGGCAGCTGCCATATTTACAGTTAGTGTACTGTGTCCTCTGCACAGTGTGCACCTAAAGCTACCTGAAGACAATTGCTGTTGTTCTGATCCTTTTAAGACCACAGGCAGGCAGCTGCAGTATTTACAGTTAGTGTACTATGTCCTCCGCACAGTGTGCACCTAAAGCTACCTGAAGAAAATTGCTGGTGTTCTTCTGATCCTATTAGTACCACAGGGAGGCAGCTACAGTATTTACAGTTAGTGTACTGTGTCCTCTGCACAGTGTGCACCTAAAGCTACCTGAAGAAAATTGCTGGTGTTCTTCTGATCCTATTAGTACCACAGGGAGGCAGCTACAGTATTTACAGTTAGTGCACTGTGTCCTCTTCACAGTGTGCACCTAAAGCTACCTGAAGAAAATTGGTGTTGTTCTTCTGATCCTATTCGTACCACAGGCAGGCAGCTGCAGTATTTACAGTTAGTGTACTGTGTCCTCTGCACAATGTGCACCTAAAGTATTTACAGTTAGTGTACTGTGTCATCTGCACAGTGTGCACTTAAAGCTACCTGAAGAAAATTGCTGGTGTTCTTCTGATCCTATTAGTACCACAGGGAGGCAGCTACAGTATTTACAGTTAGTGTACTGTGTCCTCTGCACAGTGTGAACCTAAAGCTACCTGAAGAAAATTGGTGGTGTTCTTATGATCCTATTATTACCATAGGCAGGCAGCTACAGTATTTACAGTTAGTGTACTGTGTCCTCTGCACAATGTGCACCTAAAGCTACCTGAAGAAAATTGGTGGTGTTCTTCTGATCCTATTAATACCACAGGCAGGCAGCTGCAGTATTTACAGTTAGTGTACTGTGTCCTCTGCACAATGTGCACCTAAAGCTACCTGAAGACAATTGCTGTTGTTCTGATCCTATTAATACCACAGGCAGGTAGCTGCAGTATTTACAGTTAGTGTACTGTGTCATCTGCACAGTGTGCATGTAAAGCTAACTGAAGAAAATTGCTGGTGTTCTTCTGATCCTATTAGTACCACAGGCAGGCAGCTGCAGTATTTACAGTTAGTGTACTGTGTCCTCTGCACAGTGTGCACCTAAAGCTACCGGAAGACAATTGTTGGTGTTCTGATCCTATTAATATCACAGGCAGGCAGCTGCAGTATTTACAGTTAGTGTACTGTGTCCTCTGCACAGTGTGCACCTAAAGCTACCTGAAGAAAATTGGTGGTGTTCTTCTGATCCTATTAGTACCAGAGGCAGGCGGCTACAGTATTTACAGATAGTGTACTGTGTCCTCTTCATAGTGTGCACCTAAAACTACCTGAAGAAAATTGGTGGTGTTCTTCTGATCCTATTAGTACCACAGGGAGGCAGCTACAGTATTTACAGTTAGTGTACTATGTCCTCTGCACAGTGTGCACCTAAAGCTACCTGAAGAAAATTGCTGGTGTTCTTCTGATCCTATTAGTACCACAGGGAGGCAGCTACAGTATTTACAGTTAGTGCACTGTGTCCTCTTCATAGTGTGCACCTAAAACTACCTGAAAAAAATTGGTGGTGTTCTTCTGATCCTATTAGTACCACAGGCAGGCAGCTGCAGTATTTACAGTTAGTGTACTGTGTCCTCTGCACAATGTGCACCTAAAGCTACCTGAAGACAATTGCCATTGTTCTGATCCTATTAATACCACAGGCAGGCAGCTGCAGTATTTACAGTTAGTGTACTGTGTCATCTGCACGGTGTGCACTTAAAACTACCTGAAGAAAATTGCTGGTGTTCTTCTGATCCTATTAGTACCACAGGCAGGCAGCTGCAGTATTTACAGTTAGTGTACTGTGTCCTCTGCACAATAAGCACCTAAAGCTACCTGAAGACAATTGCTGTTATTCTGATCCTATTAGTACCACAGGCAGGCAGCTGCCATATTTACAGTTAGTGTACTGTGTACTCTGCACAGTGTGCACCTAAAGCTACCTGAAGACAATTGCTGTTGTTCTGATCCTTTTAAGACCACAGGCAGGCAGCTGCAGTATTTACAGTTAGTGTACTATGTCCTCCGCACAGTGTGCACCTAAAGCTACCTGAAGAAAATTGCTGGTGTTCTTCTGATCCTATTAGTACCACAGGGAGGCAGCTACAGTATTTACAGTTAGTGCACTGTGTCCTCTTCACAGTGTGCACCTAAAGCTACCTGAAGAAAATTGGTGTTGTTCTTCTGATCCTATTCGTACCACAGGCAGGCAGCTGCAGTATTTACAGTTAGTGTACTGTGTCCTCTGCACAATGTGCACCTAAAGTATTTACAGTTAGTGTACTGTGTCATCTGCACAGTGTGCACTTAAAGCTACCTGAAGAAAATTGCTGGTGTTCTTCTGATCCTATTAGTACCACAGGGAGGCAGCTACAGTATTTACAGTTAGTGTACTGTGTCCTCTGCACAGTGTGAACCTAAAGCTACCTGAAGAAAATTGGTGGTGTTCTTATGATCCTATTATTACCATAGGCAGGCAGCTACAGTATTTACAGTTAGTGTACTGTGTCCTCTGCACAATGTGCACCTAAAGCTACCTGAAGAAAATTGGTGGTGTTCTTCTGATCCTATTAATACCACAGGCAGGCAGCTGCAGTATTTACAGTTAGTGTACTGTGTCCTCTGCACAATGTGCACCTAAAGCTACCTGAAGACAATTGCTGTTGTTCTGATCCTATTAATACCACAGGCAGGTAGCTGCAGTATTTACAGTTAGTGTACTGTGTCATCTGCACAGTGTGCATGTAAAGCTAACTGAAGAAAATTGCTGGTGTTCTTCTGATCCTATTAGTACCACAGGCAGGCAGCTGCAGTATTTACAGTTAGTGTACTGTGTCCTCTGCACAGTGTGCATCTAAAGCTACCGGAAGACAATTGGTGGTGTTCTGATCCTATTAATATCACAGGCAGGCAGCTGCAGTATTTACAGTTAGTGTACTGTGTCCTCTGCACAGTGTGCACCTAAAGCTACCTGAAGAAAATTGGTGGTGTTCTTCTGATCCTATTAGTACCAGAGGCAGGCGGCTACAGTATTTACAGATAGTGTACTGTGTCCTCTGCACAGTGTGCACCTAAAGCTACCTGAAGAAAATTGGTGGTGTTCTTCTGATCCTATTAGTACCACAGGCAGGCAGCTACAGTATTTACAGATAGTGTACTGTGTCCTCTGCACAGGGTGTACCTAAAGCTACCTGAAGAAAATTGGTGGTGTTCTTCTGATTCTATTAGTACCACAGGTAGGCAGCTGCAGTATTTACAGTTAGTGTACTGTGTCCTCTGCACAGTGTGCTATGTACAGGATGCCGTGGCTGGGTCCTGGAAGGACGCTATGTTTCCCCTCTGTTTGAACTGTGGTCCCTTTAAGGGAACAAAAAAGGGTTAACTCACCTGTAAGAGGAAGTGGGTTTAAAACAAGACAGGAAAGTAGAGAGAGTGTGGAGGAGTGTAGAGGAGAATGTGGATGGTGGATGGTGTTTTGGTGTGCAGCAACAGTGAATAGCAGTGTCCTGCCTGGATGCTTCTTGCTAGGGGAATCTACCTGCCACAGAAACTAAGGACTGTTTAACTGCAATAGCAGTTCTGGACTTTGCAAGTCGGTGAGACTGAAACCTTTTTCTTTTGTTTTTGCTGCTGTAAAGCTATTTAAGTTCAATAAATCTCCTTTTGAGTGAAAAGCCTGTGTCCTGCGATCTAGCTGGTTCCCCAAACATTACAAGTGGTGGAGAATGCGGGCACGACAGAGTAACAGGCATTTTTTCTTGCTGTTTTTTTTTTTTTTTTTTTTTGTGTTGGACTTAAAACTGACATTTAAAGGGACAGTACAGTGGATTTATGTCCTGGGTTAAAGCTGCACAAACCCTGAAAGCTGAAGCAATGGAGGAGCTAATTAAACAGCTATCCTTGGCTAATATACAAGCGCAGACTCGCCATGAGGAAGCTAATCAGCGCTTAACAACCCAGCTGGAGGTACAGCAAGAAAACACTCGCCTGTTGGTGGCCCAGTTGGCAGCCCAGCAAGCGACCCAGCAAGAGGTTATGCAGGCTCAGGTGACTGCCTTAAAAGAAGTAGTGCAGCAGCTTTCTCAGGGCCGTGAGCAAGCGGCTGTTGCCCCTGGCAACCAGGTGACCGTGAGGGCAAGCCATTTTTTGCAGAAGTTGTCCCTGAGTGATGATGTAGAGGCATTTCTTGCTACATTTGAGAGGACAGCAGAGAGAGAAGGGTGGCCCCAGGACCAGTGGGCTGGCCTAATTGCTCCTTTTCTAACCGGAGATCCTCAAAAAGCCTACTTCGACCTGCCACCAGAACACGCTAAAGACTATCAAAAATTAAAGGCAGAAATACTGGCTCGTTTGGGGGTAACCACAGCTGTTCGGGCCCAACGAGTGCACCAATGGAAGTATCGTCCAGATCGTCCACCACGGTCTCAAATGCATGACCTGGTGCAACTGGTAAAAAAATGGCTACAGCCCGAAATGTTGTCTGGCCTCCAAATCGTGGAGCGGGTCATGCTGGACCGATACCTAAGGTCACTGCCAGACGACCTTCAACAGTGGGTCAGCCATGGAGACCCCAAAACAGTGAACCTCCTTGTCGAGATAGTGGAACGATACACAGTGGTGGAGGATCTGCTTGGCCCTACCAAGCGCCAAGGACCCAGTCTGCCACAGCCTATTCGTTCGACTGCGGCCCTTCGAAAGGACATTCCCCGGAGCCCTGGAACCAACACCCCGGAAGGTCAAGAGTCACTCCCGATACCTTCTCAGAGATCTGTTCCTGTTCGGAGAGGAGGGGATGTACAATGTTGGCGATGTCATTCCTGGGGCCATACCCGGGCCCACTGCCCACTGCAAGAGGAGCCCATGGAATGCGGGGTTCTTCGGAGGGGGTCTTTTTATGCCCAGAAAGCATGCACAACACATATTGATCTTGGAGAAGAGACATTTGAGTGTGAAGTCCAAGTGAACCACCTCCCTGCCTGGGCTTTACTGGACTCCGGAAGCATGGTAACCCTGGTCCATCCTAGAGTAATTGGGAAGATCGGTCCAGTAAGAAAAACTTTACGGGTGGTGTGCATTCACGGGGACACTAGAGAGTACCCTCTTATCTCGGTGTCCATCTCCACAGCATGTGGCACTGGTACTCAAGAGGTGGGGGTGGTAAAGAACTTAGTACATGATGTTATCATAGGACGAGACTGTCCATTATTTGCAAAACTGTGGGGACAAGGAGAAGTACCTGGACGGTCCAGAGACTGGGAGACTGGGGAGAAACTAGTCCCTCTGTTCCTGCTGTTGAGAGAAATAACCCTGAAATGCCGAATGTTCTCGAAAATGCTAATGATTTGGTTAATGGTGATGAAAGTAGTGCTGATATTAAGGGTGTCAAAATGTGTGGTTCACAGACCTACCTGAACACTGAAGAGGGGGGGGAACCTTCCCCACTTCAGGTAATGCTGGGGGAAGAGGATGAGGAAGTGGCCGTTACCCCTGCCCTGCCGGATTTGGGTGTCCCGCAGGGGGCATTTGGTACTGCCCAGATGCAGGACCCCACTTTGGCCCATGCACGGGAACAGGTTGTAGTAATAAATGGGTGCCCCAAGAGCCAGGTGCGAATGAGCGGTAGCCACACTTTGCAATATGTAATGAATTGCTTTATCGGGTTACCAAAGTGAGAGAAAATGTGGTAGAGCAATTATTGGTACCCCAACAGTATAGACGCAAGGTCCTGGACTTGGCCCATGATGATGTTTTAGGGGGACACCTGGGAGTTGAAAAGACGGAGGCACGGATCACCGACCGGTTTTACTGGCCAGGTCTGAAAGCAGAGGTAAGGAGATACTGTACCTCTTGTCCCACCTGTCAGTTGACCGCTCCAGTGACCCACTTCCGGAATCCTTTGGTCCCTCTGCCCATAATTGAGGTCCCATTTGAAAGGATAGCCATGGATATAGTGGGTCCCTTGGTGAAGTTGGCTCGAGGTCACTCCTACATACTGGTGATTCTCGACTATGCCACCCGATATCCTGAGGCGCTACCCCTGCGGAATACCTCCTCTAAGGCTATTGCCCGGGAATTATTCCAGTTGTTTAAACGGACTGGTTTTCCCAAGGAAATACTAACGGACCAGGGCACCCCGTTTATGTTGAGGGTTATGGCCGATGTGTGCAAGCTCTTCCGGATTAAACAGCTGCGCACATCGGTCTACCATCCCCAAACGGATGGGTTAGTAGAACGCTTTAATAAGACCCTTAAATCTATGCTCAAGAGAGTTGTACAAAGGGATGGGAAAGACTGGGACTGTCTGTTACCAGCTCTCCTGTTTGCTATCTGGGAAGTGCCCCAGGCCTCCACTGGGTTTTCGCCCTTTGAGTTGGTATATGGGCGGAGACCTCGCGGACTACTGGATTTTGTTAAAGAGGAATGGGAAAGTGAATCTAGTCAGCATAAGAGTGTTCTTGAATATGTTTCCCAAATGCAGGAGAGGATCCAAACTGTGTTGCCACTAGTCAAGGAACATTTACAAAAAGCCCAGGAGGCTCAACGACGAGTCTATAATAGGGCTGCTAAAATAAGGAACTTCCAAGTGGGGGATCGAGTAGCGGTGTTGATTCCCACTGTGGAAAGTAAATTCTTAGCCAGGTGGCAAGGCCCCTTTGAAGTTGTAGAAAAAGTGGGAGAGGTGAATTATAAAGTCCACCAACCGGGTAAGAGGAAACCCTATCAAATATATCATGTAAACTTGTTAAAGCCCTGGACAGAGAGGGAACCAGTGACCTCCCTGGCTTGTGCAAGATTGGAGCCTCGGGTTGGGGTGGAGAGTGTCCAAGTAGCAAATACCCTGTCTAAAACCCAAAGTCAGCAGGCAAAGGAGTTCTTGCAGAGAAATAAAGAAAAATTTTCAGACTTGCCAGGGCTCACGAGTACCATAGAGCATGATATCATCACGGAACCAGGAGTCAAAGTTTTTGTCCGGCCCTACCGCATCCCAGAGGCCCAAAGGAAGGCTGTTTCAGAGGAATAGAAAAAGATGTTAGACCTGGAGATTATTGAAGAATCGCAGAGTGAGTGGTCGAGCCCGATTGTGTTGGTACCGAAGCCCAACGGGACTCTGCGATTCTGCAATGATTTCCGGAAACTTAATGAAGTTTCACGGTTTGATGCCTACCCCATGCCCCGGGTAGATGAGCTTATTGAGAGACTAGGGCCAGCCAGGTTTATCACTACATTAGACCTTACCAAGGAATATTGGCAAATCCCGTTGACTAAGGCTGCTAGGGAGAAAACTGCTTTTTCTACCCCAGAGGGGAGTTTTCAGTACAAAAGGATGCCTTTTGGATTGCAAACTGCTCCAGCCACATTCCAGCGAGCAATGGATAGGATTTTACGACCTCACCGGAAGTATGCCTCAGTGTACTTGGACGACATAGTCATTTTTAGCAGAGACTGGGAATCACACTTGCCCAAAGTCCAGGCAGTGCTGGACTCTCTTTGGAAGGAGGGGTTTACAATAAACCCTGAAAAATGTGCTTTGGGAATGGAGGAGGTGAAATACCTGGGCTATATCGTGGGTAGAGGGGTGGTGAAACCTCAGGTCAGCAAGGTAGAGGCTATACAGAGTTGGCCCCGTCCCCTCACAAAAAAGCAGGTACGTGCATTCTTGGGCATGGTGGGATACTACAGGAGGTTTGTACCCAACTTGGCCATGTTGGCGGCTCCATTGACCGATCTGACTAAGGGTCGGAAATTGGTCATGGTGGAGTGGAATGCAGATGCTGAGAAGGCCTTTTTGGAGCTCAAGTCGGCACTGTGCCAACACCCTGTCCTGGTAGCACCCAATTTTTCAAAAGAGTATGTTGCCCAAACTGATGCTTCCGATGTAGGATTGGGAGCGGTGTTGTCACAGGTTGTTCATGGAGAGGAGCACCCGGTCGTCTTCCTCAGTAGGAAGTTAACACCAGTGGAGAAAAACTATGCTATAATTGAACGAGAGTGTCTGGCCATTAAGTGGGCTCTGGAGTCCCTCAGATATTACCTTTTGGGGAGGAAGTTTAGGCTGATTTCTGACCATGCCCCTTTAATATGGTTGAGACAGGGTAAAGGGAATAATGCCAGGGTTACTTGGTGGTTCCTGGCACTCCAGGAATTTAAATTTGTAGTGGAACATAGGCCCGGGAGAATGCATCAAAATGCAGATGCCCTCTCCCGAGTCCATTGTTTGAGCTCCACTGTTGCCTCCACCTCCATGGCGTTGGGGCACAGGGGGGGGATATGTACAGGACGCCGTGGCTGGGTCCTGGAAGGACGCTATGTTTCCCCTCTGTTTGGACTGTGGTCCCTTTAAGGGAACAAAAAAGGGTTAACTCACCTGTAAGAGGAAGTGGGTTTAAAACAAGACAGGAAGTTAGAGAGAGTGTGGAGGAGTGTAGAGGAGAATGTGGATGGTGGATGGTGTTTTGGTGTGCAGAAACAGTGAATAGCAGTGTCCTGCCTGGAAGCCTCTTGCTAGGGGAATCTACCTGCCACAGAAACTAAGGACTGTTTAAATGCAATAGCAGTTCTGGACTTTGCAAACCGGTGAGACTGAAACCTTTTTCTTTTGTTTTTTGCTGCTGTAAAGCTATTTAAGTTCAATAAATCTCCTTTTGAGTGAAAAGTCTGTGTCCTGCGATCTAGCTGGTTCCCCAAACATTACAGCACCTAAAGCTACCTGAAGGCAATTAAAGGTGTTCTCATACTAATAATACTACAGGCAGGCAGTTGATTCTGCTAGCTGCAGTATCAGTATATATATATACATCCCAGCTTTGTGAAGCTACATCTCACTCTCATTAGTATGTCTGAAAGGCCAACAAGGAGAGGCAGACAGTCACAAGCCAATAAAAGAGGGCAAGCAGGCTCTGTGTCTAGAGGCAACAGTGCTGGTCATGGAGACGGTGCATTTTCATCAGCACGTGGCCGTGGGACACGCTTGTCCTTTTTTTCGGCAGCTGGCCGTGTTGAGCCGCAACATGTGGAAGACTTGGTAGAGTGGATAACCAAGCCGTCCTCATCCTCATCCTCTCTCACCCAGGCTCAGGGTACTTTGTCTGGCCTCTTCCCTCAGCTCAATGGCATCAGTCACTCCTTCCCTAGCCCCACCATGTCCTCCTGAGGAGTCCCCCGAACTGTTTGACCACAGTGTTGGGTACATGCTCCAGGAGGATGCACAGCGTTTTGAAGGCTCTGATGATGGTACCCAGCTAGAGGAAGGCAGTAACGTGAGCCCAGAGAGAGGAGGTGCCCAAGAAGGACAGCACTCTGGCAGTCATGTTCCCCCAGCTGCAGCATACTGCCAGCTTTGCACCAGTGATGAGGAGGGAGGGAATGATGAGGAAGTCACTGACCCCACGTGGGTGCCTGATTGGAGAGAGGAGGAGGCACATCTCCAACGAGGCCAGCTTAAGGGTAGCACACCGACTGCATCACACCACAGAGCTCCGCATGTGCAGGGCCCTGCTGTCTCTGTGCGTTATTCCAAAAGTTCTTTGGTGTGGGCCTTTTTTGAGACGAGTGCATCAGATCCCACCGCTGCTATTTGCAACATATGTCCCAAGCGTATCTGGCGTGGCCAAAACATCACCTTGGGCACCACATGCTTGACCAGACATATGTTGACCTGCCATGCAGTTCGTTGGCAAGCGTACCTAAAAGACCCACACCAAAGAATGAAGCAGACCTCTCCTTGCTCCTCATCAGCTGGGATCTACAACCCCACTATACCTTCAGTCCTCTCTAAAACCTGCACTGAGAGGAATGAAGGTGTAGAATTAAGTGTGTCACAGCCAAGTATTTGCAGGCAATCTGCTATCGGTACGCTGACGTCAGATTGTACCAGGCAAATTTCCCTGCCCCAGCTGCATGCCCAGCGGTTGAATGCTAGCTTGGCTAAATTACTAGCAGTTCAACTGCTGCCTTTTCAATTGGTAGACTCTCCTCCCTTCCATGAGTTTGTGGAATGTGCTGTTCCTCAGTGGCAGGTTCCCAAACGCCACTTTTTCTCACGGAAGGCGATTCCGGCTCTCTACCGGCATGTGGAAGGCAATGTCTTGGCCTCGCTGGGCAGGGCGGTCGGCGGTAAGGTGCATATTACCGCTGACTCATGGTCCAGCAGGCATGGACAGGGACATTACCTATCTTTCACCGTGCACTGGGTGACTCTTCTGGCAGCTGGGAAGGATGCAGGACAGGGTGCAGTAGTGTTGGAGGTTGTTCCGCCACCACACCTCCAAAATTCTACTAGTGGTGATTCTGCCACACCTCTCTCCTCCACCCCTTCCTCTTCTTCTTCCTCCATTGTCTCTTCCTGTGCTGATTTGTCCTCGGAACCAGCAGTGCTCCGTAAGCATTCAAGGTGCTACACAAGCACGCGGGCAAAAAGATGCCATGCGGTGCTTGAGCTGGTGTGCTTGGGGGACAGGAGCCACACTGGGGCAGAGATTCTGTCAGCTCTGCAGTGGCAGGTTCAGAGGTGGCACTGCAGTGAAAAAACATGAGTGTTTGGGAGAAAAAAATAAATAAATAAAAAAAATTATAAAAATGAAAAAATATACACATTTCAATTTTTTATTTCATTTTATTTTCTCTCAAACACTGATGTTTTTTTCACTTTTCACATTTTCTCACTTTTTTTACTTTTTTTACTGTTTTTACACATATTTTTCTAATTTTTATACATTTTTTCCAGAACACCATACTTGCAATCATCCCCACACATGTGGAATGTGTTGTAGCAATCGGGCATGCTATGTGGAGGTTTTCTTGGCTGGGGTGGGGTTCCTTGCCTCAGCTCCAGAACAGACAACCATTTGGGGTCCCATCCTCCTCGATGCTAGCCAAGCACAGTGCTTTAGCTGACATTTGAGTATAAATCCTTCTCCCCATGAGATCTTTTCTCCCTTTAAAGGGGTAGAACATAATTACTAATACTATATATTTATTTATATTTACAGTTTACTTCTGTACCCAACTCCTGATGAATGGCATATAGTCATGAAACGCGTCGAGTTTCCATTGGGTGCTCAGGCAAGTCTGGCTCATTACATATTCACTGGCCCATATATACTTTTTATACATCTAAAATTCATTGAGTACTATGCAATTATCAATGTGTATGTGTACCTATCTTATAGCAGCTCTTTTGCATATGGTGTATTAATGCCGGCTAATATGAAACACCTTGTATTATATTTATCAACATTTACTACCTCTTATGTGCTGCCAAGTTAATGTATATGTATCCATTATGTTTATGCCATTGTGCATGTGTATATATATGAAAATACTTTTTTACTATTGTTACAAATAAAAAATGTTTACCAAATACTCTACATCCACAAGTCAATTGCCTCATTTAAAGTCCCACATTCCCTTCTTATGTCCTCTCTGCCCTCTGACAGGGACAACTGACCCATGTGCCCTGTTCAGCTCACATCCTTAACTTGGTGGTGCAGCAGTTCTTGGGCAGGTACCCGGGCTTACAGGGTGTCCTGAGGCAGGCCAGGACAGTCTGTGCATTTCTGCAGGTCATATAATGCCAGTGCTCAGCTGGCTGACCTCCAAAAGGAATTTAACCTGCCCATGACCTGCCTAATCTGTGACATGCCCACCACGTGGAACTCAACAATGGCCATGCTGCAGCAGCTGCACATGTACCAGAGGGCCATCAATGAGTATCTATGCGACTATGACACCAGGACAGGGTCAGGGGAGCTTGTTTTTTTTCCTCATGTCAGTAGGCTATGATCAGGGATGCATGCACTGTCCTGTCACCATTTGAGGAGGCCACAAGGATGGTGAGCAGTGACAGTGCATGCATCAGTGACACTGTCCCTCTTGTCCACCTGTTGGAGCACATGCTGCGTGGAATAATGGACAGGGCACTTGAAGCAGAACAGAGGGCGGAAGAGGAGGACTTCCTTACCTCTCAAGGCCCCCTTTATCCAGACAGTGTTCCTGCGTGCCCGCCGATCACACAGGAAGAGGACGAGGAGGAGGAGGATTGTGTCAGCATGGAGGTGGAGCCTGGCTCTCAGCATTAGCAGCAGTCTTCAAGGGATAATTTACAGTCCGAAGAAACCCATGGACTTGTACGTGGCTGGGAGGAGGTGGCTGCAGATCATGTCGTCCTTAGTGACCCAGAGGACTCTGGACCGAATGCCTCAGCAAACCTACCTTGCATGGCCTCCCTGATCCTGCAATGCCTGCAGAAGGATCCTCATATTCATGGTATCAAGGGGAGGGATCATTACTGGCTAGCAACCCTACTTGATCCATGTTACAAGGGTAAGGTTGCGAACCTTATCTTGCCATCGCAGAGGGAGCAGAGGATGAAGCATCTTCGGGAGACCTTGCAGAAAGGTTTGTGCAATGCATTTCATAGAGCCTGGGAGATTACAATTTCCTGGTCCAGCCTGGGAGATTACAATTTCCTGGTGCTCCTGGACAACGTGTTGCTGAGGCTTCGGTCAGTCACAGAAAGAGCGGTGTAGAGGGTGGCCGTCTGACCGATACGTTCAGACAATTTTTTAGTCCGCAGCCCCAAGGTATGATCAGTTCCAGCAACCATCGCCAGCGTCTGATTCACATGGTGCAAGAGTACCTAGGGGCAAGATCAGACTTGGACACCTTTCCCACCAAAAATCCTCTGGGTTACTGGGTCTTGAGGATGGATCACTGGCCAGAGCTTGCACAGTATGTAATTGAGCTACTGGCCTGTCCTGCATTCAGCGTTCTTTTGGAACGCACATTCAGTGCTGCTGGAGGCTTTGTAACCGATCACAGGGTGCGCCTGTCCACCGAATCGGTCGATCGGCTGACCTTCATAAAAATGAAT
Organism: Aquarana catesbeiana; assembly: GCF_042186555.1. NCBI lineage: Eukaryota > Metazoa > Chordata > Amphibia > Anura > Ranidae > Aquarana > Aquarana catesbeiana. The sequence continues at coordinate 224,322,172 of NC_133330.1, read as the reverse complement.
GAGTCTTGGATCACCAGCTACCAAGCACCTGATGCTGATGTAACTGATTGATTTTTTTTCTAATGTGAGATCCCTTCAAGACTGCCTATGCTGATGCTGAGTGACTATCCTGTTATGCTGAGTGACAATCCTCTTCCTCCTCAATTTTCATGCTGATAGCTTGTAAAAAGATTTTTGGTTCTGGGCACCGCCACCAGTGGCCAAGGCCCAATTTTTCTGCCCCTGTTTAACAGGGGCATGTAATTACAATTTTTGATGCAATACTTTGGCAGGGCTCATTCCTGCGCTCCAACTATAGTATCTGTGAGGGGTTGCAGTGTTGTGGCACCAGCACCAGTGCCCAAGGCCCAATTTTTCAGTCCCTGTTTAACAGGGACCATATAATTACAATTTTTGCTGCAATACTTCGGCAGGGCTCATTCCTGCGCTCCAACTAGAGTATCTGTGAGGGGTTGCAGTGTTGTGGCACCAGCACCAGTGCCCAAGGCCTAATTTTTCTGCCCCTGTTTAACAGGGGCGTGTAATTACAATTTTTGATGCAATACTTTGCAGCAGGGCTCATTCCTGCGCTCCAACAAGAGTATCTGTGAGGGCTTGCAGTGTTGTGGCACCAGCACCAGTGCCCAAGGCCCAAATTTTCAGCACCTCTTTAACAGGGGAGTATAATTACAATTTTTGATGCAATACTTTACAGCAGGGCTCATTCCTGCACTCCAACTATAGCATCTGTGAGGGGTTGCAGTGTTGTGGCACCAATGCCTAAGGCCCAATTTTTCTGCCCCTGTTCAACAGGGACATGTAATTACAATTCTTGATCTAATATTTCACAGCAGGGCCCATTCCTGTGCCCACCAAGAGTAACTGTGAGGGCTTACAGTGTTGTGGCAACACCACCACCACCACCACCACCAAAGGCCCAATTTTTCTACAACTGTTCAACAGTGGCATGTAATTACAATTGTTGATCTAATATTTCACAGCAGGGCCCGTTCCTGCGGCCACCAAAAGTAACTGTGAGGGCTTACAGTGTTGTGGCAACACCAACACCTCAGGCCCCAATTTCTGCAGAGTATATAGGGCAGGCCCCTACTTTCAAACATCCAACTTACAAATGACTCCTACTTGCAAACGGAAGGAGACAACACGAAGTGAGATAAATCTACCCCTAAGAAGGGAAATTCTCTCCTATAAGAGTTAATATGGTAAAAACGTGTCTCCTCTTCACTGATGCTTTATCACCAATCCTTTTTTTCACTAAAAACACCAAATTTTCAAAAAACATTTGTCATTGGGACATAAAGTGAGGTGAAATCTTCTGAAGAGGTGCACAGACAGCAAAACAAATGTTACAGGGGTGATAACCCTTCCCTATGTTTTCCAAAATGCTTAAAAATAGATTTTTTGGCTGGATTACACTTTAAAAATGTACCAGTTCAAAATTACAAACAGATTCTACTTAACAACAAACCTACAGTCCCTGTCTTGTTTGCACCGCCTGTATACTGCTGTTCAGAGTATATAGGGCCTGGGGGGCCCCACGCCTTTCCTTTTTTTAATTTTTAATTTTAATATCAATACAAGACCCAAAGGGCATGGTAATGGACTGGGGGGGTACCCATGCCGTTTGTCTCAGTGATTTTCATCAATATTGCCAGGACCCGACATTACATTAAACCCGCAAGCAGTTTTAAATAACTTTTATACCTTTACAAATGTCATTTTGTGCAGGGACTGTTCTAAGCACGGGAAACTCATGCCACTTTACAGACATACTATAGACACCCCCCAGGTACGATATTTAAAGGAATATTTCACTTTTTTTTCACTTTAAGCATCATTAAAATCACTGCTCCCGAAAAAAACTGCAGTTTTTAAAACTTTTTTTTGCATTGATACATGGCCCCTGGGGCAGGACCTGGGTCCCCAAACCCTTTTTAGGACAATAACTTGCATATTAGCCTTTAAAATTAGCACTTCTGATTTCGAACATTTTGTTTATAGGGCAAAAAATAAAAACTGCAGAGGTGATCAAATACCACCAAAAGAAAAATCTATTTGTGGGAAAAATAAACCTTATAAACTTCCCCCAGTAACCTGTCCGCACCTGGGGCTTTATTATTAGGCAAGCTAGTTGAAGTTCCTCTTATTTCAGGGGTTGATCCAATATCTAACAGCCACTGATAATTCTGTTAGCGTAATGGAATTAAGAAAAAGTTGCAGTTCAGCCTCCTTATAGGTTACTTTACTACTATACAAGATTTTAAAAAAATTGAAAAACACTGATGAGATCTCTAAGGTAGTTTGCACAGTTTCGGTTGAAGAAGTTTGTAGTTTTACTTGTGCCATTGGTTTCTGAGTATTTACTATTGCTGCTAAGAGATGGCCCATATTTTCCCCATCCTCAAAATAAGGTTGCTGAAGAAAAAAAGTTTCTGCTCTGCTTTTTTACGAGAGATATCAGCATATATCTGTTGTTTTTGTATGCACTACTGTTGTGTTTCTGTGGTAGGATTCACTATATATTGAAATTTGGCTTTCAAGACATCTTCGGTCACTGAGCATTCCCAAGCCATAGATCTTTTTTTTATCTTTGAAATTTGAGAAATAAATAAACCTCTCATATAGGCTTTTTAAGGAATCCCACTAGATATGTAAAGATACTGATGGCTTATTAACAATACCATAAACCAAGATGTCAAGTAATATTTTCTGTTTTGAAGGAAAAAGGTTGAACCAATAAGGATTAACTTTCCATGAAGTGTGAATCTGTGTTGAATTTAGAACTAACTTAAAGCGGGGTTCCACCCAAATTTTGAACAATATCTGTATGTATTCTCTTCCTTGCCTAGATGCTGACATGCCTTTTAAAAAATTTAAATCGCCGTAATTACCTTTTATTTTTCTATTCTTCTTTGCACTTCCTGGTTCTCCTCCCGTGGGAGTAGGCGTGTTTCTAGCCTCTGCCAGACTCCTGGGAGCTAGTCTCAGGCTTCCCAGGATGCCACTGAGCATGTGCGGGAACGAGCGGTGAATGCTGGGAGCACAGCATTCCCCACATCCAGGAAATAAATGCTTGTGGGCTTCAAATGCCCACAATGAAGATGGAAACTGCCTGCAGTGAATAATATAAGTTATTCTTTCCGACGAAATCTGAGACAGGCGGACATATTACATACAATATGTGAGTATGTAATGCTGAGAAGAAAAGTTTGTGAATGAACTAAAAAAAAAAAAAAACGATAGATAGGTGGACCCCCGCTTTAAGAACCAATGGGGAATGATCCGATAATCCTCTTGCTGCATAGATCACTATAGATATAACGGGTAGCATCATAGAGGTGACTAATGCCAAGTCTATTCTAGATAAGGTCCCATGGGTGCTAGAGAAACAAGAAAACACTCTATCATTAGGATGTAGCATTCTCCAGACATCCGTAAGGCCATTCTCCTGAATAGAGCCAGAAAAGGAAATGCATACAGAAGTCACTGGGGCCATAGCCAAATCAAATGTATCCAAAGAAGGGTCAAGGTAGTTATTAAATTCTCTTACTATTAACCAGGGGACATCAGTTTTGTCAGAAGTAAAATTTAGTAGTTCTTTAAGTACTTCTGAGGAATACGGGGGTAGTATATATATATATATATTAGCTAATACATATGATTTTCTATACATTGTGCAATATACAAAGATATAGAGACCTTTAAAGTCCATTTGTACCTGTCTGCAAGAGAAATCAACATCATTTGCTATCATTATAGATACACCTCTAGAATATGTAGTATAAGCAGAATGGTATTGCCTACTATATTGTACTCATTTCAAACAGTTTATGTATATTTAAATGGGTCTCCTGTAGGCAGATAATAGACTGAGAAAATTGTTTCAATGTAGTAAACATTGCTTGTCTCTTTACTGGGTCGCTAAACCCTCTAACATTCCAAGATACCAAAACTTGCTTTAAATTGACATATTTCTATATTATCAAGTTATAAAACCATAACCCTGGATCAGGTAATCCCTGCAATTAGAGGATATAAGATGGAAAATAGTTCCATCCAATATCAATTTTAATAAATCAGTCAGGTCAATATCTCTAAAGGTTTTTTTGTAAGAAAAAGATTTCTATATTCATTTTAATTCTCTGGTGAGCACAAAACCAAACAAAAAAAAAGACACCCCAAAACTTGTAAAAAAACAGATAGACCCCTAAAAAAATTGCCACCCCCCTCAATAGCCATCTTCCAAAGGGTCCCATACATAGAAATGTCACAATATACACCTAGTGCACAATATACACCTAGTGCACAACAAATATTGAGAACTATTCAAAAAAATTCTCCAAAAAAATAACATCTGCATTTGTGCATTCCCAAAGGGAAAAAAAAATTGCAAACAAACATTTCCCACAGGAACAAGATATAGAGTCCATTCTGTATATATTTTTTTTTTTACTGGACTCTCTCCCCCGGCTCTATATAAGGAGAAAAAAAAAAAAGAAATTTCAAACTGGCCACCTCCCATGTAGCAAAACAAGAGAAAAAAAAAAGGAGGGAAGAGGGAGATTCTCTCATTTTATTTATAATGTCTGTCCAGCCATTCAATAGCTGCTTGTGTTTTATCAAAAAAATGTGCAACTTCATTTGCCACCACTCTAAGTTTAGCAGGGTATAACATTGAATATGGCAGCTGCAAGATCTGCAGTCTTTTTTTTACATTTAACACGCTGTTTTTGTACTTTTTGGAAATAAATCCGGAAAGAACATAACTTTAGTTCAATTAAAGAGAACTTCCTTCAATATTCTGGCTCTTCTGAGAATAAGATCTCAATCTCGTTGATTAAGCAGTCATATTACAAATGGCAGTGGGGGATCTCCTGCTGGCAAAGGCCTACTAGGTACACAATGTGCTCTTTCAACCAAAAAGGACATAGACAGATGTTCTTTCCCAATCTTTTCCCATAACCATGTTTCCGCAAATTCTGTAGGTTTTGCACCCTCAGAATGCTCTGGGAGGCCTACCAGCCTAATATTATTAAGCTGGAGGTGGTTTTTTAAGGTCTTCTAACTTGCAAGCATAAATGTCCAATTTTGTCATTGCCTCTTTAATATCCATAACCAATGGCTGTGTAGTGTCCTCTAATTCTTTTTTTTTTTTACACAAACATTTTATTAAATGTATGCAGGTAGTACACAAAGAAACGGATTCCATGAATCCTTCATATTTACAGAAAAGACAATAACTTTATGGGCAAGGCCCAAAGGGAACAGGGAACAGTAAAGAGAACAAAAGCGTAAACAAGCACAAACAATCTGTGTCAAGATCTCTAATTCTTTAACACGACCTTCCAAACAGACTTTCCTTCCCTTATCTTCTGTACATATTGAGGAAGGAAAGTAAATTCTTCTTTAAGTCCTAGCACTTGCCCAGTTAAATTGCATAAAGAATTCTGATTTTGTTGCACTGCTCTTAACACATCTAATAATGTGGGCTCTGATGGCGTTAATGGTGTTGTTAAAGTATGTAGGGCATTTGACTGTTTCTTATCAAATTCTTCCACTTCACATATCATTTGATCCGAATATTTATGTAGAGCAGTTGTATATATTCCAATGCAAGACTCTTCCAATTCCTCACTGGCTTCATGTTGAGACACTTAATTTTCACCATCTTTAGATCTTAGTGCAAATTTTACAAGTTTAGCAGCAGCAGCAGCTTCTTTAGCCTTCTCTTTTACTGATTTACCACTGTGTGTTTGCTAAGAAAATCTGAAAGCATCTTGTGTAGGGGCTACAGCATTTAAAGCCCCCTGTGCCTCTTTCCATAATTTCAGAGTTTTATTTTTCAACCTCTCCTTTCCATTTTTCCTGTTCTTCTTTCCCTTTCTCTTACTCCTTCCTTTTCTCCTTTTCCCCCTATCAGGGCTGGGCCCAGCCCTTCCTTCTCTGAGCTGGTTGCTCAGCTGTCAGTTAATTGCCAGCTCCTATCTCTCCACAGGGACTCACATGTTGATGATATCCTGCTCGTCAGTCCTGCCTTCTTAAGCCATCCAGCCCAAATGATCTCTGCCTTCACCTTGGTTACATCTCTAGAGATGCTCTCCTGTGTTCCTGTTAAAGACTTGCTTGGTTGACATTCCTTCTGGCTCCAGATTCTGCTTCCTGTTCTACTACGCTCATCTCTGGCTCCCTGACATTTTGGCTTGTCTGACTATCCGTTCCGGTTCCTGAACTCTGGCTATGTTTTGACTACGTTTACTCTGTTTACCTTTTTTTATTATTATTAAACAAGTGAGATTTAACTGTACTTCTGTCTCAGTCTGATTCATGGTTTCTGACAGTAGGCAAAGGCCATGAACTCAGAAGATGCAGTCAATCCACTTGTTGGTAATATTTTTTCCAGATTGGATGAGCAGGATCACCACATGGGTCAGTTTGCCATGGCGTTACAAACGCTCCTGAGTCGCACGGCTCACCTGGAATCTCCCACTGTGACTGCTCCGGTACAACCTGTGTTGCAGGCCATCCCTGCTGCTGCTCCAGTCTCTGTGCAGGCACCCACCTCGAGTATTACCTCTATAAGAGGTAAGTCTGGTTCCACTCCGCTTTCCCAACGATTTGGGGGAGATCCAGTCCAATGCAGAGGGTGTATCTTGATGGATGACTCAGCCCAAGAAAGGGTAACCGAAACCAGGGGGTTATCATTCTGGATAACTGGGGACTAAACAACGCCACCTAAGGTCTGTCCATGACAGGATCTCAAGGTTCAGATGGGTAGGACAAGACTTCAAAAAGTGACCTGGTTGGAGACAATAAAGACACAATTTTTCCCTCCTCCTAAGGGCTCTCTCATCCGCAGAGAGAAGTGAGAAGCCAAAGTGTATGGGTTCGTCTTCACTGACCAACTCGGTACCAGGAGGCATGGGAAGTGAGGGAGGCAAGGGTGGGACTGCAAGTAGACTGGAAATATACAGGAGGCTTCCGCAAGCGCTCCTTAAAATAAAAGAGTCTTTCTCTGAGTCTGGAGTCAATGAGGATGGCAAACGTGATCAACTTCACCAGCTCAGTGGGTATATCTCGGGCTGCTATCTAATTCTTGATGGTATCCGAGAGACCATAAGAAAAAGCAGCCATGAGGGCCTCATTGTTCCAAGCAACCTATGTTGTCGGAGTACGGAATTCAATGGCTCTAATCAACTCTAGGGCTGCAGGCCTGTTCATTGATGCTGTCTTTGTATCAAAGCACTCGATTCCGCTGCAGCTGCGTGACACACCACTTGCCATTGAGGCTCTTGACAGGAGACCTCTACAGCCTGCTCATGTGACTCATGAGACTGTTCCGTTATCCATGGCCGTAGGGGCTCTTCACCATGAGATAATCTAATTCCAAGTTATTTCCTCACCTAAGTTTCCGCTGGTTATTGGTTGTCCTTGGTTACAGAGGCACAACCCCTCTTTTGAATAGCTTTGTGCTGAGGTTCTCTCCTGGTCACCACAAAGCAGTAAGACATGCTTCCAGAAGGTAGTCAAGCTCCTGTGCACTTCTCTCTCCTCCCTGCCAGAGGAGTACCGCGATTTTAGTGATGTCTTTGACAAAGTTCAAGCCGGTAGTTTGCCTCCACACCGGTTATATGATTGCGCAATTGACCTTCAACCTGGTGCCATACCCCCTAGTGGCTGGGTTTACACTTTGACGGTCTTGGAGGATAAGGCCATGGAGGAGTATGTTGCAGACGCACTTTCACGAGGTTTCATCTGCAAATCCTCGTCCCCTGCTGATGCTGGTTTCTTCTTTGTGAAGAAGAAGAGTGGTGAACTGAGACCTTGTATTGATTATAGGGGTCTCAGCGTTTCACGATTAAGAATTCCTATCCGATTCTGTTGATTACGGAGTTATTTGACCGCCTCAAGGGAGCAACAGGTTTCACAAAGCTTGATTTGAGAGGGGCATACAATCTCACGAGGATTAAGGAGGGTGACGAGTGGAAAACTGTGTTTAATACCAGAACAGACCATTATGAGTACCTCGTAATGCCTTTTGACCTTTGTAACGCCCCGGCAGTTTTCCAGGAATTTATTAACGATGTCCTCCGAGATTTGTTGCAGTTATGTGTGGTGGTTTATCTCGACAATATCCTCATATTTTCCAAGTCCCTGGAGAGCCACCACACAGATGTCTGTCGTGTGCTTCAGAAACTAAGAGAGAACAATTTCTATTGTAAATTGGAGAAGTGCGAATTCCATCGTGAATAGGTTAAATTCCTGGGCTATGTAATTTCCACTGCTGGTTTTTCGATGGACCCAGAGAAACTTTTAGTAGTCCTACAGTGGCCCCAACCTGTGGGTTTATGTCCTCTGCAGCGTTTTCTTGGCTTTGCCAACTATTTTAAGAAGTTTATTTGTAACTTCTTGTCTCTGGTCAAGCCCCTGACTGATATGACCAGAAAGGATGGTAACCCACAGTGTTGGTCTCCGGAGTCCTTTAAGGCCTTTGGGAGTCTCCAGGCTGCCTTTGTTTCTGCTCCTGTGTTAGGATATCCTGATTCTATGTTACCTATCTTTATCTTTGAGATTGATGCTTCTGAGACTGGAATTGGCGCCCTTCTGTCTCAACGTCCTACCTCTGAGAGCGCTATTCATCCTTGTGGCTACTTTTCCAAGAAATTGTCACCTGTGGAGTGCAATTATGAGATTGGTGACAGAGCTGTTAGCGATCATTTTAGCCTTGAAAGAACGCAGACATATCCTCAAAGGTACCACTGTGCCGGTTCTCATTCTTACTGACCATAAGAATCTTACATTCTTGTCTGAGGCTAAATGCCTTTCTCCCAGAAGGGCACGACGGGGTCTTTTCTTGTCAAGTTTCAATTACATTGTCTCATTCTTACCCGGTACTAAGAACGTAAGGGCTGACCCTTTGTCACAATAATTTTCCTCCACTTCCAAGATGAAGCAGGTTCCAGTTCCTGGGATTCCTCCTGATCTTTTTCTGGCTACGGTTCGCACCAGTATCACTTCTCCTTTGGGTGACAAAATTCTTGCTGCTCAGGTTCATGCTCCTCCTGAGAAACCTTGTGACCGCTGCTTTGTCCCAGAGAGGCTCCATACTGCAGTGCTCCAGACTCATCATTCTCCCAAGGCTGCTGGCCACCCTGGGAAGAATCAACGCTTTTGGGCCATTTCCCAACAATTCTGGTGGCCTAGTCTACGTGTTGATGTAACTGCCTTCATTGCTGCTGGTTCCATGTGTGTGCTTAGAGTAAGACTCCACGACTTCCAGTGGGCCTCCCCAATGGAGAGAGGCCCTGGACCCACCTGTCTATGGATTTCATTGTGGAGTTACCCAACTCCCAGGGCAACACAGTTATCCTTATGGTGTTTGACTGGTTCTTGAAAATGTCTCATTGTATTCCACTTAAGAAGTTGCCCACTTCTAAGGAACTGGCTTCCATTTTTGCTCGGGAGATCTTTCGCTTAAATGGGCTACCCAAGGTGATTGTCTTGGACAGGGGTAGTCAGTTTGTGTCCTGGTTCTGGTAAGCCTTTTGTGCACAGTTGGGAATTCAGCTTGCTTTCTTCTCTGCGCATCACCCGCAGGCTAAAGGGACCACAGAACGAGCCAATCAGTCCTTGGAGCAATTCCTATGTTGCTATATTTCTGACCATCATGACAACTGGTCAGACCTCTTACTGTTGGCGGAGTTTGCTCACAATAGTGCCTTGAATTCTGCTTCCCAATTGTCCCCATTTATGACAAACTATGGTTTTCAACCTTCCATTTTGCCTGACTCATTTGTTCCGCAGAGTATTCCTGCGTTAAAGGAGCATCTCCGTGGTCTTCGTTCCACTTGGGCACAAGTCCAGGAGGCTTTGAGTCATGCTAATGATAGGTACAGACTCCATGCTGACCGCAGATGCCTGCCTGTGCCTTCCTACCAGGTTGGGGACAGGGTCTGGCTGTCATCTCGCAACCTCCGACTTTGTGTTCCCTCTCTGAAGTTCGCACCTCGGTTTATTGGGCCTTTCCTTATTCTTCACATGATTAACCCAGTGGCTTATGCATTAGACTTTCCTTCTAATATTCCTAGACGTTTATGCTCCTATCCTCCTTCGTGATTTTCATAGACGTTTCCCCTCAAGCCTGGTGGTCCCCCGGGGAGGGAGGGATCATTGAGGAAGGGGTACTGTCAGGGCTGGGCTCAGCCCTTCCTTTTTTGAGCTGGCCACTCAGCTGTCGGCTAATTGCCAGCTCCTATCTCTCCACAGTGACTCACCTGTTGATGATATCCTGCTCATCAGTCCTGCCTACATAAGCCATCCAGCCTAGATGATCTCTGCCTTCACCTTGGTCACATCTCTAGAGACTCTTTCCTGTGTTCCTGTTAAAGAATTGCTTGGCTGACATTCCTTCTGGCTCCAGATCCTGCTTGCTGTTCTACTACGCTTATCTCTGGCTCCCTGATGTTTTGGCTTGTCTGACTATCCGTACAGGTTACTGAACTCTGGCTATGTTTTGACTACGTTTACTTTACTTTATTATTAAACAAGTGAGATTTAACTGTACTTTTGTCTCAGTCTGATTCATGGTATCTGACACTCTCTCACTTCACTTCTTCCCCCTTTCTTAATTGTATAAAGATTATTTTGCAATTTTTCTGCTGCTTTGCAGCTCAGTTTTCACCATATTTTAACTTGTTAAAAATTTTTTTAAAAAATAACCTATCCCCCCTTTTTTTTATCAGATCTCCATGAATTCTGCCGAGTTCTGCCGAGTTTTGTCAATCCCAGCCAGTTCCAGCAAGCTGAAGCCGTTCACGGTGGTTCATGGCTCCCATCACCGCTGAACACAGAGATATTATCAGTGTCTTTCCTTGAGCCTCTCTGATGTTTCTCGAGGCTTGCTGGAATGCTCCTCAGGCGTCACTCACTACCTATCGGCTGGGCGCTCTTTAATAGACTGAGAACTTGGATGCCCACGTGGAAGTCCAATGATTGGATGATTCATGGAAAGGTGGTGTGGGGAGGCAAGGAAGTCTGGGGCATGTTGACGCACATGTGCCCATGGTCCCAGACTTTGAGAACTATAACAGAGTGGTAGATGAAATTTCCAAAGTGAAAGCAGTTGTGCCAATTGATCCTGTCTTGATGAACTTGGCCAGCTGGGCCCACAAGCAATCTGGACATTTGGGGCAGAAAGAAACATATGAATGGGCACAGCAGAGAGAATTGCCTATATCCATGGACATGATAAAGACTGTAATAGGGAACTTGACTTCATCAGTCCCCTGCCCTGAGGAAACAATGGACTGAGATATTGTTACACTGCAGTGGACACCTATTCAGGACTTTTGCTTGTTCATCCTTGCAAACGTGCAGATCAAGCCACAATGCTTCAACTGCTTCAGAAATTTGTAGTTGCTTATGGTTGTCCAAAACAGGTCCAAAATGATAATGGCTCACACTTCACTGGATCAACAGTACAGCAATGGGCCAAAGACTCTGGAGTGTACTGGTTGTGTCACATCCCATACCATCCACAGGCAGCTGGTTTGATTGACAGATACAATGGCTACTGAAGGACCAGATACGCAAGCTTACACTATGCATACACTAAGGTGGTAGGATCGGGTCCTCACAGGCAGTCTTGTTGTTAAATTCTAGGCCAATAGCCAAAAGCACACCATATGAGAGGAAGGTGGGGGCTGGGTGTAGATTCTACACCTGGAGTGCAGAGTTCAGTATTTACGTAAGGTTCCTGAAAGAACAGGGCTTAACAGGTACCATGTTACTGCTTCCCATGACAAAGAAACCAAGAGTGAATTATCTGAAGCTGAAGCCTATCTAGGAATGAGAGGGAATCTGGCAGGAAGGTGTGAAGTTATATTTGCATTGGCAGATGAGCTTCAAGGCAGTGGCAAGGACTCTGACTGGTTAGTGAATACTTCTCAGCAAGAGTGGAAAGTGAGGCTACATAACATCAAACCTTCCAAATATAAACAGCAGTGATCTTCTGGGAAATATCAGTATATTTCCTCTCCTCCCTATTGATGTTCTTTGGGAGGGTCAGAATTGGATACAGGCAGGTGGCAACTTTAATATGGACTTTCTAATGAACTTTTAGCCAAAGACTGAAACATTTTCTCAGGAACAGAAATATGGGAGGGAGTTGCATTCAAGGCAAATTAATGTTTAGTATGAGTTATAAGTGTGTGTGGAGTCTGAGAGAAAAAAAATCAAGGGCGGTATGTGTTGCATTTGTTAACCGCTAGCCGACTATCCGCCGCAGTTATACTTATGTCATAGTTATGTCACTCCTTTAAGACGTCACAGCAGACACGTGCGCACCACCAGAGGAGCCCGCACGCACCCGGTGCGTGTCCCCAGAGCCAATGTGCGTGCCTGGTGGGCGCGATGACCGCCAAGCACCCACGATCACTCGTGACAGAGCGAGAAACGGGATCTGTGTGTGTAAACATACAAATCACGATTCTCTCAGGGGAGAGGAGACAGATTGTGTGTTTATACTAAGTATGAACAATGATTGGTTTCCTCCCCTAGTCAGTCCCATCCCCCCTACAGTTAGAACACACCTAGGGAACACAGTTCACCCCTTGATCGCCCCTAGTGTTAACCCCTTCCCTGCCAGTGACATATACACAGTAATCAGTGGCTAATTTTAGCTCTGATCGATGTATAAATGTCAGTGGTCCCAAAATAGTGTCAAAAGTGTCCGACCTGGGGGGCGCATGCGCGGCGTGATGCGGGACAGACGTGAGTGCTGAGAGCTCTGTCGGACCGGAATTGCCAGGCTTAAATTCCCGGGGCTATTTCCATACAAAACTGCCTGTAATACAAGAACACCCCCGGAGAACACAGCGGTGCATGCAATCCAGCAAAAAAAAGGTAAAAGCCGCTCAGGACACTCCATAACAAACTATCTGCTCAGTCTGGAACTAAAGCAGAGGAAGATGTCCCAAAATGGCGCCAGCGCACGGGCTGCCTCTAACAGCTCCACACCACAACAGCAACTTTCTTCTAAAGACTGTGAGTTCAATCCTCCCTTGTCTAAAGCAGACCTAGATGCAAGTCTCTCAGCTGTATATGAGAAGTTAGCTAATAAAATACAGCTTGAGCTCCACAAATCTACAAATGCTTTAACACAGGAGATTGCTAACATTGGAAGCCGTAATGATATATTAGAGAATAAGCATGATGAACTCTCTCTTGCACACAGTGACCTCAGGAGAGATTATGAAACACTTGCTGACAGCTTTTCTTACATGCAAGCACACGTGGAAGATTTAGACAATCGAAATCGCAGGAATAACATTAGAGTCCGTGGTATCCCAGAGTCCATCACAGAGCTCTTCCCTGCAGTGTCAAAGGTTTTCCACACGCTCCTTCCTGACAGACCCATGTCAGCGTTTGCATGCGACAGGATCCACAGAGCGCTTCGCCCTAAACCACCTCCAGATAGACCTCCTTGCAACATTATAATGTGCATGAAGGACTTTCTTACCAAAGAAGATATCATGAGGGCATCCAGAAACACGCCAAGTATTGGGCTGGATGGCTTCAGATTGCAAATTTACCCTGACATCTCTCCAGCCACCCTGGATCGCAGACGCAGGATGAAAGAAGTCACTACAATTTTTCAGACAGCCAGAATTAAGTATCGATGGGGCTTCCCTTTTTGATTGTCGGTAATGCATAACGGCACCACACATACAGTCTACAACATCATAGAGGGGAAAGATCTACTCGTCAAACTGGGCCTGCTGGAACCTGAACCCCCAAACCGTCTTCCTGTAACACCCTGTTCTTCACCTATCTGGTCCACTCCTTCTTCACATCGTAATTCAAGAGATCAGAGAAGATGGCGCCAACCCCCTCAAGATCAAGCTTAAAGGGGTTGTAAAGGTAAAATTTTTTTTCACCTTAATGCATTATATGCATTAAGGTGAAAAAACTTTTGACAATACCACCGCCCCCAGCCCCCCCGTTTTACTTACCTGACACCTCGAATCTCCGCTGCTCGTTCCCGTCATCTCTATTGCAGCTCAGCCTGGTCGCTGATTGGCTGCAGTGGATGGATTGAAAGCAGCGCAGCCATTGGCTCGCGCCGCTGTCAATCACATCCGATGACGCGGCGTGCCGGGGGGAGGGGCCGAGTGATACAGTGAGCGGCTATAGCCGCCGGCTGTATCACGGGAGCGCGCCCGCAATAACTAACCACCATGCGAGGGAGCTCGCATTAAGTTGATTAGTTCTTGCGGGGAGGAGCTGATACAGCCGCCGAGGGACCCCAGAAGAGCAGGTTCGGGGCCACTCTGTGCAGAACGAGCTGCACAGTGAAGGTAAGTATGACATGTTAGTTATTTAAAAAAAAAAATAAAATTACCTTTACAACCCCTTTAAAGGCAATTTCGTTTTCCCCTTTTTTTTTTTTTTTTAAGGGAGGGAAGGAAAAGAGAAACGAGGGCAGCAGCTGGAACTGGGCAATATAGTCTCACAGACTTTGCATATTCTCACCTGAACTATCTCATTTCAGTCCATTGAAATATGAAGATCCCTTCATATTAAAAACATGCTGCAAACTCAATTTACATTATGGGGGCTCCACCACTCCTCCTTCAAACTAAACTAAGCAAATCTTAACTTTCCCTGTCGGATAAAATTTCGAACCTCCCCAACATTAGGAAAGACATATATGTTCATCCTGGTATTTGGGGAAATAGAAAATAAGAGGAGGGATTGTGGGGGACCCCCCCTTTCTCTTTTTTTTTTTTTTTTTTGCTTTTTCTACCTTTGTTGTCCTCTGGTCTCTTTTTTCTTGAGAAAATATATTAGGCTTAAAGATCACTTTTTTGCTTTAGAGCCACCTGTTTACACCTTATACTAAATGTTTAATTTTTGGTAATTGTTGTGGTTATGCTTAGATTGTTACTCTAACCATGCATATTGTTGATTTTACCAAGTAACTTTGCCTGGCACATCCACCGCTGCTGGTTTGACCCCATACTCTCATCCTCGGCCTAGTGTGCCCCACCCCCCCCATTGGATTGGGGACTGTGCCGAGCCTGGTTTGAGAGTTTAGGACTCCTTTGTCCTCCTTTAATTTTGTAAGGTCAGTCGACTTCAAGTCCTCTGGCTCCCTTATGGTATATTACAAATTTCACTTTTTTGCCCTTATGGCACTTGTTCTACTTAGAATGTTCTCTGGAAGATTTCATCCCTATGTCTTTGAAGGTTTACCAAAGAGGAAATGCAATTTACTGTAATATAGATGTTCTCTCATCATAAATCACAGCTTTAAACTAGATTACTTACTGTTTACCTTTATGTATAGCATTGATTACAATTATAGCCTCCTATATCCCACTAATTATATACCCGTAGTTGAATACTTATATAGCTTCTTCTCTGGCCTAATCTATATAATTTGCCCATTCACCTCCCTTAAAAATGGGTCTTAAAATTTTTTCACACAATATTCAAGGGTTTAACTCCCCACACAAACGCAAAAAAGCATTTAGACACTATAAGAGACTGGGTGCTGACATTATCCTCCTCCAGGAAAAACATTTTTCCTCAGAGAATCACCCCCATTATTTTGATAAAACTTACAACCAACATTACTTCACCACATTCTCTAATAAATCAAGGGGTGTAGCAATTTTTATTCGCAACTCTATCATATTCGACATACAACACATCTACAGAGATGTAGATAGCCATTATATTATACTGAAAGGCACAATGAACAAACGTTCACTTACAATCGCCTCCATATATGCTCCTAACGAAACGTCATTTTTCAACAAATTTTTTGAAACTCTAGACCGCTTTAGCTCCCCCCATATGATAATGGGAGGAGACTTTAAGTTAGCAGCACACCCTTCTCTGGACAGAAGCAAAGTCACTCTATCCTCGAAGGCCTTCTCCAAGTCAATCAGTCGCTCACTCAGCAAATTTCAACTGATTGATTCTTGGAGAGCTCTTAACATTGGCGTAAAAGCTTATACCCATTACTCTCACCCACATGATTGTTATGCCTGACTCGATTATATTTTCAGTACTCCCATCCTTCTGGCAAACTCCTCGAGGGCTCAGATCCACCCTTGTCCATGGTCTGACCATGACATGGTTGCATTTGAAACTTCTCATATAGGTCTTGCCCCTACCCCATTTAACTGGCGTCTGAATGACTCCCTCCTATCTGATCCATCCACACTCCAAAACATCCACACACACATTGAGGATTACTTTACTAACAATTCAACTGATGACATCTCCCCTACCTCACTCTGGTCAGTGCACAAGGCGGTTCTTAGAGGTCACCTGATTAGTATCGCAGCTGCCAAAAATAAAGCTAAACTTACAGTCCCTCACCAAAGACCTAGATCTTTTATATATCAAGCTAGGCCAATCTCCCTCTTCCGAGATTACGATTCAAATCCAATATAAGCATCAAGCTTTAGACTCCATTCTCTCAACAGACACCGAAAAATCCCTTAGATTTTCCAAAGCCGAATTTTTGCTACATGGCAATTCTACTTCTACCATGTTTGCTAAAAAACTTAATCAAGAACACAAACCCCCTCAACCCCCTGGTAACCTGGTCACTCACCCACGTGAAGTCTTAGACATTTTCTTTTCTTTTTACAAAGATCTTCTTTCGGGTCCTCAATCTCAACCCCATCATACATCGATCAATTGGCTGGATAACATACATCTACCTACCCTCAATGACCAACAAGCCTCCACTCTCAGTGATCCCTGCACAGATCAGGAAATCACTAATATTATTAAATCATTCAAAACATCGACTGCTCCTGGCCCAGACGGTTTCACAACATCATATTATAAAAAATTTGCCCCCCCATTTTAGTACCCAGACTAACCAGACTCTTCAATCATATCCTTATGGGTGGACAATTCCCTGAAGATATGCTTTTAGCAAACTTATCCCTTATCCCCAAACCTCTCAAAGACCACACCCTACCTCAAAACTTTCGCCTTATTTCAGTCCTTAATAATGACTTGAAAATGTCAGCGTCAGTCATCACGTCCCTCATTCACATAGATCAATCGGGATTCATACCAGGCAGACAGATTACCGATAACATCAGACTGGTTACCAACATAGTCCAAGATGCTAGTCTTTCCTCCCGCTTGGTCTGCCTACTCAGCCTTGATATTCACAAGGCATTCGACAGCGTAAATTGGTCATACCTGAACCATTTACTCCCTAAATTTGGTATCACTGATCAATTTATACATGGCTTTACTGCCCTCTATCACCTCCCCCAAACCAGAATTAAAATCCCAGGCCACAATTCAGACTTTTTTTCCTTAAGCAGAGGCAGGGCTGCCCCCTCTCCCCACTGCTATTTGCGTTAGCCATAGAACCCCTAGCACAAGCAATAAGAAACAACACTAACATTAGCGGTTACTATAAAGACTCAAATGAATTCAAACTAAGCCTTTATGCAGATGACGCCTTATTATTTCTCACAAACCCACTCACATCTATACCCAATCTAATCTCTGAACTTTTTTCGCACCCTGTCAGGTTTGGGTATTAACATGAACAAGTGTTCGGCCCTTCCTATCAACTTCTCTGACTTGATCACCAATTTACAACAAAATTTTAACTTTATATGGTGCACCAAGTCAATTAGGTATCTTGGTGTTCACATCACACCCCACTACAAATCACTATATAAAACCAATTATTCTCCCCTTTTCTCGCACATTAGCTCTCTACTTAAAACATGGTACACATATCATATCTCCCTCCTTGGTAGGATCTGCGCCTTTAAGATGACTATTCTCCCCAAAATTCTATATAACTTCCGTGCTTTACCCATTAATGTTCCCAAAACTAGAATTGAAGCTCTCCAAAGAGAGATTAATAAATTTATCTGGTCAAATAAAAGACAAGATGTAGTTATACCCTCATGTTTAGGCCCCAAAACCTAGGCGGACTTGGCCTCCCCAATATCTGGCACTACTTCATAGCAACCAAACTTACACAAATGGCCCACTGGTTTGCACCTACCCCATACATCCCATGGTTAAACTTCGAAACATCCTCCCCATATCACTTACAAGGCCTACCATGGTGTAATCTAAACCATTACCACATGATCCTTAAATTAAACATCACTGTAGCTCACTCTCTCCAAACATGGTTCAAAATTAACAAAACCATTACATTTTCTTCAGATACTCCTCCTCTAGCATCCTTTTTAGGTGACTCTAGACTATCACAAAACCACAATAATAGCAATTCATTCCCTCATTGGTGCAACAATAATCTGAGCACTCTGAAATCTTTGATTTCAAACAAGACGTTCTCTACTTTTCCCGCACTTCAATCCAAATACAATCTCCCCTCTTCTGAACTTACAAACTATCTTCAAATCAAAAACTTCTATGCAGAACATTACTCATTAAACCTCCAACCCCCCACGACTATATTTGAACACATTTGTATAAACTCCTCGAGAGATAAGGGCTTGATATCCTTGCTTTATAGACATATTAATAATAGTACGATGCCTGAAAAATCCAAACCAATGCTACAATGGGAATCTGATTTAGGTAGTGTTATTCCCATAGAAACCTGGAACACGCTGACACATAACCTTCGTAAATGCAACCTTGTAGTCGTTTTCAGATGGATCAGAACACAATAGTCTAAGTTGGTGAAGTAAAATTATAAAAATATATACATAAATCTATTTTTCAGAAATAAAAAACTGATAATTGGCAGGTGCGTATGTATTCACCCTCTTTGTTATGAAGCCCATAAAAAGCTCTGTTGCAACCAATTACCTTCAGAAGTCACATAATTAGTGAAATGATGTCCACCTGTGTGCAATCTAAGTATCACATGATCTGTCATTACATATACACACCTTTTTGAAAGGCCCCAGAGGCTGCAACACCTAAGCAAGAGGCACCACTAACCAAACACTGCCATGAAGACCAAGGAACTCTCCAAACAAGAAAGGGACAATGTTGTTGAGAAGTACGAGTCAGGGTTAGGTTACAAAAAAAATCAAAATCTTTGATGATCTCTAGGAGCACCATCAAATCTATCATAACCAAATGGAAAGAACATGGCACAACAGCAAATGTGCCAAGAGACGGCCGCACAGGAAAACTCACAGATTGGGAAAGGAGGGCATTAATCACAGAGACAGCACAGAGACCTAAGGTAACCCTGGAGGAGCTGCAGAGTTCCACAGCAGAGACTGGAGTATCTGTACATAGGACGACAATAAGCTGTATGCTCCATAGAGTTGGGCTTTATGGCAGAGTGGCCAGAAGAAAGCCATTACTTTCAGCAAAAAACAAAATGGCACATTTTGAGTTTGTCAAAAGGCATGTTTGAGACTCCCAAAATGTATGGAGGAAGGTGCTCTGGTCTGATGAGACTAAAATTGAACTTTTTGGCCATCAAAGAAAACGCTATGTCTGGCGCAAACCCAACACATCACATCACCCAAAGAACACCATCCCCACAGTGAAACATGGTGGTGGCAGCATCATGCTGTGGGGATGTTTTTCAGCAGTCAGGACTGGGAAACTGGTCAGAGTTATGGGAAGGATGGATGGTGCTAAATACTGGGATATTCTTGAGCTAAACCTGTACCACTCTGTGTGTGATTTGAGGCTAGGACAGAGGTTCACCTTCCAGCAGGACAATGACCCCAAACACACTGATAAAGCAACACTTGAGTGGTTTAAGGGGAAACATGTTGAAATGGCCTAGTCAAAGCCCAGACCTCAATCCAATAGAAAATCTGTGGTCAGACTTAAAGATTGCTGTTCACAAGCACAAACCATCCAACTTGAAGGAGCTGGAGCAGTTTTGCAAGGAGGAATGGGCAAAAATCCCAGTGGTAAGATGTGGCAAGCTCATAGAGACTTATCCAAAGTGACTTGGAGCTGTTATAGCCGCAAAAGGTTGCTCTACAAAGTATTGACTTTAGGGGGGTGAATAGTTATGTACATTGACGTTTTCTGTTATTTTGTCCAATTTGTTGTTTGCTTCACAATAAAAAAAAAACATTTTCAAAGTTGTGGGCATGTTCTGTAATCTATATGATGCAAATCCTCAAACAATCCATGTTAATTCTAGGTTGTGAGGCATCAAAACACGAAAATGCCAAGGAGGTGAATACTTTTGAAAGGCACTGTATGATGGTAGAGTACCATCTTGTGGTAGAATTTGAGAGTGCATCTCTAATTGAATGACAGAGATGTCTTTCTGTTAGTCGGTTGTTATGGTAAACAACCTGAGCTATATAAAGGTTGCCAGGCATAAGCTGGACAAGACTTGTATCATGCCTTAAGACCAGCATGGGAAGGATCTGTAAGGAGCCAAGAAGAAGGTGCCTGATCTCCAGAAGCCTCACTGTCAATGGAGATCATGAGCACACAGTAACAGGAGTTAAGTAACTTTTAAGTGTATTTCTACTGTTACAGACCATAGTTTATGTTTATTTGCTAGGCATTTTGCTTGTTACAGATATCTGTCAGTCTTGATGCTGTATTTCTAGTATTGTAATAGTTTTGTATTTACAGTATTTTTGTTCAGTAAAAGCACATTTACACACTGCAGAGGTCTCAGCTTCCTTGCTTATACTGCAAAGAAACCTTGCTAGATAGACACAAGCAAAACAATTACTACAAATCAGTTTTTCTAACTGCAATAACCTCAGGCAGAAGAGTACAGGCAGTCCCCGAGTTACGAACATCCAACTTGCGAACAACTCCTACTTACGAACGGGAGGCAGAGTGACGTTTTCAACGGCGGACACCTTGGAAAACATTGGAAAATGTCTGCGCATGCGCGGCTACTTGACAGAACATCAGAAAACATCGGAAAAAGACATCTTTGCCGTTCTGCGCATGCGCTTCCGACTTACGAACATTTCCACAAACCGGCAGTCCCTAACCCGTTCGTAACTCGGGGACTGCCTGTATCGGAGCTCCAGGTCCTTGGAGATATCGTATTCTTCCCGGACCGAGTAGAGTTGCGACCTGTAGATCTTTTCATGCCAAAAGTGGCAACAATTTTTCATTTAACTTTCCAGAGGTTCAGTCAGAAAAATTACATCAGCTGGACGTTTTCAGAATTTTAAAAAAGTATCTGTCCATAACTGCTCCTTTCAGGTCATCTATTAAGCTTTTGTGATTCCAGCTGGGAAACATTGAGGGAAAGAAGCTGCTGCAAGGATTCTAGCAAGCTGGATTTATTAACTCATTTAGAGAGCATATAGAGGGAGGGGTTGTGAGTCTCCTTCAGCGGTGACTGCGCACTATACCAGGAGCAGTGGCGGCCACATAAGCAGACAATTCGAGAGTGCCCACAGAGACCATTGTTAGAGCGATGTCAGGGTCATCCCAGCATATCTTTTTTAAAGCATTACAGAGTAGACCCAGGTGCCTCATCGACTGTAAACTTGGGAAGGACTTTTTAGTCTTCTGTCACATCCTAATTAAAAATTGATCTGGCAAGCAGAACCCACTCTGTCAGCTACTTATTTATTACAGGTATCCTGCCATGTTGGCATCAAGAATATGGAAAATTGCCAAGAATACTATACAGACCTATACAACTTACCTTCTACACATAAACCCAAAGACCTTATAGGATCAAGAAAAGAAATAATTCACAAATTCCTTACAGACAGTGGCCTCCCCATTCTGAAAGACATATACACACAAACATTAGAAGAACCGATAACAGAACAGGAAATGATTGAAGCCATTAAATCCCTTAAATCGGGGAAAAGCCCCAGACCAGACGGCCTCACAGCCCATTATTACAAGACCTTCTCCGACATTTTGATACCACATCTTCTCAAAACATTGAACTCCCTAAAAAATCCACATGACATTTCTGAAGACTTTCTGAGAGCACATGTAACAGTACTGCCCAAACTAAATAAAGATCCAACAGACTGTGCCAATTACAGACCGATATCCCTACTTAACCTTGATCTAAAAATTCATACGAAAATATTAGCAAACCGATTAAGACCATTACTGAATCAATTAATAGGACCTGAACAAGTGGGATTCATGCCTGGCAGAGAGGCCAAAGATAATGTAATTAAATCCATGAATCTCATATATAAAATACACATAGATAAACACAAAGGCATGTTATTATCAACCGACGCGGAGAAGGCCTTCGACCGAGTGTCGTGGGACTTCTTATTTGCCGTATGTTCCCATATCAGTTTAAAATCACATATGATAGCTTGGATAAAGGCCTTATACTACAACCCGACAGCCCAAATTAAAATAAATGGAACATTATCTGACAAAGTAAGAATTCAAAATGGGACAAGAGAGGGATGTCCATTATCACCCCTACTATTTATTCTCACCCTGGAACCACTAATTCGCATTATAAATAAAATACCTGACATTCATGGTTTCAATGTCAAAAACAAAATATATAAATGCGCAGCTTACACTGATGATTTACTATTCTTCATATCCCAACCACACATTACCATGCCCAACCTTTGTAATGTATTTTCCCAATATAGCTATATATCAAACTTCAAAATAAATTACAACAAATCTGAAGCGCTGAACCTAACACTTAGGGAGGCTACATTAAATAACACAAAAAACAACTGCAAATTTAAATAGGAAACAACATCCCTCACCTACCTGGGAATACAATTAACCCCAAAGTTGGATTCCATGTATAAAGCCAATTTTCAACCACTTTTAAAAAATATCACCAAAGATTTAGAAAAATGGACAATAAAGTACTTCTCGTGGTTTGGTAGAGCAGCTATAATTAAAATGACAGTTTTACCCAGAATACTATACTTCTTCCAAACAGTACCCATAATACTACCTTCAAGCTTCTTTAAATCCCTACACTCCCTGCTAAGAAAATTCCTTTGGAACTCCAAAAAACCTAGAATGAGTCTAAAGTTACTTACTATGAACAAACAAAATGGAGGCATGGGTTTTCCTAATTTTAAAAATTATTACCTAGCTACACAATTAACTAGAATCATAGATTGGACATGCCACAAAGAGAATAAAGATTGGGTGGGACTGGAAAATAACATAGGACCTATTCCGATATCATATGCTCCATGGATTCCTTGGAACCTGTGTCCGAAACAATTAAAACAACATCCTCTCATAGGGGCAACATTAAAAACCCTACAAACAATTAATCAGAGACATTTACTTACCTCCTCACTAGGGCCACTAACTCCACTGACAACAAACCCTGACTTCCCCTCAGGAATGGATGGTTCCATCCAATCACTTTACAACAGAAACACTCCACTTCTAGTTGCACATTGTTTAAAGAACAACAAAATCAAGTCTCAAGCAGATCTACAAAAAGAAATAGGACAAACACAACTACATTTCAAGGAATACCAACAAATACATGACTTCATCATGAACACTCAGAGACAAAAACATTTCTTTAGACCCTTAACACCCTTCAAAACTATATGTTTTTTGGCTAGTACAACCACTAAGAACATTTCATTAACATATACTTGGTTGCAGTCCAGCGATTTACAGGAATCTAACAGACACAAAACTTTCTTGGAATCAACCCTGAACAAACCCATTACAAAAGACCAATGGCTACAAGCATGTGTGTTCGCACACAAGTGTTCAATCAGTGTGAGATTACAGGAAACTTCATTCAAAATCCTAACAAATTGGTATATTACACCAAATAAATTACACAAATGGTTTCCAACAATACCTGGACATTGCTGGCGCTGCAATTGGGATGAAGGCACTCTATACCACAACTTGTGGGAATGTGATTTGATTAAACCTTTTTGGAACCAAGTAATCAAGATCATAAAACACATCACAAAAACGAAAAGTCATTTAGGCGCTGCTTGCTGTCTTATAAATATTACCAATTGCACCCTAAAAAAATACAAAAACTCCCTGACCAGATTCTTAATCACAACAGCAAAAACAGTAATACCAAGACACTGGAGAAACACCGCCGCACCTACAATTAAAGAATGGTTGGAAGAGATACATCTCCTCAAAGGTATGGAGGAGATCAGGGCAACAGCACAAGGGAATACAGAAAATTTTAATAAAATATGGCAGCCGTGGATCATCTTTAAATTTTCTGATTCTTATACCACTTTCACATAGGGATATACCTCTTAACATAAAGAAATGTGAATAATTACATCTCTCTTATATTTTATTTACTCTTCTTTTCCTCTCTTTACTTTTCATTTCTGTTACTATATATTTAGAAGGGTATTTTTAGAGACCCTTGAATTTATTTTTCTCTTGAATTAAATAATCGATTTTGATACATAAATTCAGAGTATTTCAAATAAACAATTGATGTAAAGATAGGCTTGTTGGTTTCGCTAGTAAAATACTCTATCATTAAATTCAATTATATACAGTTATATTTTTATATGATACTCATGTACAAATGTTAGTATGATTGTACAAATGCTATATTTTAACATCAATAAAAGCTTATTGTTTAAAAAAAAAAGAATATGGAAAATTGTATAAAATACTTAGCATAATTTTCCTTTCCTAACGTCAAACCATGGCAGCAAACATGCCCACCCTGTAGATTTCGGTATGTAGCTTGTTACAAAGAATAGGGGGGGCTAACTATTCTTTTTTTATGCTATTTACTGGTCCTGAGGGAGTGGGCAAGAGGCGGAGCTCTATCACAAGTATACTGCCATGGTTTGGCATCAGGAAAGAAAAATTACGGTAATTATTTGATACAATTTTCCGTTATTTAGACCAATTCTTTTTTGCACTGCAGCATCTGTTCATTCATCTCAGGCGCTGATGTTTAATTACAACAAATTTTTCCATATTTGGTCATGAAAAAATATTTTATAGACAGCCTTTAGTAGACGCAGATCTTAACTTTTCCTGTAAAAATGTCATGTCTACATAAAAAAAAAACTACATCCATATGATCTGCAGTATTTCTAAAAGTGGAACATTTGACCTTACGTATGCTACATGACTGAATAATATGTTTGAGTGGTCTTAAATATAATTTCCTAACCATTTGGTTGGTTTGTACAATACATTTTTCATCTTCTTGGCAGTCAGTAGTATTATGCCTTAGAGCAGTTGTATTGTGTAGTCTACATTCAACACATCCAGAATTGTGATTTGTTATAATAAATTGTTACTAGAAATGTGTATTGGACTTCATCTTCTTAAGGTTACCTAGTCACATTTCTGTTTTCCCTATATACTACAGTTATGTCTGGATAAGACAACGGGGGGAATTCAATAAAGCTGCTGCACCACTTTTTTTACATGAATCCATGTTTATGTATTGAATCAAATTCATAAAGCATTTGCAACACTTTTGGTTCCGACTCGTGCACCAAATTCGGAAAGTTCTAAAATTTGCCACTTTTTCGCATTAAATGACCCAAATGTAAAATTGGGGCTCATGCACTCTAAAAGCGGCCCAGCATGAGCCAACTTCAAGTACAAATTCTAGACAGGTACATGAATTTGTTGCATTCTCCACCAATTTAGATTGCATGAGAGACACTTGTGCAAAATCTGTCTGTGCCAGTCTTTATGAATTTCAGGGAGTGAATAATTGTGAGTATATTTAAAGATTAAAGCAGAACTTTACCTATCACAACTTGATAAAAAATAACGTTCTTTAGTAAGGAACATACCGTCAATAATTGTGCTACGTAAATGAGTGTGTGCTGTGAATTGCCTCCAGCATTGCTCCTGTTTCTTCAGCAGATCAGCCTCTAGTAGCTCTGATTTTCAGCACAATACCAAAAAATGGCAAAAATTTTGAGCAACTGTGCATGCTCAGAGCAGGGTGAGGCAGTGTATTACTGGATTTAAAACAGTATAGGCACTGATTTTAAACATTTTATATAGCTATACCTGCAAATGGGACCTGTCTGAAGTCATCTAGCAGGACTTAATTTTCTGACTAAAGTTCCACTTTAAGTGAATTTCATTTGAAGTGGAACTATACCCACCAATTTTAACTGTTTCCTAAAATAATTATTTAAAGCATATCTCTGATGATAACTGCCACAGTTACTGATGTGCTTATGTCAGCTCGCAGCTGATTTTTTTTCCCGATTGTCTGGTGTCTTAGCTGTTCACATATGCACCACCTTTGCAACTGCTGATTTAAATAGAAGCTAAGACAGTGCCATCTTCAGCTGCAAAGGGTAGGAGGGTTTATTTACGCTTTACCAAGCCCAACCAAAAACCATCCCAAAACTTACTAGGAATGATCTACATAAGACCCTGTATCTCTGCTTTCCCCAGTACTTGGTTATGTTTCTTGCCCACAACCAATGACGTCCAGCTAAATTTTGAGTGTACAGCTCTGAATGTGCAACAGATAGTGACCGGAAACTGACACAAATATTGTCTTTCCCCTCCTGCACTGTAGTGAACTGCCATTATGTGTGTTGGTAGTTCTCTTTCGTCACCCAATGTATGCTACATGCTCACAAATAGGTGTCTTGTAGTGATACATAAAATGTACTTATCTTTTAAGTTTTGGTGTATTTTAACCTATAGCAACATCTAAGCAATAAGCCTTCAGTAGATTAGAGTTGGTGGATTTATGTAATGAACTTGATTTTGACTGACTGTGCTTTGTGACAGATTAAAGAAAACTATTTGGCCTTATCCTTGATGCATTTCTAATTCCTGGAAAATGTTGTTCTGAATGGATTTAACAGTACAATTTCCTATTTAGTTTCTATATTGCTTCTAAATGTTCTTTTGTGTTTCTCAGGGGACCATCTTTCTCACTAATGAAGACTGTCACTTGTTTGACCTCATCTGCACTTGTCTTAATTCTGTTACTAATATAACATCATTAACTTTACTCAATATACCACTTCTGTTTTACATAGCCGGATCCTTGACCTTGTCAGTCAAATGACAGTGTGCATCTCTTGTAAAGAGTTTGTATTCTTATTGTGTTTGTGGGCCCACAAATATCTTTGGTTGCTGATTATCAATTCTACATTTGGAACGTCTGTGTAAATACCTGAAAATCACTAGTAAACAAAAAGCAAACATACACAGCCCAGTCTATGCAAGAGATTCTTCTTCCAGTTTGAGCGCTGCTTGCAACAATCAATTTATTGATTGGGAGAAGGCATATGAGTGATAATGAATGCTTCTGACTGTTGGAAATGTTCAATAGCACAGAAAGATTTTCAGACTTGTATGGAATGGAGCACATAATTGACCATGTGTGTTCAACTAACACAGATCAGTTGAGTACAGAAGATTGTGGTGATTCCCAACTACAGTCAGCTTGCAAGGAATCCCAATAAACTATGTATAAAATATTTAGTTCAAAACAGAGGTCTCTGATTTAATATGTTTGCAAGTGTATGAGAGAAAGATATGCCAATGTCAGGGTGTCTCACTCTCTGCACTGTATGGTCCCTACTCTATTCTTCAGAAGTACCCACCTGGGATGTATAATGCAACAAAAACACCTTATGTTAAGTCCTTACAAGTGTATGCTAAATTAGTTATAACCATTGGATACCTGATAAGAGGGACTGTATTTTTTTGCCCATTATCTTTTTCACAAACCAATATGTCTGCTTGTGAATATTACAGTATTTTGTTTAAATAAAAAAGTCCCCATTCATTGCTTCCATTAATACAGGCAATCCCAAGGTTGCAAACAAGATAGGGTCTGTAGGTTTGTTCTTAAGTTGAATTTGTATGTAAGTTGGAACAGGTACATTTTATAAGTATAACTCCAGCCAAAAAAAAAATATATTTTTTCAAAGAGGAACTGCAGTCTGCTTACATAATTTGTAAGAAAAACATCTTTGCCATTCTTAAGCTTCCCTCCAACTTCTTTGCAAATAATTTTATATATACTGTGATTCTGTACTTGCCATGCTGCAGAAATCTCCCTCCACTGAGTCTGGCTGCAATCAGTTTAACTGTGGGCAGCTGAAGATGCTACCTGTTCACTTCCTGGATTTACACAGACACACAGAGGCACACCTCCAGCTCTGCAGCTCTGATTGGCCCTCTTATGACTCACCCCCCCCCCCTTCCTAGCAAACGCTCACGAGAGTGAGAGAGCTGTGCATGATGTCAAACACCTAGGCATTTTTCCAGACAAGAAACATGAAGTGGGATGCATAATGTATTTACAAGCTAGAAAAAAAAATGTTTTACTATCCTAAGTTAAAACAACAAGGGCAGAGGATTTAATAGATGGAAAGTTGAAAAAATTACTGAAGTTCCACTTTAAGTTTTTTGGATAGCATAGGGAAGGGTTAACACCCCTGTAACATTTGTTTTGCTGCCCTTGCCCCTGTTCAGAAGATTTCAGCTCACTTTCTGTCCCTGTGACAATTGGATTTTGAAAATTTTGGGTTGTTGTGGAAACAAACATTGGCCGGATGTTTGTAAATCGGGGCCTGCCTGTGGACAACCCATGTGGACTCACAAAGTGATAACCTGTACTATAATTTTTGTGAACTGACTTAAACATAGAAAATAACACGTACTTTTATTATAATAAAGTATATTTAACTGATTAGTATGATGAACCATTAAACTTTGTTAAAAAAAATCTTTTTGAAGGTAAAGATTAGAACATAATGTAAAGTAGGAAAAATACCATATGTGTTATGATTTGTAGAATTGATCCTAATGTGTTTTTTTCTGAACAGGAGCTATAAAACTATAGGTGCCATGCAGAATGTGTACTAGCGGTATAAATAGCTAGGCAACCACAGTCTCAACAGCTACTTATACCTGCATATTGCAATTCCACAGAGGCATTCAGTTCTTTAAAGTGTTGTTGTGTTTACTACGCAGTTAGTCTAATGGCCTTCCAGAAGGAAAATTGATCAATTTCAAACAATCAAACACTTGGAAGGTCTTCTTTTCATCAATCTTGCATATCTGTCCTTCAATGCAGGTCGATCAGTTCATACAAGCTCTCAGCTGCCGGTGTCTTATGGATGTAGCTTATCTTTGGAATCTCAGAGTACAACAGAAAAGCATGTAAACCCAGAAATTAGAGCTGCTGCTTTTACTGTGGTATATGTTTGCCAACACCCTCTGCTGTGAATGTTTATGTTCCATACTAGGAATATGCTGGGATCTTTTTAGGGATAGATGGTCAAATGAAATAAAAAAAAGATTTAAAAATAACATCCAATAGTGATAATAAGTGACTTTAACACAGAAACATTAGCCCGTCAGTGAGAATCGAATCCCTTCCCTTGCACAGCTTCTCTCTTCATACTGGGGGAATAGCATGAGAGAAGGGGGAAGAGATGTCAGCAGTACTGGGAAACAATTGCGCTGGCATTCATGTATGATGACATCACAAAGCTGGGTCTGCTTACCAGCTGTCTGTACAGCAGAGGCAGCCTGGCAGAGGGGCTTTGCAGTGTGATAGTGACATTGCTATATTGACATAGATATTGCTAGCTGACAAGTGGAAAATAAGCAGCATGGAAATCCACATTTTTTAATGCCCTGTAGTCACATTCTCCACTACAACCACATTTTGTAGCTTTGCAAAATATTTTATTTTATTTTTTGTTCTCCCCTCCTCAAAAGCCACATTTCCCTACAACATACAGCATTATTTTCTGTGTGCCTGCCTTTTAACAGCAGGGTACATGCAATGCAGCAGAAAGGCAGTGCACTGTTTAGACACTCAATCTACTTTCATACCTGCCAGAAACAAACTGGGAGCACCTATAAGCAACCATCTGGTATCACTATGCTGGAACTAACCCTCACTATAGAGCAGAGGAGCAATAATTATACATTAGGCTGGAGGTATCCTGGGAAGGACATTCAACTGTTGGACTTCATTACTGTACTGGACAGTTTAAAGCTTAAAGTCTAGTATACACTAGTAGTTTTTTTTTTCATTCAACCCAGCAGGGCTGAAAGAAAAAAACTACCTGGCGTTAGTACAGAAAGCTCCCCTGCTGTTCTATTGTGTTCTGACAAGGGGACCGGCCCCCCTGCCAGAGTACTCCAGTCAGCACTCTCAGCCATTGGCTGAGAGCACTAATCAGGAGCGGAACGGCAGACATTTTTTGGTCATGGCCCTTCGACAGAAGCACGGCTAAACTGTTGTACCAACTTGCAATACACACGGGCCAAATGTTGGTCGGTTTCTATTGAACCGGTCGATGCCACCTGAGATTCGGCCTGTGTGCACTAGGCTTAAAGTAGAACTATAGGCAAAAGTTTTTTTTTCATTTTGAATAGAACAAGGGAGGGTTATAACCTGTCAGATTTGTTTTCGCCATCTGTGTCCTATGGCAGAGATTTTTCTTCACTTCCTGTCCCATAGCCAAACAGGAAGTGAGAACAAAATCCCTGCAAAGTAAGGGGAATTCTTTGGGGACCCCGAGGTCACCAGAACTAGTGTCCCCATTGGAATCTTTCCCCTCTATTACTTTTATGGGGACAACCCAAAATTTGGAATTTTCTTTTACTTTCGCTTTCGATAATTATGGTAAACGGGACAAAAAGAAAGGGTGACTCCCCTTAATGGGGGCACCAACAGCAATAACAACTGTCAAACATTCTAATCCATCTCTACCCTATCCAAAACTAAAAAAAGTTTTGCCTTTAGTTATAATTTAAGTTTAGTTTAAAAAAAAAATCTCCAAATCGCCTATATCTTCCATCACTCCATGCACATACCTGCTCTTTACTGACATAGTAGCAATTGGTCTAAAATGGCCAAGCTTGTCCTAAAATGTATCAAGGTATAAAAACCCTCTATTTTTGACTAATCTAAAACACTGAGTATAAAATGTATGTGAAAAGGACAAATACTCATGCATTTGCTGTAATAGATTACCAGTTTTAAGATAAACAAGCTGATATCAAAGGTCTGCTAAATTTATTCAGTTTATTCAATCTATTCACGTTTCCTCATTTTTATATTACCAGTTTATGTACTCTTTTCTGCAGGAAGAGTCCGTAAAAATACCCAGTGATTATCCACAATAGAACCAATGCCAGGAGCCTGGCGGACAAGATGGGTGAACTAGAGATACTGTTGTACAAGGAGAATTAGGATTTTGTGGGAATTTCAGAGATTTGGTTCAACAGCTCTCATGATTGGCTGGCAACCATTCAAGGGTATACCCTTTATCGTAGGGATAGAGGGGGTAAAATAGGGGGAGGGGTATGCCTATATATCAAGAATAATGCAAGTGAATTTGAGAGATGACATCACTAAGGGAGCTAGGTGGAATCCTTATGGGTAGAGCTCCAAAGGGATGAAGCTAAGAGGAAAATATTACTGGGAGTATGCTATAGGCCCCCTAACCTGAGGGAGGAGGGGGAGATGGATCTCCTATCACAAGTTGGATTAGCAGCAAGGATGGGAAGTGTTATCATAATGGGGGATTTTAATTATCCAGACACAGACTGGGTGGAGGGAGCCACGCATTCGTCTAAGAATCGCCAGTTCCTAAATGTCTTGCAGGACAATTTCATGGTTCAGATGGTAGACGCACCAACTAGAAATAAACAATTACTGGATCTACTAATTACCAACAATACAGACCTGATCACGGATGTGGAAATACGGGGCAATTTAGGAAACAGCGATCACAGGTCAATTGGCTTCAGTATAAATCACACAAATAGGAAACATAAGGGGAATATAAAGACACTGATTTCAAAAGAGCCAGCTTTCCTAAACTATGAAGCATGAATTGGGATAAAATCTTAGGAACAAAGAACACGGAGGAGAGATGGGTTTGCTTTAAGAGCATATTAAATAAGGGCATTAACAATGCATCCCATTGGGTAATAAATGTAAAAGAGCGAACAAAAGTCCTGGATGGCTTAACTCCAATGTAAAAATGCATAAAAAAGCAAAGGAGAAGGCCTTCAAAAAATACAAGGTTGAGGGATCATCATCAGCATTCAGACTTTATAAAGAATGCAACAAGAAATGTAAGGGTGCAATTAGGGTGGCTAAGATAGAACATGAAAGACACATAGTGGAGGAGAGCAAAAAAAATCCCAAGAAATTCTTTAACCGCTTCAGCTCCGGAAGATTTTACCCCCTTCCTGACCAGAGCACTTTTTGCGATTCGGCACTGCATCGCTTTAATTGACAATTGCGCGGTCATGCGACGTGGCTCTCAAACAAAATTGATGTCCTTTTTTTCCCACAAATAGAGCTTTCTTTTGGTGGTATTTGATCACCTCTGTGATTTTTATTTTTTGCGCTATAAACAAAATAAGAGCGTTAAAAAAAAACACATTATTTTTTATATTTTGCTATAATAAATATCCAACAAAAATATATAAAAAAACATTTTTTTCCTCAGTTTAGGCGATCGTATTCTTCTACATATTTTTGGTTAAAAAATTGCAATAAGCGTTTATTGATTGGTTTGCGCAAAAGTTACAGCGTTTGCAAAATAGGGGATAGTTTTATGGCATTTTTTTAATATTTTTTTTTTACTAGTAATGGCGGCGTTCAGCGATTTTTATTGTGTCTGCGATGTTATGTCGGACATGTCGGACATTTTTGACACATTTTTGGGACCATTGTCATTTAAACAGCAATCAGTGCGATTAAAAATGCACTGATTACTGTGTAAATGACACTGGCAGTGAAGGGGTTAACCACTAGGGGACGGGGAGGGGTTAAGCATGTCCTAGGGGATTGATTCTAACTGTAGGGGGGATGGGCTGTGTGTGTCACTACGCTGATCACTGCTCCCGATGACAGGGAGCTGTGATCAGTGACACTTGTCACTAGGCAGAATGGGGAGATGCTGTTTACATCAGCATCTCCCTGTTCGTCCTCTCCGTGAGGCGATCGCGGGTATCCCCGCGGCGATCGAGTCCGTGGGACCCCCCCGGCGGCGCGCACACAATGGCACGGCGGGGAATTCAAATGGATGTAACTGTAAGTCCATTTGCCCAGCCGTGCCATTCTGCCGACGTACATCGGCGTCGGGAAGTGGTTAAGTATGTAAACAGTAAAAAGGAGGATAGACCATATTGGCCCCATAACCAGGTGGCTTGCATCTGAGGGTACTTAGGGAACTTTTACTGATAGTCTGCTGACTGGAACGGTACCAGGTGATTGGAGAAAAGCCAATGTAGCACCAATATTTAAAAAGGGCCCAAAATACATCCCTGAGAATTACAGACCAGTTAGCCTAACATCAATAGTATGCAAGCTCTAGGAGGGGATGATAAGGGACTATATACAAGATTTTAGTAACAAGAATGGTATCACTTGCAGTAATCAGCATGGATTCATGAAGAATCATTCTTGCCAAACCAATCTATTAACCTTCTATGAGCAGGTGAGCTGCCATCTAGATAAAGGAAGGCCCGTAGATGTGGTGTATCTGGATTTTGCAAAATAATTTGACACAGTTCCCCATAATCCCCATAAACGTTTATTGTACAAAATAAGGTCCGTTGGCATGGACCATAGGGTGAGTACATGGATTGAAAACTGGCTACAAGGGTTAGTTCAGAGGGTGGTGATAAATGGGGAGTACTCGGAATGGTCAGAGGTGGGTAGTGGGGTCCGCCAGAGTTCTGTGCTGGGACCAATCCTATTTATTTTGTTAATAAACGACCTGGAGGATGGGGTAAGCGGTTCAATCTCTGTATTTGCAGATGATACTAAGCTAAGCAGGGCAATAACTTCTCTGCAGGATGTGGAAACCTTGCAAAAAGATCTGAACAAATTAATGGGGTGGGCAACTACATGGCAAATGAGATTTAATGTAGAAAAATGTAAAATAATGCATTTGGGTGGCAAAAATATGAATGCAATCTAAACACTGAGGGGAATCTAGGATGGAAAAGGACCTGGAGATCCTAGTATATGATAGGCTCAGCAATGGCATGCAATGCCAAGCTGCTGCTAACAAAGCAAACAGAATATTGGCATGCATTAAAAAGGGGATCAACTCCAGAGATAAAACAATAATTCTCCCACTCTACAAGACTCTGGTCTGGTCGCAGTTAAAGTATGCTGTCCAGTTCTGGGCACCAGTCCTCAGGAAGGATGTGCTGGAAATGGAGTGAGTACAAAGAAGGGCAACTAAGCTAATAAAGGGTCTGGAGGATATTACTTATGAGGAAAGGTTGCGAGCACTGAACTTATTCTCTCTGGAGAAGAGACACTTGAGAGGGGATATGATTTCAATGTATAAATACCGTACTGGTGACCCCACAATAGGGACAAAACTTTTTCCGCTAAAGGGGGTTTAACCAGTTGCCGACCGCCTAACGCAGATATACTGCGGCAGAATGGCACGGGCCCCCCCCGGTGCCAGAGGCGGTCGGCTCGAGTTCGCGGGCGATGAGAGGTGAGGGGGAGGCCATCCATTGTTGGCCACCCCCTCCCGATCGTTCCCGGCGAATGAAAATGCTTCCTCTCCCTCTGTAATGTAAACAAAGGGAGAGGAAGTGATGTCATCCCTCCTCGAGCCGGTCTTTTTGATCCGGCGCCGAGGAGAGAAGACATCAATGTAAGTCTGCACAACACTACACTTTCAGTAGAACACGCCAGGTACACTTGTCACCCCCTTTCACCCCCCGATCACCCCCCTGTACCCCCTGTCACACTGACACCAATAGCAGTTTGTTTTTTTTTTGCATTGGTGTCAGTTTGTGACAGTTATAAGTGTTAGGGCAGTTAGGTTAACCCCCTTTAGGTCTGGGGTACCCCCCTTTAGGTACAGGGTACCCCCCTAACCCCCCTAATAAAGGTTAACCCCGTGATCACCCCCTGTCGCCAGTGTCGCTAAGCGATCGTTTTTCTGATAGCTGTATTAGTGACACAGGTGACGCTAGTTAGGGAGGTAATTATATAGGTTCGCTGTCAGTGTTTTATAGCGACAGGGACCCCCATATACTACCTACTAAAGGTTTTAACACCTTGATTGCCCCCTAGTTAACCCTTTCACCAGCGATCACCGTATAAGTGTTACGGGTGACGCTGGTTAGTTGGTTTGTTTTTTATAGTTTATTATAGTTTATTATAGTTTTAGGGCACCCGCCGTTTATTACCTTATAAAGGTTTAACCCCCTAATTGCCCGGCGGTGATATAAGTTACGTTTTTAGGGTCAGATGAGGTCTGCGTCGCCCCAAGTAGCGTCAGGTTAGCGCCAGTTCCACTAAAACCCACGCACGCAGCATACACCTCCCTTAGTGCTATAGTATCTGAACGGATCGATATCTGATCCGATCAGATCTATACTCCCCAGCAGTTTAGGGTCCCCCAGAAAAATGCAGTGTTAGCGGGATCAGCCCAGATACCTGCTAGCACCTGGCCCAGCCCAGCCCACCCAAGTGCAGTATCGATCGATAACTGTCACTTACAAAACACTAAGCACACATAACTGCAGCATTCGCAGAGTCAGGCCTGATCCCTGCGATCGCTAACAGTTTTTTGGTAGCGTTTTGAATCAGTCACTAACAGTCAGGAGCTTTTTTGCCTGTGAGTCTCACTAGTGTACCCCTAAATTTAGAGCCCAAAATGGCAAATTGAAGGTACACTAGTGAAGAGGCCTACACGTTTCTGAGCATGACAGATAGAGAAGAGGAAGTCACTCATCTGTCAGATTCAGGCTCAGAATACGATCCTGTAGAGGACAGCGGCTCCATGACAGATAGCTCTGACGACGGAGTTGTGGTCCCTGCTAAGGTCAGGCGTACCAGACCCCAAACTTCTTCTGTCCTTGAAGTGCAAGAACCACAGGGCTCTCGTATAGAGCAGAGAAGTACTAGTGCCCCTATTCCTTCTGGTGAACTGGCAAGCACCAGCGGCCTAGTACACCCTGGTCATACATCCAGCACTGCAGTAACACTTGGTGACGTGGCGAGTCCCATAAGTGCAGTCAAGTTGGCGAGGTGGCAAGCACAAGTAGTGTCCCGCTGCCACTAAGAAGACGAACACAGGCCCGTCGTGCCCATAGTGCCTTTCCTGCTGCATTCGCCAATCCGAATTGGGTACCCACCACTTCTGTAGCACCCGTACTTCCCCCATTCACTGGCCAACCCGGAATTCAGGTGGAAACAGTTGATTTTACGCCACTGGATTTTTATTCGCTGTTTTTCACCGAAGATCTCTTTAGATCTATTGTGGACCAAAGCAATTTGTACGCTGGTCAACACATCGCCGCTAATCCCCAGTCCTCCCTTGCCAGAGATTGGAAACCAATTACGGTTTCCGAATTTAAGATCTTTATGGGCCTTTCCCTCAACATGGACATAAATAAAAAGAGTGAGTTGCGGTCATATTGGTCCACTGACCCAATTTACCATATGCCCGTGTTCTCTGCCTCCATGGCCAGGGCACGATATGAGCAGATTTTGCGGTTCATACACTTCAACGCCAATGAACTCTGTCGTCCTCGTGGAGACCCTTGATACAATCGGCTCTACATAATTCGGCCCCTCTTAAACCACTTCAACCAACGTTTTGCAGACTTGTTTACCCCCCATCAAGTTGTCTGCATTGATGAGTCCCTGATTAAATTTTCTGGCCGCTTGTCATTCAAACAGTACCTTCCCAGCAAGCGTGCCAGATATAGGGTCAAGATATATAAGCTCTGTGACAGGGCCACAGGCTATACATGTAGATTTATGGTTTACGAGGGCAAAGATAGTCACGTAGAGCTGACAAACTGCCCTGACTACATAGGAAGCGCTGGCAAGATAGTGTGGGACTTGGTGTCACCCTTATACGGAAAGGGGTACCACTTGTACGTGGACAATTATTACACGAGCGTGCCACTTTTTAGCCACCTTTTTGATCATCAGATTGGAGCATGTGGCACCGTGCGACCTAATCGCCGGGGCTTTCCCCAGCGGCTTGTAGATTCCCGTCTTAGGCTGGGGGAGAGAGCCTGCTTGAAGTGTAATAACTTGCTCGCTATGAAGTGGAGGGACAATAAGAATGTTTTCGTTCTTACCTCCCTTCATGCAGACACGACGGTCCAAATTACTACGGCGACTGGTGTTGTGGAGAAACCCCTCTGTGTCCACGAATATAACCTTAATATGGGAGGGGTGGACCTCAACGACCAGTTGTTGGCGCCGTACCTAATTGCCCGTAAGGCCAGACGCTGGTACAAAAAAGTGCCTGTTTATTTATTTCAATTGGCTTTGCTGAACGCTCATGTGCTATACAGAGCTTCAGGACGGACTGGATCCTTCCTTAAATTCCAGGAAGAGATTGTCAGAGCCCTTCTGTTTCCAGACGGTGCTCCACCTCACCTTCCCCAACCAAATGCAGTAAGCCGGCTGCATGAGAGGCATTTTCAATATGTCCTCCCGAGTACCCCTACCCAACGAGCCCCCCAAAAAAGATGTTGTGTCTGCAGCAAGCGCGGATTTAGGCATGACACCCAGTATTATTGTCCCTTCTGTCCTGACAATCCTGGTCTTTGCATGGGTGAATGTTTTGAACGCTACCATACACTAGTTGAGTATTAGCGTTGGGTACAGCACTGCACAGACTAGGACACACTTTTACAGGGTCTCCCAAGATGCCATCGCATTTTGAGAGACCAAAACCTGGTACCAGTTAAAAAAGTTAAAGTTACAAAAAAAAGTGTAAAAAAAAAAAAACAAAAACAAAAAAAAGTAAAAAAGAAGAAAAAAACACAAAAAATATATAAAATAAAAAACCCAAACATAGTTGTCGTTTTATTGTTCTCTCTCTATTCTCTCTCTATTGTTCTGCATTCTATACTGCAATGTTTTATTGTTATGTTTTTATCATGTTTGCTTTATAGGTATGCAATTTTTTTATACTTTGTTTTTTTATTGTTAACCACTTTTTTGTTTTCAGGTACGCCATTCAGCTGCAGAGCGGATTTATTTATCTTGACAGCAACAGCGTTTGCTCCCACGATACATAAAGCCGTGACTCCAGCGCTGTCGGAGGTGATTTCACCACCACAGTTACATACTTCAGCATATATGCCGAAGCGTGGGAGCAGCAGTGGGTGGAGGAGCGATTTGCTCCTGCCTTTTGCGGGAGGATGCCCCCATGCTTCGGCATATATATATTTTAGGCACAGGTTGCGTTAAATGTTTTATTTTTAACTATGTTTTTTTTTATTTGCTTTGCAGGTATGGTAAGTATTACTGTTATACTGTAATGTTACTTTGTTTTTTTGTTAACCATCATTTGCTTAGCAGGTACGCCATTCAGTTGCAGTGCGGATTTATTTATCTTGACAGCAACAGCGTTTGCTCCCACGATACATAAAGCCGTGACTCCAGCGCTGTTGGAGGTGATTTCACCACCACAGTTACATACTTCAGCATATATGCCGAAGCATGGGGGCAACAGTGGGTGGAGGAGCGATTTGCTCCTGCCTTTTGCGGGAGGATGCCCCCATGCTTCGGCATATATATATTTTAGGCACAGGTTGCGCTAAATGTTTTATTTTTTACTATGTTTTTTTTTGTATTTGCTTTGCAGGTATGGTAAGTATTACTGTTATACTGTAATGTTACTTTGTTTTTTTGTTAACCATCATTTGTTTAGCAGGTATGCCATTCAGTTGCAGCGCGGATTTATTTATCTTGCCAGCAACAGCGTTTGCTCCCACAATATATAAAGCCATGGCTCCAGCGCTGTCGGAGGTGATTTCACCACCACAGTTACATACTTCAGCATATATGCCGAAGCGTGGGGGCAGCAGTGGGTGGAGGAGCGATTTGCTCCTGCCTTTTGCGGGAGGATGCCCCCATGCTTCAGCATATATATACTTTAGGTAGGCACAGGTTGCGTTAAATGTTTTATTTTTTACTATGTTTTTTTTGTATTTGCTTTGCAGGTATGATAAGTATTACTGTTATACTGTAATGTTACTTTGTTTTTTTGTTAACCATCATTTGCTTAGCAGGTACGCCATTCAGTTGCAGCACGGATTTATTTATCTTGACAGCAACAGCGTTTGCTCCCACGATACATAAAGCCATGACTCCAGCGCTGTCGGAGGTGATTTCACCACCACAGTTACATACTTCAGCATATATGCCGAAGCGTGGGGGCAGCAGAGGGCGGAGGAGCGATTTGCTCCTAACTTTTGCGGGAGGATGCCCCCATGCTTCGGCATATATATATACGGTGCATGTATGCCCATCATTAGAAGTGGGTGGATGAAGGGGGGTACTCTAATGGTGGGCACACCCACTGATCAATATCTTTTTTTCGTTCAGCCCACAGGCTGCATGAAAAAAAAGTTTACAATATATGCCCAACAAGGACCAGCAACGTACTGGTATGTTGCTGGACTTTGAGTGGTTATACCAGAATGATGCCTGCAGGTTTAAGTATCATCTTGGTATCATTCTTTTCAGCCAGTGGTTGGCTTTCATGTAAAAGCAATCCTAGCAGCTAATTAGCCTCTAGACTGCTTTTACAAGCAGTGGGAAGGAATGCCCCCCCACCGTCTTCCATGTTTTTCTCTGGCTCTCCTGTCCCAACAGGGAACCTGAGAATGCAGCCGGTGATTCGGCCAGCTGACCATAGAGCTGATCAGAGACCATAATGGCTCCAAACATCTCTATGGCCTAAGAAGCTACGAGCATTTCATGACTTAGATTTTGCCGGATGTAAACAGCGCCATTGGGAAATTGGAAAAGCATTTTATCACACCGATCTTGGTGTGGTCAGATGCTTTGAGGGCAGAGGAGAGATCTAGGGTCTAATAGACCCCAATTTTTTCAAAAAAGAGTACCTGTCACTACCTATTGCTATCATAGGGGATATTTACATTCCCTGAGATAACAATAAAAATGATAAAAAAATGATTAAAAAAATAAAAATGAAAGGAACAGTTTAAAAATAAGATAAAAAATCAAAAAAAAATAAAGAAAAAAAAATAAAAAAAGCACCCCTGCCCCCCCCCCCCCTGCTCTCGTGCAGAGGCAAACGCAAGCGTCGGTCTGGCATCAAATATAAACAGCAATTGCACCATGCATGTGAGGTATCACCGTGAAGGTCAGATCGAGGGCAGTAATTTTAGCTGTAGACCTCCTCTGTAAATCTAAAGTGGTAACCTGTAAAGGCTTTTAAAGGCTTTTAAAAATGTATTTAGTTTGTCGCCACAGCATGTTTGTGCGCAATTTTAAAGCATGTCATGTTTGGTATCCATGTACTCGGCCTAAGATCATCTTTTTTATTTCATCAAACATTTGGGCAATATAGTGTGTTTTAGTGCATTAAAATTTAAAAAAGTGTGTTTTTTCCCAAAAAAATGCGTTTGAAAAATCGCTGCACAAAGACTGTGTGAAAAAAAAATGAAACACCCACCATTTTAATCTGTAGGGCATTTGCTTGGGGGTTCAAAGTAATTTCTTGCAAAAAAAAATAATTTTTTCATGTAAACAAAAAGTGTCAGAAAGGGCTTTGTCTTCAAGTGGTTAGAAGAGTGGGTGATGTGTGACATAAGCTTCTAAATGTTGTGCATAAAATGCCGGGACAGTTCAAAACCCCCCCAAATGACCCCATTTTGGAAAGTAGACACCCCAAGAAATTTGCTGAGAGGCATGTCGAGTCCATGGAATATTTTATATTGTGACACAAGTTGCGGGAAAGAGACAATTTTTTTTTTTTTTGCACAAAGTTGTCACTAAATGATATATTGCTCAAACATGCCATGGGAATATGTGAAATTACACCCCAAAATAAATTCTGTTGCTTCTCCTGAGTATGGGGATACCACATGTGTGAGACTTTTTGGGAGCCTAGCCGCGTACAGGACCCCGAAAACCAAGCACAGGCTTTCTAAGAGCGTACAGGACCCCGAAAACCAAGCACAGGCTTTCACAGGCTTTCTAAGAGCGTAAATTTTTGATTTTACTCTTCACTGCCTATCACAGTTTTGGAGGCAATGGAATGCCCAGATGGCACAAACCCCCCCAAATGACCCCATTTTGTAGTGAGGAGTGAAATCAAAAATTTACGCCCTTAGAAATCCTGAAGGCGGTGATTGGATTTCGGGGCCCCGTATGAAGCTAGGCTCCCAAAAAGTGCCACACATGTGGTATTTCTGTACTCAGGAGAAGCAGCAGAATGTATTTTGGGGTGTAATTCCACATATGCCCATGGCATGTTTGAGCAATATATCATTTAGTGACAACTTTGTGCAAAAAAAAAAAAAATTGTCACTTTCCCGCAACTTGTGTCAAAATATAAAAT
Source organism: Aquarana catesbeiana (assembly GCF_042186555.1). Taxonomy (NCBI): domain Eukaryota; kingdom Metazoa; phylum Chordata; class Amphibia; order Anura; family Ranidae; genus Aquarana; species Aquarana catesbeiana. The sequence goes on along the minus strand of NC_133330.1, from coordinate 224,280,899 downwards.
ATTCCATGGACTCAACATGCCTCTCAGCAAATAGCTTGGGGTGTCTACTTTCCAAAATGGGGTCATTTGGGGGGGGTTTGTGCCATCTGGGCATTTTATGGCCTTCAAAACTGTGATAGGTAGCGAGGAGTGAAATCACAACTTTACGCCCTTAGAAATCCTAAAGGCGGTGCTTGGTTTCGGGGCCCCGTACGCGGCTAGGCTCCCAAAAAGTCCCACACATGTGGTATCCCAGTACTCAGGAGAATCAGCAGAATGTATTTTGGGGTGCAATTCCACATATGCCCATGGCCTGTGTGAGCAATATATCATTTAGTGACAACTTTGTGCAAATGGCATGTTTGAGCAATATATCATTTAGTGACAACTTTGTGCAAAAAAAAAAAAATTGTCACTTTCCCGCAACTTGTGTCAAAATATAAAATATTCCATGGACTCAACATGCCTCTCAGCAAATAGCTTGGGGTGTCTACTTTCCAAAATGGGGTCATTTGGGGGGGTTTTGTGCCATCTTGGCATTTTATGGCCTTCAAAACTGTGATAGGTAGTGAGGAGTGAAATCAAAAATATACGCCCTTAGAAATCCTGAAGGCGGTGCTTGGTTTTCGGGGCCCCGTACGCGCCTAGGTTCCCAAAAAGTCCTAAACATGTGGTATCTCCGTACTCAGGAGAAGCAGCAGAATGTATTTTGGGGTGTAATTCCACATATGCCCATGGCATGTTTGAACAATATATCATTTAGTGACAACTTTGTGCAAATGGCATGTTTGAGCAATATATCATTTAGTGACAACTTTGTGCAAAAAAAAAAAAAAAAAATTGTCACTTTCCTGCAACTTGTGTCAAAATATAAAATATTCCATGGACTCAACATGCCTCTCAGCAAATAGCTTGGGGTGTCTACTTTCCAAAATGGGGTCATTTGGGGGGCGTTTGTGCCATCTTGGCATTTTATGGCCTTCAAAACTGTGATAGGTAGTGAGGAGTGAAATCAAAAATGTATGCCCTTAGAAATCCTGAAGGCGGTGCTTGGTTTTCGGGGCCCTGTATACGGCTAGGCTCCCAAAAAGTCCCACACATGTGGTATCCCCATACTCAGGAGAAGCAGCTAAATGTATTTTGGGGTGCAATTCCACATATGCCCATGGCCTGTGTGAGCAATATACCATTTAGTGACAACTTTGTGCAAAAAAAAAAAAATGTGTCACTTTCCCACAACTTGTGTCAAGAAATAAAATATTCCATGGACTCAGCATGCCTCTCAGCAAATAGCTTGGGGTGTCTACTTTCCAAAATGGGGTCATTTGGGGGGGGTTGTGCCATCTGGGCATTTTATGGCCTTCAAAACTGTGATAGGTAGTGAGAAGTGAAATCAAAAATTTACGCCCTTAGAAATCCTGAAGGCAGTGATTGGTTTTCGGGGCCCCGTACGCCGCTAGGCTCCCAAAAAGTCCCACACATGTGGTATCCCCGTATTCAGGAGAAGCAGCTGAATGTATTTTGGGGTGCAATTCCACATATGCCTATGGCCTGTGTGAGCAATATATCATTTAGTGACAACTTTTTGTAAATTTTTTTTTTTTTTGTCATTATTCAATCACTTGGGACAAAAAAATAAATATTCAATGGGCTCAACATGCCTCTCAGCAATTTCCTTGGGGTGTCTACTTTCCAAAATGGGGTCATTTGGGGGGGTTTTGTACTGCCCTGCCATTTTAGTACCTCAAGAAATGACATAGGCAGTCATAAACTAAAAGCTGTGTAAATTCCAGAAAATGTACCCTAGTTTGTAGACGCTATAACTTTTGCGCAAACCAATAAATATACACTTATTGACATTTTTTTTACCAAAGACATGTGGCCGAATACATTTTGGCCTAAATGTATGACTAAAATTGAGTTTATTGGATTTTTTTTTAACAAAATGTAGAAAATATCATTTTTTTTCAAAATTTTTGGTCTTTTTCCGTTTATAGCGCAAAAAATAAAAACCGCAGAGGTGATCAAATACCATCAAAAGAAAGCTCTATTTGTGGGAAGAAAAGGACGCAATTTTCATTTGGGTGCAGCATTGCATGACCGCGCAATTAGCAGTTAAAGCGACACAGTGCCAAATTGTAAAAAGAGCTCTGGTCAGGAACGGGGTAAATCCTTCCGGGGCTGAAGTGGTTAACAAGACACATGGCCACTCATTAAAATTAGAAGAAGAGGTTTAACCTTAAACTATGAAGAGGGTTCTTAACTGTAAGAGCGGCAAGGATGTGGAATTCCCTTCCACAGGCGGTGGTCTCTGGAGCAACCATAGTTTCAAAAAACGATTAGATAAGCACCTGAACGACCGCAACATACAGGGATATATAATGTAATACTGACATACAATCACACACATAGGTTGGACTTGATGGACTTGTGTCTTTTTTCAACCTCACATACTATGTAACTATGAACTAAAAGGCAACATCACGTGTCAGTTAAAGTCAAAGTGCTGAATGCTGTATAAGAATACTCAAATGTTTTGGCTGACAAGACATCAGAGTTTATTGTGGCTACAGAACTTCGGTAGAGTATAAGAATTACTTGTCTGTAACCAACATGTCACAGATCACACCATAATATCTATATTGTTCATGGGTGTTTCAGTTGCATCACTTGATTTGCTTTTTCTCTGCTGCTCATCTTCTGTCATTCCTCTCTTTTTTTTTTTTAAAGAGTGCACGAATGTATGTAGCAAAGAGTTATCAGCTCAGCCCAGTCAAAATCTGTGTTGAACAAGGAGGGTGGAAAATTTGATCATCATTATACTGCTTCTTATGGCACTTGATAATGTGAAATTTTGGCATTGCTGCTTACCCTGGATACGTTAGATGTGCCTAGGAGTATAAACATAGAGCCAAAAACTACCAAAGTCTGACTTGGATGCCTGTTCTGTATTGTGGCCATAGGTATAGATGTCAGGCAAGAATGAGGAGGTATGTAGAGTTAATAGAAAACTGTAGAAAAAAACTCTTAAAGTTTTCTTCTTCCAGGCCTTATTCCCTAATGCACTTGGCACAATACTAAGCACTAATGCAACCATTATAAAGTCTCTCAACAATGAAGAGGTTTACTAAAACTGAACACACCACAGGCTACTAGCATTTACGTGAAATGTTTGCCAAAAGAATCATCATCATTAATATGGATGCCAAGCAGTTCCAGCCAAGTCATGATGCTTTCAGTGTGCAGCTGTTTCAGATCACCCAGCTGGTCAGATGTTTTCCAGGCTAATGACTTGGCTTCAGTTAGGAAAAGTAAGACTTCTGTACTAGAAGTAAAATGGATTCATCTACACTTTATGTCATAAAAGATAAGAAGAATGTGAGTTGTTGAAAGTTGTTTGCTATTTACTCAAAACACTATCAGTTATGGTTGTGGAGATTGCTAAGCAGCCCCATGAACAAAGTATGACAGGAAGCTAAAAGAACTAGAATGAGCAGATGCTCTTGTAGGAAACATTGACTGGCTATCTCAGAAGACCTGTTTTAACTCCTCGGAAATAAGTGGCCCCAACATTTCCTGCCAGTGCCCTTTCAATAGTGAAGACCTTACTATACTGATTAAAATGAATTATCTGGAACAATTAATTCTCTCCAGGATATGCTGCCCTGGGTATGGTTGGCTCAACCTCCAATATCAAAGGGCTTAAAGTATATCTAAACCCAAGTACAAAAATGTAATATGTTGCAGCTTACCAGTTGTTAGCTGCTGTGACTGCATTCATTTCCTTTTTTCAGGCTAAGTATTTTTTCTGCAAGTACAGAAAAATATCTCTTCATTCTGCCAGAAATCAAGTGTCTTTGTAACTTCCTGTGAGGTTACTGTCATGATCAGCAGATGAAAATAAAGAAAAAAGTTTCTTAAAAACAACTAAAGCAGCCACCTATTCTAAGGACTGGAAGCTGCAACATAATACATTTTGGTTCTTTGGTTTAGATACATTCCAAGGCTACATATAAACATAAGACAGACTTGTGGCTGAAATGCATACTATTTGTAATTGTCTGATTATGGAGGTATAGACTCCAGAGAAAGAGAGATATCATTTTGCCCCTGTACAAATCATTAGTAAGACCTCATCTGGAATTTTCAGTTCAGTTTTGGGCACCAGTTCTCAAAAAGGGTATCGGGGAACTGGAGAAAGTGCAGAGAAGGACAACCAAACTGATAAGAGGCATTGAGGAGCTCAGCTATGAGGAAAGATTAGAGGAACTGAATTAATTCCCTCTTGAGAAGAAGAGATTAAGGGGGGATATGATCAACATGTATAAATACATAAGTGGTCCATATAGTGAACTTGGTGTTGAGTTATTCACTTTAAGGTCCTCACAGAGGACAAGGGGCACTCTTTACGTCTGGAAAAAAGGAGATTTTATCTCCAAAAAGACTTCTTCACAGTAAGAGCTGTGAAAATGTGGAATAGACTCCCTCAAGAGCTAGTTCTGGCCAGCTCAGTAGATTGCTTTAAACAAAAAGCCTGGATGCTTTTCCAAATGTACATAATATAACTGGATACTAACATTTACAGGTAAAGTTGATCCAGGGAACATCCGATTGCCTCTTGGGGGATCGGGAAGGAATTTTTTCCCCTGCCGGAGCAAATTGGAGCATGTTTTGCTGTTTTTTTTGCCTTCCTCTGGATAAACTGTGGGTATGGGATTGCGTATAAAGGATTGTAAAAAATGTTTTTGTTTGGTTGTTTGTTTGTTTTCCCCTTTTTATTGGTTGAACTGAAAGGACTGGTGTCTTTTTTCAACCAGACTAACTATGTAACTATCTTAAGGTGGAAAAACAGTCATGTGAAAAAAAGAAAAGCTTTACAACATAAAATAAAAGAAAAAAAATCAGTTCCACTTTTTCTAATTATGTTATGTTACAAGGATTGCCTTAGTATCAATTCACCCAGTCTTCCTAATTTTTCTTGATGAACAACCAAACAATTTAAAGGGCTTTGAAAACATTTCCCATATTTCACCTGTAGACCAAATAAAGCTCTTCATATAAGTGCTAATTTGTATCAGCCACAACCAAGGTGCAAACTGACATTTGGGGGTTTAGAGTGTTTCTGGATAAAGGAAATATGGCATTATGAGCATACTGTACTGGATATCTAGAGCATAACTGAACTGTTGCTCGCTTTAGGTATTAGATGTGCAGAAAATGAGATGAGAGTATATCTAATACCGAAGGAGAGTTATGGAAATTAGGTGGCGTTGAAAGTGAACCATGCCATTACATTGAGGTATTGGCATTTAGAAGGTTAAAATAGGCAGTGAGAAATTGTGATATCACCTCCTCACTGCCTGCCAAACGCCTCTGAAAAGTAACCTGAACATTGATCACTTTTCAGTGGAGTGACAGTGCCTGCCTTTGAGTTTACTCTGGTATGCTGTGGTTTGGTGGCAGTGGTGGTGTACTAGCAGTTTTCCTGCATGTTACCCCCCGGTTTTAGCTGAGGTCCCATAGACTTCTATTAGGTTGCACATTTTTGCAGGAAAACTGCGAGTATACCCCCACTGTCGCCAAACCACAACATACCAGTGTGAACCCACTTAAAAGCACATAGAACAAAGTACTGTTAAAGGCTGAAAAAATTACCCTGCAAAAACGTGCAACCTAATAGAAGTCTATGGGACCTCGGCTAAAACCAGGAAGTAACATGCAGGAAAACTGCGGGTCTCTTTGCCTGCAGTTAAAGAAGGGTTCTGCTGGGATAGGAAAGAGGGGGAGGTAGAGAGATTCAGGAGAGAGATGGCAGAAAGGGAGGGAAGGAGGGGGGGAGAGTACAGTCACAGTGCTCAACAGCTCACTCACTTCAGTCCCTGGGGGCTCACTCAGCAGCTTCATATTTCAGCTGCTTGATTTAAACTTTCCCACCCACACATCCTCTTCACATACTGTTGTGGAAAATTTTATTAATGTATGTTGTCAGATGCCCCCCAGTGTCAGTTTTGCTGTAATACTCTCAGGTGAGGGTATTCGCACATACAGACGCTGGAGGAAGACCATTGGATGTGGAAACCTTCCTGTGGGCACAGCAGATCTGTTGCTCTTTTAGGGATGTTAGATTATGCATTCGTCGGGAGCTTGGCCACCTCATGGCGACTGCATTAATGACTCTGAGCATACATGTCTGCGTACATGGGAACTATAGCATAACTATATGAAAATTATGGATCACTGAGCCGTAATTTTTGTTTGGTTCGCATCACTGGTAACAGTAGGAGTGTGCACATGGTTGTGTTCAAAGCCATGTGTTTGCCACATGGTTTTGCACACCACCGTCTGCACAAGTCACTATTGTATTCATATTTTGAATGTATACATGTCTTTGATTGGTTCTGTTTTTTACCCTGTTGGAGGGGTTTCTGTGTTCTCACATCCTGTTACATCCTTATATGGTCATTCATTTCCTGTGATGTCACTTGCAATGTAAGAAGTGATTGGCTGTTGGAATCATCACTTCCTGTTTGTGAAAGCTTTTGAGGTAATAAAGGGGCATACGAGCTGGAGAAAGGCAGTCATGCTGAGCTGATAATGTAAGAAGGAGCAGATGTTTGTTTACTTGGAATGCGTGGGTTTTTAGGTAAGATGCATTTATTTTATTAGACGAAATTGGTATTATATCATAAGATGGAAAGGGGTGCTTATTAGCACAGGAGATATGGCTGTGTGCATAGCTTACAGCCGAATTCCATATCAGAATGGCGGGCCAGGTCCAGGAGTGAACAGAACCTCCTTCAGAATCAGATCATTAAGATGTGCTGGGGAGGGTCTGCTTCGCAAAAAGAACAAATTTTTCATCTTTTGAAATAATGCTGGAAGTTTGATCGTATGTCTGGTGTGTGCCTGCGTGTGTGTGTGTGATTTGTATCTCGAATGTTTGTACAAGGAGACTGTGTGTATGCGTGAGTAACTGTAAGTTGTGTAATAAGTATATGAGAAATAGAAATGTATGATCATTTGCAGCCTGCAATGTGTGTGTGACTGATGCTGTGTGACAAGTTTGTAATGCATGTGAGAAATGGATGAATTGTAATTATTACTTATGTATGGGACAAGTATATTGCATGAGTTTTGTAGAGTGTTTAAGTGTCTCAAGACATAGATGGTTTTTCAAGTGAGCATGCTGCCTGGGGGAGGGGCGGCCAAACATTTTAAGTTGGCTACTGTTAACAATAGAAAGGTTTTGTTTTGAGATGAAAAGAACATGCAAGCATTCACTGTCTGTACCTCTCAATGTCTTGTTCCTGTGAAAGCTGATGTGAACTGAGGTTGAGAAGAGGGTATGTTACAGCCGTGTAATTGTGGGTTATGTGGCTTGGTTGTTTCATTGGATAGCATGTGTTCCTAAGTTGTGCTTTTTCGTAACTCTAACACTTTTAAATGTTTGTCTAAGTTTTCATTTAGCATCTCAAATGTCTAATTTTGTGGGGAGAATTTTTTTGATTTTGGCAGGAAAATGGTTGTTGCCTGCTATTTCCTTTTGTTGTTGTCTGCCATGTGACTACGGTCGGCCATTTTCTATTCCTTTGCGTGTGAACTTTGAAATATTTATCCACCTTGGTATTGAATTTCAGTTTTGGTGGGAAAATGCGCCATTTTGTTGGGGTCTGGCTTTTGTTGTGGTCACCATGTGCATCGGCGGCCATTTTGAAGACCTGTGGACCTTCCTACAGGGGAAGCTGCTCCAAGTTCCTTTGTGTGTAGCCATGTTGTTTGGGCTGCCGCCTGCTCTCTCCTTTTAAATGAATTCTACTTTTGTACTGTTTACATACTTTTCAAGGAAGCTATAGCGTTTTCTGTATTGAATATTGGTTTCGAGTGAAATCTCTACTTTGCACTGAATTTCAATGGATAACAAGACTAGCTTTAACTGAGTTTTTGTACACAGCGGTGTGTGTTATTTTAATTTTTTTAATGTTTGGGAGTTTCTCAGAGGGCAATTCATTGTTTTGAGGCTTGTATCGCTTTAGCTAAGGTTTGTATTGTATAGCCTGCAGTATCCCTCTCCTCCCTTTTCCTGTACATTGATATGTAAATAAACCATTTTGAGGGGTTTTAGAGCTGGGCATGCAGCATTTTATGTATCAACAAGAAGTTGGTGGGGGGGGGGAGCTTGGAGTATCACACAAGCAAATGAGATTTGTGCTTGGAAGGACAATGGGAAAATACTGGCGTTTGAAAGTGTTTTAAATATCTCCCAGCTGTCTTTTTAGTTTTTTACTGTAATACAGTTTTCGATAGAGAGCAAACAGGAGGCATTCATGTTATTGAGGTACAGAGAGAAGCTGCAGTGTTTTGTAAAAGAAGCAGGCAAAAGTGCTCTGTGTATATTCGTCTGGCGACACAGTGTACGGTCGTATAGCGCAATGCGCTTGTGTATGCATACACTGTGAGGGGTAGAGACATAATTCGGGGGTTGATCTTCGGTTGTTGGCGAATCATTTGGCATAGTTAATAGTTGGTTGTTAAGAGTGGTACTCTGTAGTTCCGTGCCAAAAGTGTTGGAACAACAAGCCATAGAGTTGATGCCTCGTTTTAGTGTTTCTAGTTGAGTGACTAATAGTGGTTGTAGTCTGTCAATCCACCGTGTATGAAGACACCGGGCAGTGGTCTCCGAAATTGGTGCAAGGGTTTCCCTGGACGCAGGGGTAAGACGATAAGCCGATTCAAAACACCATGGGCAATGGCAGTCCGTACAAGGGAAGGCTTGGAATGAGAAGATGTGGATGCCGCACACCGGATGAAGTAGAAAACTTGTCTTTATTAGAAAGATGGGATCATCAAAAATACAAGACCATCATGCAGAAAGTACAGGATTAGCTGACGCGTTTCGCACTCGGAGCTGAGTGCTTACTCATATGACAAAGAGGAGGAGCTGTTGTGGAAAATTTTATTAATGTTTGTTGTCAGATGCCCCCCAGTGTCAGTTTTGCTGTAATACTCTCAGGTGAGGGTATTTGCACATACAGACGCTGGAGGAAGACCATTGGATGCGGAAACCTTCCTGTGGGCACGGCAGATCTGTTGTTCTTTTAGGGATGTTAGATTATGCATTCGTCGGGAGCTTGGCCACCTCATGATGACTGCATTAATGACTCCGAGCATACATGTCTGCGTACATGGGAACTTTAGCATAACTATATGAAAATTATGGATCACTGAGCCAAAATTTTTGTTTGGTTGGCATCACTGGTAACAGTAGGAGTGTGCACATGGTTGTGTTCAAAGCCATGTGCTTGCCACATGGTTTTGCACACCACCGTCTGCACAAGTCACTATTGTATTTATATTTTGAATGTATACATGTCTTTGATTGGTTCTGTTTTTACCCTGTTGGAGGAGTTTCTGTGTTCTCACATCCTGTTACATCCTTATATGGTCATTAATTTCCTGTGATGTCACTTGCAATGCAAGAAGTGATTGGCTGTTGGCATAGGTGTGCGCAGCCTATTGCATTAGGGTGTGCACCCCAAAGTTCCAACACACATAAATGCCACCTTCTGTCACAGGAAGGGGGCTCTGGTGGTGGGAGGCAGTCGATTGGAAGCATATTATGGTACACCCTAAATACTGGTGTAACGTGTTCCTAAAGTTGAACCTAGACTTTAAGATAATGGGGGCATTTACACTGGCCACTGGCACCCCCAACCACCCACCTGGTGCTGCTTCTGGATAATGCTAATGCACATGGGGTGATTAGGGTGTGCCCAGGCACACCCGGCACACCCTGTGCGCACGCCTATGGCTGTTGGAATCATCACTTCCTGTTTGTGAAAGCTTTTGAGGTAATAAAGGGGCATGCGAGCTGGAGAAAGGCAGTCATGCTGAGCTGATAATGTAAGAAGGAGCAGATGTTTGTTTACTTGGAATGCATGGGTTTTTAGGTAAGATGCATTTATTTCATTAGACGAAATTGGTATTATATCATAAGATGGAAAGGGGTGCTTATTAGCACAGGAGATATGGCTGTGTGCATAGCTTACAGCCGAAGGGAGAGTACGGTCACAGTGCTCAACAGCTCACTCACTTCAGTCCCTGGGGGCTCAGTCAGCGGCTTCATATTTCAGCTGCTTGATTTAAACTTTCCCACCCACACATCCTCTTCACATACACAGCGCACAGGCTGCACAGAGGGAGGGGCGGGGCACAGGGAGTGAGAGCAGATCCAGACTCTCGCATTTGTGTGGAGGGGGGCAATGTGTTGTCTGGGCTCAATGAAAATGGAAAACAGACACTCCTGTAACAGATGCAGCTAACATCCCATATTTACAGAAGGATGGCAACACCAATAGAGTCCCTACTGATTCCGGCCCCTGCTTCCTACTTGATGGTGTCACCCTTCTTGTGGCCGTCACCCATGTGCAGTCTGCACCCCTGCACACCCATAGTGACACCACTGTCAGTACATACAGTATAAGCTTGATCTGGAGATAGGGTTCATGATCCTTTCAAGTAAAGTGTAAACGCAGTGCATGTTTAAAATCTCTATAGGTAACCAAAGATTATATATGTCTCCAACAGGAGGCTGTCACCAAGGTGAAGGCTTGCAAAGCCTGTGGCCTTTAGCAGGGCTCCTGATGATGGTGATGGGTTTAACTTCAGAACAACTTCTAGTCTGATGCCCTAAGTTTGTCTTACTGGTGACAGAATCAGTATATCAGAATAGTCAGTGAACCAGTGCTGTAATCAGGAGAAAAAAGTATAGAAAAAGCAGACAGGTTTAGCTGTCTCCCTGACCTCTAAGGGCCTGATGGTGACCCCCCCCCCCCAGAGTAAGGGCGAGCTGACATTCCTCCTCAGGGTGCAGATTACTAGACATGGTGGGTGTAGTGCAAGATGGAAAAATGGGCGCCAGTCACTTTTGAACAAAGAAACAAATGAACAAAGAAAGCTTTTATTTCTCTTAACAGGAACAGGGGAGAGAGGGTTAGGGCACAGGACACCCTTAGGCAAATGTAATAGCAACTTGGCAGACTCCACAGACAAAAAAAGAACTAGGCAGACAGCAATACAGAAAAAGGGCCTTTAAGCTGAATGCAGCGATCTGTATCTTGTAGCAACTGCTGTCTGCTATGACAACAACTTCACTCACAGTATCCCACTGTAGATCTTCAAGCTCAACACACAGCTACCTGCTGGACTTCTCAAGCTTCACTCACAGCTACCTGCTGTATTCTTCAAGCTTCAACTACGCTACTCGCTGGGTTCCTCGGACTCTCAGCTACCCGCTGGATCCCTCAGGCTTGATTCACAACTACCCACTGTACTTACCTTCAAGCTCTACTTACAGCTACCCGCTGTACTCGTTTAAGCTTTACTCACAGCTACCCGCAGTATTTCTGGATGAGTCTCTACTGAAGTTTTTCCACTTACTTCACCATCCCAGGCTAGTGAAGTGTCTGCTCTGGTACTCCTTCAGAACTCCTTCCCTTTGACACCTGCCTCCGGCAACAGGAGTGGTTGACCCTCTGGCAACTCCTTCTCCTATGCCTCCTGGCAATGAACAGACTCCCCTTGGGCTGAGCCCCTTTACATGTGGCTAGGCCTCATGCTTTAGGCTCACAACTCTGCTGCTGCTCCACACACCCACCTAGGCAGCAGCCCGGGTGGAAAGACACCTGATCACCTGACTCTCTCCAAATAAATAGACTATCCCAGGAGCCATAGCAGCCAAAGAAACTCCTGCTTATTGGCTGAGAAAAGTATGTTCAATCATAACCTGAATTCACTGTAATCTATCATTCTAATGCCAAAGGCAACAATGCCACCTATTGACAGAAGAGAAAAATCACAGTTAAACTCAAGCTTAGGGGAAAACCGTTTGATTAAGACTACAAATTAGTCAGGCTTAGTTACCACCTATCACAACTAAATTTACTAGCAGCCCTGTTTAAGAGAAGGGTGCTACACAGGATAAAAACCTAAAGGCCATATAGGTTAGGAATCAAGCAAGCTCAAAGGGCAAAAACAAACATAGAAACATAGAGGGCTGGAAAGTGATGTCAGATTGTACTAACACAATTAAACTAAAGCTGTTAATTCTATTACATTAAAAGAATTTTATTAAAAACTTTTCGTTTTGAGAATGTTTATTCAATTTTCGAATCTTTATGGGGTCAGATAGACATTTGCTATTTACTAAAATTGCATTCATTCCAAAATCTAATTTTTAAAGCAAACTAAATGTGAAAGTCCATGTACTTTCGAATGAAATTTATCCAGTCACCAAATGTACAAAGAATATTTCGTAGGAATATTTGTAGGAATGTTTGTTAAAAAAATCTACTAATGTAAAGCCAGCTTAAAGGCTAAGTTCAGCTCTTTTTTTCTAAATTCCAGCTTCCCTATGTACCAATATATCATTAATGTACCTTGGTTGCAGAAAAATAAAAGCTTTCTTTGAACTTGAGAAGAAAGCCTTACGTTAGCTCTTTTTTCCCAAAAAGATTTTATTGAAAGACGTACTCAGATTTACAGTATTGTCATACAAAGGATAAAAGAACAGAAAGCATTATTAATTCTAGATATGACAGTTGCAGTTAATACATACAAGCATAAACTATCATAGTAATTATCGAACCTGAGATCCAGCGGGAGATTAAGTATCAGGTAAGACACAAGGGTCATCTATAGTAGAAATAATGAAGGGCATCGTTTAATACAATAACAAGTCTTCTGCCTGGTGCTGAGAAAAATCGAGGCAGGCTTTGTATACTTAGTTGGATATTTATAGGTTTGTATGACAAATGTGATCAGTGAATGTAATATATCGCTAACCAGGCGGTAATAGGTATTGGTACAGGGGTCTAGCAATTGAACTAAGGTAGTTAGAAAGGTAAAACAATAGGGGAAGGGGGGACAGGGAGGCAGGAGTAGGAGGGATGAGGTTGAAAGGCTTTTTGGAGAAGAGGAGGAGTGGTAATCCTCTCCTCAGTCTCCTCTAAAGGTCGAATATTGACTGCATAACAGTGCAATAATGTGAGAGGGGATAAACAGTTGAAAAACATGAGCTCCTAGTTGAACACATAAACAAGGGTCCCCCCAAACTCATCCCTTGGGTAGGGGTGGGAGGCCTCATGTCTAGTGGTAAAAAAGAGGGGGCTGGGTATGAAATGCAGTAAGAGTCAATAACTTGGCAGTGTGGGGGATCAGGTTGGGGTTTTCCCAACAGTGACATGTATCTGTCAGTGTTTCGGAAACTATTCCAGCAGGCCCACGTATGTGAAAATTTGACTGGGGGCTATGAAAATTAATTCCTTCATTTCTGCGATTTTGCCAATTCGTTTGAGCCATTCAAGGATAGTTGGAAAGATGAGTTGATCCCCGAAGTAGATTGATACACATTTTGGCCGCATTTGGGGTAAAGCTAGGGTTTTACGGTACTGGTGTGCAGGTATGTTGGAATGGTGGAGAAGACACTGGGCTGGGGTAAGCTCTAAAGAGTATGTGGAAATCTGTGTTGTTAATTTGTGGACTTGTGACCAAATTGGTTGAATTAGTGGGCATGACCACCAGATATGTAACAGGGTACTTGGCACCCTGGTGCATCGCCAGCATTTATTAGAAATGGTAGGGTTATACTTGTTAACAATAGCCGGAGTTCGGTACCAACGGGTCTTGATCTTGTTGTTGTTTTCCTGGATCGAGACGTTAAGAGAGCCTTGTGAGCAATTGTAAATTTACAGTCCCACTGGTCTTCTGACAGTTCTAATTGCATTTCTCTTTCCCAGGTTACACACACCTTTCCAGGCTTAGGAGAAGTGTCTAAAAAAAGCATATTGTAAATATTGGAGATCACGTGCTGTTGGGGAGTAGATTGGGAGCATAAATGCTCAAAGGGAGTAAATGATCGTGAGATTGAAGAGTCACGGTCGATATTCCGAAGGAAGTGACGAATCTGAAAATATGTGCAGAGAGAGAAAGAGTTATTGGTTGTATTACGCCCGGACTGGGCTAGCTCTACTTCTTTTATAATTGTTTGTCCTGTCTGTCTAGTTTTTGTCCGCAGTCATTTTGTTTTTGTGTTTTGTGTTTTGTTTTGTGTTTTTGTTTTGTTTTTGTGATGATTACTGCACTTCACAATTTAATGTGATTTTTATTGTTTGGTATTATCCAAAATAAAGTTGACTTTACATGGTTCCAATCCTATGACTACTCTGTTGCCTAGGGTAACCCCTTACATAAGCTCAACGCTATTGGGCTTATTCCCCTTCCCCTTTTCCCCCCCTTTATGTATTATTGGTCGTATTAGCTGCTAGTGAGGTACACTCTAGAAGTATACATCTCCAAAAAAAACGATGTGCCAGTATCTCTGGGTGTTGCCATACATCTGCTAGGAACTGCGCCACATGCCGGGGAGAAAGGCCAAGTTAAGTTTTAGAGGTGAAAGGGGCCTGGAGTTAGAAGAAAGATGTATTTTTTGTCAAACCTCTCTAAAGCTATAAAGCATTGAGTTGATAAAGGGGTGTTCCTTCAAGGCTAAGGGAATATGGCATAATAAGAGCCAGGGCATTGATCATAATGGGAAAGGAGAAAAGGAATTTTCGAGTTGAACCCAGTCTTTACAATGATTATGCAATGACCAGTCTACAATTCTAGAAGAGTGGCAAGCCCAGAAGTATTTCTTAAGGTCCGGAAGACCAATGCCACCTTTCGTTTTGGGTTTCCTCAATTGGTCATAGGTTATTCTCGGGCGTTTCTGTTTCCATAGAAATTTTACGCTTAATTGTTTGTAAGACTGGAAGAAAGTCAGAGAGAGTTTAATGGGAATTGTTCGTAAATTGTATAAAATGCAGGGGAGGATGTTCATCTTTAAAATTGCTGCACGGCCAAACCAGGTAAATTGAGGTTTGTTCCAAATTACTGAGGTCATCTGAAATAGCTTTGAAAATGGGCCAATCATTTTTTGTGAATAGGTCTGATAGATTTGTTGTCAGGTGAATACCTAGGTGTTTAATTGCATCGCGTTTCCATTGGAAGGGGAAGTTGTTTTGATGGTGCGTTACCGTTTCTTGTGGGAGAGTGATATTGAGAGCGTGAGATTTGTTGATGTTAGTTTTAAAAATAGACAGGTGTTGAAAAAGTTCAAAGTCTTTCAAAAGATTTGGGATTGATGCGTGTGGTTCTCTTAGGAATAGCAAAATATTGTCGGCAAAGGCTAATTTATATGTGCGGCCTGCGATGGGTATGCCTTTGATGTCTTCATTGGCCCTAAGACAGCACAAAAGAGGTTCCAGGGTCAGAACAAAAAGAATTGGGGAAAGTGGGCATCCCTGTCTCCTCCCATTGCTAATGAAGAAGGCATTTGACAGATGGCCATTGACCCAAACTTTGGCAAAGTTGGCGTCGTGTATATAGGTGTCAGAAACCATGAAATCAGACCAAGACAGAAGTACAGTTAACTCACACTTTTTAATAATAAAAGTAAAAAGAACAAATGTAGTCAAAACATAGCCAAACTTCAGTAACCGGAACAGATAGTCAGCCAAGCCAGAAGTCAGGGACCAATGTAGTGGAACAGCAAGCAGGATCTGGAGCCAGAAGGGATGTCAGCAAAGCCAGTCTTTAAACAGGAACGCAGGAGATAGTTTGTTGTGATGTAACCAAGGCGAAGGCCTTTGGACTGGACGGCTTAAGTAGGCAGGCCGGATCATCAACAGCTGAGTAACCGTGGAGAGAGATGGGAGCTGGCAATCAGCCGACAGCTGAGCGGCCAGCTCAGAGAAGGAAGGGCTGAGCCCAGCCCTGACAGTACCCCCTCCTCAACAACCCCTCCCCCTCAGAGGACCACCAGGCTTGAAGGGAAAACATCTATGGAAATCATGGAGGAGGACAGGGGCATGTACGTCCAAGGATGAGACCCAAGAGCGTTCCTCTGGATTGTACCCTTTCCAATGCACCAGGTACTGTATGCACCCACAGAACCTACGGGGGTCAACGATGGTCTGTACTTCATACTCCTCATGGTTCTCAACCTGTACAGGGTGAGGACGTGGCACCGAAGTGGTAAAGCGGTTGCAAACCAAAGGTTTTAATAACTAGACATGAAATACATTTGAAATATGCATATTGGAAGGAAGGTCTAATGCGTAAGCCACTGGGTTAATCCTCCAAAGAATACGGAAAGGCCCAATAAACCAAGGTGCGAACTTCAGTGAGGGAACACGAAGTCGGAGGTTGTGAGATGACAGTCAAACCCTGTCCCCAACCTGGTAGGAAGGCCCAGGCAGGAATCTGCAGTCAGCATGGAGTCTGTACCTATTATTAGCATGACTTAAAGCCATCTGGACTTGTGCCCAAGTGGAACGAAGTCCATGGAGATGCTCCTCTAACGCAGGAATACTCTGCGGAACAAACGAGTCAGGCAACATGGAAGGTTGGAAACCATAGTTCGCCATAAATGGGGACAATCGGGAAGCAGAATTCAAGGCACTGTTGTGAGCAAACTATGCCCACGGTAATAGGTCTGACCAGTTGTTATGATGGTCAGAAATATAGCAACGTAGGAATTGCTCCAAGGACTAATTGGCTCATTCTGCGGCCCCATTAGACTGCGGGTGATACGCAGAAGAGAAAGCAAGCTGAATTCCCAGCTGATCACAAAAGGCTCGTAGAACCGGGACACAAACTGACTACCCCTGTCCGAGATAATCACCTTGGGTAGCCCATGTAAGCGAAAGATCTCCCGTGCAAAAATGGAAGCCAGTTCCTTAGAAGTGGGCAGCTTCTTAAGTGGAATACAATGACACATCTTTAAGAACCGGTCAACAACCATAGGGATAACAGTGTTGTCTTGGGAGTTGGGTAACTCCACAATGAAATCCATAGACAGGTGGGTCCAGGGCCTCTCTCCACTGAGTATTGGCTGTAGGAGGCCCACTGGAAGGTGTCATGGAGTCTTACTCTGAGCACACACACGGAAGAGGCAGCTATGAAGGTAGTTACATCAGCACATAGACTAGGCCACCAGAATTGTTGGGAAATGGCCCAAAAGAGTTCATTCTTCCCAGGGTGGCCAGCTGCCTTGGGAGAATGGTAAATCTGGAGCACGGCAGTATGTGGACTCTCTGGGACAAAGCAGTGGTCACAAGGTTTCTCAGGAGGAGCATGGACCTGAGCAGCAAGAATTTTGTCACCTAAAGGAGAAGTGAGACTAATGCAAACATAGCCAGAATATGATCAGGAGGAATCACAGGAACCGGAACCAACTCCAACTTGGAAGTGGAGGAAAATTGTTGTGACAAGGCGTCAGCCCTTGCAATCTTAGTACCGGGTAAGAATGAGACAATGTAATTGAAACTTTACAAGAAAAGAGCCCATCGTGCCCTTCTGGGAGAGAGGCGTTTAGCCTCAGACAAGAATGTGAGATTCTTATAGTCAGTAAGAATGAGAACGGCACAGTGGTTCCCTTATGCCGCGTACACACGATCAGGATTTTGGTCGGAAAAAGATATGATGGCTTTTCCGACAGGATTCCGCTCAAACTTTCCTTGCATACACACGGTCACACAAAAGTTCGCTGAACTTACGTCCGTCAAGAACATGGTGACATACAACACTACGACGAGCCGAGAAAATGAAGTTCGATGCTTCCGAGCATGCGTAGGAATTTTGCGTATCAGAATTGCTACAGACGATCACATTTTCGGATAGGAACTTTTTCCGACCGAAAAATTGAGAACATGCTCTCAATCTTTTGCTGGCTGCAATTCGGCCAGCAAAAGTCCAATGGAGCATACACACGGTTGCATTTTCCAACCAAAAGCTCTCATTGGTCTTTTGCTGGCCGAATTTCCGATCCTGTGCATGCGGCATAAGAGGAGATGTCTCCATTCTTTCAGGGCTAAAATAATCGCCAACGGCTCTCTGTCACCAATCTCGTAATTGCACTCCGCAGGTGACAATTTCTTGGAAAAGTAGCCACAAGAATGCATAGCACTCTCAGAGGTAGGACGTTGAGACAGAAGAGCGCCAACACCATTCTCAGAAGCATCAACCTCAAGGATAAAAGGTAACGTAGGATCAGAATGTGCCAACACAGGAGCAGAAACAAAGGCAGCCTTGAGACTCTCAAAGGCCTTAATGGACTCCAGAGACCGACTCCGTGGGTTACCGTCCTTTCTGTCATATCAGTCAGGGGCTTGACCAGAGACGAGAAGTTACGAATAAACTTCCGATAATAGTTGGAAAAGCACAGGAAACGCTGCAGAGGACGTAAACCCACGGGTCGGGGCCCCTGTAGGACTGTTGAAAGTTTCTCTGGGTCCATCGAAAAACCAGCAGTGGAAATGACATAGCCCAGGAATTTAACCTGTTCACGACGGAACTCGCACTTTATAAGTTTATAATAGAGATTGTTCTCTCTTAGTTTCTGAAGCCCACAACAGACATCTGTGTGGTGGCTCTCCAGGGACTTGGAAAATATGAGGATATTATCGAGATAAACCACCACACATAATTGCAACAAATCTCAGAGGACATCGTTAATAAATTCCTGGAAAACTGCCGGGGCGTTACAAAGGCCAAAAGGCATTACGAGGTACTCATAATGTCCTGTTCTGGTATTAAATGCAGTTTTCCACTCATCGCCCTCCACAATCCTCACAGGATTGTATGCCACTCTCAAATCAAGCTTCCTGAAAACCGTTGCTCTCTTGAGGTGATCAAATAACTCCGTAATCAACGGAATCGGATAGGCATTCTTAATCATTAAATTATTGAGACCCCTATAATCAATACAAGGTCTCAGTTCATCACACTTCTTCACAAAGAAGAAACCAGCACCAGCAGGAGACAAGGATGAAACCTCGAGATGAAACCTTGAGAAAGTGCGTCTGCAACATACTCCTCCATGGCCTTATCCTCCAAGACTGACAAACGGTAAACCCCGAGGAGTTATGGCATCAGGTTGAAAGTCAATTGTGCAATTATATGGCCAGTGTGGAGGCAAACTACCAGCTTGACCTTTGTCAAAGACATCACTAAAATCGTGGTACTCCTCCGGCAGGGAGGAGAGTGAAGAGGTGCACAGGACCTTGGCTACCTTCTGGAAGAATGTCTCACTGCATTGTGGTGACCAGGAGAGAACCTCAGCACAGAGCCAATCAAAAGAGGGGTTGTGCCTCTGTAACCAAGGATAACCAATAACCAGTGGAAACTTAGGTGAGGAAAACAGAAGTACAGTTAAATCACACTTGTTTAATAATAAAAGTAAAAAGAACAAACGTAGTCAAAACATAGCCAAAGTTCAGTAACCGGAACGGATAGTCAGGATATATAAATAGCAACGATCAAAAAGAACGGATAGTCAGCCAAGCCAGGGACCAATGTAGTGGAAAAGCAAGCAGGATCTGGAGCCAGAAGGGATGTCAGCAAAGCCAGTCTTTAAGTGCTTGCCGACCAGCCGCTGTTATTATACAGCAGCAGGTCGGCACGATCCCGCGATCCGTCGTAGCTATACGTCAGCTCGCAGGATTGGGATAGCAGGTGCGCGTCCGCTGCACAGGGATGGCCGCCAGCCACGAGCAATCGTGAGCAGGAGACACAGAACAGGGACGTGTGTGTGTAAACACACACTTCCCTGTTCTGTTCTGACAGGAGTGACAGATCGTATGTTCCTATTAGCTAGGAACCACAATCCGTCACCTCCTCTAGTCAGTCCCCTCCCCCTTCAGTTAGAATCACCTCCCAGGGAACATATTTAACCCCTTGATTGCCCCCTAGTGTTAACCCCTTCACTGCCAGTGACATTTATACAGTAATCAATGCATTATTATAGCACTGATCGGCTGATCGCTGTATGCCAATGGTCCCAAAAATGTGTCAAAATTGTCCAATGTGTCTGCCATAATGTCACAGTCATGATAAAAATCGCAGATCGCCGCCATCGCTAGTAAAAAAAAAATAATAATAAAAATACTATAAATCTATCCCCTAATTTGTAAACGCTATAACTTTTGCGCAAACCAATCAATATACGCTTATTGTGATTTTTTTTACCAAAAATATGTAGAAGAATGCATATCGGCCTAAACTGAGAAAAAAATGTGCTTTTAAAAAAAATGGGGATATTTATTATAGCAAAAAGTACAAAATATTGTGTTTTTTTTTCAAAATTGTCACTCTTTTTTTTGTTTATAGCGCAAAAAATAAAAACCATAGAGGAAATCAAATACCACCAAAAGAAAGCTCTATTTATGGGAAAAAAAAGGACATCAATTTTGTTTGGGTGTAGTGTTGCACGTCTGTGCAATTGTCAGTTAAAGCAACGCAGTGCCGAATCGCAAAAAACAGCCCGGTCATTCTGCAGCCAAATCTTCCAGGGCTGAAGTG
Source organism: Aquarana catesbeiana (assembly GCF_042186555.1). NCBI lineage: Eukaryota > Metazoa > Chordata > Amphibia > Anura > Ranidae > Aquarana > Aquarana catesbeiana. The sequence continues at coordinate 224,260,526 of NC_133330.1, read as the reverse complement.
GTTAAACAGGAACGCAGGATATAGTTTCTTTTGATGTGACTAAAGATGAGCTCTGGCGTGTTCGCAAGCTGCACGTGCCGAGCCCGCCAGGAAGTTGGCACTGCACAGCGCTAATCACAAGCAGTGAGACATTTCCCGATGTGCGGCTGCAGAGATCGGGAAATGTCTCACTGCCTGTGATTAACGCAGTGCTGTGCCGACTTCCTGGCGGGCTCGGCACGTGCAGCTTGCGAACACACCAGAGCTCATCTTTAGATGTTACCAAGGCGAAAGCAGAGCTCCTCTGGATTGGACGGCTTAAGTAGGCAGGACTGACAAGCAGGATCATCAACAGATGAGTAAGCATGGAGAGGGATGGGAGCTGGCAATTAGCCGACAGCTGAGCGGCCAGCTCAGAGAAGGAAGGGCTGAGCCAAGCCCTAACAATAGGGACATGATAGAATTGAACATCCAGTTTTGAAATTCAATATGCCATAAGACAGCTCTCATATAGTCCCAGGCCAGTCTGTTGAATGCCTACTTTCCAAAATGGGGTCATTTGGGGGTTTTGTACTGCCCTGCCATTTTAGCACCTCAAGAAATGACATAGGCAGTCATAAACTAAAATGCCTCTCATGCAGCCGACTGCATTTGGTTGAGGATGTGAATGGGGGAAGTACGGGCGCTGCAGAAGTGGTGGGTTCCCAATTAGGATTGGCAAATGCAGCAGGAAGGGCACTATGGGCACAACGGGCCTGTGTTTGTCTTCTTGGTGGCAGCGGAACACTACTTGTGCTTGCCACCTCACCAGCTTGAACTTCACTTATGGGACTCGCCACGTCACCAAGTGTTACTGCAGTGCTGGTTTGACTACGACCAGGGTGTACTAGACCGCTGGTGCTTGCCAGCTGACCAAAACTCTACCAAAAAAACTGTTAGCGATCGCAGGGATCAGGCCTGACTCTGCGAATGCTGCAGTTATGCGTTTAGTGTTTTGTAAGTGACAGTGATCGATCGATACTGCTCTTGGGTGGGCTGGGCTGGGCGGAGGGGCAAAACGCAGGTGCTAGCAGGTATCTGGGCTGATCCCGCTAATACTGCGTTTTTGGGAACCCTAAACTGCTGGGGACGCTAGTATACATCTGATCAGATCAGATATTGATCCGTTCAGATACTATACCACTAAGGGAGGTGTACGGTGCGTGCGTGGGTGTTAGCGGTACTGGCACTAACCTGACACTGCCTGGGGCTGGTGCTTGCCAGTTCACCAAAACGTTACCAAAAAAACTGTTAGCGATCGCAGGGATCAAGGCTTGACTCTGCAAACGCTGCAATTATGCATTTAGTGTTTTGTAAGTGACAGTGATTGATCGAAACTGCACTTGGGTGGGCTGGGCCGGGCGGAGGGGCAAAACGCAGGTGCTAGCAGGTATCTGGGCTGATCCCGCTAACACTGCGTTTTTGGGAACCCTAAACTGCTGGGGATGCTAGTACAGATCTGATAGGATCCGATATTGATCCGATCAGATACTATACCACTAAGGGATGTGTATGCTGCGTGCGTGGGTGTTAGCGGTACTGGCGCTAATCTGACGCTGCCTGGGGCGACGCATATCACCGCCGGGCGATCAGGGGGCTAAACCTTTATTAGGCAATAAACGGCGGGTGCCCTGACACTATAAAAAATAAACGAACTAACCAGCGTCACCCGTAACAGTTATACAGTGATCAGTGGTGAAAGGGTTAACTAGGGGGCAATCAAGGGGTTAAAACATTTATTAGATAGTATATGGGGGTCCTTGACGCTATAAAACGCTGACGGCGAACCTAAATATTTACCTAGCATCACCAGCGACACTAATACAGCGATCAGAAAAATGATCGCTTAGCGACACTGGCGACGGGGGGTGATCAAGGGGTTAAAACTTTATTGGGGGTTAGGGGGGTATCCTAGACCTAAAGAGGGCTAACCCTAACTGCCCTACCACACTAACTGTCACAAACTGACACCATGCAGTAATCAGAAAAAAAAACTGCTTGGTGTCAGTGTGACGGGGAGGGGTGATCGGGGGGATCGGGGGGTAATTGGGGGGGATCGGGGGTGTAATGTATGCCTGGCATGTTCTACTGTGTGTGTGTTGTGCACTCACATTACAGTCTTCTCTCCTCGGCGCCGGAATGGAAAATGCCGAGCCGAGGAGAGATGACATCATTTCCTCTGCCTCTGTGTACAATACAGAGGCAGGGAAATGATCCCATTGGCCAGGAGCGATCGCGAGGGGGGGGCCACGAATGGATCACCACCGATCGCCGGGGAGGATTTGCCAACCGCCGCAGGCACCGGGGGGGTCCGATAGGCCCCCCCACCCGCGGGCAGGCAAGGATGTACCTGTAAGTCCTTTTGCCTGCCCGTGCCATTCTGCCGACGTACATCGTCGTGCGGCAGTCGGCAACTGGTTAATAGTATCTTAATGTCAGATACACATTTTTCAATGCATAAAAAAGTACAGCATAGCTGGAAAAATTGACCAAACATAAGCTTCACAAAAGCACACATTCACAATGTTTAGAAGATCTGTTAAATTTGGCCTATCTAGGCTATTGCATCTAGCTACCATTGCAGCTGACCTTCTGGAGACATGAAATATGAACAGAAATTTTCTCGTAAAGCAGCACCACTCCTGCTGCCCTGAGTGGATCTCATTTCAGCTCTTGTCATGGCCTGATTGGCAAGGGTGTCCTCAATTTGGAACCCGTCATGCTCTCGAATAAAATTATGGAGAGCACAAGTAGCTTTCACAGCCTGTATAGCGTGTTGCATCTTTAGATATATTGGTGTGTGCAAAAAACGCCATTTGTTGGCCAGTATGCCAAAAGCACATTCAACAACTCTCCTGGCCTGAGTGAGTCTGTAATTGAACACTTTTTTTTCTGGGCTCAAAGAGTGGCTTGAATAGGGTCTGAAAAGGTGTTCCCCTAGCGCAAAAGCTTCATCAGCCACAAACACATACGGCATTGCAGGCACAGAAGTTCCAGGGAGTGGTGTATTGGCTGGTAGTCCCAGCCTATTTTCTTGCAGAAGATGCCCTAAGGTTGAGTGGGTAAATATACTAGAGTCTGAGCTTCTGCCGTAGGACCCCATATCGACATATATAAAACTAATTGGCATCTGCCATTGCAAAAAGCACAAATAAAAAATATTTTTTATAGTTATAAAAGCTGCTGCCACTGCCTACTGGCTTCTGGATGCGTATATGTTTTCTGTCAATAGCACCCACGAAATTTGGGAAATTGCACTTCTGCCAGAAGATATCTGCTATCTTTGCCCATTCATCAGTTGTAGGTTTCGGGAAGACCACCTCTTTAAGAATGTCCCAAATGATGGAGCACGTGTCCCGGATTAGGTAGCTAGCAGTTGATTTCCCAATCAAGAACTGAAAATGCAAACTAGAAATGGAGTGTCCAGTTGCCAGGTATCTGAAATTAAAACAAAAATATGTTTTCATTGTTTTGCAGTAAAAGTTTTGCAAACCAGATGTCGTAGCACCAAGGATAGCTTTAATAGTCATTTAAAAAAGGAACGGAGTCGGGGGAAGGAGGCGGAGCCTAGCAGAGCAGACATGCATTGTTAGAGCTCCACACCGCTGAGGAGAGAAGAGAAGGACAAAGCGGAGCCTGCAGGCTCAAAAGGTATCAATTTGAACCTTTTTGCCCCAGGGAACAAACTGTGAAAGTTTGGGCAGGAAATATGGTACTGGGAGGAAACCGTGGCAGAAATAAAAATCACCTCACAAAGAGCTCACAGGCACTCACTGCAGCTGAAGCAGCTCCAGTCACCTCACAAGATACAGCATCAGGGCGCTCTCACAGACAAAAAATGTCACAGCAAGACTCTCCATTTGAGTCAGATACAGAACAAATCCTCTCACAAACTTCTCCACAAGCCTCCTCAGTATCCCCAGTAATATTAGTACAATTTGAAAAGATGCTTCATAAGGCTTTAAAACAAACCTCAGACCAAATAACAAAAAGCCTAACCAAAGAAATAAGAGAGCTGGGAAACCGCACCGCAGCCTTAGAAATAAAAATGGATGGAATTGAAATTACAACCCAAGAAAATATAACAGAATTGGAACAATTAAAAAAAGAGAATTTAATACTTCAAACTAAGCTCGAAGATTACGAAAATAGAGCCAGACGTTCAAACTTGCGCATAAGGGGAATACCTGAAACTCTGACAGACCTGCAATCTACTATTACTGCTCTATTACAAGAACTAAAGCCAGATATCCCTATTGAACGTTTAGAACTGGACAGAGTACACAGAGCCCTCACAGCCAAAAAGAAAGATGGACCCCCACGTGATATAATCACAAAATTTCATTATTACAGAATGAAAGAACAAATACTAATTGCTGCAAGAGAAAAAAAAGAACTTAATTTTCAAGGACACAATTATCAAATTTTTGCTGACCTATCCCAACTTACTATTACTAAAAGACGATCCATGAAACCCCAACTAATGGAACTGCAACGCCACAACATTATGTATCAATGGGGCTTCCCCTTTTCAGTCAGATTTAACTACCAAGGTACAATTTACAGAAGCAGATCAGCAGATGAACTACAACAAACCCTTTTAAAATTAAATCTGACAGAACCCACAAGCAGCAACACTCCCATACGCAGAAGAATGGCGTCATCTTCACCTTCAGGCAGCACCCAGAAAATTTCAGAACAAAATGGGAATCATCATTCTCACAAAAGAGGCCGTTATGCCACATCATCCATGGACCAAGAAGATTCAATGGACTGACATCCTAATTCCTGATATCTCTTCATTTATTATACTAAGAGATGGTTCTCTATAAAAAACCTATATTTATAACTGAATGTAACTGCATTCTGATAGTCACACACTGTATGGGATCATGTTACATTCCAGTTATATTTCTTATTACTTCTGATTCATATAGCCTTAGAATATATAAGTGAAATAAGGAAATTCTTGTTCAGTTATATATTATCAGGTAATAACAATAGATGTATTATTTTTTAGGACAAATATGTTCAATAATCCAGAAGTAATGGAAGCTTTTTCTTTCTTTTCTTAAAACAAATATATTATTACCTAACTAGTTCCTAGAATTATGTTTTTGTTTATTCTAATCTGAAGCAATACAACCTCAATTTTATGAGTTAACATATCTAAACAGTTACATATGAATAAAATATGTAATTGTTTACTCTAAAAGGGTTAAAATCCCAAAATAATTAAAACTATCTTCATCAATACCAAAGTTATTAACAGTACCTTTCTAACTGAATTATTTAGCCTAGGGCAAGACTAACCATATACAACCACCCTGGAATAAATAATTTCAACAAAAACTATATTCTGCACTCCAATTAATGAAACATCATTTTGATGTCTTTTGACATAGCACTTCTCTCCTGTAAGCGTAAGATCCGTGTACCCCCATTAGCCCTCCTCATTCTCCCAACCATATTATGTGGGAGTGTGACGAAGGCACTTATTCCCCTGAGAGAGATATTTATTCTCTTTCACGGGTAAATTGTGATTACTTGCAAAAAATAATTTATACAATGTATCATCTAATCTCATATGTTTTTTGTTTACTCTTTACTCCAGAATTCACTGGTTTCTTTTCTATCTATTCATCTCTTCAGTCCACACAGGTTGATCTGCGCAGTCAGCTCTGCATAACAAAAAGTAAGTCAAAACTATTTGATCTGTTGCCATGGCACCACTGAATATACTTTCCCTGAATGTTCAGGGAATAAATGTCCCTCAAAAAAGGACCAAAGCCTTCCGTACTTTCCATAACAAGAAGGCTCACATAGTATGCCTCCAAGAAACACACTTCACCAAAAATTCTACTCCAAAATATATTTCTCCTTTTTATCAACAAATTTACACGGCTTCTGCCTGTACCAAGCAAAGGGGAACTCTAATTGCATTTCACCGATCCACACCATTCACCTTATCATCAGAAATTAAAGACCCAGAAGGTAGATACCTGATACTCATGGGTTATATAATGGATACAGCAATCACGGTGATTTCCTACTACGCTCCTAACAAACAACCTACACCATTCCTCTCACATATATTACAAGTGATTAATACACACAAAATAGGAACAGTGATAATGTGTGGGGATTCGAACCAGGTCCTCCTCCCATTTCTAGATAAATCACCTTTTACACCATCCAAAATAACCTCTAGATTACCTTTTTCTCAACTTCTTTCCAAATACAATCTAGTAGATTCATGGAGAGAAAGTAACCCAATGAAAAAGAAATTCACTTATTTCTCGCACCCTCATCAAACCTTCGCCAGAATAGATCATATTTTTCTAACAATAGGAATGATACCAGAAATTATTGCATCAGATATAATTCCGATTCCGTGGTCTGACCATAATGCAGTATACACTACTATAGCCTCAGCCATACCAAAAGCGCATGACCCAACGTGGTACTTACCAGACATAATGCTCAAACACCCACTACATCAGATGGCCATTGAACAAGCTTTAAAGGAATACATATCAATTAATAATACAACAGACATCTCCCCAATAACACTGTGGGAAGCTCATAAGCCTGTCTTGCGTGGTACAATACAAAGACAAATGGCACTATTTAAACGGGAACGCAAAAATCTAGCAAAAAAACTAGAACTCAATTTTAATGCAGCCTACATATCATTTCAAGATAATCCATCTCAGAGTACAAAATCTCATCTGGAAAAATCTAGATTGGAATACGATCTATTTCTCACTGAGTCAGTTGATAAATCCCTCAAACGCTCCAAACACAATTTCTACATGAATACAAACAAACCAGGTACATATTTGGCTCGGGCATTAAATTCAACTAACAAATCTTTCAAACCAATACGTTTGAAATTATCAAAAAATGTTTACACTTGTAATCCAGTTAAAATAGTCCATAAATTTCACTCACATCTCGCAACTTTATACAAGACAAACAATGAATTTAATCCTACAGAAGCTGAATCCTTCTTCTCAAAAATAACCTTACCTGAGTTATCTCAGAATCAAAAAAGCAGTTTGGATGAGCCTATAACTATAGATGAAGTTGCTAACGCCATAAAAGAACTAAAACTTAACAAAAGACCAGGCCCAGATGGCTACTCGGCTTTATACTATAAAACATTCTCAGAAATACTCTCTCCCATTCTCACTGAAACTTTTAACAAACTTCTAGATGGACATTCTTTTCGGCAAGAAACACTAATGGCAATTGTTTGTATGATCCCAAAACCCCTTTCTGATGATACTTCCTGTGTGAATTATCGGCCTATCTCTCTGTTAAACCTCGATATTAAATTATTAGCAAAAATAATAGCAAAACGCCTCAATAGCATTATAGGAAAATTAATACATAGAGATCAAGTAGGCTTCATGCCAAATAGACAGGCAGGCGATAATATACGCAGGGCAGTGTTATTGGCACATATTGCTAAAAAACGGAAAATTCCTTTATGTTTTCTATCTCTCGATATTAAGAGGGCATTTGACACAGTATCCTGGCAATATATGCAATATTCATTACAAAAATGGGGTTTTGGATCCCACTTTTTAACATGGATCAAAGCATTATATAATAAACCCAAAGCCTATATAAAATATGCTGGATACAAATCTGAAGCCTTTAATATCGAAAGAGGTACCCGACAGGGTTGCCCATTATCTCCCTTATTATTTGCCCTTATACTCGAACCCATGGCCCAATACATCAGAACAAACCAAACTATAACTGGCAAATTATGTATATTTGCAGACGATATATTACTTTTTCTATCATCACCACAGGTCTCTGGTCCTAACTTAATACCAGCTCTTGATGGATTTGCAGCCCTATCCGACCTTATGATTAATCCTAAGAAATGCCTAGTGCTTAATATTTCACTCACAAACATGGAATTGATCCCGGCTAGGGCTGCACTCACATTCACATGGGCAGAAAAATCAATCCCATATCTTGGAATTCATTTAACAGCATCTCATTCTGACTTATTCTCAACCAATTATCCTCCTGTATTAAGACAGATCACAAATCTAATAAAACAATGGTCGCAACTTCCTTTATCCTGGATAGGGAAGATTAATGCAATCAAAATGACTATTCTACCCAAATTGCTTTATCTATTCAGAGTCCTCCCTATTCCAATTCCTTCCTATTTTTTGAGAATAGTACAAAAAAGAGCAACTTCGTTTATATGGGGCTCTTCTAAACCACGTATACCTATACACACACTACATCTTCCCAAAAATAAAGGAGGCCTGGGATACCCTAATTTTACTAACTACTACAGAGCAGCACATTTGGCCAGTCTGTCCAAATACCATGCAAAACAGGAAATCCCATTATGGGTATTTATAGAGGCTTCAGAAAATGACCCTCTATTAATATCAAATTTATTATGGCTTGTTCCTAAAGACCGCTTTAAAATTCATAATCCCATAACTAAACACTTCTTATCTCTCTGGGATAAACTAAAAACCAAATATCAGTTACAATCTCCACACAATCCTCTCCTTTCTTTTATCAGAAATCCGGCCTTTTATCCGGCATGGATCTACCCAAATTCTTTTAAAGCTTGGACAACATCAGGCATTCAGACACTAAATGACTTCATAGCATCTAAATCATTCCTTTCATTCCCATCGCTTAGAGAAAAATATGATCTACCAAACTCTGAGATATTTAGATATCTCCAAATCAAAAATTTCTATACACCATTCCTAAAGGGGGATACACCATTATCCCAATTATCCATTTTTGAATCAATCTGTACAAAAGATCCATTTGCTAAAGGTACAATTTCATCACTTTATAATCAATTATATGGAGTAGCAAATCTTAATAGACCCTCTTACGTTCAGAGGTGGGAGGAGGACCTGGGACGAACTTTAGAAGACACGGACTGGTCTAATATATGGCTCACATCTAAGTCATCTTCACCCAACATCTTGGCACTAGAGACAAATTATAAAGTCCTAACTCGCTGGTACCTTGTACCCGCTAGAGTGGCAAAATATTTACCTAATACCTCAACTCTTTGTTTTCGAGGATGCCCAGAAATAGGCACATATTTACACATATGGTGGACGTGCCCAGTAATCCAAACCTTCTGGAAGGAAGTCTTCGTGATTGCATCTAAAATATTTAAAAAAATAATACAACCAGATCCATATTTAACTTTACTTAATCTAAAACCGGAATGGTTAACACTCTCTCAATTCAAACTTATGATCCAACTAATAACGGCTGCAAAACAAACAGTGGCCAAGGCATGGAAATCTCCTACATTGGTACTAGCAGAAACAATTTACAGAATGAATAATACAATGTCCCATGCTAAGATGGTAGCCATCGATCAAAATCAAATTCCAAAATTTGAAAAACTTTGGCATCCTTGGATAAAACAACAGTTCCTGTCAAATTTCAATGACTCTGTCCTGTTGCCATGGTAACAGATTAAATGACTTACAGAGACACCCATTCTAAGGCTTCAAAGAGAACTAAAAAGAATAATAAACTGACGAGCGGGACAACCTTGTGGACCATACCTCTACCTTTCAACCCTTTTTCTTCTTTCTCTTTCCTTTTCTCCACCTTACGATTAAAGCTCATTATCAGAACTTATTTGACCTATATACACTCTACTTGTAAACAATATGTATAGTAGGTATAAATCATTTAAATACCTACAAAAGTAACTAAGGAAATGATATATATCTTTAATTTAGGTTTACGTGAACCCAATGTTTAATATTTGAAATTTCATGATATTTACCTATATAAACCCTACTGTAAAACAATGAGCTTACTTTATAGATGCTTGTAAACATACTTTATGTATATTTATGTATCTTTATAACATTGTATACTCAATAAACTTCTTTTGACATGGAAAAAATGAAACGGAGTATGAGAAGTGGTTCGGCTGCAATGTCCTTCACACCATACTCGTATGCCAAAGACCTTGACTTTTTGAGACCCATTCTGGAGATGCAAAGGTAATTTTTTTAAAACAATGGTCTGTTTTGTTGTGATTTGCAGCACAGCTTTTAGTTTATGACTGCCTATGTCATTTCTTGAGGTGCTAAAATGGCAGGGCAGTACAAAACCCCCCCAAATGACCCCATTTTGGAAAGTAGACACCCCAAGGAAATTGCTGAGAGGCATGTTGAGCTCATTGAATATTATTTTTTTTTGTCCCAAGTGATTGAATAATGACAAAAAAAAAATTACAAAAAGTTGTCACTAAATGATATATTGCTCACACAGGACATGGGCATATGTAGAATTGCACCCCAAAATACATTCAGCTGCTTCTCCTGAGTACGGGGATACCACATGTGTAGGACTTTTTGGGAGCCTAGCCGCGTACGGGGCCCCGAAAATCAATCACCGCCTTCAGGATTTCTAAGGGCGTAAATTTTTGATTTCACTCCTCACTACCTATCACAGTTTTGAAGGCCATAATATGCCCAGATGGCACCCCCCCCCAATGACCCCATTTTGGAAAGTAGACACCCCAAGCTATTTGCTGAGTGGCATATTGAGTCTATGGAATATTTTATATTTTGACAAGTTGCGGCAAAGTGACAAATTTTTTTTTTTGCACAAAGTTGTCACTAAATGATATATTGCTCACACAGGCCATGGGCATATGTGGAATTGCACCCCAAAATACATTTAGCTGCTTCTCCTGAGTATGGGGATACCACATGTGTGGGACTTTTTGGGAGCCTAGCCGCGTACGGGGCCCCGAAAACCAATCTCTGCCATCAGGATTTCTAAGGGTGTCAATTTTTGATTTCACTCTTCACTGCCTATCACAGTTTTGGAGGCCATGGAATGCCCAGGTGGCACAAACCCCCCCCCCCCAAATGACCCCATTTTGGAAAGTAGACACCCCAAGCTATTTGCTGAGTGGCATATTGAGTCTATGGAATATTTTATATTTTGACAAGTTGCGGCAAAGTGACAAATTTTTTTTTTTGCACAAAGTTGTCACTAAATGATATATTGCTCACACAGGCCATGGGCATATGTGGAATTGCACCCCAAAATACATTTAGCTGCTTCTCCTGAGTATGGGGATACCACATGTGTGGGACTTTTTGGGAGCCTAGCCGCGTACGGGGCCCCGAAAACCAATCTCTGCCATCAGGATTTCTAAGGGTGTCAATTTTTGATTTCACTCTTCACTGCCTATCACAGTTTTGGAGGCCATGGAATGCCCAGGTGGCACAAACCCCCCCCCCCAAATGACCCCATTTTGGAAAGTAGACACCCCAAGCTATTTGCTGAGAGGCATGGTGAGTATTTTGCAGCTCTCATTTGTTTTTGAAAATTAAGAAAGACAAGAAAAAACTTTTTTTTTTTCTTTTTTCAATTTTCAAAACTTTGTGACAAAAAGTGAGGTTTGCAAAATACTCACTATACCTCTCAGCAAATAGCTTGGGGTGTCTACTTTCCAAAATAGGGTCATTTGGGGGGGGTTGTGCCACCTGGGCATTCCATTGCCTCCAAAAGTGTGATAGGCAGTGAAGAGTGAAATCAAAAATTTACGCCCTTAGAAAGCCTGAAGGCGGTGCTTGGGTTTCGGGGTACCGTACGCGGTTAGGCTCCCAAAAATTCTCACACATGTGGTATCCCCGTACTCAGGAGAAGCAACAGAATGTATTTTGGGGTGTAATTTCACATATTCCCATGGCATGTTTGAGCAATATATCATTTAGTGACAACTTTGTGCAAAAAAAAATAAAAATTGTCTCTTTCCCGCAACTTGTGTCACAGTATAAAGTATTCAATGGACTCGACATGCCTCTCAGCAAATAGCTTGGGGTGTCTACTTTCCAAAATGGGGTCATTTGGGGGGCCTTGAACTGTCCTGGCATTTTATGCACAACATTTAGAAGCTTATGTCACACATCACCCACTCTTCTAACCACTTGAAGACAAAGCCCTTTCTGACACTTTTTGATTACATGAAAAAATTATTTTTTTTGCAAGAAAATTACTTTGAACCCCCAAACATTATATATTTTTTTAAAGCAAATGCCCTACAGATTAAAATGGTGGGTGTTTCATTTTTTTTTTCACACAGTATTTGCGCAGCGATTTTTCAAACGCATTTTTTTGGGAAAAAACACACTTTTTTAAATTTTAATGCACTAAAACACACTATGTTGCCCAAATGTTTGATGAAATAAAAAAGATGATCTTAGGCCGAGTACATGGATACCAAACATGACATGCTTTAAAATTGAGCACAAACGTGCAGTGGCAACAAAATAAATACATTTTTAAAAGCCTTTAAAAGCCTTTACAGGTTACCACTTTAGATTTACAGAGGAGGTCTACTGCTAAAATTACTGCCCTCAATCAGATCTTCGTGGTGATACCTCACATGCATGGTGCAATTGCTGTTTACATTTGACGCCAAACCAACGCTTGCGTTCGCCTTAGCGCGAGGGGGGGACAGGGGTGCTTTTTTTTTTTAAACTGTTCCTTTCATTTTTTTTTTTAATCATTTTTATTTTTATCTCAGTGAATGTAAATATCCCCTATGATAGCAATAGGTAGTGACAGGTACTCTTTTTTGAAAAAATTGGGGTCTATTAGACCTTAGATCTCTCCTCTGCCCTCAAAACATCTGACCACGCCAAGATCGGTGTGATAAAATGCTTTCCCAATTTCCCAATGGCGCTGTTTACATCCGGCGAAATCTAAGTCATGAAATGCTTGTAGCTTCCAGTTTCTTAGGCCATAGAGATGTTTGGAGCCACTCTGGACTCTGATCAGCTCTATGGTCAGCTGGCTGAATCACCGGCTGCATTCTCAGGTTCCCTGTTGAGACAGGAGAGCCAGAGAAAAACACAGAAGACGTGGGGGGGGCATTCCCTCCCACTGCTTGTAAAAGCAGTCTAGAGGCTAATTAGCCACTAGGATTGCTTTTACATAAAAGCTGACCGCTGGATGAAAAGAACGATACCAAGATGATACCTAAACCTGCAGGCATCATTCTAGTATAACCACTCAAAGTCGTGAATGGCGTACCTGAAGACATAAAAATGGTTAACAATAAAACACAGTAAACGGTAAAGTATAAAAAATTGCATACCTGAAAAGCAAACATGATAAAACATTATAACAATAAAACATTGCAGAATAGAATACAGTAAAAAAGAGCAGAACAATAGAGAGAGAATAGAGAGAGAACAATAAAATGACAACTATTTTTTTTTTTTATATATTTTTTTTTACACTTTTTTTGTAACTAACTTTTATAACTGTAACCGATTCCAGGTTCGGGTCTCTCAAAATGCAATGGCATCTTGGGAGACCCTGTGAAAGTGTGCCTAGTCTGTGCAATGCTGTACCCTACGCTAATACTCAACTAGTGCATGGTAGCGTTCAAAACATTCACTAATGCAAAGACCAGGATTGTCAGTACAGGAGGGACAATAATAGCGGGTGTCACGCCTATATCCGCGCTTGCTGCAGACACAACATCTTTTTTGGGGGGGTTAGTTGGGTAGGGGTACTCGGGAGGACATAAAGAAAATGCCTCTCATGCAGCCGACTGCATTTGGTTGAGGATGTGAATGGGGGAAGTACGGGCGCTGCAGAAGTGGTGGGTTCCCAATTAGGATTGGCGAATGCAGCAGGCAGGGCACTATGGGCACGACGGGCCTGTGTTTGTCTTCTTGGTGGCAGCGGAACACTACTTGTGCTTGCCACCTCACCAGCTTGAACTGCACTTATGGGACTCGCCACGTCACCAAGTGTTACTGCAGTGCTGGTTTGACTACGACCAGGGTGTACTAGACCGCTGGTGCTTGCCAGCTGACCAAAACTCTACCAAAAAAACTGTTAGCGATCGCAGGGATCAGGCCTGACTCTGCGAATGCTGCAGTTATGCGTTTAGTGTTTTGTAAGTGACAGTGATCGATCGATACTGCTCTTGGGTGGGCTGGGCTGGGCGGAGGGGCAAAACGCAGGTGCTAGCAGGTATCTGGGCTGATCCCGCTAATACTGCGTTTTTGGGAACCCTAAACTGCTGGGGACGCTAGTACACATCTGATCAGATCAGATATTGATCCGTTCAGATACTATACCACTAAGGGAGGTGTACGGTGCATGCGTGGGTGTTAGCGTTACTGGCACTAACCTGACACTGCCTGGGGCTGGTGCTTGCCAGTTCACCAAAACGTTACCAAAAAAACTGTTAGCGATCGCAGGGATCAAGGCCTGACTCTGCGAACGCTGCAGTTATGCATTTAGTGTTTTGTAAGTGACAGTGATTGATCGATACTGCACTTGGGTGGGCTGGGCCGGGCGGAGGGGCAAAACGCAGGTGCTAGCAGGTATCTGGGCTGATCCCGCTAACACTGCGTTTTTGGGAACCCTAAACTGCTGGGGATGCTAGTACAGATCTGATAGGATCCGATATTGATCCGATCAGATACTATACCACTAAGGGATGTGTATGCTGCGTGCGTGGGTGTTAGCGGTACTGGCGCTAATCTGACGCTGCCTGGGGCGACGCATATCACCGCCGGGCGATCAGGGGGCTAAACCTTTATTAGGTAATAAATGGCGGGTGCCCTGACACTATAAAAAATAAACGAACTAACCAGCGTCACCCGTAACAGTTATACAGTGATCAGTGGTGAAAGGGTTAACTAGGGGGCAATCAAGGGGTTAAAACATTTATTAGATAGTATATGGGGGTCCTTGACGCTATAAAACGCTGACGGCGAACCTAAATATCTACCTAGCATCACCAGCGACACTAATACAGCGATCAGAAAAATGATCGCTTAGCGACACTGGCGACGGGGGGTGATCAAGGGGTTAAAACTTTATTGGGGGTTAGGGGGGTATCCTAGACCTAAAGAGGGCTAACCCTAACTGCCCTACCACACTAACTGTCACAAACTGACACCATGCAGTAATCAGAAAAAAAAACTGCTTGGTGTCAGTGTGACGGGGAGGGGTGATCGGGGGGGATCGGGGGTGTAATGTATGCCTGGCATGTTCTACTGTGTGTGTGTTGTGCACTCACATTACAGTCTTCTCTCCTCGGCGACGGCATGGAAAATGCCGAGCCGAGGAGAGATGACATCATTTCCTCTGCCTCTGTGTACAATACAGAGGCAGGGAAATGATCCCATTGGCCAGGAGCAATCGCGAGGGGGGGGCCACGAATGGATCACCACCGATCGCCGGGGAGGATTTGCCAACCACCGCAGGCACCGGGGGGGTCCGATAGGCCCCCCCACCCGCGGGCAGGCAAGGATGTACCTGTAAGTCCTTTTGCCTGCCCGTGCCATTCTGCCGACGTACATCGTCGTGCGGCAGTCGGCAACTGGTTAATAGTATCTTAATGTCAGATACACATTTTTCAATGCATAAAAAAGTACAGCATAGCTGGAAAAATTGACCAAACATAAGCTTCACAAAAACACACATTCACAATGTTTAGAAGATCTGTTAAATTTGGCCTATCTAGGCTATTGCATCTAGCTACCATGGCAGCTGACCTTCTGGAGACATGAAATATGAACAGAAATTTTCTCGTAAAGCAGCACCACTCCTGCTGCCCTGAGTGGATCTCATTTCAGCTCTTGTCATGGCCTGATTGGCAAGGGTGTCCTCAATTTGGAACCCGTCATGCTCTCGAATAAAATTATGGAGAGCACAAGTAGCTTTCACAGCCTGTATAGCGTGTTGCATCTTTAGATATATTGGTGTGTGCAAAAAACGCCATTTGTTGGCCAGTATGCCAAAAGCACATTCAACAACTCTCCTGGCCTGAGTGAGCCTGTAATTGAACACTTTTTTTTCTGGGCTCAAAGAGTGGCTTGAATAGGGTCTGAAAAGGTGTTCCCCTAGCGCAAAAGCTTCATCAGCCACAAACACATACGGCATTGCAGGCACAGAAGTTCCAGGGAGTGGTGTATTGGCTGGTAGTCCCAGCCTATTTTCTTGCAGAAGATGCCCTAAGGTTGAGTGGGTAAATATACTAGAGTCTGAGCTTCTGCCGTAGGACCCCATATCGACATATATAAAACTAATTGGCATCTGCCATTGCAAAAAGCACAAATAAAAAATATTTTTTATAGTTATAAAAGCTGCTGCCACTGCCTACTGGCTTCTGGATGCGTATATGTTTTCTGTCAATAGCACCCACGAAATTTGGGAAATTGCACTGCTGCCAGAAGATATCTGCTATCTTTGCCCATTCATCAGTTGTAGGTTTCGGGAAGACCACCTCTTTAAGAATGTCCCAAATGATGGAGCACGTGTCCCGGATTAGGTAGCTAGCAGTTGATTTCCCAATCAAGAACTGAAAATGCAAACTAGAAATGGAGTGTCCAGTTGCCAGGTATCTGAAATTAAAACAAAAATATGTTTTCATTGTTTTGCAGTAAAAGTTTTGCAAACCAGATGTCGTAGCACCAAGGATAGCTTTAATAGTCATTTAAAAAAGGAACGGAGTATGAGAAGTGGTTCGGCTGCAATGTCCTTCACACCATACTCGTATGCCAAAGACCTTGACTTTTTGAGACCCATTCTGGAGATGCGAAGGTAATTTTTTTAAAACAATGGTCTGTTTTGTTGTGATTTGCAGCACAGACACCTGCTGGAACGATGAACCTGCAGAAGAAGACTCATCAGCGCAAACACAGGAGCCTACAAACCCAGGATCTCTAAATCAGCAAATGGCTGAGATAGCTGGAGAAGAGGAACAGGAGGAGGGGGGGCTGATGCACCAGTGCGCACAACTAAGAGGGGGGTGCCACCAAACGGGCAAATAAGAAAGAGTCAGAGAAAATGTACACTTTATTAAAGGATCTGTCAGATCGTTTTACAGGGCAATTGTCTCTCTCCCAACAATTTGCCAATACCCTGGTGCCCTATTTTGACCAGGTGCCCGATGCCATGAAAATAGATATGCAAATTTCTGTGATGCAGACCATCAAATCATATATCCCCAGTCCCCAAAATATTTTCCAGACAGACAGAAATCTTCCAATGCAGCCAACGCAGACAACCATTATGCTTCTTTCCAAACCCCCCCTTTATATTACCAGATGCCTATGCAACAAAGTTACAGACCAGGAAATCAATCCCCATCTAGACCAACACTTCGACAGCTTGATCACCATCAACCTCCTCTGCCATCTGCACTTGGGCCACCAGGATCAGGTTTTGGAGCACCAGATGTGGGCAAAAGGGGTCCACGTTACCATTTCACAAATGCCCCAAGTCTTGCTCAGGACCAGCACTATGGAGAAAGTGCTCCTTGTTTGTCTTCCCAGCAACCTGAAGCATGCCAAGACCCATTTACTTATCATACTTTATCATTCTAAATGCTAGTTCTGTTTTTGTTATATTTATGAAAAAAACATATGGTGGAAACCTAACTGAACTCATTTGTATATTGAAATAGGGATGAGCCTAATACTTCATTACTTATTTTGTTATCTGAACATTTTTGTTTTTGAAAGAATGAAGCAGTTCTACACGTTATATGTTTGTGTCCAAAATCACAATTAAAATCATAATTACATTATTTTGCTGAAATATAAACTTTGTGTGCCTGTTCATTTGATTAACACTTTGAAGGGTTAAAGTATAAAGCAAAAAGTTAAAAATTACCTCAATGTAATAATTAGCCTTTCAACTGGTGGAATGCAGTCCCTGAAGGATGTGTTCTGACGTTGCAGCTTGCTGCTGAGTAAACCAAGCAAAGCATCAAAACTGTGTGGGCAAAAAAGGCCATTGAGAAAACCACAAGCACAATGTCACCTATACAAGCACCTACGTTGAGTCTATTTAGTCAGTAGATTTCACTTTAAAAATTTGTTTAGGGTTATGGTTAAAATTTGTGTTTGGGTTAAGACTAACCCTAACCCTACTTTAAATCCTAACCCTAACCATACTTTAAATCCTAACCCTACTTTAAATCCTAACCCTAACCCTACTTTAAATCCTAACCCTACTTTAAATCCTAACACTAACCCTACTTTAAATCCTAACCCTAACCTTATTTTAAATCCTAACCCTAACCCTACTTTAAATCCTAACCCTACTTTAAATCCTAACCCTAACCCTACTTTAAATCCTAAACCTACTTTAAATCCTAACCCTAACCCTACTTTAAATCCTAACCCTAACCCTACTTTAAAGCCTAACCCTAACCCTACTTTAAATCCTAACCCTAACCATACTTTAAATCCTAACCCTACTTTAAATCCTAACCCTAACCCTACTTTAAATCCTAACCCTACTTTAAATCCTAACCCTAACCCTACTTTAAATCCTAACCCTAACCCGACTTTTAAACATAACCTAACTATAAACCAGAGTAGGGCTAGGTAAAGGTACTAAATCAATAATTCACCTTTTAATAGACATCCGTGTGTAATCCATAAACTTGTCTCCATGGGCTCGGAGGACGTTGTAAATTATCCAGAATTGCTCTCTCTGCTCCCTATTGCCAATCACTGGATGCACCCAAAATCTATGTTTTCTCCTTTGTTCTTCCTCTTCAGCTTCCTCTTCAAGCAAAACTGCAGCAGTAGCTGTGGCTACTGCTAGAAAAAAGGACATTGAAGCCAGGATAATCTAAGCACCAAAAGACAGCAAGACTAGGGAAGAAGCAGGAAGTACTAATGTCAGCTGACATTCTGTGATATAAGCAGTGATGTTTTCCAATTGGTTCTTTCTAAAACACAAAATAAAAACCGCAAAACGCAAAACGCGGCAAAAATGCATGTTTAAAAACGCGGCAAGCACAGCAAAAAACACTGCAGAAATGCTCAAAAGTAACATGCATAGGTGTGAATCAAGCCTTAAAGCTCGATTCACATCTACGCATGTTGCTTTTGAGCATTTCTGCAGTGTTTTTTGTGGTGCTTGCCGCGTTTTTGAGCAGCGTTTTTGCGGCGTTTTTGCAGCGTTTTGTGTGTTTTTTGTATACAGTCTAAAAAAAAAAAAAGCAAAATGCTGTAAGAACGCTGTACTTGCATTTTTGATGCTGGTCCATTGAATTCTATTACATGCAAAACGCTGCATTTTGCATGAAAAAAAGTCCCTGACACTTTCCAAAAACGCAGAGGTACAAAAATGCATAATGACCAACTGAGAAATGCATCCCAGCTTAGGCTGTCTATAAATTTATGGCAGCTTATGGGGTGGCGCAGACAGGGGCATGGCGCAGACATCATGGCTCTTTCCTGAGTGGCTCTGTCACGAGTGATGCGCAGTTTCACCGACGCAGTTATCAATTCTGATCATGTCTTCTCTGCTCTTTTACAGGTAATTGTCTCCTATCTCCTATTCAACTGTACATCCCTACTGAACTGACTTTGCTGAGTCTGCTATTAATATTTTTGGTAATTGTCTCCTATCTCCTATTCAACTGTACATCCCTACTGAACTGACTTTGCTGAGTCTGCTATTAATATTTTTGGTAATTGTCTCCTATCTCCTATTCAACTGTACATCCCTACTGAACTGACTTTGCTGAGTCTGCTATTAATATTTTTGGTAATTGTCTCCTGCTGCCATATCTTTAAACTTCCATATTTACTGCTAGCTCTATAACAAACACACTGCAATAGCAATATTACTGGTGATTGATTCTCAACTCCATGTGGCTTGAGTGATCAAGAGAGGTAATTAGCTTTACGACCCTAGCCTGTGTCTGGCCTGGCCCTGGCCATCTCCTCCCCATATTCAGGTGTCTCACATCAGACCCAATAATGACCAACTGAGAAATGCATCCCAGCTTAGGCTGTCTATAAATTTATGGCAGCTTATGGGGTGGCGCAGACAGGGGCATGGCGCAGACATCATGGCTCTTTCCTGAGTGGCTCTGTCACCAGTGATGCGCAGTTTCACCGACGCAGTTTAACGAAAGCAGGATAACTAAAGCTGCATGAACAACAGGAACTCTGCTCCACTCTGCAAGACGACAAGCAAACCAACTTTAAAATTTATTTTATATTAGGTTAGTTCCCACTCTCTATCCACTAACATGCTCCTTATTCTCTTCCTTCTCACATTGGTGTCTTCTATCCTCAAATTATCTTTACTCTACCCCTCCTCTTTTCCCTGCAGCATGCACATATCACCCTCACTCCTACCCTCTCCCTACTATGGCACCCATCATCTCCTGCAGTTGCTGCACCCACATGCTGACATAAACACCAGGGCCACTAGACACGTGCGCTCATGCACATCCCACTCCCACCTTGCCTTCCTCACCCTCCTCCTTCTCCTAGTCTCAGGTGATATTTCTCCTAATCCTGGTCCGCCATTTTCCAAATGCAAGCCACATATCCAATACCCCTCCCCCTCTGGCAACCACCGCAATCCACTCAGTTTAATTTCTATCCCCCTGCTTACTCAAAGCACCCCACCAATCTCATGTGCCCTTTGGAACGCCCGCTCCATCTGTAACAAGCTAACATCTGTACATGACCTCTTCATCTCTCATGGCTTGAACATACTCGCCATAACAGAAACCTGGCTGCAAAATTTTGACTCAGCTTCTCCTGCTGCCCTCTCCCATGGTGGTCTCCATTGGACTCACTCCTCCAGACCCAACAGACAGAAAGGAGGTGGAGTTGGCTTCCTTCTATCCCCACAAAGCACCTTCCAAGTCCTTACTGTCCCTCCCTCTCTATCCCTCTCTTCTTTCGAGATGCACTGTATTCATCTGTTTTCTCCCATTTCTCTGAGGATTGCAGCAATTTATAGGCCTCCAGGACCGGTATCGCGCTTCATTGATGACTTTGCTGCCTGGCTACCCTACTTTCTCTCCTCTGAAATACCCACCATTATTCTTGGTGACTTTAACATTCCTGTCAATGTCAACAGCCCAACTACAGCTAAACTTCTCAACTTAACCTCATCTTTTGACCTAACCCAATGGACACATACTTCCACTCACTCCAATGGTAATACCCTTGACCTTGTATTCTCCCATCTCTGCAACCCTGGCAACCTCACCAACACCCCCTTTCCTCTATCTGATCACAACCTCATTACTTTCACTGTATCCTTGCCTCCAACCACCCATCCCTCCAAGCAGCAAACAATTACTTGTAGAAACCTTCGCCACTTTAACCCTTCTCTTCTCTATTCTGCTACTGACAACCTATATGACATAATCTCTCCCCTGTCCTGTCCTGACCTGGCCACTTCTGTCTACAACAGTTCACTCTCATCATCACTAGATGCACTTGCTCCTCTAACCACACGCAGAATTAGGCCCCGACCCTTACAACCCTGGCAAACTGACAACACTAGAAATCTCAAGAGACATTGCCGTGCTCTTGAACGACTGTGGCGTAAAACCAAATGCCTGCAAGACTTCACCCTATATAAATCTGCCCTTCTAAAATACAATTCATGCCTCCATGCTGCCAAACAAGCCTACTTTGTCTCTCTTATTAATTCCTTGTCATCCAGTCCCCGTCGGCTCTTCTCAACCTTTAACTCTCTGCTTCGTCCACCACCCCCTCTACCCACTAACTCACTCACTGCCCAAGAGATTGCCAATCACTTCAAAGACAAGATCGATGCAATTCGTGAGGACATCTCCACTGTGCGTACGTCTTCCCCACCCATCATACCTTGCCCAGCAGCACATTCAACCCTCTCCTCTTTTGAATTGGCTACTACGGAAGAGGTTACAAAAATTTTCTCGGATGCCCACCTAACCAATTGTCCCTTGGATCCTGTTCCCTCACAACTACTACGGTCACCCTCTTCTTCTATCCTATGCTCCCTCACCCACATCTTCAATCTCTCCCTTTCTAGTGGCATTTTCCCCTCCCCTCTATAACATGCACAGATCACTCCCATTCTTAAAAAGCCCTCACTGGTCCCTACTGACCTGAACAACTTAAGACCCATCTCACTACTCCCATTCACCTCTAAACTTCTAGAACGCTTAGTCTACAACCGTCTTAGCTCCTACCTCAATGAAAATAACCTTCTTGACCCCTTACAGTCTGGCTTTCGCTCGCAGCACTCCACGGAAACTACCTTACTAAAACTCACTAACGATTTACTAACTGCTAAAACCAACAGCCAGTACTCCATACTCCTACTACTTGACCTCTCTGCGGCCGTTGATACTGTTGACCACCCGCTCCTTCTCAATAAACTACATTCCCTTGGCCTCCGAGATTCTGCTCTATCCTGGTTCTCTGGCTATTTATCACAGCGCTCCTTCAGTGTCACCTACAACTCTGTCTCCTCCTCTCCATTGCCCCTTTCTGTGGGGGTCCCCCAAGGCTCGGTTCTTGGACCCCTTCTCTTCTCTATCTACACCTCCTCCCTTGGTCACCTAATAACTGCCCATGGCTTCCAATACCACTTATACGCTGATGACACCCAAATCTATCTGTCTACTCCTCACCTCACTCCTTCAGTCTCCTCTCGCATTACTAACTTACTAACTGACATATCAGCATGGATGTCGCACCACTTCCTTAAACTAAATCTCTCTAAAACTGAGCTATTAATATTCCCCCCTGCCCGTGCCCCCCTCCATGACTTTTCCATCAAAATCAACAATGCAACCATCAGTCCCTCCCCTCACGCCAGGGTACTAGGTGTAATCCTAGATTCTGACTTGTCATTTCAGCCTCAAATCCAATCGCTGTCAAAAGTTTGTAGAATTCACCTCCGTAACATCTCTAAAATTCGCCCTTTTTTAACAAATGAAACCACCAAGCTCCTCATTCACTCCCTTGTTATCTCTCGCCTTGACTATTGCAACTCCCTTCTCATTGGCCTACCGCTCCATAGGCTATCCCCTCTTCAGTCTATCATGAATGCTGCTGCCAGACTTATCCACCTTACCAACCGCTCAGTGTCTGCCAACCCTCTACTTCAATCCCTACACTGGCTCCCAATCACCCAGCGAATTAAATTCAAAATTCTAACCGCAACATACAAAGCCATTCACAACTCTGCCCCAAGCTACATCACTAATCTTGTCTCCAAATATCACCCAAATCGACCTCTCCGCTCTTCTCAAGACCTCCTGCTTTCAAGCTCTCTCATCTCCTCCTCCCATGCTCGTCTCCAGGATTTCTCCAGAGCCTCTCCCATCCTCTGGAACTCACTACCTCCATCTATCCGGCTATCCCCTACTCTTGCTACCTTCAGGCAATCCCTGAAAACTCATCTCTTCAGGAAAGCCTATCACGTCTCCAACTAATCTCCTACCACTTCCACCAGCTCATTCCCCACAGTTACAACCTTTTGTACCACCTGCCCCACCCTATTAGATTGTAAGCTCTTCTGAGCAGGGCCCTCTTAATCCTATTGTATTGTATTGTATTATAACTGTATTGTCTCCCTTTTATATTGTAAAGTGCTGCGTAAACTGTTGGCGCTATATAAATCCTGAATAATAATAATAATAAATAACATGTTCCATAGGAACCCAATGTTAAAAAATTCCCATGTATTTCTGCAAAATGCAAAATGCATCAAAAAACGCGTTAGTGTGAATGGAGCCTAAGACCAGGCCTTATTCTGACACTTTTTGTTTACAGGTAAACATCTTTATTTTGGCTAGAAATTACCCCTAAACATTATATATTTTTGTAACAGAGGTCCTAGAGAATAAATTAGTGTGTTTTGCTAAATTTTTACGTCACACGGTATTTGCGCAGTAGTTTTTCTAATGCAATTTTACACACTAACGCATAAATATATTTTAATTAATTTTAATGCACACAGAAACAATATAATACCCAACTTTTTGGTAAAATATAAAATATGGTGTTGCACCAGGTAAATAGATACCAAAACATATCAGGCTTTAAAATGGTGCATGCATGTGAAATGGCGCCAAACTTCAGTATTTAAAAATCACTATAGGCGACTCTTTATAAGCAATTATTGGTTACCAGTTTAATGTTACACAGGAGGTCTGGTGCTAGAAACATTGCTCTTGCTCTGACATTTGCGGCAATACCTCACATGTGTGGTGTGATTGCTGTTTATGTATGCATACAGGACCAAGGTGTGCATTCGCTTTTGCACGTGAGCACAGGGGGACAGGCGCTTTAAATGTTTTATGTATTTATTAGTCGGACACTGGTACACTGAGAGATGTTTTTGTGCACTTGTACAATGACAGATGTTGACCATCCACCGACAGACACTGACAGATGTTGATGTCACAATGAAACACTATTGCAGATGTTTTCTGCACTGGTACAGATGTGATGGTGTCAGGGCTGGGCTCAGCCCTTCCTTCTCTGTGTCTCACCCTCGGACGTACATGCTCCTTTCCTCCTCCGTACTTTCCATAGATGTTGAGGAGGGAGTACTGTCAGGGCTGGGCTCAGCCCTTCCTTCTCAGAGCTCCATGCTCAGCTGTTGGTTAATTGCCAGCACTCTTCATTCCACAGTGACTCACCTGGTCTTCATTTCCTGCTCATCAGCTAGCCCTGCTGGCTATTTAAACTGTCTGGATCAGATCTCCTGTGCCTTCGCCTGGTCAACATATCTGGATACTCTCTGCTATGTTTTCCTGTGAAAGACTTTTGCCTGTCTGATTTCTCTTCCGGTTCCTGATCCTGTTTACTGCCTCTACTATGCTGATCTCTGATTCATTGGCTTGT
This sequence comes from Aquarana catesbeiana, assembly GCF_042186555.1. NCBI lineage: Eukaryota > Metazoa > Chordata > Amphibia > Anura > Ranidae > Aquarana > Aquarana catesbeiana. The sequence continues at coordinate 224,235,807 of NC_133330.1, read as the reverse complement.
TCCGACTACCTGCTCTGGTTACTGAACCCTGGCTATGTTTTAACTACGTTTGCTCTGTACCATTTTACCATCTTATTAAACAGTGTGTTTTTACTGCACGTCTGTCTCAGTCTGCTTCATGGTTCCTGACAGATGGGACACTGACAGATGTTTTGTGCACGGTGACAGATGTTTTGTGCACTGGTACAGATGTGATGGGACACTGACAGATGTTTTGTGCATTGGTACAGATGTTAATGGGGACACTGTGACATCCATTTATAGGGAAAGGGAAAGTGGTGCTTGGTGTACTGTATGTGGGGATCTGTGACAGCTCTGTGTGTAATATCATTTTATTCAGAGTGCTGTCACAAAGGCTGCAGATTAACCCCCCCACCACTGTGCTCTCACTGTGCTCAGTGGGGAGAACTGATGCAGAGAAACAGGTCTCCGTTTAAACTGTGAAGGCTGTGATTGGACACAGCTGTCATCTGGTCGGGAGGGTCAAATCCTGATCCCCTCTGTGTCACGCCATTGATGCCATCGCATCCAATGCTGCATTCCAGATCCCTCCACCGAGCTCCAACTGCGCCACATTGCCACAGCATCCTGCTGGCCAGGTGTCAGAACTTGGTATAAGGCTGAGATGCTGGGAGGGCTCCCCTTGCGGCTGAGTGCAGCACACCCCTGGAGGTGACACAGAGGGTGTGGTGCCCACAGAAGCACGGGTTGCCTGGTTGCTGATGCTGGTTGCCAGGAACTTGCTGGAACAGGCCAGGTATACTACAGGGCAGGCGTGCTTGGATGGTCCAGGAGGTGCGGACCAATGGAGCAGACCGGATAGCTGAGTTTGGAGCCAGGCCAGGGGTCATTCACAATAAGACAGTCCAGGATAAGCGTAAACAGGAGCCAGCTGGATCAATGCACAGAAGACAGGTAAGGCAAAGTCTGTAAGCCAGGTCGGGATCAGATGCAGGGAGCAATCAGGAACAAGTCAGGATACAAGCCAAGAGGTCAAGCCGGGGCATCAAGATGAGCAGGTCAAGGCAAGCCGGGTCGGTACACAGGAAGTCTGATGAGCAGGATAAACAAGGCACAGGAACACAGAGGGAAGCTGACAATAAACCAGCACTGCATCATTGTAAGCAGTGGGTTTAAATAGGCAGTGGCGCTGCTATCACGCTATGCGTGTTCGCCTGTTCACGGCTCTGCGTGTCCTTTGTCGTTGATTCGCACCGGCATGCCTCTGCCAATGCCAGTTCACTATTCCTGCACTATTGTGCCTGGGAATGTGCCTACTTCCCTGATAGTGTCCCCTCCCAAGGGGCAGCCTCCGGATGCCTAGTTGTGCCTAATTTTTCATTATGACTGTTGCGGAACCTCTGTAAAAGCCTAGGAGCATTGCTCGCAGGTTCCCATGAGTTCTTCTCTGCAGAGTATCCCTTCCACTTAATAAAGAACTGAATTGTCCTACCTCTCCGTTGACAGTCAAGAATGGACTCCACTTCCAGGACCATCCACTTCCAGGACCATCCCCTACCAGGACCGAAGGTGGTGGTATCTCTTCTCTCCCTGGAAAAGGACTAGAAACAGTAGGTTTAAGCAAAGAGACATGAACTACAGGGTGGATTTTATAAGACTCTGGCAAAGCAAGTTCGAAAGCTACTGGATTAATGTCACATCTTATTTCAAATGGACCAACAAATTTTGGTCCCATTTTCCGGGACGGTCAGGGCAGTTTGAGGTTTGCTGATAAAAGCCACACTCTGTCCCCAACCTTAAAGGAAGGGTTTCCTCTTTTCTTCTTGTAATATTGTTTCTTTTATTCTTCTTGAGCTTTTTGCATTGTCTCCTAAATTTGGTAATTTGTTTGAATGAAATTTATTCTGTCCTGGACTGCCGGAACTGAGGTCTTGCGAATGATATTGGGTAGAAATAAGGAATGGAACCCATAATTGGCCTAGAAGGGTGACTGGTTGGTAGCAGTGTGCACAGAGTTGTTATATGTGAATTCTGCACATGGCAATATGGAAATCCAGTTGTCCTGAGAAAAAGAACAAAAACACTGTAGATATTCCTCTAGTGTTTGGTTGGTCCTTTCTCCAGAATCTAGAGGTAAATTGCACACCTCTATCCGACACAATGTTGTCTGGTATGCAATGCAATCTGATTATCTCCTTATAAAGATATTTGCTGTGTCCATGGCAGAAACTGTGCCCATCATTTGCAAGAAGTGTGCCATCTTGGACAGTCGATCCACTACTACCAAGATGGTTGTAAATTCCTCTGAGGGTGGTAAGAATACTATAATGTCCATTGATAGCTTTTTCCAAGGTTGTTCCAGGACCAGCAGTGGTCTTAACAGGCCCCATGATTTAGCATCGGACCCCTTGTTATGCTGGCATGTCGTACAGGAGTTAACATATTTCTTGCAGTCAGATCTCAGGGTGGGCCACCATAAAGACCATTGGACAAATTCAGTTATTTTTCAACCCCCGAAGTGGCCAGCAAGCTGATGGCCATGAAAAGTTTTCAGAGCTTGAAGCCTGGCTTGTTGTGGGACAAAAATGTTATCTTGATGCCAAAGGAACTCCTCCTGACTTCTTAGGGAGGAGATTTCTGCCTCTGTGCACTGGGTGGATGTTTGCTCATTTGAAGCTCTTAAATCGGGTTGAATTAGAAGAAAATTTTGAGGAGGCAAAATCGTACTGGGTGTGATTTCTACAAGGGCATCAGGGCACATTCGGGACAGGGCGTCAGCTTTTCCATTCTTGGACCCTGGGTGGTAGGTGATATGGAAATTAAACCTAGAAAAGAATAGAGCCCACCGAGCCTGTCAGGGTCTCAACTCTTTGGCAGTGTGAAGATACTCTAGGTTCTTGTGGTCTGTGAAGATTAAGATAGGGTGAATGGCACCTTTCAGGAGATCTCCATTGCTCCAGGGCAGTTTTAATTGCTAGGAGTTCCTGATCCCCTATATCTAGGTTTTTCTCCAGCTGGCTCATCTTCCGTGATGAGAAGGCCACGGGATAAAGTAATGCTTTGGGGCCCTGGCCTTGGCATAATACTGCCCCTTTGACCACTTCCAAAGCGTGGACTTCCAGGACATAGGGCAAAACAGGATCAGGATGCTGTAAGATCGGTGCAGAGGTAAAGAAGGATTTTAGTTTGTCAAAGGCAGCTTGTGCTGCTACTGACCACTGGAATTTGGTATGTTGGCGGGTTATTTGGGTAATACATAGTTACAAAGTTACATAGTCAGGTTGAAAAAAGACACATACACTGAATCACCTACACCACGAAAAGCCCGTCGAGATTACTAGCATGACTACGAAAAGGTCCCCTGAGATCCTTCCACACGAGGTGCCTGACTCAACTACAAGCCTCTCTTTTTCTCAGGCGAGTAATTATCCTACTATAAGTTGACTTACACTGTTTTTAGTTCTCTGTTTAGCTGTTTCCATGCTTTTGATCCTCCATTCCTTTGATACCTGTGTTCAACTCCCTTGGCATACACCATTTTTGAGACCAAGACCAAGCTGTGGGTTACCCGCCTCGAGGAGGACTAGACTGCCACATCGCACTTTCAATTCCCACTGTATGCCTTTCCGAATCGCCCTTTTGATCTCACAGACTGTTCACCGGTACATGAGGTCATTTGCAACAGCACATCATACTGCCCTTCCACAGAGGGACCTTACACACTCAGCGACTCGCCCCCATGGTCACCTGGATAATTCCACAGTTTAAGAAGAGGACTTACCACTATAACCAAAATGGACACCTCGTACTACATCCTAGACCAGATGGGAACATCCAAACTGTATTGACTGTGATAATAGAAACTGCCTTAGCAGGGCAGGGTAAGGTTAACCCCGATGGACTTGCACGCAGGGGGTCTCTCTCATGTTCACAGGATAGATCATCCATTTTTAGATACTGATATATTGAAAAATACATGGAGCTGGTACACACACAAACAACCATTCCAGACAAGATGTGAATACACTAGCTCCCAACGGAGCCCCCAGCGTGCATTTCTGCAAATAGGGACATTATAACATTTCATGCCTGGTCGTATATATTCCCACACCAATATGGAGAGGCCCCACAATATGCGGAGCTGTCTCTGAACAAACCACTCAGTCATGCCCCACTCGGAAATATAATGCTGACTGTGAAGCACTGAGGCACGCCATATGTTGTAACTATATCTACTCACCGGGGGGGGACGGGGAGACGGAGGAGAGTATAGACCTCATACATCTAATTTATAAGTGAATAAACAAACTTACTACATTCCAATCATAAGGGGCACTGTGGTTGGCTGAGGCTCGCTACATCCCCAGTCTCCTAATAGACACGCACTATTCCTAACCATGCCTTGTTAGCCATTTTCCCTCTCCTCTAACCTCCCCCGTGGGTATGCTAGATCTGAACTCTATGTTCCTAGCAAGAAAATTACTTCTATACCATTCATGCAGATGCACCTATTCCCCTGAATTCACCCCCAAGTACATTCGCCCATCCCTGGTGAACTCATGGGCACTGAGATACTTCCCTTGCAGCAACGCCACTAACACAGTAAAGGTTCGACCTCTATAACGCACGATTAACAATCACCTGTACTATTCACTTCAATTCACTTCTCCTCTCTTGGCCTACAACATTAATGCTCTCTCCACTACCACACCAGCAAACTCCAATAAGCATCTCCCCATGTGCAACATAGGGCACCATGTGAGGCGACTCACGGCTGAGGAATGGCTGTTAGCACCCTCCCGATGGGCACACCACACCTTTCACAGGCACGGGTCCCACTTTACACAACACACAATCATGCTAAGGGATGTAATGTTATAGCATATCTCACTGTTCTTATTTTCGAAATTGTTCAAATGTTGAAAGTTTTACTACTCTAACACCTATAGATATAAAGACTTTGGTTAAGACAACTGATAACGGTGGCTACACCCCACCATGATCCAACAGGTGGTCTAGGCTCTGTTGAACGCTGTGCATACGCCACCCTATGGACAAACACCAATCAAACACGACATGAGCGCCTACATTATACTGTTATTTTACTGGCCTCATGCCGTACAACTTTTGCTCCTTTCAGATTCCTCCACCAACGTCCCCTCAACCTACTCACATTCTCAATTTGACCCTTATGGTCTGCCTCTACCTATCTGGCTCAATACCCCGTAGCGGGGGACTATCGGACTAAATACAAACAACAAACTCTTCCTCACCAGTCAAATTGGGAGAGAACAGGTGCGGGACTTTGAATGAGGCACAAGGTAGCAGAAGTATAACTTGAATAAGAATGCAATTTATTTAATAAAATGATACAAAAATTCATATATTTATGTATTTAGGCACATAGCTCTACATATGTTGGCACATAGCTCTATAATAATTATCTGTAGTCATTAAAAAAGTGCATTTCTATTGCAAACATAAGCATACAAAAAATTTGGAACATTCATACGCATATAATTGATCATTGTGTACACATAACGGTAAGTTGTAAGCTCTACGCCGTTTCGGGACCTTATAGCCAATCATCAGGAGCATAACCGTAATGACCACCTATGAATAGGGGAGATAGCAGTATTGAACGATTTGAAAAACGGATGGGTAATGGTAGAACATGACTTTCTCATTCCTTCACTAAAAAATGGACTTACAGCATGTCTGCGCAGAGACAGCGCAGCCCCGCACGCCCAACCAGCCAGTATGCCAGGGTCCGAAGCTGAGGGGCAAGTCTCAGCGGCATCACCAACACAGAGAGCCCCCCAGACTGGATCAGTGTAGGGGAACAAGATGAAGGAGTGATGAATGTGACCTGATTAAATGGAGGAAAAAAATGAATAGGATTCCAAACTAAAAAAGCAAATAAGTGTGGGAAGTGAATGTGAATGAAAAGGGTTAAGTGTAACATTGGAGAGAAAAGTGTAGAATGAGGAATCAGTGGGGAAAAAGGGAAAAAAGGAAGAAAAGACAGAAGGAAACAGGGAAAGTAGAGAGGGGAATAAATAAAAGAGGGAAGGGAAAAGGGGGAATGAAAGGAGAGGAGGAGGAAAAACTAGAAAAAAAGGAAGAGAAAAAAAGAAGGAATAAGGGAAGAAAGAAAGAGAGAGAGCAATGAAGCAGAGAGAGGAAAGAGTGCAGATGGAAGCTAAAGGAAATGAAAGCAGTCAGAGAAATGGCCAGAAAGGTGGGAGAGTGAATAATGAAAAGTGGGAGAAAAAACATACCTAAAAGTGTAAAAAGAGGCAGGGCTGCCGACAAATTTGTGATTGCAAGTGGGTAGTGGGAAGGAACAGCGTGTGGGACCCCGCACTGGGAGAGGACACTGCGAAGGGTGCCGCCGAAGAAAAGACCCCCAACGTCAGGCACCAGCTGCCCAAACGGTGGCTGGGAAGCGCCCCGATCCAGCCAGCTAGATACCTAGACCAGCCGGTCGTAGGTCTGCCACCGAGCCCACCAAGCGCTGGAGAATGTTGACTCAAGCTGCCGCTATAAGGCGCCACGAGGACGCCATACAGCCGGCGCGAGAGGCATGACGTCGACGCGCAGTGGGGAGGATCCCGCCCGCCCCAAGTAGGGGAAAGGGGCGGGGGGATCAATCCACTGTGCGCGGCACAGCTTCGGGACATAGCAGGGACGGCCGGCCAGGGCAAACAGCAGCCAAAGCCATCACAACGCACACATAAAGGAAGCCCCAGCATTACAGAAGATGAAACGGATAAAGTAATGGCCCAGTATTTGTTCAATAAGGGGAATCAAAATATTTGATGAATAAACTTTATATAATATATGTAAAATGAGCAATTAAGATAGAAATGTTAAATGAAAAATAAAATAAAACTAAATGTAATACTCATGAGTGCGACCTTGTGCCTCCATCCCTAATTAATTAATCTGAGAAGGTAAAAGAATGCATTTTGGGACTTTGCATGAGGATAGTGGGGCCGTTCAATACCCCTCCTCCATCCCGATTCAGTAATCAAATTGGGAGAGAACAGGTGCGGGACTTTGAATGAGGCACAAGGTAGCAGAAGTATAACTTGAATAAGAATGCAATTTATTTAATAAAATGATACAAAAATTCATATATTTACATATTTAGGCACATAGCTCTACATATGTTGGCACATAGCTTTATAATAATTATCTGTAGTCATTAAAAAAGTGCATTTCTATTGCAAACATAAGCATACAAAAAATTTGGAACGTTCATACGCATATAATTGATCATTGTGTACACATAACGGTAAGTTGTAAGCTCTACGCCGTTTCGGGACCTTATAGCCACTGATCAGGAGCATAACCGTAATGACCACCTATGAATAGGGGAGATAGCAGTATTGAATGATTTGAAAAACGGATGGATAATGGTAGAACATGACTTTCTCATTCCTTCACTAAAAAATGGACTTACAGCATGTCTGCGCAGAGACAGCGCAGCCCCGCACGCCCAACCAGCCAGTATGCCAGGGTCCGAAGCTGAGGGGGCAAATCCCGGCGGCATCACCAACACAGAGAGCCCCCCAGACTGGATCAGTGTAGGGGAACAAGATGAAGGAGTGATGAATGTGACCTGATTAAATGGAGGAAAAAAATGAATAGGATTCCAAACTAAAAAAGCAAATAAGTGTGGGAAGTGAATGTGAATGAAAAGGGTTAAGTGTAACATTGGAGAGAAAAGTGTAGAATGAGGAATCAGTGGCTAAAAAGGGAAAAAAGGAAGAAAAGACAGAAGGAAACAGGGAAAGTAGAGAGGGGAATAAATAAAAGAGGGAAGGGAAAAGGGGGAATGAAAGGAGAGGAGGAGGAAAAACTAGAAAAAAGGAAGAGAAAAAAAGAAGGAATAAGGGAAGAAAGAAAGGGAGAGAGCAATGAAGCAGAGAGAGGAAAGAGTGCAGATGGAAGCTAAAGGAAATGAAAGCGGTCAGAGAAATGGCCAGAAAGGTGGGAGAGTGAATAATGAAAAGTGGGAGAAAAAAACATACCTGAAAGTGTAAATAGGGGCAGGGCTGCTGACAAATTTGTGATTGCAAGTGGGTAGTGGGAAGGAACAGCGTGTGGGACCCCGCACCAGGAGAGGACACTGAGCCGAAGAAAAGACCCCCAACGTCAAGCACCAGCTGCCCAAACGGTGGCTGGGAAGCGCCCCGATCCAGCCAGCTAGATACCTAGACCGGCCGGTCGTAGGTCTGCCACCGAGCTCACCAAGCGCTGGAGAATGTTCCATTTTACATATATTATATAAAGTTTATTCATCAAATATTCATCAAATATTTTGATTCCCCTTACTGAACAAATACTGGGCCATTACTTTATCCGTTTCATCTTCTGTAATGCTGGGGCTTCCTTTATGTGTGCGTTGTGATGGCTTTGGCCGCTGTTTGCCCTGGCCGGCCGTCCCTGCTATGTCCCGAAGCTGCGACGCGCACTGTGGTTTGCTCCCCCCCGCCCCTTTCCCCTACTTGGGACGGGCGGGATCCTCCCCACTGCGCGTCAACGTCATGCCTCTCGCGCCGGCTGTATGGCGTCCTCGTGGCGCCTTATAGCGGCAGCTTGAGTCAACATTCTTCAGCGCTTGGTGGGCTCGGTGGCAGACCTACAACCGGCCAGTCTAGGTATCTACCTGGCTGGATCGGGGTGCTTCCCAGCCACTGTTTGGGCAGCTGGTGCCTGACGTTGGAAATCTATTCTTAGGCGGCACCCTTCGCAGTGTCCTCTCCCAGTGCGGGGTCCCACACGCTGTTCCTTCCCACTACCCACTTGCAATCACAAATTTGTCGGCAGCCCTGCCACTATTTACACTTTCAGGTATGTTTTTTTTCTCCCACTTTTCATTATTCACTCTCCCACCTTTCTGGCCATTTCTCTGACCGCTTTCATTTCCTTTAGCTTCCATCTGCACTCTTTCCTCTCTCTGCTTCATTGCTCTCTCCCTTTCTTTCTTCCCTTATTCCTTCTTTTTTTCCTCTTCCTTTTTTCTAGTTTTTCCTCCTCCTCTCCTTTCATTCCCCCTTTTCCCTTCCCTCTTTTATTTATTCCCCTCTCTACTTTCCCTGTTTCCTTCTGTCTTTTCTTCCTTTTTTCCCTTTTTCCCCACTGATTCCTCATTCTACACTTTTCTCTCCAATGTTACACTTAACCCTTTTCATTCACATTCACTTCCCACACTTATTTGCTTTTTTAGTTTGGAATCCTATTCATTTTTTTCCTCCATTTAATCAGGTCACATTCATCACTCCTTCATCTTGTTCCCCTACACTGATCCAGTCTGGGGGGCTCTCTGTGTTGGTGATGCCGCCGGGACTTGCCCCCTCAGCTTCAGACCCTGGCATACTGGCTGGTTGGGCGTGCGGGGCTGCGCTGTCTCTGCGCAGACATGCTGTAAGTCCATTTTTTAGTGAAGGAATGAGAAAGTCATGTTCTACCATTACCCATCCGTTTTTCAAATCATTCAGTACTGCTATCTCGCCTATTCATAGGTGGTCATTACGGTTATTCTCCTGATGAGTGGCTATAAGGTCCCGAAACGGCGTAGAGCTTACAACTTACCGTTATGTGCACACAATGATCAATTATATGCGTATGAACGCTCCAAATTTTATGTATGCTTATGTTTGCAATAGAAATGCACTTTTTTAATGACTACAGATAATTATTATAGAGCTATGTGCCAACATATGCAGAGCTATGTGCCTAAATATGTAAATATATGAATTTTTTATCATTTTATTAAATAAATTGCATTCTTATTTAAGTTATACTTCTGCTACCTTGTGCCTCATTCAAAGTCCCGCACCTGTTCTCTCCCAATTTGATTACTGAATCGGGATGGAGGAGGGGTATTGAACGGCCCCACTATCCTCATGCAAAGTCCCAAAACGCATTCTTTTACCTTCTCAGATTAATTAATTAAGGATGGAGGCACAAGGTTGCACTCATGAGTATTACATTTAGTTTTATTTTGTTTTATTTTATTTTTCATTTAACATTTCTATCTCAATTGCTCATTTCACATATATTATATAAAGTTTATTCATCACATATTTTGATTCCCCTTATTGAACAAATACTGGGCCGGCAGCCCTGCTCCTATTTACACTTTCAGGTATGTTTTTTTCTCCCACCTTTCATTATTCACTCTCCCACCTTTCTGGCCATTTCTCTGACCGCTTTCATTTCCTTTAGCTTCTGTCTGCACTCTTTCCTCTCTCTGCTTCATTGCTCTCTCCCTTTCTTTCTTCCCTTATTCCTTCTTTTTTTCTCTTCCTTTTTTCTAGTTTTTCCTCCTCCTCTCCTTTCATTCCCCCTTTTCCCTTCCCTCTTTTATTTATTCCCCTCTCTACTTTCCCTGTTTCCTTCTGTCTTTTCTTCCTTTTTTCCCTTTTTCCCCACTGATTCCTCATTCTACACTTTTCTCTCCAATGTTACACTTAACCCTTTTCATTCACATTCACTTCCCACACTTATTTGCTTTTTTAGTCGGGAATCCTATTCATTTTTTTCTTCCATTTAATCAGGTCACATTCATCACTCCTTCATCTTGTTCTCCTACACTGATCCAGTCTCGGGGGCTCTCTGTGTTGGTGATGCCGCCGGGACTTGCCCCCTCAGCTTCGGACCCTGGCATACTGGCTGGTTGGGCGTGCGGGGCTGCACTGTCTCTGCGCAGACATGCTGTAAGTCCATTTTTTAGTGAAGGAATGAGAAAGTCATGTTCTACCATTACCCATCCGTTTTTCAAATCATTCAGTACTGCTATCTCGCCTATTCATAGGTGGTCATTACGGTTATTCTCCTGATGAGTGGCTATAAGGTCCCGAAACGGCGTAGAGCTTACAACTTACCGTTATGTGCACACAATGATCAATTATATGCGTATGAACGCTCCAAATTTTATGTATGCTTATGTTTGCAATAGAAATGCACTTTTTTAATGACTACAGATAATTATTATAGAGCTATGTGCCAACATATGCAGAGCTATGTGCCTAAATATGTAAATATATGAATTTTTTATCATTTTATTAAATAAATTGCATTCTTATTTAAGTTATACTTCTGCTACCTTGTGCCTCATTCAAAGTCCCGCACCTGTTCTCTCCCAATTTGATTACTGAATCGGGATGGAGGAGGGGTATTGAACGGCCCCACTATCCTCATGCAAAGTCCCAAAACGCATTCTTTTACCTTCTCAGATTAATTAATTAAGGATGGAGGCACAAGGTTGCACTCATGAGTATTACATTTAGTTTTATTTTGTTTTATTTTATTTTTCATTTAACATTTCTATCTCAATTGCTCATTTCACATATATTATATAAAGTTTATTCATCACATATTTTGATTCCCCTTATTGAACAAATACTGGGCCGGCAGCCCTGCTCCTATTTACACTTTCAGGTATGTTTTTTTCTCCCACCTTTCATTATTCACTCTCCCACCTTTCTGGCCATTTCTCTGACCGCTTTCATTTCCTTTAGCTTCTGTCTGCACTCTTTCCTCTCTCTGCTTCATTGCTCTCTCCCTTTCTTTCTTCCCTTATTCCTTCTTTTTTTCTCTTCCTTTTTTATAGTTTTTCCTCCTCCTCTCCTTTCATTCCCCCTTTTCCCTTCCCTCTTTTATTTATTCCCCTCTCTACTTTCCCTGTTTCCTTCTGTCTTTTCTTCCTTTTTTCCCTTTTTCCCCACTGATTCCTCATTCTACACTTTTCTCTCCAATGTTACACTTAACCCTTTTCATTCACATTCACTTCCCACACTTATTTGCTTTTTTAGTCGGGAATCCTATTCATTTTTTTCTTCCATTTAATCAGGTCACATTCATCACTCCTTCATCTTGTTCTCCTACACTGATCCAGTCTCGGGGGCTCTCTGTGTTGGTGATGCCGCCGGGACTTGCCCCCTCAGCTTCGGACCCTGGCATACTGGCTGGTTGGGCGTGCGGGGCTGCACTGTCTCTGCGCAGACATGCTGTAAGTCCATTTTTTAGTGAAGGAATGAGAAAGTCATGTTCTACCATTACCCATCCGTTTTTCAAATCATTCAATACTGCTATCTCCCCTATTCATAGGTGGTCATTACGGTTATTCTCCTGATGAGTGGCTATAAGGTCCCGAAACGGCGTAGAGCTTACAACTTACCGTTATGTGTACACAATGATCAATTATATGCATATGAACGTTCCAAATTTTTTATATGCTTATGTTTGCAATAGAATTGCACTTTTTTAATGACTACAGATAATTATTATAGAGCTATGTGCCAACATATGCAGAGCTATGTGCCTAAATATGTAAATATATGAATTTTTGTATCATTTTATTAAATAAATTGCATTCTTATTCAAGTTATACTTCTGCTACCTTGTGCCTCATTCAAAGTCCCGCACCTGTTCTCTCCCAATTTGATTACTGAATCGGGATGGAGGAGAGGTATTGAACGGCCCCACTATCCTCATGCAAAGTCCCAAAACGCATTCTTTTACCTTCTCAGATTAATTAATTAGGGATGGAGGCACAAGGTCGCACTCATGAGTATTACATTTAGTTTTATTTTATTTTTCATTTAACATTTCTATCTCAATTGCTCATTTTACATATATTATATAAAGTTTATTCATCAAATATTTTGATTCCCCTTATTGAACAAATACTGGGCCATTACTTTATCCGTTTCATCTTCTGTAATGCTGGGGCTTCCTTTATGTGTGCGTTGTGATGGCTTTGGTCACTGTTTGCCCTGGCCGGCCATCCCTGCTATGTCCAGAAGCTGCGACGCGCACTTTGGTTTGATCACCCCCGCCCCTTTCCCCTACTTGGGACGGGCGGGATCCTCCCCACTGCGCGTCGACGTCATGCCTCTCGCGCCGGCTCTATGGCGTCCTCGTGGTGCCTTATAGCGGCAGCTTGAGTCAACATTCTCCAGCGCTTGGTGGGCTCGGTGGCAGACCTACGACCGGCCGGTCTAGGTATCTAGCTGGCTGGATCGGGGTGCTTCCCAGCCACCGTTTGGGCAGCTGGTGCCTGACGTTGGAAATCTATTCTTAGGCGGCACCCTTCGCAGTGTCCTCTCCCAGTGCGGGGTCCCACACGCTGTTCCTTCCCACTACCCACTTGCAATCACAAATTTGTCGGCAGCCCTGCCCCTATTTACACTTTCAGGTATATTTTTTTCGCCCACTTTTCATTATTCACTCTCCCACCTTTCTGGCCATTTCTCTGACCGCTTTCATTTCCTTTAGCTTCCATCTGCACTCTTTCCTCTCTCTGCTTCATTGCTCTCTCCCTTTCTTTCTTCCCTTATTCCTTCTTTTTTTCTCTTCCTTTTTTCTAGTTTTTCCTCCTCCTCTCCTTTCATTCCCCCTTTTCCCTTCCCTCTTTTATTTATTCCCCTCTCTACTTTCCCTGTTTCCTTCTGTCTTTTCTTCCTTTTTTCCCTTTTTCCCCACTGATTCCTCATTCTACACTTTTCTCTCCAATGTTACACTTAACCCTTTTCATTCACATTCACTTCCCACACTTATTTGCTTTTTTAGTTTGGAATCCTATTCATTTTTTTCCTCCATTTAATCAGGTCACATTCATCACTCCTTCATCTTGTTCCCCTACACTGATCCAGTCTGGGGGGCTCTCTGTGTTGGTGAGGCTGCCGGGACTTGCCCCCTCAGCTTTTGACCCTGGCATACTGGCTGGTTGGGCGTGCGGGGCTGCGCTGTCTCTGCGCAGACATGCTGTAAGTCCATTTTTTAGTGAAGGAATGAGAAAGTCATGTTCTACCATTACCCATCCGTTTTTCAAATCATTCGATACTGCTATCTCCCCTATTCATAGGTGGTCATTACGGTTATTCTCCTGATGAGTGGCTATAAGGTCCCGAAACGGCGTAGAGCTTACAACTTACCGTTATGTGTACACAATGATCAATTATATGCGTATGAACGTTCCAAATTTTTTGTATGCTTATGTTTGCAATAGAAATGCACTTTTTTAATGACTACAGATAATTATTATAGAGCTATGTGCCAACATATGTAGAGCTATGTGCCTAAATATGTAAATATATGAATTTTTGTATCATTTTATTAAATAAATTGCATTCTTATTTAAGTTATACTTCTGCTACCTTGTGCCTCATTCAAAGTCCCGCACCTGTTCTCTCCCAATTTGATTACTGAATCGGGATGGAAGAGGGGTATTGAACGGCCCCACTATCCTCATGCAAAGTCCCAAAACGCATTCTTTTACCTTCTCAGATTAATTAATTAGGGATGGAGGCACAAGGTTGCACTCATGAGTATTACATTTAGTTTTATTTTATTTTTCATTTAACATTTCTATCTCAATTGCTCATTTTACATATATTATATAAAGTTTATTCATCAAATATTTTGATTCCCCTTATTGAACAAATACTGGGCCATTACTTTATCCATTTCATCTTCTGTAATGCTGGGGATTCCTTTATGTGTGCGTTGTGATGGCTTTGGCCGCTGTTTGCCCTGGCCGGCCGTCCCTGCTATGTCCCGAAGCTGCGACGCGCACTGTGGTTTGATCCCCCGCGCCCCTTTCCCCTACTTGGGAGGGGCGGGATCCTCCCCACTGCGCGTCGACGTCATGCCTCTCACGCCGGCTGTATGGCGTCCTCGTGGCGCCTTATAGCGGCAGCTTGAGTCAACATTCTTCAGCGCTTGGTGGGCTCGGTGGCAGACCTACGACTGGCCGGTCTAGGTATCTAGCTGGCTGGATCGGGGCGGTTCCCAGCCACCGTTTGGGCAGCTGGTGCCTGACGTTGGGGGTCTTTTCTTCGGTGGCACCCTTCGCAGTGTCCTCTCCCAGTGCGGGGTCCCACACGCTGTTCCTTCCCACTACCCACTTGCAATCACAAATTTGTCGGCAGCCCTGCCCCTATTTACACTTTCAGGTATGTTTTTTTCTCCCACTTTTCATTATTCACTCTCCCACCTTTCTGGCCATTTCTCTGACCGCTTTCATTTCCTTTAGCTTCCATCTGCACTCTTTCCTCTCTCTGCTTCATTGCTCTCTCCCTTTCTTTCTTCCCTTATTCCTTCTTTTTTTCTCTTCCTTTTTTTCTAGTTTTTCCTCCTCCTCTCCTTTCATTCCCCCTTTTCCCTTCCCTCTTTTATTTATTCCCCTCTCTATTTTCCCTGTTTCCTTCTGTCTTTTCTTCCTTTTTTCCCCACTGATTCCTCACTCTACACTTTTCTCTCCAATGTTACACTTAACCCTTTTCATTCACATTCACTTCCCACACTTATTTGCTTTTTTAGTTTGGAATCCTATTCATTTTTTTCCTCCATTTAATCAGGTCACATTTATCACTCCTTCATCTTGTTCTCCTACACTGATCCAGTCTGGGGGGCTCTCTGTGTTGGTGATGCCGCCGGGACTTGCCCCCTCAGCTTCGGACCCTGGCATACTGGCTGGTTGGGCGTGCGGGGCTGCGCTGTCTCTGCGCAGACATGCTGTAAGTCCATTTTTTAGTGAAGGAATGAGAAAGTCATGTTCTACCATTACCCATCCGTTTTTCAAATCATTCAATACTGCTATCTCCCCTATTCATAGGTGGTCATTACGGTTCTGCTCCTGATGAGTGGCTATAAGGTCCCGAAACGGCGTAGAGCTTACAACTTACCGTTATGTGTACACAATGATCAATTATATGCGTATGAACGTTCCAAATTTTTTGTATGCTTATGTTTGCAATAGAAATGCACTTTTTTAATGACTACAGATAATTATTATAGAGCTATGTGCCAACATATGTAGAGCTAAGTGCCTAAATATGTAAATATATGAATTTTTGTATCATTTTATTCAATAAATTGCATTCTTATTCAAGTTATACTTCTGCTACCTTGTGCCTCATTCAAAGTCCCGCACCTGTTCTCTCCCAATCTGATTACTGAATCGGGATAGAGGAGGGGTATTGAACGGCCCCACTATCCTCATGCAAAGTCCCAAAACGTATTCTTTTACCTTCTCTTCCTCACCAGGTTTAGCCAACCCCCACACAGTGAGTGCATAGCGAAGATAATCGCTCGACGAATTTGCTCTAGCTACTCACTGTACCCGATTGATACATTCTATAACCATCCCCCTCTCCCCCCTTTCCATTTTTTACCCTTACATCCCTTGTAGTTTTTGATTTCCCCCTATCGCATAAGGAGGACGGAGTACCCCCCATCATCGGCTTACAGAATTGGGAGGCCATTTCCCCCCTAACTGCCCGCCTCACGTTTCTGCCCACCTAGCTACTTTAGGAACCCCACTGACTAACACCCCCTACTTCACAGCGGATTCCCCTACCAACTTCATGGCTCCTCACAACCAGACCCAATCACCCACACAGATTAAATTATACTCGCTGAATATACGTGGACTAAATACCCCTGTGAAGAGATCTTAATTACTCCTAACCCTTCAGAAGACTAAAGCACATACAGTCTTCCTCCAGGAGACACATTTCAGATCAGACAACATTCCCAAACTTCATAATAATTACTTTCCTACAGCATATCATGCTTCCAACAAAGATTCCAAATCTAAAGGTGTCTTCATCTTTATTTCTAAACACTGCCCCATCCAAGTTCACGACACTCTGCGAGACAACGAAGGCAGATTCCCGTTTCTGAAAGGATCTTTACACAATAAGCCCATCACACTTGCTAATCTATATGCCCCCAACAAACCATAGGTACCCTTTTTTTTGCAAAACCCTGCACCATCTCACGGCATTCCAGTCTGGAATTCTAATAGTAGGGGGCGATTTCAATGTGGCACTATCTCCCTCCCAGGACACCTCGGCAGGTACCTCATCCCTTCCCTACATAGCCCTATGAGCTATCAAGACCCACCTTAGTGACCTGACCCTACATGACACGTGGTGCACTCTACACCCAAATGACAAAGATTACACATTCTTCTCACCACCCCACAACAAATATACCAGGATCGATTACTTCTTTTTATCGCAAAATGATCTGACACTTCTCACGGAAGCAACAATAGACCCCATGCTCCTCTCGGATCATAATCCTATTTCTATGACCCTGACACTCCCACTCACATGCTCCATGCCGGCAATATGGCACCTGGACAACTCGATACTAACTGATCTGGCAATAATATCACAACTCACCTCACATCTAGCAAACTATTTTCGGGAGAACGAATCAGCAGATACTACACCTACCACACTCTGGGCTGCACATAAGTGTGTAATCCGAGGAGAACTGATTTCTATAGAGGCCAAACGCAACAAAGATAGAAAGGCGCGTATAGAAACACTATCCTTACGCATTCGCTCTCTCGAACAAATACACAAACAAACACTGCCGACTTGTTGAAAGCCAGAGAGGAACTGCTAGACGAGTTAGGAAAAACCTTAAAACGCAAGTATGCACTGACACAGAAATTGTACTATGAATTTGGCAACAAGTCAGGGAGGCTATTGGCTAGAGCACTTCCACTTAAAAAAGCTGCAGCAACAGTCCACACCATCAAAAGCCCCTCGGGTACCACATATAGCACATCGGAAGACATAGCCGATCAATCCATACACTATTTCACAAAACTATACAACTTACCCACCCCAATAGAAACAGGGCGAGATCCCACCAGAATAGAAGCAATTGATAACATCTTAAAGCAATATAGCCCCAATCCAATTACCGCAGAGGAAGCTACAAAAATCAACCACCCTATTTCCATGGGTGAAACCATTGCAGCACTAAAACAACTAAACACTGGCAAGAGCCCCGGCCCTGACGGCCTAACAGTGAGCTACTATAAATCCTTTTCGGAAACACTATTCCCCCACTTCCTCAAAGCATTCAATTCACTGACCTCCTCCCCTCAAGCACACACAGATATCTTGTCCACCCACATAACAGTCATACCAAAACCCGGTAAAGACCCCACTATAGTAGCTAATTACAGGCCCATATCACTCCTTAATGTGGATGTGAAACTTTATGTGAAAGTCTTGGCGAACCGCCTACTCCCCTTGCTCCCCAAGCTGGTCTCATTGGACGAGGTTAGCTTCATCTCTGGCCAGGAAACAAGGGATAACACTATAAAAACTATCAACATCCATCACTGGCTCTCCCAATCTTCATGCCCGGGCTTCTTGTTGTCCCTCGATGCAGAGAAGGCGTTCGACAGAGTGGCTTGGGATTACATGACAGCGGCATTGAAGGCGCTGGGAATACCAGACAGCATGCTCCAATTAATACTGGCTCTTTACTCCTCGCCGACTGCAAAAATCCGAGTCAATGGTCGCCTGTCGACCTGTCGATTCCAAACCCTGCCAATTAAGATTCCCCCTACATTCTTTACTACATACAAACGACTGTGTCACAATTTCATCTGGTCCTCCAAAACTCCCAGACTGAACTGGGACAGACTGGTTCTCCCTAAATTAAAGGGGGGTGTCGGCTTACCGGACATCCTCAAATATCACTGGTCTAGTCACCTAACACGCATAGTGGACTGGCATGTTCACTCGAACACGAAAGACTGGGTATACATAGAAAACGCGTTCACCTCAATACCAATCTCACCCATACCATGGATAGAACGGACATCTATCCCCAAAGACAACATTAGTCACCCACTAACTGGCCCTACCCTACTTATCTTCCACAGGGCATGCAAAAAATTTAACCTGGCCACCACACCTGGTCCCCTGACCCCCATGGATCATAATACAGACTTCCCTCCTGGGCTCTCGGAAAACAGACTGACTGATCATACCCCATGGATCCCACTAAGGGCTGAACACCTCTTTCGTCAAAACGAGATCATCACATACTCATCCCTATCCTCCCAATACCCGGACCGAATCATCCCCTTTTTTAAATACCTGCAAATAAGACACTTCCTCAATAGCTCCAAACCCCAGGACAAATGGCACAAAGATCACACCCCCTTTGAAACGCTTTGCACCAGTACTGAACCCCACCGACACTTGATCTCAGCCATTTATATGCTCCTATTCACAGGCCACAACCCTAATACTAACTCAACTAACCAGAAATTGGAAAGGACTCTCAAATTAGACCTTCCTAAGGAAGACTGGGAAAGAATATATGAGCATATCCATAAAGGATCTATTAACGTCAACACCCAAGAAAATAGTTATAAAATGTATTCCAATTGGTACAGGACCCCCGATAAGTTGCACAAATACTACCCTAGTGTATCCCCACTGTGTTGGAGATGCAAACACGATTTAGGTACCATGCTCCACATATGGTGGGAGTGCCCACTCATACAAACGTTCTGGCAGGAAGTTCACCGATTAACTATCCACATTACAACCCGTACTCCAGACTATAACCGAGCCTAATATCTTCTTCATCACACCTCCATACCTTATTTGGCCTACAAAAAATTTCTCACCATTCACCTCATTAATGCGGCCAAACAATGCATTCCAGTACATTGGAAGACGACTTCCCCCCCAAAGATTTCAGACTGGCTTCGCCGCATAGACATAATAGCAGACATTGAAGCCCTCATTCACCAAACCAAGGAAACCCCAACTAAGTATCAAACAACTTGGGCTTGCTGGCTACACTTCAAGGAATCCACAGAATTTCAAAACCTCATGACCAACTCGTGACCACCCTCAATCTCTCCCCCCAACTCCTTTCTTCACCTATCCATCTCATAGGTGGAATTGACTTCAGCTCCAGCACGTCGGACACAAAATAAATCCCAACAGGTCCCTATGTAGTCCTGAACTAATATAATTACAAATCACCCAGTTATCTACATCACCCAGCCACAGTTAGCTCCCAATGGGGGTGACTGGGTGTTTGGGTAGTTGAAAAGGTCTACTTGCACATCTCACTTCAATCCCCGGAACTAATTCTACCATACCCCCCAAAAGGATAACAAGCAGGATGATGTACCTTATATAAGTATCGATTAAGATCTTGTTTGCTAAATTTCTCGCTTTGTGATTTCCACGTTAGATTATCATAACATACCTTATGTAACACTGTAAACTTTATACAAACATATAGCAATGTTTTGTCTTCGATGTTGCTGTTTTCCTGAAAAATTTCAATAAAAATTTTTTGATAAAAAAAAAGACACATAGGTGATACAATGGCAGAGAAATTCTTTACGAACCTCCTATAGAAGTTTGCAAAGCCTACAAACCTTTGAACACCATTTATCCGATGGAGCCAGCCACCCGATAGCTTTCACCTTTTGAGAATCCATAGCGATTCCATCAGTAGTGATGATGAACCCAAGAAACTGAATTTTCATTTTTTTTAAATCACATTTCCCGGCCTTAACGTACAATCCGTGCGTTCTGAGGATGCACAGTACCTTTTTTACATGTGTTCTGTGGAGCTCCAGGGTGGCTGAGAATATGAGAATATTGTCGAGATAGCCGATGTCTAAATACTCTCGAAAAATGTAATTTATAAAGTGTTGGAACATGACTGGCGCATTGCACAATCTGAATGGCATTACTAGGTATTCATATAATGAAGAAAAAATTGCGCTACTAATATACAACAGCTGCCAGCATCAGCAATAAGACTGCAAAAAATAAAAAAAATGAGATGCAGCGCTAAAAAAGTAAACGTTCCCCAGAGGGATGAAATATAAAGTGCAAAATATACAAAGGGCTAAATAAAGTGCTAAGTACATATAAATTCAAGGAAAAATCCTGGAAATAGACTAATAATACTTTTGAACATGATGTAATAAAGTGCTGGGTGCAACTTCAAGAAATAATCCTGAAAATGAAGAAAAACTTTCAAAATAATACAACTATACAGACAAAATGGGCTGACCCAAGGTGTCTATAAAATACCGCATCTGAAATTGCACATAGAATGATCCGTGCAAAAAAACATAATGTGTGCAGGAAAAGTAAGTAACAACCTAAAAGTCAATGAATAATGAGTTTAAAAATGTGTTCAATCCCTTGAACATGATCGCAGAATATTAAAGTTCATCAGATGAAATAATGAAGCCGATTCATTCAAAGTGATGTTCACATACGACACCCAGGGATGTGTCTCCAACACCAAGGGAAGGGGATGGGTACTCTTACCCTAAACTGTGGACACACACACCAGCGGCGATGGGTCAAACAGGCATGGACAGCAGTCAGGAACTCGATTTCCAACCCAAACTCTCACACATGGACTGATATGTGCATACACCTGCTTCCGTCAAGCCGAGGGCGACGCAAAAACCTGGACTTCAGTGGTAATGTTCCTGGTATAAATGATGCTCTTTACATCTGGGAAAACAACATGGATCATGGAAAAAAAAAGAAAAAGGAAAGAAGGTCTCCACAGTGCAGATAAATCCAACGTTTAAAAAAAGAAAAATAAAAAAGTACAAACATTGCGACAGATGTCTACAAATAGTGATCACAAAGCCGATAACAACAAGCGTGGTGTGTAGAGCTGAGCAGGCTATGTACCCGACATGTTTCGTACAAAAGTACTTCAACTGGGGCATAAAGCTGCTGACATACACCACGCAATAAATATAATGATCGATACAAACATCACATGTTAAATTATGATTTGAGAAGGAACAGCTGTTGTCTGCAACTCCCCATATTTCGTTTAACTAATCAGGGGAATTCAGCGTCAAAGTCACGTCATCACTTTGCCGCCGTATTACATCATCACGCGCCGTGTCTATCACAGTAATACAGAGCATGGCTTGCGTTCCAAGCCCCTCATTGATACACCAATGTATGAGTCAAAGTTGGGAGGATGTGATAGGCTGGCTAACATTCTGCGACTAGCTAGCGCCTCCCCTTCAGGAAGCTCAAACATGTTATGTGACCGTGTACAGTCTGTAATTAGCCACAATATAACCGGGCAACCTGGATCAGCATGTTGGTAAGCCAATCAGTGGCTACTCCGAAGTCACGTGTCCAATGTCACATGTCCGGGGAGTGTAATCCACCTTCATTCCCCATGTCACCAGGCAACGAAGTTTGGTACAACACACTGGCACACTCATCTATTCCCATGACAGACACATCACTTAAGGAGCACAGACAGCGCAGCTCAGCATGGTATCTAACAAATAGGGGGAAATTAACTATGCTAAAATAATAATTAAACAGTGTGAACCATTAGTAAAAAAGCTTATATATATATATATATATATATATATATATATATATATATATATATATATATATATATATATATATATATACAGTATCTCACCAAAGTGAGTACACCCCTCACATTTTTGTAAATATTTTATTATATCTTTTCATGTGACAATACTGAAGAAATGACACTTTGCTAAAATGTAAAGTAGTGAGTGTACAGCTTGTATAACAGTGTATATTTGCTGTCCCTTCAAAATAACTCAACACACAGCCATTAATGCCTAAACCGCTGGCAACAAAAGTGAGTACATCCCTAACTGAAAATGTCCAAATTGGGCCCAATTAGCCATTTTCCCTCCCTGGTGTCATGTGACTCATTAGTGTTACAAGGTCTCAGGTGTGAATGGGGAGCAAGTGTGTTAAATTTGGTGTTATCGCTCTCACTCTCTCATACCGGAACTGGGAGTCAACATGGCACCTCATGGCAAAGAACTCTCTGAGCATCTGAAAAAAAAAAAGAATTGTTGCTCTACATAAAGATGACCTAGGCTATAAGAAGAATGCCAAGACCATGAAACTGAGCTGCAGCATGGTGGCCAAGACCATACAGTGATTTAACAGGAGAGGTTCCACTCAGAACAGGCCTCACCATGGTCGACCAAAGAAGTTGAGTGCAGGTGCTCAGCATCATATCCAGAGGTTGTCTTTGGGAAATTGACGTATGGGTGCTGCCAGCATTGCTGCAGAGGTTGAAGGGGTGAGAGGTCAGCCTGTCAGTGCTCAGACCATATGCCACACACTGCATCAAATTGGTCTGCATGGCTGTCGGCCCAGAAGAAAGCCTCTTCTAAAGATGATGCACAAGAAAGCCCACAAACAGAAGATAAGGAGACTAAGGACATGGATTACTGGAACCATGTCCTGTGGTCCGAAGAGACCAAGATAAACATATTTGGTTCAGATGATGTCAAGCGTGTGGCGGCAACCAGGTGAGGAGTAGGGATGAGCTTCGAGTTTGAGTCAAACTCATGTTCGACTCAAACATCGGCTGTTCGCCAGTTCGCCGAACAGTGAACAATTTGGGGTGTTCGCAGCAAATTCGAAAGCCGCGGAACACCCTTTAAAAGTCTATGGGAGAAATCAAAAGTGACCATTTTAAAGGCTTATATGCATTGTATTATCATAAAAAGTGTTTGGGGACCTGGGTCCTGCCCCAGGGGACATGTATCAATGCAAAAAGAAGTTTTAAAAACGGCCGTTTTTCGGGGGCAGTGATTTTAATAATGCTTAAAGTGAAACAATAAAAGTGTAATATTCCTTTAAATTTCGTACCTGGGGGGTGTCTATAGTATGCCTGTAAATGGGCGCATGTTTCCCGTATTTAGAACAGTCTGACAGCAAAATGACATTTCAAAGGAAAAAAAGTCATTTAAAACTACTCGCGGCTATAATGAATTGTCGGTCCGACAATACACATAAAAGTTCATTGAAAAAAACGGCATGGGATGGGAAATCACGGGAACCCCGAACCAAAATTTAAAAAAAAAATGGCGTGGGATTCCCCCTAAATTCCATACCAGGCCCTTCAGGTCTGGTATGGATATTAAAGGGAACCCCGTGCCAAAATTTTTTAAAAAATGGCGTGGGGGTCCTCCTCAAAATCCATACCAGACCCTTCAGTTCCGGTATGGATTTTAAGGGAAACCCCGCACCAAATTTTTTTAAAAAATGGTGTGGGGTCCCCCCAAAAATCCATACCAGACCCTTATGTGAGCACGCCCCCCCCTCCTGAACTGTACCAGGTCACATGCCCTCAACATTGGGAGGGTGCTTTGAGGTAGCCCCCAAAGCACCTTGTCCTCATGTTGATGCGGAGAAGGGCCTCATCCCCACAACCCTTGGCCGGTGGTTGTGGGGGTCTGCGGGTGGGGGGCTTATCGGAATCTGGAAGCCCCCTTCAACAAGGGGACCCCCAGATCCCGGCCCCCCCTGTGTGAATTGGTAATGGGGTATAAATGTACCCCTACCATTTCACAAAAAAAGTGTCAAAAAGTTTAAAAAACACAAGAGACGGTTTTTGACAAGTCATTTATTAATTTCCTCTTCTTTCGGCTTCTTCTTCCATCTTCTTTCTTCTGGTGATCTTTCGGTGTTCTTCTTCTTCCACCACCTTCTTCTTCATCTTCTTCTTCTCCATCTTCTTCTTTCTCCGCTCTTCTCGTCCCGCATCTTCCTCCAGGCTTCTTCTCCGCTCCGTCCGCACGATCCGCCTCAGTGGGAGTCTTCAGCCGCGTGATGATTCGCTTTTTCTGACACTTCTTATATAACGGAGGGCAGGGTCACCGGGTGGCTCCTCTGACGCATGGTGAATTCACGGGACTTCCCTGTGGCTTTCCCGTGTTGTCAGAGGGGGGCGGGGTCACCCGGGTTGTGGGGATGAGGCCCTTATCCCCACCAACATGGGGACAAGGTTCTTTGGGGGGCTACCTCAAAGCACCCTCCCAATGTTGAGGGCCTGTGGCTTGGTACGGTTCAGGAGGGGGGGACCGCTCTCGTCCTGCCAGGTTGCGTGCTCAGATAAGGGTCTGGTATGGATTTTGAGGGGGACCCCCACACCATTTTTTTTTTAAATTTTGGCACGGGGTTCCCTTTAATATCCACACCAGACCTGAAGGGCCCGGTATGGAATTTAGGGGGACCCCCATGCCATTTGTTTTTTAAATATTGCCGCGGGGTTCCCATTAATATCCATACCAGACCTGAAGGGCCTGGTATGGAATTTAGGGGGACCCCCACACATTTTTTTTTTATTTTGGTTCGGGGTTCCCCTGTGGGGAAATCCCATGCAGTTTTTATCAATGAACTTTTATGTGTATTGTCGGATCGACAATTCATTAATAGCCGCGAGTAGTTTTAAATGACTTTTTTTCCTTTGAAATGTCATTTTGCTGTCAGACTGTTCTAAACACGGGAAACATGCGCCCCTTTACAGGCATACTATAGACACCCCCAGGTACAAAATTTAAAGGAATATTACACTTTTATTGTTTCACTTTAAGCATTATTAAAATCACTGCTCCCGAAAAAACGGCCGTTTTTAAAACTTTTTTTGCATTGATCCATGTCCCCTGGGGCAGGACCCAGGTCCACAAACACTTTTTATGACAATAACTTGCATATAAGCCTTTAAAATTAGCACTTTTGATTATTCATGTTCGTGCCCCATAGACATAGTTCGCGTGTTCGAACAAATTTTTTGCCTGTTCGCAAGTTCTGGTGCGAACCGAACAGGGGGGTGTTCGGCTCATCCCTAATTTCAACATGATAATGACCCCAAACACCTCCAAGATGACCACTGCCTTGCTAAAGAAGCTGAGGGTAAAGGTGATGGACTGGCCAAGCATGTCTCCAGACCTAAACCCTATTGAGCCTCTGTGGGGCATCCTCAAATGGAAGGTGGAGGATTGCAAGGTCTCTAACATCCACCAGCTCTGTGATGCCATCATGGAGGAGTGAAAGAGGACTCCAGTGGCAACCTGTGAAGCTCTGGTGAACTCCATGCCCAAGAGGGTTAAGGCGGTGCTGGAAAATAATGGTGGCCACACAAAATATTGACACTTTGTGTCAAGTTCTAGGTGCGAGGCCGGATTGCTGAGAGGGCGCCCCTTGTGACTTACTGCAGCGTAACCCTGGGAGTGAAACAGGGAGTATGGTGCCCGAAGGTGCACAGATTGCCGGATGCTGATGGCTGGATAGCTGAGAGTCGCTGGGGTGCGTTGGGCAACCGTGCGCGCAAGGATTCCAGTGGAGAAACCAGGAACAGGGTCAAGGCAGGCAAGGGGTCATGTACCATAGGAGTAGTCTGAGAGAAGGTACAACAGGGTTAATCAGGAACAGGGTCAGTAGCCAGGCCAAGGGTCAAGACCGATCAGACAAGCGAAGGTACAAGGGTGCAGACAGGAGCATAGTCAAGTCCAAGCCAGAGGTCGATGCAGGCGGAGATCAGGGAGAGTCAGGCAAGCCGAGTAGTAAACAGGAGTCAGGTAATCAGATACAGGTAACAGGTACTGGGAACACAGGGAGCTGATGATAATCCAGCAACTTGCATACAACTGCAGCAGGCTTAAATAGGCCAGAGGGCGCCAAACACTGTCACTAGGCATGCGCGCGCCGGCGCGCGTCCGCGTGCATGTCTGCAGGCACCTGCTGTATTGCATCTGCGTGTGTGCATGCGCTTGGGGATGCGACCGGCGCGACCACGACGGTTACTGGCAGGATCGCCAGTCCTAAGACTACTTCCCTGACACTTTGGGCCCAATTTGGAAATTTTCACTTAGGGGTGTCCTCACTTTTGTGTTAGTGGTTTAGACATTAATGGCTAAGTGTTGAGTTATTTTGAGGGGACAGAAAATGTACACTGTTATACAAGCTGTACACTCACTACTTTACATTGTAGTGTCATTTATTTAGTGTTGTCACTTGAAAAGATATAATAAAATATTTACAAAAATGTGAGGTGTGTACTCACTTATGTGAGATACTGTATTTTAAACTACAATGCACTGCACATAGTGCTATTGATGTAAAAAATATAAATATAAAAATATGGGGAACTGGCCAGTAAAAATGAAGCCAGGAACTAAGCTTTATTGATGAAGGCATTCATATCCCAGTCAATATTCATCCCGTGAGGAGAGTAACATCTGAGTTGATGGTTCCAGAATGTCTCTAATTGTGAAACGCCTCTCAGACAGGACTCCCTTCTCCAATGAGGGACAAATTTATCAATGACCTGGAATTTAGTGCCTAAAGGGTTTGAACGATGATAGTGAAGATAATGCCTAGGGGTATGCTGTGATTGATGCGACCTTTCTTAATACTGGCAATGTGTTCATTTACCCTAACCGAAAAACATTTATTAGTCCGTCCGACATATTGCTTCTTGCATGGGCAAGTAATTAAGTAAACAATATGGCGGGTGGCACAGGTGGTAAAATTCTTCATCTGATAAACCACTGAAGTGGTAGTAGACTCAAAGGTTTCAGATTTTCTCCTCTCACATACGTTATGTACACAGACATTGCATTTACGACAAGGGTAGTACCCCTTGCGGTTATGAAAGAAGGAAGGTCTGGTGGGAGAGTCTATTATATTTGGAGAAATACAACTTCTTAGAGATGGAGCTCCTCTATATATGACTCCAGCTCTATCGGGAAGGGCAGGACCCAACAATGGGTAATTTTTAAGTACCCTCCAGTGACAATTAAAAATGCTTTTAATTTGTTTATATTGTACAGAGAATTCAGTGATAAAGGACCATTTAAACTTCAGGTACACGTTTAGGTTGTTCTGTA
The DNA here is from genome assembly GCF_042186555.1 of Aquarana catesbeiana. Taxonomy (NCBI): domain Eukaryota; kingdom Metazoa; phylum Chordata; class Amphibia; order Anura; family Ranidae; genus Aquarana; species Aquarana catesbeiana. The sequence goes on along the minus strand of NC_133330.1, from coordinate 224,208,308 downwards.
GTTACCGTACATCTATCAATCAGGGAGACCCTATTGATCTCCTCGTCTATAGTTAGAAGGTATCCCTTTTTGACAAATCTAGACTTCAAGGTTCGAGCCTATAAATGAAAATCCAACAAATTAGTACAATTCCGTCGGATCCGTAGTAGTTGGCAGGACTGATTTCAACCATGAGCTGCAATGGCAACTATCGACCGGAATGTTACCATTCTGGTCAGAGGGATTGAAAAAAGTCTTAGCGACCAACTGATGGTCCACAATAGAAATTTCTAAGTCTAAGAAATGTATTGTGGTGTAACTGGTCTTGTAACTCAACGCCATACTTCTGTCATTATTATTAAGGGTGGCCATGAAGTCATGCAAAGATTCCTCATCACCCTTCCATAGGAGCAGGATGTCGTCTATATATCTAGCCCAAAGAACCAGTTCCGGGCTTTGTATGCCATAGACGACATTCTCCTCCTACAGGGCCATGAAGAGATTAGCGAGACTGGGGTCAAATTTTGCCCCCATCGCAACTCCCTTAAGTTGCAAAAAAAACTGGCTATTGAACCAAAAGTAGTTGTGTTTTGTTGCAAATTGGAGTAATTCCATAATATACCTCTGTTGAGGGATCAGTATTTTCCTACTTGTAGACAGGTAATACTCTACAGCTGCTAAACCCAACCCATGCGGTATACAGGTGTAGAGCGCTGTAACATCTGCCGTGACCAACAAATAGCCACGGTAGTCCAATCCTTCCAGTAACCAAATAGTATCTCCAGTATCTTTAAGGTAGGGGGGAATCGATCTCACTAATGGCTGTAAGTGAAAAATGATATACCGTCCAACACGGATGTCACAAAATAAATGCCGCTGACGATGGGTTGGCCAGGCGGTTGAGTGGCATTCTTGTGAACCTTGGGGAGGTAGTACATAATAGATATACGAGGGGCTAGGGGCACTAAATAGTCCCTCTCCTTTTTATCCAAAATTCCCAATTGAAACCCTCTATTTAACAATGCAACCAGGGTTTTTTTAAACTCAATGGTGGGTGTAACGACACCCCGAGTATGAAAGGGGTTAAAGTCATTTAGGACATTCCATACCCAAACACAAAGGCAGCTACCGAACACTTCCATCAGCCAAACAAGGAACCCATACAGATAATTCTCCCCCAAGTATGAGACGAGATGCTCTGTCTTGAGGTTCAAGCAGGAATAAATCTTTATTCAAACACGTTATACAGATCCCACTTCAAAACACTTCCCCCACACTTGGAAAACAGGGCGGGTTAAACTATCCAATGACAATGGACACACAGGTGTGTATAATTCCTACTCAGTAAACAGTCTTAGCAGGGGGGCTGCTGGAGGAATCCCCCCTCCCTCCATAGAGATAAACATCCCATAATATCCAGAGCAGACAGACACAATAGAACATTGGAATACAGCCACACCCTAACTGATCACAGCAAAGAGTCCACAACGAAATGAGACCATATACAATATATACATATATACAAGATTGAGTCCGATTAGTACAGATCAGACTGGATTTCTCATTCACCTTGCAAAGAGTATTGTTCCCTTAAAATCCAGGGCCCATAATCAGAAGGCAAGAGGCTTGCATTCAGTCCTCTCCAAAAGCCTCTGTCCTGTCACATTTCTCCCCTTTTGGCAGGAGACTAACACAGGAGGAGACCCCAGACGGGTTGACTCCGAAGTTAATCAGTAGTTCCAGTCCTCTAATGCTGGTATCCACACAGTACCCCAAACAAATTGTTCCAAACAGAGTATTACTCACCCAGCCAACCTCTGCCTCTCTCAGAGAATATGCCCGCCGCTGGGGAGAGGCCTGGACTGGCCCTTCTCCCTGGAGTCCTTTCAGCTGCTGGAGAGAAGACAGGGCGACTGAGCTCACTCCATCATACTGTTGAGGATCTGGGCCGACTGCCCAGCATCTCTGGGGTATACAGGCCCCATCCACCCTTACAGGAAATTCATGCTCTTTTATTTGAGGGCAGAGGCCAGCAGCACCCTGCCCTGTTGCCAGCCCTTCTGTTGGAAACCCCACACCATCTGCTCTGGCTAACTGTTGGGGAGGGGGCCAACTGCCCCGGCTCCCTGGAACTCTGTAGTTGTTGCCGGTGCTGGGCAGAGGTTGGTAGCACTCTGCCCGGTTGCCAGTGCTTCAGCTGACTTGGTGTCATCATTCTGGGGCACCATCTGCTGTTGGAACTCTCTTTCACTGGTATTGTCTCCCAGGTGCACAAACCCTTGTTGGGGAGGGAAAATGGCTGCTTCTCCTCCCTGCATCTCTGAAATCCACTGGGAAGTGATTGCCACCTTCTCACCATGAGCCCCCGGAACTGCCACAGGTGTGGGACAGAGGTCTTGGACCCTCTGTCCGGTGACCAGCGCCTCAGCTGGGGAAGTTCCCTGCAACTCCACAGATACTGCTGTTGGTGCTGGGCAGAGCATGCTGAAGTTTGGCCTTGATACCAGCTCTTCTGCTGGAGGCTCATCAGGTTGTTTTTCCTCAGCAGAAAAGTCTATCAAATCCCCTGTCTCTGCAACCGGTGTCTGGGGATAGAAGTTCACAATCTCATGTCCATGGAACCCAGAAGATGCTATCAGTGCTGGGCAGAGGTTAGCAGAACTCTGCCCTGTTGTCTGCACTTCAGCTTTGGGGATGGCAATCTCCAGATTTTCCACTGCCGATTCTTCAGCCAGGATTTCAGAGTTGTCAACTGGTATTTCCTGATAGTCCCAGGCAAAGGGAGCCCCACTCTGCTGGTGAGCAGGGTCTAGCTGTCTGTAGTTGATCTCCAGCTCCCATTCCTGAACGGCCAGAAACTCCAAATCTTCCTGTGCTCAGTGCTCTTCCGAGACATTCAGTCTTCACTCTCTGTGCTCCATTATTTCCTCCAAATGCCACTCCCGATCACATCCAAAATCAGCGTCCCTGGACAGCCTCCAATACAACAATCCCAGGCCATCATAGTCAAAGCCTTCCATGGGGCTGTCATCTGCTGACCACGGGCGCTCTTGGGCTACATACCACCAGAGGGCTCTGTAGCTCTCGTCCAACCGCTTCTCTGCCCGGATCAGCCTGCTTAACTCAGCTGTCCACTCCTGCTTCAGTTATTCCCCCAATAACAGCATTCGTACTTCATACTGTGACCAGTACCTTACATGGATGGAGGGGAGAACTTCTCCCTGGTGTTGCTGCTCGAGAGCTAGCGCTTCCTTCCAGAGTTTGCATCAGATAGAATCAAACCATCCCAGCAGGACCTGCTCTGATACTGGTCCTCTATGCTGTATCTGCATCTCTCGCAACCTCCTTCTGAATTCCTCTTCCATGGTGGCTGGTATCTGTACCTCTCCTCTCCTTTCAGTTGGTGCTGCTGTGACTTCTGCTGCTGCAGCACCTCTTTGCTGTAGCCAATCTGCATCCACAGCCACTATAACTAGGTCTATGATCTCCGCTGTAGGGTTAGGACCATAATGTGCTAGTCTTATTTTAACAGCCCGATCAAACCATGCCTCCTCGGGTGTCCTGTCTGTTATGCTGGGCCTTTCGGTTATGTTGGGTCTTTCGGCTCTATTCATTTCGACTAGTCCTGCGATAATGTCCCTCTTCTTATGATTGTTGGCCGGTCAGCTCCAGTTCTCCAGTAAGTCCTTGAGGGAAGAGAGCTTTAGCCGTTCATACTGTGCTTCCATTGTCCTGTGTCCTCTTGTAGCTGTCCTTCTGGGCTGTGGGAATGACCCCGCTGCTTGCCACCAGTTGTAACGACACCCGAGTATGAAAGGGGTTAAAGTAATTTAGGACATTCCATACCCAAACACAAAGGCAGCTACCGAACACTTCCATCAGCCGAACAAGGAACCCATACAAATAATTCTCCCCCAAGTACGAGACGAGATGCTCTGTCTTGAGGTTCAAGCAGGAATGAATCTTTATTCAAACACGTTATACAGATCCCACTTCAAAACACTTCCCCCACACTTGGAAAACAGGGCGGGTTAAACTATCCAATGACAATGGACACACAGGTGTGTATAATTCCTACTCAGTAAACAGTCTTAGCAGGGGGGGCTGCTGGAGGAATCCCCCCTCCCTCCATAGAGATAAACATCCCATAATATCCAGAGCAGACAGACACATTAGAACATTGGAATATAGCCACACCCTAACCGATCACAGCAAAGAGTCCACAACGAAATGAGACAATATACAATATATACATATATATATATATATATATATATATATATATATATATATATATACAAGATTGAGTCAGATTAGTACAGATCAGACTGGATTTCTCATTCACCTTGCAAAGAGTATTGTTCCCTTAAAATCCAGGGCCCATAATCAGAAGGCAAGAGGCTTGCATTCAGTCCTCTCCAAAAGCCTCTGTCCCGGCTAGCTCTGTCACAGTGGGATCCTTGGATAACAGTCTATAAGTGTCCGAAACGTCAAGGATTCTAGACTTTTCTGTGTAGTAATCAACCTTATCCAGGATGACTAAACCACCGCCCTTATCAGCAGGGCGAATGATTAAGTCTTTACGCTCACACAAGGACTTGAGGCCAATTTTAATATTAGGATTATCATGTATTCTCTTATTCGGCAAAAATTCCAAGTCCTTCAGGACTAGGTCTCGAAAGACCTTAATTGAAAGTGCTGTAGTGCTGTGAACCATGCCATCATCATTCATCACTCCACTTCGTGGTCCAGAAGAGTTAGCAATAAAATGTCTTTGTATGTTTAATTTGCGTATATATCTCTGTACGTCTATAAAGGTAGCAGATTTGTAAAGTTTCTTTTAAGGGACAAATTTAAGTCCTTTATCTAAAATAAGTAGTTTAGCATCGATAAAAGTCGCCCGGCTAAGATTAAAGACCCCACTCGCATTTATGTTAATTTTCTTTTTCATGGCCGGCCTCCCCCCTCGGGAGCCTCGTTTTATTCTGCTCCTCATTTGGGGCCCAAAAGTTCCCTGGGAAAACCCCCATTATGGGAAAGTCCAGGGTATGTATGATTATAATTATAAGGTGATTTGTTATACTGGTCATGTTCTCTCTCCATGTATGAATAATGTGTATTATAATTTTCTCGTGGGTGGTCTTCTCTGAGAGGTGAAAACTGATTATAGGTCCGTACCCATGTACGTTAAGAGCGATGTTGTTCATGGTGATACCCTCCATGGTTGGTATGCTGACCATGCGGGGATCTGTCATATGCCGGATAATCTATAAAATGGGAGCCTTCTTATTTCCCACGGTTTGAACCTTTACCTCTATTTCTCCCTTCCCTTTCCCTACCATAATTAGAGTGTGTCTCCCTAGGGGGATAGTTAGGAGTGTGGTCATTACCATATCGTCCCCTAGGGCCACTAGGGGTATGAGGGTATACAGTCCTTCCTAATTTAGATGTTTGTGTGGGGTGTGGTGCAGGTACAGATTCATTACTCAATGTCAGATGTGACACTTCCATATGTGCTGTGCCCGCAACATTAGAAAGAGATATAACCTCCTTTTTTTTCCAGTTAAAGACCAAGTTAGATTTATAGTCATTAATGTCTCTAGTATATTTATTTTGCTTCTTGATTCTCGGTTCCCTCTCTCCCTTCTCCAAATTGCTTTTCAAGTTTGTTGAGAGGGAAGTGTATTCAGATGTCAATTTATATGGGAGGAGTTGTTCTCTGAGGTCTTTAAAGCGGAGTTCCACCCAAAAATGGAATTTCTGCTTTAAGGGAAGGTGACCCCCTGACATGCCACATTTGGTCTTTTTTTGGGGGGGGGAGCGGAAACCCTCTTTTTAGAGGGCTTCAGCTCCCACTTCCTCCTGGGGCTCCGCGGCGCCGGAAGCACGTTCACCTCTCCCCCCTCCCTCTCGGCAATCATCTGGAACACGTCACAGGTCCCAGATTACTGCCTGGCCAGTCACAGCGCGCAGCGTGGCTCGCGCATGTGTGCATGCCCGGCAGTGAAGCCACAGCTGGGCGCCCACAGTGACAATGCCAGCGCCACAGAGAGGAGGTAAGTGTCCGATTATTAAAAGTCAGCAGCTGCAGTATTTGTAGCTGCTGACTTTTAATTTTTTTTGTTGTTGGAACTCCGCTTTAATCTCTTTGTCAATAACAGACAATCTCATCCTTTTTTTAGCAACAAGGAATCCTAAGAAGCTGATACCCGCTTCATTGAAGCAGTGGAACCATGACTCTCGTAAACCTCTTGGAACCATACATTCCTTGGGATATTGTTTAAGGAAAGCTATATCCCATTCAAGGTGTATTTTGGTTACCACGAGGTTCTTGAGCCTCATAAAGAGGTCACCTGATTCAGTATTAGTGTTTAGAGTGACAAAGACCCCATCAGTATTAAAAGAACAGGCAGTTCTATATTCAAACACATCCATGTTCCAAATACAAAATGAGGAAGGGGGGATTAGTGGCTGCAACAATAAAAGTCAAACAAGGAAAAAATATAATGAAGAAAAATTGCGCTACTAATAAACAACAGCTGCCAGCATCAGCAATAAGACTAATTGCAGAAAATATAAAAAACAAAGGCAATGCAGCTCTAAAAAAGTAAATGTACCCCAGATGGATGTCCAGGGATGAAATATAAAGTGCAAAATATACAAAGTGCTAAATAAAGTGCTAAGTACATATAAATTCAAGGGAAAATCCTGTAAATAGACTAATATTACTTTTGAATGTGATGTAATAAAGTGATGGGTGCAACTTCAAGAAATAATCCGGAAAATTAAGAAAAACATTTAAAATAATACAACCATACAGACAAAATGGGCTGACCCAAGGTAACTAGAAAATATTGCATCTGAAATTGCACATAGCACGATCCGTGCAAAAAAACATAATGTGTGAAGGAAAAGTAAGTAACAACCTAAAAGTCAATGAATAATAGAGTTCAAAAATGTCGTGTTCAATCCCTTGAACATGATCGCAGAATATTAAAATTCATCAGATGAAATAATGAAGCCGATTCATGCAAAGTGATGCTCACACACGACCAGTGGCGGGACAAGGTATTCCAGTGCCCAGGGCGAAGATGCCAAAATGTGCCCCCCCCCCTCTGGTCGCAGAGCTAGTAGAAGCATTTGCAGCACATAAAAACACATGTGATGGTTGCAGAGTGCACCACTATTACCATTAGATTGTAAATGGTGCTCGAGAACTATGATCTGCGGGCTGCAGCGCTGATCATTGTATTCTGACAGTGGAGGAGTCCTGCTGTCAGAGTACAATGGCACAGAGGAGGGATTCCTCCATCCACCTTGTTTTGAGTGGATGCAGGAATCTGTTTAGCTTGCTGGAAAAAAATATCATGTACTAGGGTGGCACTGATACCGATATCGTTGCTGATCGTTTGCAAGAGTACTTGTGCAAATGCTGCAATATCTAAAACCAATACTTGCTGTGCAATTTGAGCTCATACAAAATGAGTGGGCTCAAATCGCACTGTAAAGAATCACATGTGATTTGAACAGGAATGTGATGCGATTCCTGTCTGAATCACATGCAGTTTCCCACACCGCTCCTGTGTGAACCCAGGCTTGTCATAATAACTTCAATCTGGGTTCACACTGGAGTGGTGCGGGAAACCACATGTGATTCAGACAGGAATCGCACCACATTCCTGTTCAAATCACATGTGATTCTTTACAGTGTGATTTGAGCCCACTCATTTTGTATAGGCTCAAACCGCACCGCAAAGGTATTGGCAACTGGTATCAGCGAGTACTTGAGCTATTGTTGGTACAAAACAGGTGAGACATCTATGTCAGTGCTGCAAATCTAAGGAAACATTTCTGCTGGTTTGAGAGAAGTTGATCATTAAATTGATGTCTCTTTAGCAAGAATGACTACAGAAGGATAGAAACGTATCCAGTCTTGCTGGACCAGTTAAATTTCCATCCATCTAAGGCCAGGTTTAGTAGCTCCTGTTGTTTTCTTATGCCTGGGGAGCTCAGTAAGCCTCCATGTACAGGAGTTCTTTAGGACCCATTCACATGGGGTGCAGACATGTGTGTCCTGTGCAGGGCTCTCTTTTATCAGCAAAGGGATGTACGGGCATTGTGTGCATATCACTGTGCCAGTGTCCTATTCACTTCTTTTTTTAAACCCACACCTGCATGTCATATTAGGATACAGAGGCTGTTTCCATGCAGCCTCATGTCCCAGTAGATATGAATGGGGTGCTGACACAGGGATGTGCACAACACCTATGTACCCACCCATGCTGATAAATGCCAGCCCTGCATGGGAGATGCATGTTTGCACCCCTTGTGAATGGGCACTTACTAAAAATAGAATCTGAAATAACAGTTGTCTTCACAATTAGCAGTGATATGAAGCCTGAAAGTATGTCACTGTTGCCTGTTGGCTGAGTAGAGGCAGTCTTAGCAGCACAGAGACACAGGAGAGAACAGCACTCAGTTTGGCTGTGTGGGTAGACAGGAGGGATCAAGAGAAGGGCACTGGAGGGGAGGGGGTCACTATACAGAGCAGGAATAGGCTCTGGATTGACTAGAGCAGGGAGAGATAACAGGAGCCTGGGGGGGGAGGTGGTGATCTTCCACAGACATGACAGTGTGAGAGATAGAGCAGGAGTGATAAAAATTACTGGAGAGGGGGGAGAGAAGCCGCTGTCCAGGAGAGAAAAAGTTGTATACATGTAGACTTATTCAGGAAAGTGCTGGTACCTTCCCAACCTCACGTGCCCCACCTGCTTCACTCTACTGTTGCTGAAAGACTAGCACTGTGTACTGTGCAGGCAGGGGGGCTGGTGTAGTGCTGTGCTACGATCTACATGCAGGGACAAAGCCGCTCTCTGCCTGTGTTATATGCTGCAGAATGGGAAGGGTTGTACCCAGAAAACTGCGCCCTCTTCTCACATTAAATCATTCTGCCCAGGGCAGCTGCCCCTCCCGCCCACCCCTAGTACCGGCCCTGCACACGACAACCAGGGATGTGTCTCCAACACCAAGGAAAGGGGATGGGTGCTCTTACCCTAAACTGTGGACATGCACACCAGCAGCGGTGGGTCAAACAGGAATGGACAGCAGTCAGGAACTCAATCTCCAAGCCAAACTCCCACACATGGAGTGGTATGTGCATACACCTGCATCCATCAAGCCGAAGGTTACACGAAAACCTGGACTTCAATGGCAATGTTCCTGGTATATATGATGCTCTTTACGGGGTACAACATGGATCATGGAGAAAAAAAGGAAGGGAGGCAGGCCTCCACATAGTGCAGATGAATCCAACGTTTAAAAATGTATTTTAAAAAAGAAGAATAAAAAAGTACAAACATTGCAACAGATGTGTGCAAATAGTGATCACAAAAACGATAACAACAAGCGTGGTGTGTAGAGCTGAGCAGGCTATATACCCGACATGTTTCGTACAAAAGTACTTCAACTGGGGCATAAATCTGCTGACGTACACCACGCAATATTTATAATGATCAATACAAACAAACATCACATGTTCAATTACGATTTAAGAAGGAACAGCTGTTATTATAATTTTATTATAATAATAATAATATTATAATATTAGGATTATCATGTACTCTCTTATTCGCAAAAATTCCAAGTCCTTCAGGCTAGGTCTCAAAAGACCTTAATTGAAGGTGCTGTAGAACTTGGAGGATTAAAAGGGAGGGATTAGATAGGCCGGAATGAACCATGCCATAATCAAACCCTTTAGGTATTAAATTCCAGGTCATTGATAAATTCGTACCTCTCAGACAGGGGAGTCCTGTCTGAGAGACGTTTCACAATTAGAGACGTTCTGGATCCATCAACTCAGATGTTACTCCTCTCACGGGATGAATATTGACTGGGATTTTAATGCCTTCATCAATAAAGCTTAGTTCCTGGCTTCATTTTTACTGGCCAGTTCCCCTTATTTTTATATTTATATTTTTTACATCAATAGCACTATGTGCAGTGCATTGTAGTTTAATATATATATATTGCTGTCTATTACAGTCTCTATAAGTTTGTATTTATATATTTAGATACCATGCTATGAACAGTGTGTTTACTTCTGTATACTTCGAGACTCTGTAATATTTTTTGTAATTCTTACAGTTATTCACAAGCTTTTTTATTAATGGTTCACACTGTCTAATTATTATTTTAGCATAGTTAATTTCCCCCTATTTGTTAGATACCATGGTGAGCTGGGCTGTCTGTGCTCCTTAAGCGATGGTGGCTTTCATGGGAATAGATGAGTGTGTTCACCTGCTAGTGAGCTATACCGTACTACTTTGCCTGGTGACACGGGAGATGAAAGTGGATTACACTCCCTGGTAGGGATGAGCCAAACACCCCCCCCCGGTTCGGTTCACAGCAGAACATGCGAACATGGAAAAAAATTTGTGCGAACACCGTTAAAGTCTATGGGACACGAACATGAATAATCAAAAGTGCTAATTTTAAAGGCTTATATGCATGGTATTGTCATAAAAAGTGTTTGGGGACCTGGGTCCTGCCCCAGGGGACATGTAGCAGTGATTTTAATAATGCTTAAAATGAAACAATAAAAGTGAAATATTCCTTTAAATTTTAAACCTGGGGGGTGTGTATAGTATGCCTGTAAAGTAGCGCATGGTTCCCGTGTTTAGAACAGTCCAAGAGCAAAATGACATTTCTAAAGGAAAAAAAGTCATTTAAAAGTACTCGCGGCTATAATGAATTGTCTATGGGAGAAATCAAAAGTGCTAATTTTAAAGGCTTATATGCATGGTATTGTCATAAAAAGTGTTTGGGGACCCGGGTCCTGCCCCAGGTGACATGTATCAATGCAAAAAAAAGTTTTAAAAACGGCCGTTTTTTCGGAAGTAGCGATTTTAATAATGCTTAAAATGAAACAATAAAAGTGAAATATGGGATTCCCCCACAGTCCATTACCAGGCCCTATGGATATGGTATGAATATTAAGGGGAACCCCGAACCAAAATTAAAAAAAAAATGGCGTGCGGGTCCCCCTCAAACTGCTTTTGACACCCTTTTTACTTCTGCCTTCTGCCTTTTTACTTCTGCTTCTGTGCTGAAACACCCTGACCCGGCTCTCCCGTTTGTCTTGGAAGTCGATGCATCCGAAGTCGCTGTCGGGGCAGTACTCTCACAGCGACAAGGTCCCAAGACTCTTCTGTTTCCCGTTGGCTTTTTCTCATGCAAACTAACTGCTCCTGAAAGAAATTATGATGTGGGGGACCGGGAACTATTAGCAATAAAGGCGGCTTTGGAGGAATGGCGGTACATTCTGGAGGGAGCAGCTCACCCGATTCTAATCTATACTGACCACAAAAACCTGGAATACCTGAAATCTGCAAGAAGGTTGAAACCACGTCAAGCCAGGTGGGTGTTATTCTTTTCCAGGTTTACCTTCCATGTCACCTACAGACCTGGGACAAAGAACACAAAACCGGATGCCTTGTCCCGTATGTTTAAGGACCCCAAAGTACCTACCTCTCCAGATACTATCCTACCGGCTAAAAATTTTCTCTTTCTTAAGATCTTTTAGGTCGGATTAAGCAAGCTTCCGTTGAAAGGCCCCCTCCTGCAGAAGCAGGGTTGCTAATGAAACACGGTCTGTTCTGGCTCAATGATAAAATATTCATTCCAGAAAGTCTCCGGGTCGCGATACTTGAGCTTTGCCAGGATCATATACTAGCCGGGCACTTCGGCACATCCAAAACTTCTAATCCCGTGTTTAGAACAGTCCAAGAGCAAAATGACATTTCTAAAGGAAAAAAAGTCATTTAAAAGTACTCGCGACTATAATTAATTGTCTATGGGAGAAATCAAAAGTGCTAATTTTAAAGGCTTATATGCATGATATTGTCATAAAAAGTGTTTGGGGACCCGGGTCCTGCCCCAGGTGACATGTATCAATGCAAAAAAAAGTTTTAAAACCGGCCATTTTTTCGGAAGTAGCCATTTTAATAATGCTTAAAATGAAACAATAAAAGTGAAATATGACTGTGACGCTCGATGCCCACTCTACTACCCTGTATGACCTTAGTACCTGTTATGTAATTTACTTCTACATCTCTGGTTATGTAATTCCCAATATTCTATGGATGTGCCCTTCCAATTTTGAGAGGAAACCATTATCCTTATCTGATTGATCTCACTACTTTCTCCCCTATGACCTTTTACTTCTTATGTCAGTATCTTGGCTTAATATGAGACTGATTTCTGCAGTAAGTGTCTGTGTCACTACCAACATCCTCTCTGCCGTATTGTGCTGAGTAATCCTTATCTATAATCTTTCCCTTTGGCTATAGTGACCTTTTGGGATGCACCCACGGCCCTAGCTATAGGGGTGTTTGAAGTTAGTATGTTCCTTACGGTGTCTCTTGATCCCGTTGACCCACGGTCTCTATAAGGTGAACCCCTACATGCAATTTCAGCTCATGCGTCCTACATTACTCTAATTTTTATTTGGTGAGTGCCAGCCCTGCCACTGTCAGTGTGCAGTTTTTTCCTATAATCCTCATAACCCTGAGTATCTGCATGGATGGTGGTCTATTGGGATTTCTTTTTCTCCGCCCCTTCCCCTCTCTTCCCTCTCATTCACCCCCCCCCACCCCCCTTTCCCCCCCCTTTCCTTTCCCACACCCCCCCTCCCCTTCCTTCTCTCCCCCCTCCTTTTCTCCCCCTTGCCCTCCCTCTCCTCCATCCCCCCTCCCTCAGCCCCCCCCCATATTTGAAGTGTTTTGATATTTTGCTAATAATTGTGCTGCAATTATCTGATATACACATATATTTATGCTTATATCTGTTAAAATTACTTTATGTCATATTGTAGATATGGTTCTCCTGAAGAAGCGGTGCTAACAGCGAAACCGGTCGAGAATAAAAGTTGTACACACACTTGCCATTTACAAACTGTGCGGAATCCACTGGCTCAGACTATGTGGTACCTCCCTTTTTATGGTTATATGTAGTGTTGTGATGTATAATCGTAATTGTATGTGGAATTGTACTTTTATAAACATTTTTCTTATTAAAAGCAAATTTTATCAAAATAATTTATAATTTTTCTGTCTTATACCTACCTCTGTACATTGACATTAAGTACCGTAATAGTCCCCCTTCTTTTTCCTTTAGGGGGGGTGGAGACACTAGCTGACAGCAGCAGCAACTGCGGCTGCTGCTCTGCCCTCTCACCTTCTTTGACCTTGATACCTTGGGATGATGGTACTGGTACCCATTCAAATCTCTATAGTAATATAGGCCCTTTTCTTTGTAAAAGTGAAATATTCCCTTAAATTTCATACCTGGGGGGTGTCTATAATATGCCTGTAAAGTAGCGTGTGTTTCCCGTGTTTAGAACATTCTGAGAGCAAAATGACATTTCTAAAGGAAAAAAAGTAATTTAAAAGTACTCGCAGCTATATGAATTGTCGGTCCCAGCAATACACATAAAAGTCATTGAAAAAAACGGCATGGGATTCCCCCACAGTCCATTACCAGGCCCTATGGATATGGTATGAATATTAAGGGGAACCCGAACCAAAATTAAAAAAAAAATGGCGTGCGGGTCCCCCTCAAAATCCATGCCAGACCCTTCAGGTCTGGTATGGATTTTAAGGGGAACCCCGCCGCAAAATTAAAAAAAAAATGGCGTGGGGGTCCCCCCAAAAATCCATACCAGACCCTTATCTGAGCACGCAACCTGGCACACCACAAGAAAAGAACCCCCCCTCAACATCATTTCTTCATTCTTGTTCCCAGTCATCCTGGGCATGCCCTGGCTCCAGACTCACAACCCCTGCATTGACTGGACAACCAGAGAAGTTACCTTCCCTTCTCCATACTGTTTTCAACATTGCCTTCCTAAACCCGCCAACCCGCCTGCAGCTTTGATGTGCCTAGATACCGAAGCTCGCCAATTAGTCCCAGAGGCATAACACGACTTCATGGATGACTTCAGTTAAAAAAGGCGCTGAGACTCTTCCCCCTCACCGGGTCTATGACTGCCTTATCGAGCTCCTTCCTGGGGCCAAAGTACCTTTTGGAAGGATCTTCCCTCTAACTGAACTGGAGCTGATTGCACTCAAAGAATATATTGATGAGAACCTTAAAAAAGGATTTATCCGCTCATCTACATCCCCAGCAGGATCCGGCATTTTCTTTGTGGAAAAAAAGGACCATACCTTACAGCCATGTGTCGACTATCGGGAGCTTAACAAGGTGACCATAAAAAAACGTTATCCTCTCCCTTTGGTACCCAAATTTTTCCAGAGACTTGGGGCGGCAGTCATCTTTACTAAATTAGACCTTCAAGGGGCCTATAACTTGGTTTGCATTAGGAAAGGCGATGAATGGAAGACAGCCTTTTGCACCCGATTCGGACATTTCGAATATCTCGTGATGCCATTTGGGCTTTGCAATGCCCCCGCCACCGTCCAACATTTTATAAATGACATTTTCTGAGACTATCTGGACTTATTTGTCATCATTTACTTAGATGACATCTTGATCTTTTCTGCTTCCATCGATAGCCATCGCCAACACGTCAAGTGTGTGTTAGAGCGACTCCGACAACATGGTTTATACGCAAAGCCTGAAAAAATGCAAATTTGAACAACAGAGCATACAGTTTTTGGGACTAATTATTTCAGTTTAAGGCATTAAAATGGACCCCCAAAAGATTTCCGCTATCCTTGAGTGGCCTGTTCCTGTGGATAAGAAGGGGGTTCAGCGGTTTGTGGGTTTTTCAAATTTTTATCGAAAATTTATTAAAGGATTTTCGGCCATCATTTCCCCGATTACTCAGTTGACCAAGCAAGGAGTTCGGTTCCACTGGACTCCCGAAGCCCAAACTGCATTTGACACCCTTAAAGGCCTTTTTACTTCTGCTTCTGTGCTGAAACACTCTGACCCGGCTCTCCTGTTTGTCTTGGAAGTCGATGCACCCGAACTCACTGTCGGGCAGTACTCTCACAGCGACAAGGTCCCAAGGCTCTTCTGTTTCCCGTTGCCCTATTCTCATGCAAACTAACTGCTCCTGAAAGAAATTATGATGTGGGGGACCGGGAACTATTAGCAATAAAGGCGGCTTTGGAGGAATGGCGGCACATTCTGGAGGGAGCAGCTCACCCGATTCTAATCTATACTGACCACAAAAACCTGGAATACCTGAAATCTGCAGGAAGGTTGAAACCACGTCAAGCCAGGTGGACGTTATTCTTTTCTAGGTTTACCTTCCATGTCACCTACAGACCTGGGACAAAGAACACAAAACCGGATGCCTTGTCCCGTATGTTTAAGGACCCCAAAGTACCTACCTCTCCAGATACTATCCTACCGGCTGAAAATTTTCTCTTTCTTAAGATTTTTTAGGTCCGATTAAGCAAGCTTCCGTTGAAAGGCCCCCTCCTGCAGAAGCAGGGTTGCTAATGAAACACGGTCTGTTCTGGCTCAATGATAAAAAAAATTCATTCCAGAAAGTCTCCGGGGTCACCATACTTGAGCTCTGCCAGGATCATGTACTAGCCGGGCACTTCGGCACATCCAAAACTTCTAATCTTGTGCAACGCACATTGTGGTAGCCGCAAGTTGCAAAGGACTGCAAAAAATATGTGGGGTCATGTACCATCTGTACTCGCAACAAGAGTAATAGAACCAGGGCTTGGGGCTTGCTCAAACCTTTGCCTGCCCTAGAGAGGCCTTGGAAATTAATCTCTATGGACTTTATTGTTGAGCTTCCCCCCTCAGAAGGCCATACTGCTATCTTTGTAGTAATGGATCAGCTGTCCAAGATGGCACATTTCATTCCCTTGAAAGAAACACCCTCAGCACCTGAAACTGCACAAGTTTTTATCAGGGAAATTGTCAGACTTCATGGAGTACCATCCAACATCATTTCGGATAGGGGAGTTCAATTTACCTCTCGGTTCTGGAGAGCCCTATGCAGTTCCCTTGGTATCGAGTTATCTTTTTCTTCTGCATACCGCCCTCAGACGAATGGGCAAACAGAGAGGACTAACCAGACTCTCGAGCAGTACCTCCGCTGTTTTTACTCCTTCTCTCAGGACGAATGGTTCACTCCGTTGCCATTGGCTGAGTTTGCTTATAACAATTCCACCCACTCTACCATTAAGCAGACCCCGTTCTTCGCCAACTGTGGTTACCACCCATCATTAATGCTCAATTCTGTTCCCGAATGTCCTGTGCCAGCTGTTATCGAGACTGTGGATTTTTTCAGCACTAATAATAAATTGTTGCAGGAAACCATGACCAGAGCACAAGGTCTTAACAAAGAGACTTTTGATAAAAAGAGACTGGGGAATTGATTCTGGAACCTGGAAACAGGGTATGGCTGTCTACAATTAATCTTCGACTTGCTTGCCCTTCAAAGAAATTGGGCCCTAAGTTTTTGGATCCTTTCTCAGTAAAGAGAAGAATCAATGAGGTGGCCTACGAACTGGAACTGCCAGAATCACTTCGGGTACACCCCGTTTTTCATGTTTCTCTCCTAAAGCTTGCTGTTTCCAATCCCTTCCCAGGACGAGCTACAGGTCCTCCCGCTCCTATAGTGGTCAATGGTGAGGAAGAGTTTGAAGTGGAGGCAACAATGGATTGCAGGAAGAGAACTAACCGTGTTCAATACCTCATTAAATGGAAGGGGTACGGTTCCGAGAAAAACTCGTGGGAGCCTGAAGGTAACATTCACGTCAAATCCAGTCTTTCAAGAAATCTTGGGGGGGGCAATGTCAGGAAAGGCTGGCTAGGAACAGTGGTTCCTCACCTGCCTGTGCATGCCTGCAGGCATCTGGGCGCATGTGTGTGCGCGGGAGCGCGCGTTTGAGCGTGCACGCTTACTGGCGCCAGGTGGGCTATTTAAACATAGCTCTCCCCTCAGTCCTTGCTGCCTGATCTACAGCATTCCTGTGCCCTATTTGTTGACTTGATCTGATCCTGTGTTTACCCAGCTTGACCTGTGACCTTCCCTGCCTTTAGCCTGCCTCTGACCTCTGGCTTGTCTATGACTCTGCTTCTGCCTCATCCTCTGGTCCATCCGTGCCTGCCTGCTACCGACCCGACCTGCCTAGTGACTCTGTTCCTGTCTTCTGCACTTGTTCCTGTACCGACCGTCTGGTTTGACCCGGCTTGCCTGACCCTTCTGTGCATCATCTCCAGTGCACCCTACCTGCTCCTGTGTGGTTCCTGTCTCCTGCTGCCAAGATCTGCTGATCCAGTTACAGTTCCTTGAAGGCTTCCTGATCCATCCACCGGCTGTTGATCCTGCCAGGCAATCGTGCTATCTCAGACTCCCGTGCCTCCTGTTTCCTCTATCAGGGGCCGCGAGTCAGGGACACAAGAGAGGTCTCCTTCTGCATTCTGGGCTCATCACTAGGTATGTGACAGACCTGAGGACGAAGCGGGGAAGAAGAAGCCGGAGGAAGATGCCGGAGGAGAAGACCAGAGGATGAAGCAGAGGAAGATAGAGGAAGAAGCGGGGGAAGAACAAGATGGAGGAAGAAGAAGAAAACTGAAGGAAGACCAGAAGAAGATGGAAGAAGAAGTGGGGAAAGAAGAAGACATTAATAAATGAATTGTCAAAAAAAGGCTATTGTCTTTTTTAACATTTTTTACACTTTTTTTGTGAAATGGTAGGGGTATATTTGTACCCCATTACCAATTCACACAGGGGGGCTTCCAGATTCTGATAAGCCCCCCACCCGCAGACCCCCACAACCACCGGGCAAGGGTTGTGGAGATGAGGCCTTTGTCCCCATCAACATTGGGACAAGGTGCTTTGGGGGGCTACCCCAAAGCACCCTCCCCATGTTGAGGGCATGTGGCCTGGTATGGTTCAGGAGGGGGGACGCTCTTTTTCTGCGGCCTGCCAGGTTGCGTGCTCAGATAAGGATCTGGTATGGATTTTTGGGGGGACTCCACGCCATTTTTTTTAAATTTTGGCACGGGGTTACCCTTAATACCCATTCTAAGGTCTGGTATGGATTTTCAGGGGGGCCCCCACGCCATTTTTTTAAAAATTTTGGCACGGGGTTCCCCTTAATATCCATACCAGACCTGAAGGGCCTGAAATTGGAGGGACCCCCATGCATTTTTTTTTTTAATTTTGGTTCGGGGTCCCCCTTAATATTCATACCAGACCCAAAGGGTTTGGTAATGGACTGTGGAGGAATCCCATGCTGTTTTTTTCAATGACTTTTATGTGTATTGCAGAGACCCGACAATTTATTAATAGCCGCGAGTACTTTTAAATTAAAAGTACTCGCGGCTATATGAATTGTCAGTCTCGGCAATTCGAGCACGCAACCTGGCAGGCCACAGGAAAAGAGGGGGGGACAAGAGAGCGCCCCCCCTCCTGAATCGTACCAGGCCACATGCCCTCAACATGGGGAGGATGTCCCCATGTTGATGGGGACAACGGCCTCATCCCCACAACCCTTGCCCGGTGGTTGTGGGGGTCTGTGGGCGGGGGTATTAATATCCATACCAGACCTGAAGGGCCTGGTATGGAATTTGGGGGGACCCCCACGCATTTTTTTTTAAACTTTGGTTTCCCCTTAATATTCATACCAGACCCAAAGGGCCTGGTAATGGACTGTGGGGGAATCCCATGCCATTTTTTTCAATGACTTTTATGAGTATTGCAGAGACCCAACAATTTATTAATAGCCGTGAGTACTTTTAAATGACTTTTTTTTCCTTTAGAAATGTCACTTTGCTCTCGGACTGTTGTAAACACGGGAACCATGCACTACTTTACAGGCATACTATATGTATATATATAAGTACAAAATTTAAAGGAATATTTTTCTTTTATTATTTCACTTTAAGCATTATTAAAATCACTACTCCCAAAAAAACTGCCGTTTTTAAAACTTTTTTTTGCATTGATACATGTCCCCTGGGGCAGGACCCAGGTCCCCAAACACTTTTTTATGACAATAACTTGCATATTAACCTTTAAAATTAGCACTTTTGATTTCTCCCATAGACTTTTAAAGGGTGTTCCGCGGCTTTCGAATTTGCTGCGAACACCCCAAATTGTTCGTTATTCGGCAAACGGGCGAACAGCCAATGTTCGAGTAGAACTCATGTTCGGCCTGAACATAAAGCCCATCCCTACTCCCCGGACATGTGACATTGGACACATGACTTCAGAGTAGCCGTTGATTGGCTTGCCTTCATGCTGACCCAGGTTGCCGGGTTATATTGTGGCTGATTGCAGACCCCACATTTCGGTCACATGACAACTTTGAGCTTCCTGAAGGGGAGGCGCTAACTAGTCGCCGAATGTTAGCCAGCCTATCACATCCTCCCAACTTTGACTCATACATTGGTGTATCATTAAGAGGCTTGGAAAGCAAGCCGTGCTCTGTATTACTCTGATAGACACGGCGCATGATGACGTAATACGCAACGTGATGGCGTGACTTTGACGCTGAATTCTCCTGATTGGTGAAACAAAATATGGGGAGTTGCAGACTACATGCCAAATCGTAACTGAACATGTGATGTTTGTGCCATGATTGTGCCATGGTTTCAAAAAACAGGTCCACAGAATTAATGCCTGGACTTTGCCATGGGCCCATACTTGAGGTTCATCTATCAGTAAGGAAATGATGAACCCTACTTTCACTGTTTCAATAGAAAAAGTCCACGGTTGCAGGGCCAAGTACAGGAGACAAGTGTTTTTAAAGGATCTGAATTTCTTTAGATCTTCAGTAAATCGTTCCGGTGTTGGTACTCGTGGTTCTGGAACGGGTACCACCACAGTAGGAGTAGTCACGGTGCGTTCTTGTGCAGAACCGGGAGCGGAAGAGCTAGCGGAGGATGGGCTTTGATCTGTGGAAGCAGATGACACTGACAGGTGTTGCAGACAGCCCTCTAATTGGAAGTAACCTTCCTGAAGTCTTTGGACAACCTTGGTGAGGGTGGTGACTTGTTGACATAAGGCTTCCAGTGGGGAGACACCTCCTTCAGCCTCTGACATGGCTGGTTTATACTGTCAGAACTTGGTATGAGGGCTCCCCTTGCGGCCGAGTGCAGCACACCCCCAGAGGTGACACAGGGGGTGTGGTGTCCACAGAAGCATGGGTTGCCTGGTTGCTGACGCTGGTTGCCAGGAACTTGCTGGAACAGGTCATGTATAATGCAGGGCAGGCGTGCTTGGATGGTTCAGGAGGTGCAAACCAATAGAGCAGACCGGTTAGCTGAGTCGGGAGCCAGGCCAGGGGTCATTCACAGTAAGACAGTCCAGGCTAAGCGTAAACAGGAGCCAGCTGGGTTTATGCACAGAAGACAGGTAAGGCAAAGTCTGTAAGCCAGGCTGGGATCAGATGCAGGGAGCAAGCAGGAACAAGTCAGGATACTAGCCAAGAGGCCAAGCCCGGAGATCAAGATGAGTAGGTCAAGACAAGCCGGGTCGGTACACAGGAATATATTTCATTACGTGCTGCAAGTTTGTATATATATATATACTATTATTATTTATACCACACAAACTATTCTTTGTTCACTAATTTGAGTGTTGCCCGTATGATTGGAGGGCACAAGAGGGAGGGATCCCCTGAGGGGGAGGAGCCCCATATCCCATCCCTGTTTCATTTGACACTCATGCACTTATAAGAAGGGACTGCTGAAGGAGGGATCACTGCATAGCTCTGACGAAGAAGGGACGTTCCTTTCGAAACACGTTAGCTGATTGTGATGCTTGTGCGTCTCTCCACGATTTTTGGAAGGCATTGCTCATCCTAAGTCGCATGCTGGCTGTCGGTACACTTTATGCTGTGCCTCCTCCACCTATTTGCTTGTGAGTTGTTTCTTTTTACCTTTTGTATATTAAATGGTTTTAAAAGTCAATGCACAAGGCTGGTGTGCCCTTGTTTTTCTTTTATTTCGGTTTGCACTAGGATTCCCCATCCTTGAGGGCAGCAAGGCCTGTGTTGACGCATCTTTTATATGGTGATCCACCTGTGCGCAGGAGTCGTTGTTTCTTGATTGCTAATAGTCTGATGAGCAAGATAAACAAGGCACAGGAACACAGAGGGAAGCTGACGATAAACCAACACTGCACCATTGTCAGAAGCAGGTTTAAATAGGCAGTGGTTCTGCTATCATGCTATACGTGTACCGCCCCACATGGGCATTCACCTGTTCATGGCGCTGCACATCCTTGTGTGTTGATTCGCGCTGGCGTGCCTCTGCCAATGCCGGTTCGCGATTCCTGCACTATTGTGCCTGGGAATGCGCTTATTACCCTGATACCAGGACAGCCATCACGAAAGGTTATGTGACCTGCGGGAACAGCATACAGCATGGGCAGATGTCAGCGTCTTTAAACTGGATCCACATGTGCCTGTTTACCGATACCTCTATGTGAGCTTTTATTGTACTCAGCCCTCAAATTTTCCACTCGCCTATAAGTGGAAAATGAGGGCTGGTGAGCGTGAGCTGTCTGGGAGCGAGGGGGGGCAGAGTACCGCCAGTAGGCAGGGTTGAATGGGAGCCCTTCTCCCAGCGATAGCCCCGGAGAAGAGAGAGGAGAGCAGGCGGCCGGATCATCAGAGATCAAGGACATCGCTGTAACAGCTTTCATTAGACTTGACGAGTGTTCCCCGCACTCGCTGTCACACACAGCCCCGCCTCCTAGCCTGGGTACTTTGATAGACAGATCACCCATCCAATGCCAGGACGTGTGATTTATATCAAAGTACCCAGGCTAGGAGGCGGGGCTGTATGTGATGGCGAGCAGTGGAAACACTCAGCAATTCAAATGAAAACTGTTATAGCGATGTTCCTCGGCTCTCTGATGACCTGGCCGCCAATCCTCTTCCTCTCCTCCCCTGCACAGGTAGGCTGCATTGATAGGACACAGGTAGAGTGCAATGATGGACACAGGTAGTGTCAGGAAAGGGTTTGCCCGTTGGTGGTGCTGTCAGTCTCTTGGATCACAGTACCAGTGTCCACCAGCTGGTGTCTTCCAACACTCTGGATCTGTAGTGGTGGGATTCACCTGTTGGTGGCACTGTTGGATCCTTTGGCTGTAATACCGGTGTCCACCAGCGGGTGTTTCCCGGCACTGTGGAGCAGACAGCACCTCCTGCGTTCAGGTGTCACTTGAGGCTAATTACAGGCATTCATATAACTACCCGGCTGATGATTGCTCTCATCGCCCTGGTATCTTCTTTGTGCCCTGATCCGTTCCTGCGACCTGTGAACCTGATTCTGCAACCTGTAACCTGTGTACCTGATCCTGTTACCCTGTGCATCTGAGCCTGATCCTGTCCCTCCTGTTACCTTGCATTGATGCCCTGTAGACTGATCCCTTTGCACTGTTGTGGAAATGTTATTATATGGACTCATGTGGACATTTTATTCTAGGATGTGTGTTTTATAGATTGTCATCTGTCTCCCTGTGTCTGATTTAATCGAGGAGCGCTCTAGCAGAGCGCACATGGGTTGATTCAAGACCAGTGGTAAAAACAGTCAGTATGAAAACCTTCTCATGGGATTTGAGACGTGTTCTCTGTGTCTGTAGATGTTTGTTGGTTTGTAGGTACCAAGCGCAATGCGCTGGGCTTCTTGCTTTCAAATGACTATGCACATTAGAGAAGCGAAGTCGGCATAACAAGAGAAACCTATTACATCTCTCTATCCTGCTGACTACGCTATCCATTTTTGGATACATATCTGTTTTTATAAGAGGACATTGATATCTGCCTTGTCAGTGTACTCGTACTGTACATTGACAACAGCAGTAGCAATGTCCCTGCAGATTGTCTCAAGCCTGTAAGAACCAGTAGAATGAGCTTGCTAGATACTGTTTAGTTTGAACAGTATTAGGTGAGTTCCATGCTGACTAAGACGGGGCGTGTGCACTTCCTCCTCCTTTCCCTCCCATGAGTGCCCTCCCCTTTACTGTTTTTTCTTCCTGTGATGTAATTTTTGTACTGAGGAAGTGATTGGCTGTTGTGGCTGATCACTTCCTGTTTGTCATTCTTTTGTTTCCAATGAATAAAAAGCCCAAGGGTCTGTGCTCCAGGGACAGACGCTTGAGACTCCAGCTTGAAGCAGCATTGTTCCTGATTCCACCTGGTGCTATGAAGTACTTCAATTTCCTTGTACCAAAGAGCTTGATACAAACGTGCTTTTAAGCACAAAGGATTGTTTTGTGCTTTGTGTACATTTAGACACTGGGAGTGTACATTTTGGCGTGGTGTGAATTTGCGTACAAAGCCCAAGGGAATTCTTCCACAACATTTATCGGCGAGCCAGATTGGAGCCAACGTAGTTCCAGCGCAGCGATCCAAGAGGAGAGATTGGGTCCCCGGTTCTGGGACAGGAAAAGGCCGGCAAAGTTTGGTAAGACAGACTGTATTTCAATTTTTGAAAATTTTTGTTGTTCTAGAACCAGAATCTCATCTCTGCTCGCTGTTGCAGGTAACTCCGCTTAGCAAAAGAACTAATTTTTGCGGTTTCACTCTTTGTGTACAAGGACAGGGATTAATATTTGTACTGGGAGGGATAGGTGTATTGGCTGGGGATATTGTCTATATTACTGTCCTTTGTAGACCCCCGGTCAATACAGCCTAGAGGGTCTTTGTATGGGGTTTATGTTAAATGTAAAACCAGTCCTGTAGTACAACGTGACGGTATGCATGGAGTGTGCTAGTTGATGTTTTAAATGTGCGACAGAGATTGAATGATATAACATTGTGTGGCTATGCTGGTCACTGTGTGAAATAACTTTGTACAGTGTGTAGCTATTATAGTGTGTCTAACGTTAGTGTGAGGTAAGTAGTACAGTCTGTTCTGTTTTAAAAAAAAAAGGTTGATTTTGGTTTGTAGAGGCACTATTTTGTTTTCCTTTGTGTGAGCAAAGCCATGTGCTATAAGCTGCCATCTTGTTTCTAGGCACCATTTTGTTTTCCTTTGTGTGTGCAAAGCCATGTGCTAAAAGCTGCCATCTTGTTTCTAGGCACCATTTTGTTTTCCTTTGTGTGTGCAAAGCCAAGTGCTATAAGCTACCTTTTGTTTCTAGGCACCATTTTGTTTTCCTTTGTGTGCAAAGCCATGTGCTGTAAGCTGCCATCTGGCTTCTAGGCACCATTTTGTTTTACTTTTAAGTGAATTCAATCTTTTTAGGTTTAGCCATTTTTGTACTTTTTACATATTTTTCAGTAAAACTTTTGAGTTTTTATTTTTATTTTTTTAGTTTGTATGGGTGTTTTCTCTGAGTTTCTCACAGGGCAATTCATACCCCTCCCCCATTGTTTTGGGTTTTATCGCTTAAGAGTCTTGTATGGTACAGCTTGTGGTAGAAAAAGGCTTTGTTTTTTTTAAACTCGTTTTAAATTCACTTTATTGTTTAGAGTTACTTTTACGCAGTGAGTATTACATTTTTTTGTTCATGCCCAGACTGTCAGTTTATTATTAGTTTGATCGTGTAACTACTGAGACATCGTACAACTGTTGAAATAGACAACAGAAGGCTATCCCCATTTTATTTTTAATTTTTTTTGTAATTATTTAAAGAAGCCACATTGTTCTGAAGCAAAAACAAATGGAAGTGCTCTGGCGACGCAGTGTATGGGTGTACAACGGAAAACGCTTGTGTGTGTGTGTGTGTATACACTGTGAGGGGTAGAGACCTAATTTGGGGGGTGATAACGCCTCGGGTTATCGTTTCTAGTTGGGGGGACAAGACCAGATATAGTGGCTGTAGTCCGTCCAATCCACCATAAAAGAAGGCACCGGGCAGTGGTCTCTGAGATAGGTGCAAGGGTTTCCCTGGACGCAGGGGTAAGACTATAAGC
This sequence comes from Aquarana catesbeiana, assembly GCF_042186555.1. Lineage (NCBI taxonomy): Eukaryota > Metazoa > Chordata > Amphibia > Anura > Ranidae > Aquarana > Aquarana catesbeiana. The sequence continues at coordinate 224,183,463 of NC_133330.1, read as the reverse complement.
CAATTCGAATCACCATGGGCAATTGGAAGTCCACGCAAGGGAAGGAATGTGAGGCTTCCCACAGCCAGGCAGCTGCACAGCACATGAAATCTAGCTTTGGAGCAAAGGTCATGAAACCTCTAAAGGAATGGCATAGTTGGCCCAAGGATACCGCTTGGGGTATCCCTCTAGAGGGGACATTTGATGCCTGGAGATGGGAGAAATTCATAACTGAGTTTAAACCCAGGCTCTGGGCAGCAACACTTTAGATGTAGCTCAGCTGTGGCTTCAGAAGTCTATTATGGTAAACCGGCAAGGTATACAGAAGGTGGTTTCAGAAGAACCGCATTATGTACACCTGGCCCGAGGGGATAGCGGTGATTGGTGATCCAATGCTGGAAGCGGAAGAGGCTCTTTCTGGGCTAACTCTGCTGAGGCAGGCTGGGTCCACCAACACAGGATCTGTTGTAGTTTCTTCTGATGCTTCTGCCATCGCCAATGTAACCAACCCTACTATACTTTCTCCAGCTAACATTCCTCTCTCTCCCACATCTCCACCTAACCGTGTCACCTTTGATGCTAAACCTCAATCTAGCCCTCTCTATCAGTCTCCCTCTGCCACATCTGGGGCATTTCCTCCACTGATTGCGGTTGATTATGAATCATTTTCAGCTGGTGATCTGCAGATGCTATGTGAGTCTAAGGCAATTGAGACCAGACTAAGGAACCGTGGGGATTGCATAACTGAGCTGAGAGCTTTTGACTCAGCCATTTACCCTTCACTGGTTTGCTTCCAGACAGGGAACATTGTGGGCAAGGTAGCACACATTAGCCAACCAATGAAGCCACAACCTCCAAGGTATACACCTGAGCCCATTTTTGTCCCTGAACCTGGTACTTACCCAGTCCAGGTGCAACAATACGAGGGTATTCCCAATACGAACGGTGAAAGGGCTTTAGGGGAGAGGGTAGTATGGCATGTCCCTTTTGCTTCCTCAGAAATCAGGACCATACTGGCTGAACTGCCTGACAATAGAACTAGTCCCCGAGGGTTCACGAGAATGTTTTGTCAGAATCAATTTAGTCACGGCATGGGCGGAACAGATTGTGCCCAGGTTCTAAGGGCAAAAGTAGGAGAAGAACTGGCAGGGGTTATAATATCCCGTTGCGGCTTTGTCACCCATGAACAGGCCACTTCTGGAGGTAAGGAATTCTGTGTGGCCCTGCTATCCAAACTTCCAGAGTTGTATGGTGCATCCTCTACCACGGATGTGATGAAACTCAGTCAAAACCCAGGAGAGGAATGCGCTTGTTTCTGGCGTCGCCTGAAACAAGCTGCATTGGATGCAGATATGGAGGTTGGTCCTGATGTGCCAACAGACGGAGGTAAGTTAACCGCCATTCACCTTCTACTAAGAGCCAAATTCCTAGAAAGCATCCATATGAAAATTCGAGACCGGTTATTATTAGCCAGACCCGAATTTAATGAAATGACAATACCTGCCATTCTATCCACTCTCTCCGCTATAGAGAGATGGATAGGAAGAAACAGGATAAAACATCCAAAATCCTTGTGTCCCAAGGCCCTTATACAAAAGGGCCAGGATTATTGCAAAAAGACACAGCGCTGGAAAGCCTGAACTTGTTACATCTGTGGACAAGAAGGACATCGAAGACATGACTGTCCTAACAGACCCAAGGGTAAGTGGCAGTTCATTCCAGACAATCCAACAACTTCAGTTGTAGGGATGGCCAGCCACGGCTATGATTCTTCATAGGACGTTGGCAAAGCGGTGTCAGGTCATATCAACTTGTTTATCAAGGAATTAAAATATCCCCTCCCTTGCCTCATTGACACCGGTGCAGCCCAAACTGTTCTGAGATCCAAAGATCTCAGAGGCAAGGTTCCCCTCTCTGGGGAGACTACACCCACTGTGGGTCTCACAGGTCAAACAGTGTCTCTATATACCACCAAACCACTCCATTGTAGGTTGGGCCAACACACAGAGGCCATTAAGTCTGTACTGGTATCGGATGATGTTCCCATCAATCTATTGGGAGCTGATATTTTGTCTGAAATACAAGCGGTCACTGAGTACACTCCAACAGGTGTTGTGGTTAGCAGTGCATTGTCGGACGAGCGCCTATGTGCAATGGTGGCTCTACCATACATGATAGAACCTGGTTGTTTTCTGGGGTTGGATGTGCTAGTAGAAGTGGATCCCAAACTTTGGGCAATTGAGAAGTATGATGTGGGTCTTCTGCTGGTCCCGCCAACCACAGTAAACATCAGACCAGGGAGCATTTTGCCCCAATTACCACAATACCCTTTGAGTGTAGCTCAGATGGATAGTCTTAAAATCCAAATAGACCGTACCTGCTGATAAAAGTTCTCACGCCAACCAAGTTCCCCTGTAACACCCCTTTGTTTCCAGTGGCTAAGAAGTCTGTCAAGGGTCAGGAAACAACTTTCCGTTTAGTACATGATTTAAGGGCTATCAATAACATCATTATCAGCGATGCCCCTTTGGTACCCAACCCACACACCTTATTGTCCTCTATACCACCTAACGCAATTTTTTCAGTGTCATTGATCTGACTAATGCATTTTTTTCGGTACCACTGGACCCCCAGTGCCAGTACCTTTTTGCTTTTTCATTCCAGGGTCGACAACTGACTTGGACGCACCTCATTCAAGGGTCTGTGACTAGTCCTTCGGAGCACAGCTGCAAACTTAAAATAGTGTTGGATCAGTGGACCCCAACGAATCCAGAGTTGGTACTGTTACAGTATGTTGATGACCTGTTGCTTTGTTGCCCCACAAGGGATGTCTGTTATCAGCATACTGTCTCATTGCTTAACCATCTGGCGTCCACGGGGAATAAAGCTAGCAAAGAGAAATTGCAGTTTTGCAGGGAAAAGGTCACCTTTTTAGGACATTGTATATCTCAGGGTACTCGACACCTGACAACTCAGAGAATTCAGACACTGAAAGACTTCCCGAAACCCCGAAACGCATGACAAATGAGAGCCATTCTCGGTCTTATCAACTACTGTAGAGACTGGGTCCCTAACATCTCATCCACTTTAGGACCCCTTTACGAAATCATATCCAAAACACTCTTTCAACTGACTGAGGATAACTGGTCAACCCTACAGAACTTGATCCAAGAACTCTCCAAAGCACCTGCTTTAGGTCTGCCCAACTACAACCTCCATTTCTACCTTTTCTGCTATGAAAGCAAAGGCCATCCATGCCACTGGAGTACTGACCCAACTACATGGCTCCAAGTACCGACCCATCATGTATCTTTCAACTGCTCTAGATCCAGTCATTCGAGGCTCACCAGGTTGTGTACGAGCCCTAGCCGCCTGCGCTGTACTGCTACAGAAGGTAGGTGACATAGTCTTGGACTCCCCACTGACCCTCTATACTCCCCATTCAGTACAGGAGATCCTAAATCAAGTTCAGACAAAACACCTCTCTGCTGCCAGATTGACTAAGTACAAAGTGGCTCTCCTAACCCCTACTAACCTGACTTTAAGACAATGCAGGATTTTAAACCCAGCATCTCTTCTTCCTGTTGAGGAGGAAGAGAAGGGGGGAGATAATGGTGTTAAAAACGACACACAAACTTTTCAGACTAACGATACTAACCTCTCTACCTCTAACCAACTTGTTAATTTAGAAGGATAACATGCTGATGATCCACACAACTGTGTTTCTCTGATGGAACTCGAGTCAACAACCAACGGCCCAGTGAAGGAGGCCCCCATCCCAAACGCTAAGAACCTTTTTGTCGATGGTTCCAGGTATTACACCCCAGATGGTAAGCCACACACAGGTTATGCAGTGACTAAAGTCAGTGAAATTGTGGAAAAGGGTTCATTGAGTTCCAACATGTCTGCACAGGAAGTTGAGCTGTGGGCACTGGCAAGAGCTTGTGAGACCCAAGAAGGTCAAAGGATCAATATCTACACAGATTCCAGGTATGCTTTTGGGATAGCTCATGATTTTGGTCCTATCTGGAAAGCAAGAGGGTTTCTGACTAGTTCGGGGAAGCCTGTGAAACATGCGCAGTTAATCAACAGGTTATTTGTTGCTTTCAACCTGCCGCGTGAGATAGCCATTCTAAAAGTTAAGGCCCACACGGCTGATAGGACTTTGGAGGCCGATGGCAATGCCTTGGCAGATAGAGCTGCTATAGAAGGTGCTCTGAACCCTCCTGGGGAAACCCTGATGCTAGCCATCCCCTCTGATGTGTCTCTAGAAGAATTTAGGAGACTACAGTCACAAGTGGAATTACAGGAAAAGAGGCGATGGACAGCACTAGGGGCCACAAGAGGTCCAGATGACATCTGGGGTCTTGGTAATAAATGGTGTCTGCCAAGATCACTTTTTCCAATGATGGCCCACTCGGCTCATTATCCAGGGCAAAGATGGTTATGTGTGCGCAGGTGGATGGGCATTGGATCGCCCCTGGATTTACTACCGCAGCTGCTAATTTTGCAGCAAGTAAACAAACAAAATAGCGCAGGTTACATGGTTAATGTCATATGCAGATGTTGCTATAGAAATGTCCTTTTGAGCGTTGCGCTCTTTGTGAGAGGGGGCAGAAACAGAAACAGAAATAGAAGCACAAGCATCCAACAACCGGAAACGGTCAAAATCTTCAATCTGTCCCAACATATCCTATCCCCAGCCGAAGTCTCCTTGCTAAACCGTGGCCTAAATTTCTCTCCATCCAATAGACCAGACCCGTTTATCCTGTTTAAAGATTTGAATAGATACATCAGAAATCTAACATTGCAGAGATTTTTCCAAATCAAAAATGTAAAAGAAAACAAAACCAAAAATAATACCAATAGTCCTTGCCTGATAAATACTATAGATCCTTTATTAGAAACCCAAGAATTCAATTTTGATACAGAAATGATCGAGATGCTTGAGCATCTCTATCACGACGACTCACTTACAGGATTAGACCTTTTTACTCAACATCTTCACACCTCTCCACCAGTACAACATTCTGGATTAAAACCCAAATCAATCTTCTACCCATATCAATCAAAAGGCCCACACCTCACCACATTCTATAATATGGTATTCTCAGACCTAAAAAAGATGTGTGGTCAAGGTGAAACAAGTTCCACCACCCTTGGTAGTCTCACCAAAAAAGAAAAACTGGCCCTAAAAGCACTAACAGACAATACCAATCTAATCATAAAAACTGCTGACAAAGGTGGTGGAATCGTAATCCAAAACAGATCAGATTACATAAAAGAAGCAGAACGTTTACTTGCAGATAGCTCCACCTACCAAAAGTTACGGTCTGATCCACTACCAGAATTCCAAAATGATATAAATCTTCTCATCAATGGAGCCATTCTATCAGACATTATTGATAAGAATGAGGCATCCTTCCTACGGAAGGATTATTACCGCACCCCATACTTTTATCACATACCCAAGGTTCATAAAGACCCGACCAATCCCCCAGGAAGGCCCATAATCGCTGCCATGGACAGCATCACGTCTGGCCTATCCAAATATATTGATCACCATCTACAGCCCCTAGCTCAGGGACTGCAGTCATACATCCGAGATGGTACCCATCTATTAGACCTATTGAAACCATACAGATGGGAGGATCAATATATTTGGTTATCACTAGACGTGAATTCATTGTACACGTCTATTCCTCACACCTTTGGAATATTAGCCCTCAATCATTTTCTATCCCAAGACCCATATATGAGCAACAAACAGGCAACATTTATCTTAGATTGTGCTAAATATTGTTTAACCCACAATTATTTTTCCTTCAACGAACAGTATTATCTACAAATCCAGGGGACAGCTATGGGGGCCAACTTTGCGCCCTCATATGCTAATTTAGCAATGGGACTATGGGAACACGGATATATCTGGCAAAACAATCCGTTCCTCAGGCATCTTATTTTTTACGGTCGTTACATAGACGACATTATTATTATTTGGGATGGTCCAGCTGATGTCGTTAACCAGTTTGTGGCCCACTGCAATAATAATCCACATGGTCTGAGTTTCACTCATGTCATGGACAAAGAGAGATTAGCTTTTCTTGACCTTGACCTTTTTCACGTTGGCAATGAAATACACGCAAGGAACTTCTTCAAACCTACGGCAGGAAATTCCTTGCTGCACTACAAAAGTTGCCACTATGAAAAATGGAAAAATAATATCCCTAAAGGGCAATTTTGCCGATTACGGAGAAACTGTACACAAACCTCTGACTATATAGATCAAAGCCATCTACTAAGAAAAAAACTTAAAGACAAAGGGTATCCAGAGTCATTGGTTGACCAAGCGCAAAAACAATATTTGCAACCCACACTTGCTACCAAACATCAAAACGATAACACATCAAATCCATCAGGACGTTTTATTACTAGGTTTCATACAAAATTCTCCAAAATGGAAGCAATATTCAGAAAACATTGGCCCATCCTCCTTGAGGACCCATATCTTAAACCAGTTCTACCTAATTACCCCAAAATCACTTACAAAAAAGCCCCCAATATAAAAAACCAAATAGCACCTAGCAAACTAAAGACCATCAAAAAAACCGCACCATCACAGGCCCACATGATTCCTCTTAAAGGCATGTTCCAATGTAGAAAAACCATGTGCAAAACTTGTATGTTTGTAAAACATGGTAAAAAACAATTCACTACTAAAGGGAAAACCTATTTACTTGACAATTTTTATAATTGTGGTTCGGAGTTTGTAGTTTATGGCCTAAGTTGCCCATGCAATCTTATCTATGTGGGGCGCACGATACGCCCACTTAGGCAAAGATTCGGGGAACATAGAAGAAAGATAGAAGGCGGGAGGGACAAACATAGTGTCCCCCGCCACTTCTGTGAACACCACGCTAATTCCACTGAAGGTCTTGAAGTATGGGTTATTGAACAAATGCCAAAAAATTTACCCATAGCTGAAAGATTTCACAGATTATGTGAAAGAGAAACTTTCTGGATTTATTCTTTGGACGTTCTAAATCCCGGTGGAATCAACGAAGAAATAGAGATATCCACCATCCTTTAATAACACTGACCTAGAGTGAATATGAATACATATATATGAAGTAAGAATCCTGCCACAACCCTGCCATATATCTAATAGGCCCTCCCATTAGCAGTTGAGGCTCATCTTAATATAAAGTACCATTTTTTTATATATATCTTATATAGTTTTTATATATATTTAGTACATATATATATATATATGTTCTAATTTTAATTTATTTTAAATTAATGTTAACTAATTTCTTTTATTAATTAATTTTTATTATCAATTCATATTAGTATTATTTTATCAGATAGTGCCATTGTGCATAAATGTGCCCATAACCTCATTACTATCTATTTGCATATATTGCACACATACATGGGTATTTAGTCCATTTAGGTAATTACAGAATATTTAGCCCAACGCGACTACAGTTATTTTATATAGTGTATGTATTAATAATGGCCATAAGTAGTGATAACATGCATAACAATATTATTTACACATATTAATATCTTATACCTACAATAAGTAGGCACACAATATCTAAATTGCAATGCTAACATACAGTTCTTTCCGTTTGGCCCTTTTTGTAACATTACCTGTATTCCCTATGCAATTACCATTATATCCACTAGGTGGCGGTGCCACTAGAGCACTTAAATAGGCTGTAGTTTCTTGTATTCCCTAGCTTGAGAAAGGAGCGCGCCCGAGTGCGCATGCTCTGAAACGCGTCGCCTTACGGCAGTACAGCACATACTCTGGATGTGCGTTCCAGCGTCCCAGCCTCCCAATTGACTACTCGGCGGTGCCCAAGCCTCGTTGTGGATCTTTACTGATACCGGAAGCTTCTACCACACGGACCAGCCGTCAGCAATAGAGGAATAAGACTGTGGACATAGGAGGACGCAATCCTGTTTGGCTATACTGAACTCCCCATGCCGGACTATCTAAGTTTTTAATGTGAGTGTTTTTAATGCATATATTCCATTAAATATACAGTTTTACTAAGAGGCGCCTTCCCTGTTGTTTTTTCTTTGCTAATTTTGCAGCAGCCTGCCTGGTTTGTGCTTTGCACAACCCAGGTAGGACGGTACCAGTACCCAAACTACATTCCCCCCGACCAGAATATCCATTTCAGCGCATCCAGATAGACTACATTACGCTGCCAAGGAGTGGGACGTACAACACGCCTTGATCTGTGTAGATATGTTTTCAGGTTGGCCGGAGGCATGGCTGGTTCAGAAAGCAAACGCCACCACCACAGCCAAGAAGATTCTGTCTGAAATAGTGTGTCGCTGGGGCCTACCTGAAACGATCGAGTCAGATTGAGGCTCCCACTTCACTGGTCAGATATTTGCAGAAGTGTGTAAAGCCTCCATATCAGTCAGGGATTACACACCCCTTATCATCTCCAAAGTAGTGGTAAGGTTGAAAGATTGAATGGAATACTTAAAAACAAAATCTCCAAAATAATAGCTGATACTGGGAAACCTTGGCCTGAATGTCTCCCCATAGCTCTCCACTCCATCAGAAATGCCCCTAGACGACCTCACGGGTTATCTCCATATGAGGTTTTGTTTGGATGTCAACCAAAAACAGGGTTGTACTTCCCTCAGCAGCTGTCATCTTCACATTCTCAGCTGACGGGGTATGTGCAGTCAGTGCAACGTGAGCTAAAAAAAAATCCACCACAGGGATCATGAGTCCCTTCCAGACCCTTATTCAATAACCGGTTTACATTCTATCCAACCAGGTGACTGGGTTGTGGTAAAGAAACACCAGAGGACGGGGCTAGAGTCAAGATACCTCAGACCTTTCCAGGTTCAGCTGACCACGCCGACCTCTCTAAAGCTTGAAGAATGAGACAATTGGATCCACGCCAGCCACTGCAAGAAGCTGCTCAACTACATAAAAGAATGAGGAGTATCTTCTTTATTTATAGCTTTAGTTTGGTGTATTTTAGCGAGGGTAATGATGAAAAACATCCCAATTTATTGTTTAAAATGCATCTCCAGCTGGCAAAAATGGTGAACAGGACCAACTGCTGGGTATGCTCCAAACCCCAACCTAGCCTTGATGCCCCAGCAATGGCAGCGGTACATTCTATATATGATATCCGTATCGGCATGAGGAAATCAAAGACACCAGACACTTGTCAATAGAACTTAATGATACATTCCTAGAGGGTAAAATTAGTTATAGTTTTAACATTAGCTCTGGCTTTTGCCCCTCCCTCACAAAACCAGTATGGGTATCGGGACAACTAGGTAGCCCACAAGTGTGCTTTAACTTTAGTTTCGGTAGAGGGGATACCTTCGTAGGGTCCACCACCTGTAAGGAAGGTATAACAGTTAATCTAACCAACGAAACCCCCGGCCTTTTTAATGACACCAATAGGCCAGATTACATCTTTTGAAAGAAAGGGTGTGACGTTCAGACCGAGGGAGCCATCCCCCAGTCTATCCTGTTACTACTCAATGCACGTAACCGTCAGAGTGATTCCCCCTGTGCGACTCTGACTGGCCCCTACTATTTCTTATGCGGTACATCAGCTTATAAGGTAATTCCCCTTAATGCAAGAGGTTCATGTGTCCTGGTGAAACTAGTCCCAGCATCTTACATCGCGGATGATCAGGAGGATCTGATGGCGCGAGAGAAGGTAAGAACGTCAGGAAAAACTAGAAGGGAATTGTTCACCAACTCCGACCAGGCCTGGGCATGGTTTCCTGCTTGGATGGGGTGGGGGATTGAACTTATGAAACGATTGAACAATTTCTCATCCATTGTGGATGGTATATTCAATAAAACCGTAGAGGCTGTAAGGGAAATTTCACAGGAACAACGTCAGATCAAGACCTTTCTCTTGCAGGAAAAGATGGCCCTTGATTATCTGTTGGCAACCAAGGGGGGTTTCTGTGAATTCATAGGTAAAGACTGTTGTACCTGGATTGAGGATACCAGTGACAAAGTTCAGGCCCATATGGATAAGGTTAGATCCCTGGGAGGCAAAGCCAGAGCTATAGCTAGTGAAGGTTGGAATCCTTTTAAGGGTTTGGGAAACTTTGGGGATTTTTTTATTTTCCATTGGATCATGGTTGAAGGAAGTAGGGATATATATACTCATGTTGTTTTTTTTTCTATTCCTTCTATATGTCGTGATGAGGTGCTCCTGTTGCCTGATTGGATGCGTGAACAGAGCCCGAGCAGATGACCACATCGTTCTCGATGAGATAAGATGTCCCGAAGCCCAATCCACGTACAATACACAGAGGATCCCAGACCAGCAATTACTACAGCTCACCATGTTGTGTCCTCCCTATAAGTCATCTCTCCTGAAGAACAGAATCTACATGTCAAGCCGTGTTTTCCACTTTATGGACTGTAAGGACTGATTCCCAGGTGTAAGAAGAAGATCAAGATTCATCGAGGGACACATGGGAGCATATGACAAAAAAGGAAGGACTGTTGTGGAAATTTTATTATATGGACTCATGTGGACATTTTATTCTAGGATGTGTGTTTTATAGATTGTCATCTGTCTCCCTGTGTCTGATTTAATTGAGGAGCGCTCTAGCAGAGCGCACTTGGGTTGAATCGAGACCAGTGGTAAAAACGGTCAGTATGAAAACCTTCTCATGGGATTTGAGATGTGTTCTCTGTCTGTGGATGTTTGTTGGTTTGTAGGTACCAAGCGCAATGCGCTGGGCTTCTTGCTTTCAAATGACTATGCACATTAGAGAAGCGAAGTCTGCAGAATGAGAGAAACCTATTACATCTCTCTATCCTGCTGACTATCCATTTTTGGATACATATCTGTTTTTACAAGAGGACATTGATATCTGCCTTGTCAGTGTACTTGTACCGTACATTGAGAACAGCAGTAGCAATGTCCCTGCAGATTGTCTCAAGCCTGTAAGAACCAGTAGAATGAGCTTGCTAGATACTGTTTACTTTGAACAGTATTAGGTGAGTTCCATGCTGACTAAGACGGGGTGTGTGCACTTCCTCCTCCTTTCCCTCCCGTGAGTGCCCTCCCCTTTACTGTTTGTCATTTTCTGTGATGTCAATTTGTACTGAGGAAGTGATTGGCTGTTGTGGCTGATCACTTCCTGTTTGTCATTCTTTTGTTTCCAATGAATAAAAAGCCCAAGGGTCTGTGCTCCAGGGACAGACACTTGAGACTCCAGCTTGAAGCAGCATTGTTCCTGATTCCACCTGGTGCTATGAAGTACTTCAATTTCCTTGTACCAAAGAGCTTGATACAAACGTGCTTTTAAGCACGAAGGAATTGTTTTGTGCTTTGTGTACAGATTCTGGGAGTGCACATTTTGGTGCGGTGTGGATTTGCATACAAAGCCCAAGGGAATTCTTCCACAACAGCACCTTCCCCCATCTGTCAATTCCCTGTGTGTGACAATGGCCTGCCTTACGTTTGTGATTCTGGAACTGCCCTTGTTTATCTGCTGATCTCCTGTGAATGACCCTGGCCTAGCTACATTTAGGATTGCGGTACTACCCTTATATTGTATATAGTTATTGTTGTTTGTGGGTCACTGTTTGGTTGGTTGTTCACTGTTTATATTGAAGGTGTTTATATATTGTTATCACTTATCCTTAACCCCTTCCCGCCGAGCGTACGCAGATGTGCATACTCGGCTTTCGGGGGTTATATCGGGATGATGCTCGCAGCTGCAGGCATCATCCCGGTACCGTTGTTTAGAGCCGGCGATCTGAATATAACAACCGATGCGGCTAAAAAATGCTCAGCTGTTATACCGGAGGAGCGAGAGGGGACGTCCCCCCCCTCCCGCCGCCTCCCACCGCTCTTACCGGGCCTCCCGTTCGATCGGGAGGCCCGGTGACCAATTGGCTGCCTCCGGCAGCTGGGGGCGGGCTGGAACGAAGCTGTGGGTGGCTTCGTTCCAGCCTTCTAATTGTAAACGCGGAAGCGACGTCATGACGTCACTTCCCATTTACTCGGCTGCCAATGGCGCCAGTTTTAAAAAATACACAGTATTCAGAATCGCCGTTTTCTGCGATTTGAATACTTTGAAGTGCACAGGAGGGATCGGGGGTCTTTTAGACCCCCAATCCCTCCATAAAGAGTACCTATCACCACCTATTACTGTCACAAGGGATGTTTACATCCCTTGTGACAGCAATAAAAGTCATCAAAATTTTTTTTTTTTAAACACAAGTTATAAATATATAATTAAATTAAATAAATAAGAAAAAAAATTTTTAAAGCGACCCCGTCCCCGCGAGCTCGCGCAGCAATAAAAAAGCATTCGGAAGTCGCGCCTGCATATGTAAACTGTCTTCAAATCACACATGTGAGGTATCACCGCGATCGTCAGAGCAAGAGCAATAATTCTAACACTAGACCTCCTCTGTAACTCTAACCTGGTAACTGTAAAAAAAATTTAAAGCGTTGCCTATGGAAATTCTTAGGTACTGTAGTTTGTCGCCATTCCACCAGTGCATGCAATTATAAAGCGTGACACGTTTGGTATCTATTTACTCGGCGTAACATCATCTTTCACATTATACAAAAAAATTGGGGTAACTTTACTGTTTGAATTTTTTAAAATTCATGAAAGTGTCCCTTTTCCCAAAAATTTGTGTTTAAAACGCTGCTGCACAAATACCGTGTGATATAAAATATTGCAACAATCTCCATTTTATTCTCTATATTCTCTGCTAAAAAATATATATATAATGTTTGGGGGTTCTAAGTAATTTTTCTAGCAAAAAATACGGATTTTAACTTGTAAACACCAAATTTCAAAAATAGGCTTAGTCATGAAAGGGTTAAATAAACTCTATTATTCACTTACATGCGTTTTTGTGTGCAAACTACACAGTCTGGTCATACCAATTCATGACAGGTAGGCTGCATTGATGGACACAGATAGGCTGCATTGTTGGGCACAGGTAGGCTGCATTGCTGGGCACAGGTGAAGTGGCATTGATGGACACAGATAGGCTGCATTGTTTGGCATGGGTGAGGCTGCACTGATTGGCACTGATAAAGTTGTTAATATTTATTTTTCTAACTTAATTCTGCATAAAACATTTAAGTGTCATTTCATGAGATAATTTATGAGTTATTGTTTAGGGGCGGAATTAGGGGCGGAGCAGGGTAGGGGTTGGGTGACAAGTAACCCTAAGGCCTGGTTAGTAGCTTAGGACTTGAAATTTTGAGCCCTGATTGTACTTATACTCTATTAAATGCTTACAGGCTACACTCAGAGGCACCTGTTTTTTCTTCTTTTTCACATGTTTGGAGTCTGCTTCCACTTCCCTTCCAAGGCTGGCCCTGATGCAGTGGAATGTTTTTTCCCCTCTACACAGAGCTGTTAGCTCAAAGGACTATTCTGATGGACTTTTGTCTTTATTTATTGTATATACTTATCTGGCTGCGCCACTACACAATGTTTGTGTTTTGTGACGTTCCTGTACGTCCACTCAAAATGACGAAAGGCTAACCCGGCCGTTTGTGTGCAGTGGCCAGGTGGGAAGAAGTTAAAGTCACACAGAAACATGAAATTTCAAACTCTTTGTGGATGAGGTGAGAGATAAGAACATTGAGATTGCTGGGCCAGAAATTATTTTACAAAAAGATTCTATTTTTTATGAAAAGTAAATTTCTGCCCGAAAAGGTGAACTTAGCCTGTAAGCTAAGACAACACACTATACCTGACTGGTAGAGGAAAAGGTCTCTAAGCAGTTGCAAGGAAACAGTAGACGCAATACAGTTGTGGCAAGTTAGATACAAATGTCAAAACATCCATATCATACACAGGAAAATGTAAAGTGCATGGATGTGGCGCTGGTATAGCTGTGTTTCACATTCCAGCCATTTAATAATGGAGCATATACTTTCCAGACTGGCAACTGCCCATACATGGGCTAGTTGTAATTTAATCACTTCCCTCCCTTAGGACATACCTGTACATCATCGGGTTGTTGCAGCTGCAGCCATCATCTCAGTATCACAATTTGTGGCCAGCAAAGGGATTTCCTGTAGAAGTGATCCAAGTGGCTCTACAGCCACCTGATCAGCTCTATGGGGGTGCGGGAAGGGGGCTTCCCTTCATGTCAATGCCTGCCATTGTTCCCGGGTTCTACAGTGCGATTGGGGAGCCCGGACAACTGCGTCTTGTCTATTTGGCTGCTAGAAGAGGAAAGGAGAAACTCCTCCTCTGTGATGTCAGAAACTGGAAGCAGCAAAGATTGAGATGAGAATATCTAAGTAGACAATAACTGTCCCTGCCCATGCTATCACAAGGGATGTTGTTCATCCCTAGTGATAGCAAATGAAAATTGCAAAAAAATAAATTAAAGGGACAGTGTAAAAAATAGATGTAAATAAAATAAATAATAAAATGAAAAGAAACTGAAAGCACCCCCATCCACCTTTTTACATGAGCAAACGCGAACGCATACGTAGGTCCTGCGTGCATATGTAAACAGTAATTGCACCACACATGTGAGGTATCATTTCAAATATCAAAATGAGAGCAATAATTCTAATGCCAGACCTCCTGTTTAACTCTAAACTGTTAAGCTGTTAGGGGTTTTTAAAGCATGGATAATTTAATGTATCATAGTTTGTTGCCATTCCACTCAGCGTAACATCATCTTTTATATTTGACTAAAAACTTAGGTATTATATTGTGTTTGTGTGCAATAAAATTAATTAAATGTAATTTTTCCTGAATATTTGTGTTTTAAAAATGGCTGTGCAAATATTGTGTGATGTAAAAAATTGCAACAATCACCATTTTATTCTTGAGGGCCTCTGCTAACAAAATATATAATGTTTGGGGATTCTAAGTAATTTCCAATGCAATTTTTTACATGTATATGAGAAATGTCAGAATTTGCTGGGTTTTGAAGTGCTTAAGAAGACAATGATGACCTTCAGTGGGAGCAACTTAAAGGTCTGACTACATGGAAAACTTTGAATCTTGCCCTTGCATAACTAAACTTCTGCTGTGACCATTGGCTCTATGTAAATAAATGGAAGTTTAGGCTATGTGTAACAATAAACTAATCAAGAATTTTGAGGTGAGAAGGAGGCGCAGCTTTCGAACAGTAGAATGGCCGCCGAATGGTAATATCACAGGCTGATCGGTGCAGAGCGGCACACGGAGGATGCAGATCGCCACAGGGACACATGCACAGGACACAGGTAGGTGACACATGCACACATACACAGGGACACATTCACACATACACAAGGACACATGCACAGGACACAGGTAGGTGACACATACACAGGGACACATGCACACATACACAGGGACACATGCACAGGACACAGGTAGGTGACACATACACAGGGACACATGCACAGGACACAGGTAGGTGACACATACACAGGGACACATGCACAGGACACAGGTAGGTGACACATACACAGGGACACATGCACAGGACACAGGGACACATGCACAGGACACAGGGAGGTATACAGCTGCAGATGGGCATTGTTGGCCCTCTTTTTCCACTTACAGTAGCTGCTGCATTTCTCACCTTCGTCTTATACTCGGGTCAATACATTTTTCCCAGTTTTTTGTGGTAAATTAGGGCCTCGACTTATACTCGGATCGACCTATACTCGAGTATATACGGTATCTGAAAAAATTAAAAAAACAGAACTTTATCTGGAAAACCTACCTGGGGATATTTGCATTTGTTTTTATGTGTTGTTTGTTTTCAATTCTGTGATCTAGAGTTTGCTCAAAGTGCATTGCATAAAATTCCCAACAAGGAGAACCTAGTTTAAAACAGTTTCTAGCATCCAAAAAAGAAAAGATCAAGGTAACAACCATCTGTAAGTCAACCATCTGTGGAAGCAACACACCAGTACAACGTGATTCTACAATTTGTGGGCCTTCTTCTAATATAAGACAGTACAAACAATGGGACATACAATTCAAAAAACAAAATAAAATGAAAGACTTGATAGAAAGCCAGTCGGAAACCTGAAGAAGTGTGCACAGCAGGCTGACAATGCTGCTGCTAACTGCAAGTCCTGTTACTGGCAGGATTTCTAAGTTAGAAACTTTGCAACAGACTCACAAGAAATGATTTGCATTTCAAAACTAAAAAAAAAATCTAAAGCAAGACAATATGATGTGATATTCACAGGGCTTGCATGAGAGCAGTGTGTACAGCAAGCTTTTGGAAAGTTAGCAAACTTCAAGTAGCTTTGCTGAAGATTTTAAAGGGCATTTGTTTTAGTTTGAGAATAATAAACATAGATGTTAATAGAAGTGCTGACTATCACGTTCGACAAGCTGCTAGCAGTCTTCAGCAGGCTGTTGAACAACAGGCTTTCACATTGTGCTGAAGCTTACTGAAACCTGTGAGCAGCTTATTTAAAGTGACAGTCAGCACACCTATTAAGATCTGTCTTAACATTTCTAAACTGAAGTTGAATGGTACTTTAAGAGCCCTTTCATACTGAGCCACGCTGAGCATTAGCGGTAAAGCGCTGCTAGTATTAGCGGCACTTTACCGTCATTTTAACTGCGATTTTCGGCTGCTACTGGGACGCATTTAACCCCCGCTAGCGGCCAAAGAAAGGGTTAAATGTGCCAGGAAAAGAGCTGCTGCCAAAGCACTTTTCAGGCGCTTCAGCAGCGCTGCCCATTCATTTCAATGGGCAGGGGCAATGGAGGAGCGATGTATAAATGGCACCTCCACCGCCCCAAAGACGCTGATGCAGGACTTTTTCTAACATCCTGCAAGCGCACCGCTCCAGTGTGAAAGCGCTCCGGCTCTCACACTGAGGCTGCAGGGGAGGCGGTTTTCAGGTGCTTTACAGGCGCTACTTTTAGCCCAAAAGCGCCTGAAAAATGCCCCAGTGTGAAAGGGGTCTAAAGGCTTCAACAAAGCTTGATGAAAGCTCTGAAATTCTTTGTAAAAGCTTACTGTACATGCTGTTTTATACAGGTGCATCTCATAAAATTAGAATATCATCAAAATTCAAATTCAAAAAGTGAAACTCATATACTTTATATAGATGCATTACACACAGACTAATATATTTCAAGCATTTCTTTCTTTTAATTTTGATGATTATGGCATAATTAGTGAAAACCCAAAATTCAGTATCTCAGAAAACTATAATATTACATAAGACCAATAATAAAAAGGATTTTTAATACAGAAATGTTTGGCTTACTGAAAAGTATGTCCATGTATCGGATAGTATGCACTCAATACTTGGTTGAGGCTCCTTTTGCATGAATTGCTGCATCAATGCGGCGTGGAATGGAGGCGATCAGCCTGTGGCACTTATGAGGTGTTATGAAAGCCCAGGTTTCTTTGATGGTGGCCTTCAGCTTGCCTGTATTGTTGGATCTGGTGTCTTTCATCTTCTTCTTGACAATAATCCACAGATTATCTATGGGGTTTAGGTCAAGCGAGTTTGCTGGCCAATCAAGCACAGTGATTCCATGATCAGGTATTGGTACTTTTGGCAGTGTGTGCAGGTGCCAAGTCCTGCTGGAAATTAATCAGCATCTCCATAAAGCTGGTCAGCAGAGGGAAGCATGAAGTGCTCTAGAATTTCCTGGTAGAGGGCTGTGCTGACTTTGGACTTGATAAAACACAGTGGACCAACACCAGCAGATGACATGACTTCACAAATCATCACTGACTATGGAAACTTCACACTGGACCTCATGCAACTTGGATTCTGTGCCTCTCTACTTTTCCTACAGACTCTGGGACCTTGATTTCCAAATGAAATGTAACAGTTTCCACGGTCTGTAATGATTTATGGAGCCATGTCATCTGCTGGTGTTGGTCCTGTGTTCTATCAAGTCCAAAGTCAGCACAGCCCTCTACCAGGAAATTCCAAAGAACTTCATGCTTTCCTCTGCTGACCAGCTTTATGAAGATGCTGATTTAATTTTCCAGCAAGACATGGCACCTGCCCACACTGCCAAAAGTACCAATGGCTGGTTTAATGATCATGGTATCACTTTGCTTGATTGGCCAGCAAACTTGCTTGACCTAAACCCCATAGATAATTTGTGGGATATTGTCAAGAGGAAGATGAGAGACACCAGACCCAACAATGCAGCTGACACCTCAGCAGTGCCACGGGCTGATCGCCGTCATGCCACATTGATGCATCAATTCATGCAAAATGAGCCCCGACCAAGTATTGAGTGCATACTATACAGTACATGGACATACTTTTCAGTAAGCCAACATTTCTGTATTAAAAATCCTTTTTTTTATTGGTCTTATGTGATATTATAATTTTATGAGATACTGAATTTGGGGTTTTCACTAGCTATAAGCCATAATCATTAAAATTAAAAGAAAGAAATGCTTGACATATTTCACTCTGTGTATAAAGCATTTATATAAAATATATGAGTTTCACTTTTTGAATTGAAATACTGAAATACATAAATTTTTTGATGATATTCTAATTTCATGAGATGCACCTGTACAAGCTAAAGCCCATGTGAACAAGGACGAAGAAAAAAAAACAGGAAATACATTGAAATGGCCTACTTTAATATTTGCACAACAGAAATGGGTAAGGATCTGCAGTAAAGTGGGTCAAAATCAACAATATCTATGTAACTGACATAGACTGTAATGTTTTTCTTAATAAAATAAGTTTCACTTTAGATATAGAACAGGAATGACATTCACATGTTCCTTTCAACAAAATATTCAAAACTCATTTCATATAGTATCAAGGAAATATTTCAATAGTTTAGTTTTCCAACATCTCTATCAAAAATAAAACAAGATGTTCTTGTCAAAGGACTTTTCATAGTAAAAAATATAATCTTATTAAAAATGCTTGGTAATTACAGCACTTTCTTCATACAAAGATAAATTATGTCATGAACAACAGGTTTTAAGGAATTCTAATAAATCAATCAACATTAAAATTTGCTCTTCTTCAGCTAAATTCATGGTACCTAGACTTATTTACATTTTAAACTGGCTCACCTGGCTGAGCAGTGCTATTCAGTTAATTATCATAATGTCTACTGACATAGCAGAAGTTGCTCATTTAATTATGTTATGGACAGTGAATAAAAAGTCAGCGCAAGAGATGAATTATAATAAAAAAAGTTGAAACCACATATGTACCACAATAACCTCCAGATTTTTCATTATGGCAAAACAGATAGTCAACTGCAGTTGGGATAAATCCATTAACTAAAAATGCAATTCTAGCAATTTTGATTGCCGCCATTGGTCTTTTCCTCTGCCCCTCTGACAGCCTTGTTGCAGGAACTTAATTTCTTAATGATTCTTGACCTCAACTGAACTATTGACAACTTTTGAGCTCCTTTTCTGCAGTTTTGGTGATCAATTTTTTCTGTCTTTTCTTATGCAAGTAGAAATGAGTGATCTTGTTATCATTAAAAATGGTACATTAGTGATATTATTAGTGAGTTAGTTAGTTAGTTATCACACGGGAGAGCCTGTTCTCATAAACATAAATAGTGAGTTGGGGACCTTGGATTGTGGGCTCCTTGAGGGTAGAGACCGATGTGAGTGTGCGATGTATGTGTAAATTGATGGCGCTTTATGGGTAACTTAAATAAATAATAATATAATAGATGAGGATCTTAATGAGACGCAATGTACAGGGATAGGGACAATTGTAGACATGCACACTCATTCAGGTTGAACTGGATGGACTGGTGTTTTTATTTAACCTTACTAACTATGTAACTATGTAACTTCAACAACACAAAAGTCCACTTGTTTTCAGCACAAATGAAACATAGCACATGCAAAGTTCATAAGGGATTTACCTAAAGTTAACGAAGTCCAGATTCAGTAATTTAGACAGGTGTCTTCTCTCCAAACTCCTACTACCCCACACCCTGCACTAGGAGCTTCCTGTCTTAAGTGCTGCTTCCAGGAGGTGAGCTTAGCCCTTTCAAGTCCAGAGTCCCAGTAATCAGGGGTGGAGGTTCTTTCCCACCTAAATCTCTCTCAGAACCTCCAAAATTCTGGATCCCAAATAGGAATTTGCCAAAGTGGAGAGAACTGTAAGTCAATCCTTTCCTTTATGATTGAATTGTTTCAGGGGGTGCATGCGCGGAGCACTGCTGGACAGAAGCTTGTAGCTGGAGCTCCGAGGGCAACATAAACTTTCCTAACTTCCCCAGGGCCATATCGACTTGGATTTCTACCTTTTTTCACCCGCACCCCTGGGGGAACACCTGGTGCATGCCAGCACCCAAGAATTGCCATAAGAAGACAGCTCAGCAATCCCTCACAACCTATCTTCTCCGGGTTTGGAAGCAGAGTAAGATGTCCCAAGATGGTGCCCCGCCACCACATGCTCAGGCCGACACTGCACCACATGCCTCACAGACACACTCCTTGGGAGGCAGTGAGTACCCTATTCACCTCACAAAAGTAGAGCTGGATGATAGTTTGTCTACCATGTATGAGAAACTAGCAGAGAAGTTTCAACTGAACTGCACAAATCCACTAACACCCTAACACAGGAGCTGGCGGCTTTGGGAGGCAGGACAGATCTGCTGGAAACCAAACATGATGAGCTGCAGTTAGCATACACCGATCCCCCAAAAAGATCATGAGGCACTTTCTGACACCGTCACCCAGCTTCAAGCACATTTGGAAGATTTGGACAACAGAAACAGGTGCAACAACCCTAGGGTGCGCGGGGTCCTAGAGATGGTCACGGACCTACCCCCAGCTGTACAGAGACTTTTTCAGTCTTGCTCCCTAACACTCCAGTCTCCTCTTTTGCTTGTGACAAGATTTATAGGGCACTGCGCCCCAAACCACCTGATGACAAGCCTCCGAGGGATATTGTGTTATGACTTAGGGATGTTATAACAGAGGAGATACTCAGGGCCTCCCGCAATACTCCTAATATACATCTTGATGGGACCAAGATAAAATTATATCCAGATATATCTCCTGCTACCCTTGATAAGCATTGTAAGATGAAAAAAATTACCACAATACTTGACCGTGATTTAGTTCAGTTCACGGTAGTCCACACATGGACGACAGGAATGGTCCTTTTTTTCTACAAAGAAAATCTCTGCTCCAGCTGGAGATGTGGAGGGAGGAATAAAACCTTTCCTCAGGCTGTCATCAATGTACTCCTTTAGAGCAGAAAGTTCAAGTTCTGTAAGAGGAAAGATTCGCCCAAATGGTAGTTCAGCTCCAGGAAGAAACTCAATCGGGCAGTCGTATGATCTGTGGGGAGGGTAGAGTCTCAGCTCTCTTTTTAATAAAAACGTCCAGAAAATCACAGTAAACTGTAGGAACCGATAAACATGCCTCAGTATCAGAGTCAATACACAGCAAAGTAGGAGGATGAATAGATGGCTTGGAGAGACAGTGTTGGTGGCAGTAAGGTGATGAAAATTAGATTCCTCCCGTGCCCCAGTTTATGTGGGGGTTGTGCGCCTGTAGCCAAGGCATACCCAAGATGACAGGGAACAGAGGTGAAACTATGGCATCCAGGTGCAAAAGTTATTTATGTATTCCAGATATAGTGGCAGGTAACGGAACAGTTTCTTCAGTAATAGGGCCAGATTTAATGTGTGACCCATCTGCCAGGGGAATAGATAATCCATGAGACTTTTCTTGTAGGGAAATCTTGTGTTGTGTTGTGAACACTAGATCAATGAAGCAGCTACAGGCTGCAGAATCAATTATAGCGGGTGCCTGGATGACCCTTTCCGGAAGCTACAATAAGATAAGGATAGCCAGGTGAGAAGCGTTGTTCGATAGTGACAACTGATTGGCAGAAGAGAGAGTCAGACACTTGCAGCTCTTGGCTGGACAGGTCCTAACATAGTGGCCACTTTGCCTGCAGTACAGACACAAATTGTTCTGGCGTTGATGCTGGCCTTTCTCAGGAAGAGGGAAGGGCGAAGCATGCCGAGCTGCATAGGTTCTCAAGTATGAGGAGCAGGTACGACTGGGCTGATGGTGCTGGTCCCAGACCACCGGAAACTCGTGGCATCATCCATATAGGCCAGAAAGGACCAGAAGATTTCTCTGACCTGCGTCGATGGTTCTGGACCGCTAAGTTTATTAATGCTTCCATAGAATTTGGCACCCCCACTCCAGGCAGTGCATCTTTTAACAGCTCAGAGAGGCCCAACTGGAACTGGTAGCGGATGGTGGCATCATTCCAATTGGTATCAGCACGCCAACATCTAAAGTCTGTTACATAGTCCTCTGTCGATCTGCGGCCTTGATGGAGCACATGGGGAGCAGCCTCTGCAATTGTAGTATGCTGGGGATCCTCATACAACTGTGCCATGGAATCAAAGAATATGTTCAGGGTTGACAGGGACGCATTTTTCTGTCCAAGCAAGTGATGGGCCCAAGACTGGGGTTCACCTTGCAGTAGGGAAATGACTTACCCCACCTTGGTAGCTTCAAGTGAGAAGGTTCGGGGCTGTAATGCAAAGTACAGTTCACAGGCACTACGAAACGCTCTGAGGAGATTCTCCAGATGCAGTTCATGAAGCAGAAGCACTGGGCATAGACGTGGGTGTGGATAATGCTTGGACATGTTCTTCAAGCTGGTTGTAAACCTCCTGCAGGTTGTGAACCGCTTGCATAAGTGCCGCAAGCTGATGACACAGTTCATCCATGAGAGAGGCTCCTCGTTCAGGCTCAGACATGGCTGCTTTGTACTATCACCTACTTGGTAGCAGAGCCTGATATGATGAGGAAAGCCTCTCTTACACCTCTGACTCAGGGCCCCTGATAGTGTAGACAGAAGGCGCAGGAGTGCAGAGTGACACAAGTGCTTGTAAGTCTTGCTAGCAGCAGGGCAGGAGAAGTAGTCAGATGGCTCCAACAAGCAGGTGAGCAGGCGGGCAGCTGGAGGATGGCAGACCAAAGCAGGCTGGTACTGGCAACAGCAGGCAGGTGAGGCATGTACTGGTAGCAGACAGAAGAACAGCAGGCACAGCAGGATGTGTCCAGAAGCAGAGTCAGGCAAGCTGGGTTATATACTGGCAGGACAGATCAGGTACAGAGGAGCAGGCAATAGCATGGTCTGGATACAAGCTGAGTCAGGAGTCAATCGGTGCAATAGAAGCCAATGGAGCAGACAGAAGTGGGGGTCAAGGACAAGCCGGGGTCAGTGCAGATGGAGTTCAGAGAGTGGTCATACAAGCCAGGTCAGTAACTGGAATCAGGATACAGAATGACAGGAACACAGGAGGCTGAAAGACACAGCAGCACTGAACCTGACCACTGGCTGTGCTTAAATAGCCTGGTTGGCGCCAACATCTGTCACAGGTGCGCGCGAGTTCGCTCATGCCCATATGTATCAGCCAATGTCCTATTCTTGCAAGCGCAAAAAGGAATCTGTTTTAGCCTGTGCACAGAATTCCCTTTCTTACAGTATTTCACTCTTGGTCGTGGAATGAGGCAGGGGCGCCCCCTTTTATTTTCATTGGCTATTGAACCCCTAGAACACTTCATTTGACTAGACCCTAATATTAAGGGAAACAAGAAGGGGGATTAAGAATTTAAGTTGAGTATGTATGCTGACGAAATCTTGTTGTTTCTGTCGGACCCAGTGGTCTTGTCAAACTTGATTTCTAATTTGCACACTTTTCATGATTTGTCAAGTCTAGGGGTAAATCTCTCAAAATGTGCTGCACTTTCAATCAACTTCTCACAGGCCTCGATTTTAGGCATTCAGGTTGAATTTGGCTTTGCTTGGTGCGGGGGAGTGTTCCTATATCATGAGCATTCGTTTATCCAATCCCTTGGGACTATTCTAACTATTTACAGGTGTTCTCTCGCGTCAAGCAATTGTTACGATTGTGGGCCCTATACCACATCTCCTTTTAGGTAGGGTCCAAGCGGCGATGATGTCTATACTTCTGAAATTACTATTTTACTTTAGAGACCTACCCCTATACATTTCCCACCGGACAATTGAAATGATACAGGTGAATGCTTTCATATGGCAGTCCAAAAAAACACGTCTTGGCAAACTGCTAGTATACTGACCACAAGCTCAAGGAGGTTAGGTTTGCCCAATCTTTGGTTATATTATCTATCAGCCAGGTTGGTTTTGTTAGCACAGTGGAATGACCCTCCTGCTCATATCCCATGATTTTGCTCCTCCATCGCTCCTTACTATCCCCTGGGTCTCTTATGGATGAGCTCATCCCGTCCCAAACACCCCAAACTCCCTAAACAAAGTGGTTAGCCAATTGCTACACTTATTGTTTTTGAACAAAGCAAAATATACCCTTATTCCCTTCAAACCTTGGTTGGCCTCCTCTTTACGTGACCCCAGGTTCCCTCCTGCTTTTAATTCTGAGTTTAATTTCTCCAGTAGGATCGAGCATGACATAGTCACCTTGGAGCCTCTAACCCGAGAGCCACCATTCTGCTCTTTTTCCTCTCTCCAACTGAGCTACAGTATGCTCTTTGTCGAATGGAATTTTATAAATACTTACAGATTAGAAATTTCCCCTCACCCCCCCCTCTACTCCCTGGGGAAGGTAACTGTGGATGTCACCTTTGAGCACCTAGGTGCACTGCAGGTCCTCTTCCATAGATAAGGGTAATATTTTTATTATGTATAAATACCTTTTTTTTATTGTATGTTTAATGAGGTTTTTTTTAGAAAGAAAATACAAAGTATGCTTTTTTTATGATAATAAAAGAAAAGAAAAAAAAAACACATTCTGGACATATATATGAAAACTGAGTAGTACAATCAAATATATTACACATTAACATATCAAAACTTAGAACTAGACATCTAAAAAAATACACCATGGGTTCTGGGTCAGAGAGAAGGAGCCATGGAAAAGGTGAAAGTTTGTCGTTCGGCAATTGCAAAATGGACCAAGTATCAGCAAGACACAAAGAGGGATCCATACTCAGATTGGTCCCCAGGATCCCATATCTTGTTGAACTGGGCCACAACATCGCTCATTAGGGCAGTCATATATTCCATTCTCCGAATCTGTAAAATGATGTGTAGAAATTGGGATTGAGTAGGGGGCGTAGTAGATAGCCAATGTATCGGGGAGCTCTTTTTGCCGCTAGTAAGATATACGAGGCCAGTCTAGTTAGTGTAACTGGTCCAGCGGATGTGGTACATCTAGCAACCGCTGGAGAAGAGACATTACCATTTCCCAGAAGGGGGATATGAGCTCACAAGACCAAAAAATTTGATAATGAGTGCCTGTTGATTTGTTGAACCTCCAACATAGGGGGGATAATGAAGGATCCTGTCGGTGTAACACTTCTGGTGTTCTATACTAAAACATCATAATTTTAAAAACTGTCTCTCTCTGCACCACGCATCTGTAAACTTTAGAATAGGAGGACCAGATCTTATCCCAACAGGAAAGGGAGAGAGAACGTTGGAGAATGGATGCCCATTTATGCATGTACCTATGTGAATCTATGGTGAAAGAGGGGACTTCATGGAGGATTTTATATATGGAAGATATTAAATGTAGTTGATGTGGGCCTTGAGCATATATACATATTCAAAAGTAGTGGGTTTAGGCAATGTTAGGGATGGGGAAGATACAGAAAGGTAGTGCTTAATTGGCAGATAAGAAAAGAAAATATGTTAAGGGATATGATATTTTGCCTGAAGATCTTTGAAGGCCAATAAACTGCGGGTAACTGGGTGTACAAAATGACGGAGCTGGAACAGTGTAGCAAGAGCCCAGGGTTCCATTGGGGCAGTAGACAAGCTATCTGGGATAAGGGGATTAAAAAGCACATTAGATAAGGGGACCATGGCGAAGAGAGAGAGAACTTAGTGGTGCATGAATGCCATATCTTCAAAGTGAACAACATCGAAGCTAGACAGAGATCAAGTTGTCTGGAGTCTTACTGGAGAGAGGGGGACCCTAGTAGAGAACATGGGTGGGCAGGATATAAGGAGCCCATCCCAATCTCTGACCATCTATTCGAGGCTATCTGGCTAGACCAGGAGGCGACTGCTCTAAGATGGGAGGCATAATATTACCCAAGAACATCCGGAGCCCCCAAACTTCCCTGGTTCCTGGGAGAAAAGACTACTAAACTAGCTATCCTGTGTGCCTTTGCATTCCATATAAAATTAAGAAACCAATGTTTAAGCAACTTAAGTTGGGACATAGGCACTAATACTGGGAGCGTTTCAAAGTGGTATAGCAGTTTAAGCATAATTAACATCTTCATGACATTTATTCTACCTAACCATGAGATGGGCCAACGTTTAAGGATGTCACTGATGTCTCCAAACAGGGTTGGTATAAGGAAGAGTATGTATTCGTGATCTGCATCCCAAGGTATTTTAAGAAGTGAAGACACCATTGGTATGGGTAGTTCTATTGCAGGGAGGCTAAAACGTCTGGGGGGATATGAAGAGGCAAAGCCTCCATCTTGGAAGTATTTATTCTATACCCGGATAAGGAACCAAATTGTGTTAACAAAGCACATAGGGATGGTAAAGAGATGGTTGGGTGCGTCAGAGTCAACAGGATATCGTCAGCAAATAAAGATAGTTTATACTCTCTCTGTCTCATGGGGACCCCCCAGATGTCCAGATGAACACAGATAGCAGCAGTCAAAGGTTGCAGGCATAACAAGAGTAGAGGCGAGAGCGGGCAACCCTGCCTAGTGCCATTGGACATCTGGAAGGTCTGTGAGAGAAAGGAGGACAACTGTACCTGGGATGAGGGGTTGGAGTAGAGGGCCTGGAGAGCAGAAAGAAAAAGGCCTTGAAAACCATATTTGGAAAGGATAGCAAACATATAAGACCAGCTCAACCGATCGAATGCTTTCTGAGCATCCAGACTCAGTATCAGTATTGATCGGCAAACTCTGTTTAGCAGATCGATTAGATCTATGGCACGCCTAGTGTTGTCACCTGCATGTCTAGTTGGGACAAAGCACACTTGGTCCCTATCAATGAGTTTGGAGAGCAACTGGGATAGATGATTTCTTTAACAGAAAATGGGAATCTTGGTCCCCTATGGATATGTAGGTTTGTAATTTATTGGATAGCACCATACCCTTGAGATTAAGATATTGTGTTATTTACCACGTTCCCCTTTCTTTTCTCTTTTTTTTTAAATTGTTTGTGTCTTTTTTCTTTCATAAAGCACAGTATTATATATGCCTGTCTATATGGGCCATTAGTTATGTATACAGTGGGGACAGAAAGTATTCAGACCCCCATAAATGTTTCACTCTTTGTTATATTGCAGCCATTTGCTAAAATCATCTAAGTTCATTTTTTTCCTTATTAATGTACACACAGCACCCCATATTGACAGAAAAACACAGAATTGTTGACATTTTTGCAGAATTATTAAAAAAGAAAAACTGAAATATCACATGGTCCTAAGTATTCAGACCCTTTGCTCGGTATTTAGTCGAAGCACCCTTTTGATCTAATACAGCCATGAGTCTTTTTGGTAAAGATGCAACAAGCATTTCACACCTGGATTTGGGGATCCTCTGCCATTCCTCCTTGCAGATCCTCTCCAGTTCTGTCAGGTTGGATGGTAAACGTTGGTGGACAGTCATTTTTAGGTCTCTCCAGAGATGCTCAATTGGGTTTAAGTCAGGGCTCTGGCTGGGCCATTCAAGAACAGTCACCGAGTTGTTGTGAAGCCACTCCTTCGTAATTTTAGCTGTGTGCTTAGGGTCATTGTCTTGTTGAAAGGTAAACCTTTGGCTCAGTCTGAGGTCCTGACGACTCTGGAGAAGGTTTTCATCCAGGATATCCCTGTACTTGGCCGCATTCATCTTTCCCTCGATTGCAACCAGTCGTTCTGTCCCTGCAGCTGAAAA
Organism: Aquarana catesbeiana; assembly: GCF_042186555.1. Lineage (NCBI taxonomy): Eukaryota > Metazoa > Chordata > Amphibia > Anura > Ranidae > Aquarana > Aquarana catesbeiana. Next base: position 224,155,583 of record NC_133330.1, on the reverse strand, counting down.
ACACTTCCACAGCATGATGCTGCCACCACCATGCTTCACTGTTGGGACTGTATTGGACAGATGATGAGCAGTGCCTGGTTTTCTCCACACATACCGCTTAGACTTAAGGCCAAAAAGTTCTATCTTGGTCTCAACAGACCAAAGATTCTTATTTCTCACTATCTTGGAGTCCGTCAGGTGTTTTTTAGCAAACTCCATGCGGGCTTTCATGTGTCTTGCACTGAGGAGAGGCTTCCGTCGGGCCACTCTCCCATAAAGCCCCGACTGGTGGAGGGCTGCAGTGATGGTTCACTTCCTACAACTTTCTCCCATCTCCCGACTGCATCTCTGGAGCTCAGCCACAGTGATCTTTGATTTCTTCTTTACCTTTCTCACTAAGGCTCTTCTCCCCCGATAGCTCAGTTTGGCCGGATGGCCAGCTCTAGGAAGGGTTCTGGTTGTCCTAAACGTCTTCCATTTAAGGATTATGGAGGCCACTGTGCTCTTAGGAACCTTAAGTGCAGCAGAAATTTTTTTGTAACCTTGGCCAGATCTGTGCCTTGCCACAATTCTGTCTCTGAGCTCTTCAGGCAGTTCCTTTGACCTCATGATTCTCATTTGCTCTGATATGCACTGTGAGCTGTAAGGTCTTATATAGACAGGTGTGTGGCTTTCCTAATCAAGTCCAATCAGTATAATCAAACACAGCTGGACTCAAATGAAGGTGTAGAACCATCTCAAGGATGATCAGGAGAAATGGACAGCACCTGAGTTAAATATATCATAAAAAAGGAAGCTGCGCTATATAGTTATAGTGATCAAAGAATAAAGTGACTTATAAGTGATTTATCTGGATAAATGGAGATATGAAAACTCTGTATAACCCACTGATACATAAATATTATACGTAATCACAAGTGAAATGTGCAAAAAATAATTAATGAAAAACAAATGAAAATTGCAAAAGTTCTCCAAAAAGATCAAATCCACTCCGATGGGGTGTTAAAAAGAAGCTCCACTGAATATACAGTTCATAATGGTATTTCAAGTGATGATTTCTCAACACTCTATTCAGTACTGACATGCGACCACAACACCAAAGAAGATGGGATAGGGTTCAACAGGAAAGTTTTTCCAGCAGTAATAATACTGCCGCTTACCAGCTTGTTAGATCTCTTGTTTAAGGAGATCGCAAGTGCCTGTGGTTTTTATACCCAGCCCCGGGTCTTTGTGCTTGGATAGCTAGATGTTCCCAGACTCTCTGCTCAGGGTATCCTCTGTACAAGGACAGGACATAAAGGCTTCCATAGTGTAACTCATTTAAAAACATTTATTAAAAGTAAACAGTAATGCACTTACAATTTCCCTGTAGATATATAGCGTTTTCAAATACGATAAAACGAGACGGCTGGCTCTCAATAGCTGCCCGTTGCTTCCGGGACTAGTGCAGTATGTGGTGACGTCAGCACTCCGCTCCTCCCTATGCCGTTTCACCACAGATGATGTCTTCCAGGGGCAATATATAAGTGTCACAGCAAAGGGTCTGAATACTTAGGACCATGTGATATTTCAGTTTTTCTTTTTTAATAAATCTTAAAAAACGTCAAAAATTCTGTGTTTTGCTGCCAATAGTGTGTACATTAATGAGGAAAAAAATTAACTGAAATGATTTTAGCAAATGGTTGCAATATAACAAAGAGTGAAAAATTTAAGGGGGTCTGAATACTTTTCGACCCCACTGTGTGTCTTTTTGACTCAGTTTGTCATTCTCCCATAGTCAAGTGGCCATTATTATTGTAGGTCATTTTGTTTTTAAGTTCTGCTTGTACCCGACTGATATCTGTCATGTAAAGATGGCTAATTATGCAATCTTTGTATATGTTCAATTCTTTTGAAACATATACAAAAATATAAAAATCGTTGGTAAACCATGATTGAACTGTACTGGAAAACCCCTGAGTACACCAAAACTATCTGCATTAAAGGGACCGTAACCCAAATACAGGTGAAACATAACACCCATCCAGGACCCATCTTTAGCATCCTGTATATCTAATTATAATCCAGTTCTCCAAAAATGTGCTCAATCTTCTCCCCATTTATCTGCAGAAAAAAATAAACTGCCATGATTCCATGTAGTTTATGTGTGTGTAAAACTGACAATTTCCTATCAAATACTTACCATAATTTTTCTTTCCTGATGAACTCCATGGCAGCCTACGTATGGGTTAATCCCGCCCCCTTGTACCTCATAGGACCCCTCTTCCATAAATCTTTGCTCCAGGCCAAAAGCCATGTTCCGTAACTTAGCCTACTCCAGCCAATGAGAGGGAACTCTTGATGTCATGGAATTCATCAGGAAAGGAAAACTATGGTATTTGATAGGAAATTTTCAGTTTTCCTGACAGACTCCACGGCAGCCTACGTATGAGAAGTAACTAGCCATACACACCCGGGTAGGCAATTGCTGGTATGAACATATTAATTGAAGACCATAAGGCCACTTTGCAAATCACTCCTGGGGCAACCTGTCAGGAAGCTGCCCATGATGTAGAAATGCCCCTGGTTGAATTAGCGGTCACCACCTCCAGAGGCGTCAAGCCCCTAGCCCTTTAGGCCCACTGAATGGCCTGAACAATCCACGCTGCAATAGATCTGGAAGAGGCATGCAAGCCCTTGTTTCTCCCGTGGAAAAGAATGAACAGATGATCAGACTGATAAAAAGGAGCTCTGGCTTCTAGATACTGTTTCAAAGCTCAGAGCTTCTCCAACATCTAGAGGATGAACACTAGAATCCTCAGCTGACCTAAACGTTGGAAGAGCAATCTCCTGATTTTCGTGAAAGACAGATGATACTTTGGGGTTTAAACCCAGCATAGGAATCAAGACTACCCAATCAGGGAAGAAGGTTAAGAATGGCTCTTTGTATATCAGAGAGCTAATTTCGGAGACCCTCTTGGCCGATGTTATGGCCACCAGGAAAGCAAATTTTAGAGAAAGTTCCTTGATAGAGAACTGATCTGTGTGTTCCATCTCCCTTCCTGAGAAGAAATCCAGGACAAGGGGTAGATCCCATTTAGAAAATCTTGGCTTTCTTTGAGATTTGAGCCTTATTGCTCCTCTGAAGAACTGCCGAGTAAGAGGGTGTCTAGCCCAGGATATGCCTGTGAAGGGAGAAATTGCAGAGGCTTGAACCCGCAAGGAGCTGACTGACAAGGAAAGATCCAGGCTTGTTTGTAGGAAGCCCAGGATATCCTGTATTTTCAGGTTATTGCAAGAACCTGCAGTGGTGGAAATGTAGTCTGCAAATTTTGACTAAATCCTTTGGTAGACTCTGTTGGTATCTGCTCTTCTGGGAGATCTGGCCTGGAGGGCAGAGGAACTGGGTCCCAGAAGCTGAGTTGCATCAGCAGGGAAAACCATGGCCTGTTTGGCCAGTACGGAACTATCGCCCCGTTGAAATATCCACTGGTCTATCAGAGCATCTACCCCAAGGCCTGGGGACAATGACACCTCGTGTAGTACCTCTCCAGTTTGAAATTGCACGGGGAGGCAAATAGGTCCACCTCCGGGATGACTCCCAGGAACAGGACCCAATTGAAGACTTCAGTGTGGAGAGCTTATTCGTTGTTGTCTAGAGACATCCTCGAAAGAAAGTCTGCCTGAACTTTCTGATCTTCAGGGAGATAGACAGCAGTCAGATTGCAAAGTTCACTTGGGCCCAGGACATGATAGGCTCTTCTTCTTTCAACAGGGAGAGACTGCGCGTACCTCACTGCCTCTTGATGTATGAGACTGCTGTTGTGTTGTCCAGACTTAGGAGAACTGAGGCTACCGCCATTAAATTGTGAAAGGCTTGTAGAGCGCAGAATGCTGCCCTGAGCTCTAGAACATTCAGAACTATCCCATGGGATGGAAAACTCCATTTGCATTGGGCTACTTCTGTCAGGCAGAGAGTGCCCCAGCCTCTGTTGTGATCGTAATTCAGGAAACAGGTGCTATGGAGTGACAGTTGGGGAGATTCTTCTGCTGAAGCCACCATGAAAGGCTCTCCCGCATGGACGGGGTTATCCAGACGGAATGATCTTGGGACCCCAGATCACTCTGCTGAAGGAAACCCTTCTGGATGGGCCACATTTTCCACTGTGCCTATTTCACCATAGGCATTGTGGCCACCATGGTGCCGATGATCTTCAGACACTGTGAGGCCCTGAGATGAGGACATTGCAAGATAAATTCTGTCCCGAATCACTGGAATTTTCTTCAGGGGCAAGGAGATGGTGCCCGAGTGTGTTGAATTGAGCCCTGAGCCCTTGAGCCTCTTCTCCCTGTTCAACAGCCAAATGAACTTGAGCAGAGTGGAGATGACCTGAGATCGATGGACAGCTGCTCCCTTTCCCGAGAAAGTAACAGCAGGTCATCCAAAGAATGATGCAGACGGATAACTCTGATGCTAGGAGCTAGATTCTGGTCAAGACCAGTTTGTAGGAGGGGCAGGATGTAAGGCACAGAATAATCTCTGGGATTAAAATGACTGCGTTCACATTACCGAAACAAGACAAGGTACCATAATACATCTTTCCTGGAAGCTTTTCCTGCCTTTGGCAAAGTAGGAATTGAGGACACAAACCTCCTCTATCCATTAGACCTGGGTTTCAACAACTATGCTGTTAAAGCCAGAGGCTGAGAAGCAGGGTGGGAGATATAGTTTCTCACAAAAGTGAGTACACCTCTCACATTTTTGTAAATATTTTATTATATCTTTTCATGTGACAACACTGAAGACATGAAACTTTGCTACAATGTAAAGTAGTGAGTGTACAGCTTGTATAACGGTGTAAATTTGCTGTCCCCTCAAAATAACTCAACACACAGCCATTATTGTCTAAACCACTGGCAACAAAAGTGAGTACACCCCTAAGTGAAAATGTCCAAATTGGGCCCAATTAGCCATTCCTGCCCCCCCTCCCCAGTTTCATGTGATTTGTTAGTGTTACAAGGTTTCAGGTATGAATGAGGAGCAGGTGTGTTAAATTTGGTGTTATCACTCTCACTCTCTCATACTGGTCACTGGAAGTTCAACATGGCCCCTCATGGCAAAGGACTCTCTGAGGATCGTAAGAAAAGAATTGTTGCTCTACATAAAGATGGCCTAGGCTATAAGAAACCCTGAAACTGAGCTGCAGCATGGTGGCCAAGACCATATAGCGGTTTAACAGGACAGGTTCCACTCAGAACAGGCCTCGCCATGGTCGACCAAAGAAGTTGAGTGTACGTGCCCAGTGTCATATCCAGATGTTGCCTTTGGGAAATAGACATATGAGTGCTACCAGCATTGCTGCAGAGGTTGAAGGGGTGGGGAGTTAGTCTGTGAGTGCCCCGGCCTATACGCAGCACACTGCATCAGATTGGTCTGTATGGCTGTCATCCTAGAAGGAAGCCTCTTCTACAGATGATGCACAAGAAAGACCACAAACAGTTTGCTGAAGACAAGCAGACTAAGGACATGGATTACTGGAACCATGTCCTGTGGTCTGATGAGACCAAGATAAACTTATTTGGTTCATATGGTGTCAAGCGTGTGTGGCGGCAACCAGGTGAGGAGTACAAAGACAAGTGTGTCTTGCATACAGTCAAGCATGGTGGTGGGAGTGTCCTGGTCTGGGGCTGCATGAGTGCTGCCGGCACTGGGGAGCTACAGTTTATTGAGAAAACCATGAATGCCAACATGTACTGTGACATACTAAAGCAGAGCATGATCCCTTCTATTCGGAGACTGGGCCGCAGGGCAGTATTCGAACATGATAACTAACCCAAACACACCTCCAAGATGACTACTGCCTTGCTAAAGAAGATGAGGGTAAAGGTGATGGACTGGCCAAGCATGTCTCCAAACCTAAACCCTATTGAGCATCTGTGGGACATCCTCAAACGGAAGGTGGAAGAGTACAAGGTCTCTAACATCCACCAGCTCCGTGATGTGATCATGGAGGAGTGGAAGAGGATTCCAGTGGCAACCTGTGAAGCTCTGGTGAACTCCATGCCCAAGAGGGTTAAGACAGTGCTGGAAAATAATAGTGGCCACACAAAATATTGACACTTTGGGCCCTATTAGGACATTTTCACTTAGGGGTGTACTCACTTTTGTTGCCAGTGGTTTAGACATTATTAGCTGCATATTGAGTTATTTTGAGGGGACAGCAAACGTACACTGTTATACAAGCTGTACACTCACTACTTTACATTGAAGCAAAGTGTAATTTCTTCAGTTTTGTCACATGAAAAGATGTACTAAAATATTTACAAAAATGTGAGGGATATACTCACTTTTGATACTGTATCTGTGTACCAGGTTCTTCTGGACCAGTTCAGTGACAGAAGAATCGCTGTCTCTCTCTTGCTCTATTTTGTGAAGAAGGCGAGGCAAAATGGTCAGTGGAGGGAAGGCACATCTTTGCCTGAACTGATACTGGAGGATAGCTAAAGCATCCGAGTCAAGAGCTAGAGGATCTTGGTTCTGGATAGCAACAGGTTTGTTTTTTGACCTGGAGTAAGAGACCATTCTCCTTGGTCCAATTGGCTGAAATAACCCAGTTGACAACTCTTGGGATGTGGACCACAGAAATTGCTGAAGAAGGAGTTTCTGTCCACAAGGAAATCTGTTCTGCTTCCTTCAAGGCAATCAGGTTCCCTCTGCCCCCTTCATGGTTGATATATTCCACTAAGGTGGCATTGTTTGACTGTAGCTACATTGTGTGTCCACTTGGAAGGGTGGTCCAGTGGTGGAGGAGGCGTTGCAAGATGCTGATGGGACAATGTTTCCCTAACTGTCAGGTATTAAAAGACTACTCCCCAACCTAACAGACTTGCATATGTTGTAAGAACCTTCCAATTGCAGGAAAATAAGGATTTGCCCACTGTAATGCTATGTACACACGATGGGACATTCCGACAAGTAAACAGTGGATTTTTTTCTGATGGATGTTGGCTCAAACTTGTCTTGCATACACACGGTCACACAAATATTGTCGGAAATTCCCATCGGCAATAATGCGGTGACGTACAACACGTACGACGAGCCGAGAAAAATTAAGTTCAATAGCCAGTGTGGCTCTTCTGCTTGATTCCGAGCATGAATGGACTTTTGTGCATCGGAATTGTGTACACACGCTCGGAATTTCCGACAAGTCTTGTTGGAAAATTTGAGAACCTGCTCTCAAACATTTGTTGGCGGAAATTCCAACAAATGTTCTATGGAGCATACACATGGTCGGACTTTCCAACAACAAGCTCACATCGAACATTTGTTGTCAGAAAATCCTATCGTGTGTACGGCCCATTAGGGTGAGTGGTGATCCAACAGGACCAGGAAAGTTCCTGCTTGGGGTAAAGGAGCATGAATAGATGTTGCGGGATGTTTAACTGGAGAGTTCTTGAATGGAACTGGGTGAAAGGTACTGCCTAGAAGGAGGCCGCAATTAGAAGAACTCTCATGGTGAATCTTTCTGTAGGATTTATTTTGGATTTCAGTTGTAGAGCATGAGATCTTAGAAAAATAACTGTTTCCTGGAAGAAGGACCTTTGCCTGTAGGTATGTGCATGAAAGGTTGGAGAGCAGATTTTTTTTTAAGCTGATCACCAAGCCAAAAGGCATAAAGCAGCTGGATTGTCTTTTGGATATTTGATGAGAGTTGTGAGAGAGAAACATACTAAGGTCTTATGCATAGCCTGCCACCTGGATGCCCTGAGTTTGGATAGGGACAAGCAAGGGTGCTAAGATCTTTGTTAACATCCTGGGAGCAGAGGACAAGCCGAAGGGCAATGTGACAAGCTGAATGTGGTCATCTGCCACTGAAAAACGTAGAAGCTGCTGATGATGTGGGTAAATGGGAACATGTAGATAGACATCTTGGATGTCTATGAATGCTATGTGTTCCTCTTGTCTCAGAGAGGGGATTACTGACCCTGCAGATTCCATTGGAAACTTTGGAAAGTGAAGTAATTTGTTGAGAGGTATAAAGTCCAGGATAGGACAGATACCTCACTTGGGCTTTGGTAGCAAGAATAGGTTTGAGTAAAATCCCTTCAATCTGTGGCAGTGCTGATATAAAGCACTGGAATAAGAGGTGGTCCAGGGCCTTCTGAAAAGCTAACTTCCTTGAACAGTTTTTGGATGACTTGAAAGAAGAAAGCATTTCCAACCCTACCCCTCTACCTGTTCTATATCGCTGTATTTTGAACCTCTGTATTTTCTTCTATTTTCTCATGTAATCTTTATGACATTGAGGTGTACGTATCAGAGAAGAACTGAGATCCTGATGATCAAGGCTGATCTCTCAGGTGTGCCAGTTTATGAAGCTGAGATGAGGCCTGGAGAACATGTTCTTCACTTCTCAGCACAGGACACACTCTTCTGTCATTCACTTTTACACAGATGACCAGTTTATGAAGGTGAGATCTAAAGACTGTACTGGCCGTCTCTGTAAAATATCTCCGTCCCAGATTATCCAGCCCAGAGGTGGAGAATATGGGTGAGAAGCTGCTGTAATATGAGGAAGGAGGCTTCTTTCTTCCTAATATCAACAGCAAGCTTAAAAGATTGATATAATAACTATATATATATATATATATATATTTATTTGTGTATATATGCATTTCATTCTCTAATGTATTAGAATATATATATATATATATATATATATATATATATATATATACACATACATACATACATACATACATAATGTTTGGGGTTTCTAAGTAATTTTCTAGCAAAAAAAATTATTTTAACTTGTACACAAGTTTGAAAAATAGGCCCGGTCCTTAAGTGGTTAAAGAATATGCCAAAATGTGTGTGAAAAAACGAGTTAAAAAAAGCGCCAGTGCTTATTAGTTTCACTTTTAAAACTCAGCTGCTCTGTAATCACACAGGTATCTCAGGAGATCACAGGCAGCCCTCCCCCTTCTACTTAGATCTCAGGTGTTCTCAGAGGAAAATTGTATCCTCTCTTCTCCTTCTGAGAACAAATGTTCTCCGCTTCATAAACAGGGGAAGATTTTTCTGAGAACTGCTGATAACTGAAATGAGATAAATGATCTCTGTTTAATAAACGTACACCTTAATCTCAGGTTTCACAGATGATATTCTTATTGACCAAGTTTTACTCTCAAATGACCTGATGGTATGTGGAGGTTCATACCAGTAACATGCAATCATTTCATTAGCTTTTCCATCACCTTGAGGGAGGACAGGCTCCTTTAACAATTATGAACTTCCTGAGTATACTCCAGACCACCATAGCTCTATTCAACCACTTGCCCTCTGGAAGATTAACCCCCCTTCATTACCAGGCCATTTTTTTGTGATACGGCACTGCGTTATTTTAACCGACAATTGAGTGGTTTGCAACTACCCAAATAAAATGTATGTCATTTTTTTCCCCCAAATAGAACTTTATTTTAGTGGTATCTGATCACCTCTGGTTTTATTTTGTGCTATAAACAAAAAAAGGCAGACAATTTTGAAAAAAAAAAAACACCAATATGTTTTACTTTTTGCAACAAAACACATCCAATATTTATTTTTTTAAACCAAATTTCTTTATCAATTTAGGCCAATATGTATTCTGCTACATATTTTTGGTTAAAAAAAAATCCCAATCAGCATATATTGACTGTAGACGCTATAACTTTTGTGCAAACCAAACTATGGGATATTTTTATTTATATATTCTTACTAGTAGTCGCGGCAATCAGCGAATTATAGCGGGACTGCAATATAGTGGTGGACAAATCGGACACTGACAGTTTTTGGGGACCAGTGACACTAATACAGATCAGCGCTAAAAATATTCACTGTCCTGACACTGGCTGGGCAGGGGTTAATATCAGGGGCAATCAAAGGGTTAAACGTGCTTCTAGCCAGTGCTTCTGTACTGTGGGGGGAGGTGCTTTTACTAAGGGAAGGCATAGATCCGTGTCCCTACTTTTCAGGAACATGGGATCAATGCCTTCCCTACTGACAGAACGGCGAATCTGCCTTGTTTACACAGGCAGATCACCATTCTGCCTGTGTACTGAATAATCGGTGGACATCAAGTTCATGGTACCTGCCTCTGCACTCCCGCTGTGCTGGCCTGCTGGTAGCGCACCCCAGACCTAGAAGTGTCAGATCGCGTAATAGGTACGTGATCTGGCACAGAGCGGCCACCCTACCGCAGTATATCTACGGTGGGCGGTCCGCAAGTGGTTAAATAAAAAGCGTAGTTCTTTAAAGCATAATGTGCTAATAAATATTGGTTCTGACAAGTTTACATGTCACACTTAAGCTTATAAATCTTATATATGCTTTTTACCAAGATGTGCAACTTTCTAAAACTAAATGGCCAGATGTATGTAATTGGACCTTACAAAGTTTGTCCAATAAAAATATATTGAAACAGAAAGAAGAAAGTGGTGGGACAGTATTTAGCATTCTTCTGTAACCACTGATTGAACCCACAGGTCTGTGACACAGAGTAATGCAAACTGCAATAGACATCCCCCCACTCTTTGGAGTGAAGGTGCAAGCTTAGGTTTTGAAGTTGAAGCCTTAAAAGAGCCTCATGGTGCTCTATGTGAAGAGAAGCTAGGAGTCCCCGAGGGGTTATTGGCACCATTCTCTAGGAAAGCAAAACTTTCACATCTGTAACCTCTTTTATGGATTGGTTAAATGCCTCACCAAGTAGGGTTTTTTCTTGAAAAGGCATACATGTGAGGGAAGCTGATGCATCTTCCACTGTACAATCCTGAAGAACAGCTGTGGTCTGACAAACAAAAATAGCAGCAACAGAAGGTTGCAGGGCTGGGCCTAGCAGGTTAAAGAGCTTTTAAGAACGTCTCAAATTTTTTTCAGCAGATTCTTTAAAAGACGGAATATTTTGGTACAGTGTGATGATTCACAAAGATTCCCCAGCAGACTTACCAGCTAGCCTGCAAAATAATCAAATTGACCCTAACAATTCATATTAAAAACAGAAGGTTTTGTTTGCACACATTTGCAAATATATGCGTAAGCGGCAGTGCCCACATCAGGGCTCCTCTGCATACTGCTATAACTATAATTTTCATAGTCTCCTACATTTGAACACATACAGCAGTGGATAGAGGGCAGGTATGTCTTTGGGGGGCCCATCCCTCCAGTTATACTGCGGCATGTTGGCTTGGTTGCGTGAATCGCCGTAGCTGTACATCGGTCCCTTCAATAGCTATAGCAGGTGCCGATGCGTGTGGCGGGCAGCCATGATGTCCGCCAGCCACCCCTCTACAGAGAGACAGAATGGGGATCTGTCAATATAAACATTGTCTGTTTCTAGTGATTAGGAACAGTGATCTCTCTGTACTCCGTCAGTACACTCCCCCCCAGTTAGAAACAACTCCCTAAGGAACACGTAACCTCTTGATCGCCCCCTAGTGTTAACCCCTTCCCTGCTAGTGCCATTTATACAGTGAGCTATTTTTATCTATGATCACTGAAATATTATCACTGGTCCCAAAAAAAAGTTTCACAAGTGTCTGATCTGTCTGCCGCAATGTCACAGTGTTGCCAAAAATTGCTGATTGCCATTACTAGTTAAAAAAAATAAAAAAACAGTAATAAAAATGCCATAAATATATCTCCTATTTTGTAGATGCTATAACTTTTTGCACAAACCAATCAATATACGCTTATTGCGATTTTTTTTGTAGAAGAATACATATTGGCCTAAACTGATGAAGACATTTTTTGGGGGATATTCATTATAGCAAAAAGTAAAAAAAAAAAAAAAATTTTTCAAAATTGTCGGTCTTTTTTTTGTTTATAGCGCAAAAAATAAAAACCGCAGAGGTGCTCAAATACCACCAAAAGAAAGCTCTATTTGTGGGAAAAAAAGGACATCAATTTTGTTTGTGTACAGCATATCGCAAAAAATGGCCTGTTCATTAAGTGGGTAAATCCTTCCAGGGCTGAATTGGTTAAAGGCACATGAGAGGTGTACAGTGTGATGCTTGTTTAGAACAGAGATGGCAAGGTCAATTACGGGAATAAGTGTAATAAAGTGAGGCACTAATTAAACTTCAAAATTCATAATGAAACAATCCCACAATTGATAGTATAATAAATAAAACAAAGTCCCACAATTAGTCATATATTAATAGCCCACTTCTTTGTAAACTTTTTCACTGGATTGAGTTTGGAAAATATGTTTTGGGAAGTAAAATTCCTTTCAGGAGTAACCAAATCATCCATTCTATCTGTTCATGAACAGGGAGGAGTGTGATTTGTGGATCTCGTGCAAAAAAGGGGCTGGCGGGTCAGGTGAAGACCTTTTGTATAATGCCAAGGCTTTTGGGGACAGAGGCAATGAGCTTTTAAACTTTAGCAAGCATGTTGTGTGAAGCTCCTTATTCAATATAATGACATGCTGGGGAGAGAAATCTTCCGCAACATCCTCAAACAGTGCATTAACACCCTCTTCACTCCCTTCTGATTCAGCGTCCTGTAAGATTAGTATACCAGGATCCGACTCAGTTGAGAAACAGAAGTGGGAGAAGAGGTGGGCCATTCTTGAGTACTGGATATAGATGGCTGAATTAAGGCCATAATCTGAGGAGTTACATAGATGCAGAAAGTTCTGCTTTTGTCTGGAAGGCCATTTGTTGCATGCCTGAAATAGAGCAAGAACCAGATGCTGGTGGTTGAGTTTTAGTGCCAAGTTTAGAAAGTCTATACTGTGTTAACTGTGAATATATTCCAAACATACCCCCATTTATACAGCATCAGTCACAGATACAGGATGGCCCTGTCTTGTTCACGATGCTGGATTGTATATAAAGTCTGGACTTTGCCTGTCACAGTCGGCATAGCCCTGAGGGGTTCTTCAAAAACGTGTTCCATAGTAATGGCCCACGGCCCTATAAAAGCACCCTGTGACTAACTCAACACGATGCACAGAGTGCCAAGGTTAACACCACAAGCAGGATTCAGTGCCTGAAGCAACATTATAGGCAATTCCCACAGTATGAAGTCTGACTCCCAAGGTTTTGCTATGGTTGCATCAATCTGGATTCACTGCTTCCAAGTAGGCATTAGAAGGCAGTGAGGTTGATTAAAGAAAATAAAGAAAAATAATACATTTGTGTAAATGATTTCTCCAGGAAGAGGTCCATCACCTACAGAAACTAATGAAAAACTGAGGACTCATGGAATGGGTTACAGGGGAGGTGCCCCAGGGGGGCAGGAACTCAAAAACTTGCCAGCGTCCAAGCCTATAACTCATGGCATATGATTAAGAGGCTTGCGTCCTGTACGATATTAAGTTACATAAAGCACCAGTTTGAGATAGCACATCCCTGTGGCCTCTAAGGATAGAGGGTATGCATGGCCAATATGACAGTATGAAATGTTAGAACATAAGCATTTAAAATCTAAGAACTGTATATTTGACTTTATGGCCTCAATTTCTCCCATATCATACCTGTTGATTCTGTCAAAAATAGGCTTGGCAAGTCGTTTTTTTTCAAATGTCATAAATCAGAACTGAATTTTCCGGTAACCATGTCACTACTCCAGATGCAATCCTGGCTTACTGGTGGATGGGCTATGCACGATTCCAACCATCCCAGATAAACTTAACTCACCAACTCTAGTTTATTTTTCTCATAACAGGTGTACACTTAAAAACAAGTCAGCAGTTGCAGTTTTCATAGGAGGATGCCATTTCTCATGTTCTCCTAAACAGGCTTTAAAACTTCATCCAAAGTATATAAAGTAAAAGGTAAAATTCCTTCTGAGCAAAATAGAACTTGGGCTCTTACCCCTCATGCAACTAGTGGCACAAGCTCTGGACTTGGAGAGAGGATGGGTGTAGCAAACACCCTTGTGCCCTCCCCTTTTTTGTTCCCCCCCCCCCCCCCCCTTTCCCTTGCCTCTTAAAATATGTAAACCAAGAGAAATTACAGTTGTGAACTTCCTGTGCTCAGTATGGGCTCAATTCAAGAAATGTTATCCACTACTTTAAGATAGCTAAATAGCTGGTTGTTAAGGAGTTGTCACCCGCCGCATCATCAACAACTATGACTCATCTGCTGTCAGTGGGATTCCCTGCCGACTGCAGAATATAAACAAAAGAAAAGTCAGTATTAAAAAAATAAAAATAAAACAAATACTGTTGGATTCCCTCCATACCAGGTACTTTAGGGCCGATATGGATTTCAGGGAGAACCTCATCCATGGAAAAGGTGGACTCCCACTTCTGAACCATACCAGGTGACATGCCCTGAACGTGGGGTGCCCTTTCCCCCCAAAGCACCTTGTCCTCATGCTGATGAGGACAAGGACCTCTTTCCCCACAACCCTGGCCTGGTGGTTGTGGGAGTGCAGGGTTGACTTATCGGAATCTGGAAGACCCCACAGCCCCCCATGTGAACAAGTATGTGGTACTCATTCAGCAAAAAAAAAAAGTATCCAAAGTAAATAAAAACCTAAAGCCAGGTTTTGATAAGTCCTTTATTAAAAATAAAAGGATAAACAACATAAATGTCCCCCAAACAAAATCTGACCTGAAGGGCCTGGTATATTTTGAGGGCCAACGTCTCTTTTGTTGACAGCAGATGAGTCATGTTTGTTAAAGATGCAGTGAGTGCCAGCTCCTTAACACAGGTATTCACTGGTTAAGAGCGCCAGGGGGGCGCACTGGTCCAAATAATTTGGTGGAGGGGGGATTACGGTGTGGAGTTGTCTTTCATGGGTTGGCTTGGACCCTTAGTTTCAGGGAAAGGAACTCTTAAGGCATCAGCATACAAAGACATGTTGGACAATTTCATGCTCCCAACTTTGAGGGAACAGTTTGGGGATGACCCCTTCCTGTTCCAACAAGACTGCACACCAGTGCACAAAGCAAGGCCCATAAAGACATTGATGAGCGAGTTTGGGGTGCAGGAACTTAACTGGCATGCACAGAGTCCTAAACCTCAACCAGATAGAACACCTTTGGGATGAATTAAAGCGAAGACTTCAGGCCAGGCCTTCTCGTCCAATATCAGTGCCTGACCTCACAAATGTGCTTCCTGGAGATTGGTCAAACATTCCCATAGACACACTCCTAAACCTTGTGGACAGACTTCCCCAGAAGAGCTCAAGCCGTCACAGCTGCAAAGGGTGGGCCAACTCAATATTGATCCCTATGGACCAAGACTGGGATGCCATTAAAGTTCATGTGCATGTAAAGGCAGGTGTCCCAATACTTTTGAGGAAGAGGCAGAGGAAAATTAACTCATCGCTGTGATGTTACTGCTCTATCAGGGTCCAATCACAGCCTGGATGGGGTTACCCAGGTTGTATTTGTTTAACTGCAGACATACACCTGGCTCTTGTCTGACTGGTAGGGCTATGTATATCTCAGGACAGGATGAGCAAAAATACAAATCCCTTTATCTAGCTCATTTATTTGTTTTTCTAGACTACAGCTTTAAGTTATTGGTAAACCATTCCACGTGTCTCCCTCTGAAAACAAATTTAAAGCATTAATAGCATGAGTAAGAAAAGTCTCAGAGTATAAATGTTTGGTACCAGCCAATAAGCAACCATACTTAAAGCGGAGTTCCACCCGAAAATAAAACTTCCACTGATCCGATGTCACATTTGGCACCTTTCGGGGGGGGGGGTATTTGCTCCCACTTCTGGCTAAAGAGCATTGCAGAAGCCGCGGCGAAAAATACGCCATGTCCGGCCCCTCCTCCGCCACCTCGCTGTCTTCTGGGAGACACACAAGTCCCAGAAGACAGCAGGGACCATTAAGAACACGCAGCGCGACTCGCGCATGCGCAGTAGGAAACAGGCTGTGAAGCCGCAAGGCTTCACTTCCTGATTCATATAGAAAAATTGGTTAAAGATCAGTACTCACTATTAGTTACCACAACACTGGGTGTTATATACTCGTGTGGTGTCCAAAGATTTGCAGGCTCACCAATAATAGGTGTGGTCTCTGTGCCTAAATACTTTGAAAGAGAAGATTACAGGGGAAAGATTCCCACTGAAGAGAGACACAGGTGGATCATGCTGCATAATAAGGGACAAATTTTATTTGAAAAATATGTTTAATACAAACAGAGCCAAGACCAGGTACCCACCACCAACACCAAGATCATATTAAAAATAGACAACGTTGTCTGTTTAAGAGCAGCTGCATCACGCTTCAACCATGCATGCACACACCTATAGCAAGGCTATTGTTAATTGGAGTAGATCGTGTTTTATGGATCATACTGATGGTATCAATGACATGCACCATACATAGCAAAGTCCGTTCTTTCACTATATTTTATTAGAAACCCTGTTAAAAAAAAAAACCCTGCTAAACGGTAGTTGATTGAGACAAGTTGCTGGTCCCACAGAGACAGCTTTAATTAAGATTACAGCAAAAAATAGCTGTCAGTGTGGAGAGATGATTATAGTCCACAGTTAGTATCCAATCTGAAGGCATAGATGTACAGTTTCCCAGAATGGAATTGCATGTATTCACAGGATCTAGCTGTTGGAAAAACAATAGCTCAATGATGCTATTATGAAGCTGGCTAATATTGGCTGAAAAGTAACAAACAGCAGGAGGCAAAGTAAAAGAATGCAGCTAAAAGACCTATGGTTCGTTCACCCGCCCATTCATGGAGCGATATAATCACAGTCCTGTACTATCTTTCTCCGGTCCGAGGGGCTGTATGTGCCATCCTGTATGCTCCATTTGTTGAGCGGGATCCGTGGGGCTTCCAGTGAGCAGTTTGCTGTCAGCACTATGTAAGTGTCAGGTCCTCTGGGCCACCATCTGCTTGTCTCAGCCGAGACAGTCTCCGCCAGCTTCAAGCAATCAGCTGCGTATGCACAGGCGTGATGACATACATCATCCACGACGCATATAGCGTCTCTGTTGTGATGCCAAATCCGACATGTTTCACCAGGAACTCGTTTTTTTTTTTTTTTTTCAAGGATAGGAGGGGCATGAGTTGTGTTTCTATTTATACTGCAGTTAATACCTCCCACTTTCAATCTCGGGGTCGCTATATTAAGGGTCCTTTCACACTGGGGCGGTTTGCAGGCGCTATTGCGCTAATAATAGCGCCTGCAAACCGACCCGAAACAGCCGCTGCTTTAATTCCAGTGTGAAAGCCCCGAGGGCTTTCACACTGGAGCGACGCGCTGGCAGGACGGTAAAAAAAGTCCTGCCAGCAGCATCTTCGGAGCGGTGAAGGAGCGGAGTGTATACCGCTCCTTTACTGCTCCTGCCCATTGAAATCAATGGGACGGCACGGCTATACCGCAGGCAAAGCGCCTCTGCAGAGGCGCTTTGCGGTGGTTTTAACCCTTTCTCGGCCGCTAGCAGGGGGTAAAACAGCCCCGCTAGCGGCCGCATACCGACGGTAAAGCGCCGCTTACAATAGACAATGTTAGAGTCATCACTAGATGTCATGTCCCATATAGAACATCACACTATCTTTCTCTTCCACTATTCAGAGGCAATTAGATTTGGGCATACATTTGCAGACACGGATTGATACTTTTTCAGCAAAATTAAAAATAGAACAGGTTGACTTAACAGATATCTTAAATAATAAAGACATAGAATCAGACCTACGTAATATCAGGGAAAGACAGTAAAAAAAATGAAAATAGAAAAAAAAAAGGCTGAATAGAGGTTAAGCAACTATTAACCACTTCTGCCCCGGAAGAATTTACCCCCTTCTTTACCAGAGCACTTTTTGCGATTCGGCACTGCGTCGCTTTAACTGACAATTGCGTGGTCCTGCGACGTGGCTCCCAAACAAAATTGACGTCCTTTTTTTCCCCACAAATAGAGCTTTCTTTTGGTGGTATTTGATCACCTCTGCGCTATAAACAAAAAAATAGCGACAATTTTGAAAAAAAACACACATTTTTTACTTTATGCTATAATAAATATCCCCCAAAAATATATAAAACATTTTTTTTCCTCAGTTTAGGCCGATACGTATTCTTCTACATATTTTTGGTAAAAGAAGAAAAAAAAAAAAAAAAAAATCGCAATAAGCGTTTGATTGGTTTGCGCAAAAGTTATAGCGTCTACAAAATAGGGGATTGTTTTATGGCATTTTTATAGATTTTTTTTTTTTACTAGTAATGGCGGCGATCAGCAATTTTTATCGTGACTGCGACATTATGGCGGACACATCAGACAATATTGACACATTTTTGGGACCACTGGCATTAATACAGCGATCAATGCTATAAAATTGCATTGATTACCGTAAAAATGCCACTGGCAGTGTAGGGGTTAACCACTAGGTGGTGCTGTAGGGGCTAAGCGTGTCCTAAGGCGTGATTCTAACTGTGGGGGGGAGGGGCTGTGTGTGACACATCACTGATCACCGCTCCCGATTACAGGGAGCGTGATCAGTGTCAGTGTCATTAGGCAGAACGGGGAGATGCTTGTTTACATTAGCATCTCCCCGTTCTTCCTCACCGTGAGACAATCGGTGAGGAGTTCCCGGCGGGCGCTCAAGCCGCTTTTTAAAGGGCAACGTACAGGTACGTTAATCTGCCTGTACGTGCCCTTCTGCCGCAGTATATCTGCGTGATGCGGTCGAGAAGCGGTTAATCGCTATGCAGCATTTTCAGTAAACAGTCGCATATATCACTATGAATTGATTAGGGCTAGAAGACTATGTGTCTCTCTATATTTGTTATTATTACTATACTTTGCTTTATACACAGCAGCTGAATTCAGTGAAACAAAAGATATTCACATAGTTCGACATGCATCCAATATGGATAGGTTTTTCATTCCAGAAAGGGCCTAAACTTGCATTATGTAAGTTTAATTTAAAGTGGTCAGCAGGTATGAAAGTTATGCGATTATTAATTTCAAGATAACATAAATTTAACTAAACCTGAAAAACCACATGTTTAATTATAAATTAGTTTGAGCCCATAGAGGATGCATATATATGGATCTTGAGTAGTTGAATAACAGCTGCCTGAAGTATACAAAGAAATCACATACAGACAAAAGGGGAGAGGGAGAGGGAGAGGGAGAGGGAGAGGGAGAGGGAGAGGGAGAGGGAGAGGGAGAGAGAGAGAGAGAGAGAGAGAGAATGAAGCCCTAGTTATGTGACTATTAATTGCTATGTAGCATTTTCAGCAGACAGTCGCATATATCACTATAAATTGATTAACCACTTCCCGCCCGCCCTATAGCGGATTGACGTCCGGGAAGTGGTTCTGTTATCCTGACTGGACGTCATATGATGTCCAGCAGGATAACATGCCGCAGCGCGCCCCCGGGGGCGCGCATCGCGGCGATCGGTGGAGCGGTGTGTCAGTCTGACACACCGCTACACTGATCTTGGTAAAAAGCCTCCGGCGGAGGCTCTTTACCACGTGATCAGCCGTGTCCAATCACGGCTGATCACGCTGTCAATAGGAAGAGCAGTTGATCGGCTCTTCCTCACTCGCGTCTGACAGACGCAAGTAGAGGAGAGCCAATCGGCGGCTCTCCTGGCAGGGGGGGGTCTGCGCTGATTGTTTATCAGCGCAGCCCCCCCGCAGATCACCACACTGGACCACCAGGGATCGCCACTAGGACCACCAGGGAAGGGGCAACATGTGGATGGCCAGGTATATACCCCATGGCCATCCACATGTGCCCAGTGTGCCAATCAGTGCCCACAAATGGGCACTGATTGGCACAATTATGTTGCAGTGATGCCCAGCAATGCCACCCTTAGGGGCATCACTGCAAATAAGCAATGCCATCAGTGCCACCCATCAGTGTCCATTCATGCCACCTGTCAGTGCCCATCTGTGCCAACTATCAGTGCCACCCACGAGTGCCCATCAATGCCACCTATGAGTGCCCATCAGTGCCGCCTATAAGTGCCCATCCGTGCCACCTATGAGTGCCCATCAGTGCCGCATACCAGTGCCACCTATCAATGCCCATCAGTGCCACCTATCAGTGCCCATCAGTGCCGCCTATCAGTGCCACCTCATCGGTGCCACCTCATCTGTGCCCATCAGTGCCGCCGTATCAGTGCCCGTCAGTACAGCCATATCAGTGCCCGTTATTGAAGAAAACGTATTTATTTACAAAAAGTTTTAACAGAAACAAAGAAAAACGTGTTTTTTTCAAAATTTTCGGTCTTTTTTTATTTGTTGCGCAAAAAATAAAAACCGCAGAGGTGATCAAATACCACCAAAAGAAAGCTCTATTTGTGGGAACAAAATGATAAAAAATTTGTTTGGGTACAGTGTCCAGTGACCACGCAATTGTCATTCAAATTGCGACAGCGCTGAAAGCTGAAAATTGGTCTGGGCGGGAAGGTGTCTAAGTGCCTGGTATTGAAGTGGTTAAGGCTGAAAGACTGTATATGTCTTTCTATATTCCTATACTTTACTCTATACACAGCAGCTGTATTCAATAAAATAGAGGATATTCACATGATTCGATATGCATCCAATACGGCTCCAAGCAAAGCCGATAGGTAATTCACTCCAGATAGGGCCTAAACTTACATTGTGTAGATTTACTTTAAAGTAATCAGCAAGTATGAAAGTTATGTGAATATTGATTTCAAGATAACATAAATTTAGCTGAACCTGAAAAAAATGCATATTTCATTATAAATTAGTTTAAGCCCAAAGTGGATGCATATAAGGCTCTTACAGATGCAGTATACAGAAAAGTCACATACCTCAAGTGTACTGTATATCAAATACAAACAAAAAATATATAATTAGGCCCTAATTAATCTAAAAATGTCTGGAGGCTACATTCTGTGTTTAGGCTTTGAGGCATACGTGTTTTATAATTGGAAGATCCACATCTTCTCCTTTTGGAGTAGGATCATGTCAAAATCGCCCCGTGTAGGTAAATTTAGGGTATAAATCCCTTTGATATGGATGCCAGCGGTATTGCCATTATGGTGATCTGCGAAGTGTAACGCAAGTGGGGACATGTCCTCTCTTTTTTGTTTGTTATCTTCTTTAACTGCATTTATATGCTTCTTAAAATGTTCCCCGGTGCGGACCCGGAGCTGTCTTTTGGTTTTTCCAATATTTATGGCATGGACACTCCAGCATATAAATAACCCTGGAGGTTGCACAATTAATAAAATTCTTGATTTGGAATGAGACACGAGTCGCATCAGTGAACATTGTAGTCCTCTCAACAAATTTTCACAGCTGGCAATCTCCGCAGGCATGCATTTCCTTGAGGGAGGGGGGGCAGTCTGTCTTTCTTTTTCTAGTGTATTCTGAATGTACTAGTACATCTTTTAGATTCCTTGCTCTCCTGGCAATCTTTTGGGGGCGAGGACCAACAATTTAGCCCCCAATGCTTTTGAAGTATGCTCAAAAGACGATGATTTTCGCAAGGAGGCAACTGAAATGTTTGCCAGATTTAAAGATAGGGGTTACCCCCCCCCCAAAAAAAAAAGCAAGCACACAAAAAAGCCTAGTTGACAGATGGAAGAGATCTTCTGGCTGACAAAACAATCTCCATTAATGGAAGCAAAAAACTGACATCTATACAAGCTCCATTAAGAATTATTACTAATTTTTTTTTTTCTATTTTCAGTTTATTTCTGCCTCTCTCTGATGTTATGTAGGTCTGATTCTACGTCTTTATTATTTAAGATATCTGTTAAGTCAACCTGTTCTATTTTTAATTTTGCTGAAAACTTATCAATCCGTGTCTGCAAATGTATGCCCAAATCTAATTGCCTCTGAATAGTGGAAGAGAAAGGGTGTGATGTTCTATATGGGAGATGACATCTAGTTATGATTCTTAATATAGCAACCCTGAATTGAAAGTGGGAGGTATTAACTGCAGTATAAATAGAAACACAACTCATGCCCCTCCTATCCTTGAAAAAAAAAAGAGTTCCTGGTGAAACATGTTGGAAGTGGCATCACAACAGAGACCCTATATGTGTCGTGGATGATGTATCTCATCGCGCCTGTGCATACGCAGCTGATTGCTTAAAGCTGGCTGAGACAAGCAGACAGTGGCCCAGAGGACCTGACACTTACATAGTGCTAACAGCAAACTGCTCACTGGAAGCCCCACGGATCCCGCTCAACAAACGGAGCATAAAAGATGACACATACAGCCCCCCGGACTGGAGAAAGATAGTACAGGACTGTGATTATATCGCTCCATTAATGGTCGGGTGAGCGAACCATAGGCCTTTTAGCTGCCTTCTTTTACTTTGCCTCCTGCTGTTTGTTACTTTTCAGCCAATATTAGCCAGCTTCATAATAGCATCATTGAGCTATTGTTTTTCCAACAGCTAGATCCTGTGAATACATGCAATTCCATTCTGGGAAACTGTACATCTATGCCTTCAGATTGGATACTAACTGTGGACTATAATCATCTCTCCACGCTGACAGCTATGTTTTGCAATAATCTTAATTAAAGCTGTCTCTGCATGACCAGCAACTTGTCTCAATCAACCACCGTTTAGCAGGGTTTTTTTGTTAAAAGAGTTTCTAATAAAATATAGTGACAGAACGTCATGCATGGTGCATGTCACTGAAACCATCAGTATGATCCATAAAAGACTAACTACTCCAATTAACAATAGCCTTGCTATAGGTGTGTGCATGCATGGTTGAAGCGTGATGCAGCTGCTCTTAAACAGACAACGTTGTCTATTTTTAATATGATCTTGGTGTTGGTGCCTGGTCATGGCTCTTTTTGTATTAAACATATTTATCTAATAAAATTCATCCCTTATTAAGCAGCATTGTCCGCCTGTGTCTCTTTTCAGTGGGAATCTTTCCCCTGTAATCTTCTTTCACTTCCTGATTCCCTTCCTGAAGATCCCGGCCCCTTCACCTGGAGCAGAGGGAAGAGTCCACTTCAGGTGAGGACATCACGGGAGTCCTGGAAAGGTAAATGTCCTTATTTTAAATGTCAGCAGCTGCAGTATTTGTAGCTGCTGACTTATTTTATTTTTATTGTAGGAAGAACTCCACTTTAAACATCTTGTTTATGTTTTGGAATGTACTGTAGCATACTGATTGTGGTCATGAAAATATTTATAAAAAGAGAAAAGTATTCTTCAGTTGCAGTTCCATTCTACAACTGAGACTATAATGTACTCAAAAGAGCTGAACTAATGTAAGGACATAGAATACAAAGTCAAAATTTTCATAAAAGTACCAGATAATGATGTGACTGTTATCCAATATAAATACAGCTTCTGCAGTTTCAGTGGTGATTCAAACAAATGTTTCTGAATCTTAGGAGAAAACAATATGCTGCAAATAGGAAGGTAGGTACATCTACCTTATAGTACAGTACAGATGTGCTTTCATTATGTCTTATATTTTAGGCTCAAGAGAAACAATGCGACAGAATGTAGGATTAGTTTGCAACAGCGAAAGAATTATAGAAGCAGTACAGAACTGAAAAAGATATAAAGCATAGGAGGAAATAGTGAAGAAAAGGTAAGACTGCACAAATGTAAAGACTAAGGCATTAACAAAAAAAGTTAATATGTTGCTAATGGGTCAATGTATTACACTACAGATTTATTTATGTTTTTGTATACAAAATAAGGATATGGCCCTATGCATCAATTTAGGCTACAGGAGGGAAAATTTTTTTTTTTTTATCGGGCTCAACTAAAATTCGTGTATTATTGCATGGTATCCAATTTTTAATCTCACATAAAATTAACAGAAATACAGGTGCCTTCACACTATGTGGGGTGAACAAATTTCCTTTTAATTAAACTAATGTTGGGTTCCAAATGTAACACCATGAGCTCTTTGAAAATGGATAAGTCATCTCTTAAGGCACCCGCATGTTTAATGAGATTGAGACATTATACAAAAAATATTTGGTACAATTTCAACATACAGGATGTACAAGGCAGCCAAGCAATTTGTAGAACTAAACATTCTAAGGTCTGTAGATGGAACTTGTGCTGCACTATCAGGGAAAAGGAGCTTGATCAACATGTTCAGAATAGGATTTTGTATTCATTGCTGAGAGAAAACTTCTCTTGGAGTTAAAGTGAGGGACGCAATAAGTGTTTCACCTTTGGATTATACTGCTGCCTACAGCAGGATTGGACACAGGCATACTGTAGGCCAGTCTAACATTTTCCCTCATACTACCAACATGTCTCAGTAGCAAAGTAGTTCAAGAGGAAAAAACAAAAAACAAAAACTAAAACACACAGAACTGGGGACAACCTGCAGCTCAAAGAACTGCCTGAAAAACCTTATATCTGAAGATGGCAGGTAAAGCCACTGGTGGAACTTGGAAAACATTTGAACAGATGACAAGGTGACAGCCTTGCAAATCTGAGAAACACTTGATGTCAAAGACCAAAAGCACTCAAATCTAGTTGACTGTCTGAGCCACCTATTGTTCATGAAGGAGAAACTGATGCACCCTTATGGGGTTCATTCGAGATCATCTTCTCTAAGCAGTGGCTAAGAGTAGCTTTTTGTGAACTGGAGCTAAGCAAAGGAACAGGAGGAGTTGTCCTGGTTGAGTTGAAAGGCATAACCTAACTTAGGAAGAAGGAAGTACTGAAACTTACCACCACCTTGTCACAGTGCAAAATCAAGTTATCCTGTTCAGACACCAACATCAGAGAGATGACGGCTACAAAGAATACCACCTTATAGTGGAGAGTAGAGAACAGGGTTTCTAAGGGGTGCAAATGACAGTTTCTGAGATTTAGATCGCATGGAAACTCTCTGCACAAAGGTCTTAATCAAGGGGTGAGAAGCCAATGGTTTCTGAAAGAAAACAAAGAACACAAACCTGACCCTTAATAGTGTTGAGAGGCAAATGCTGGTCTAAACACAGCCGCAGGATAAAAAGGAATTGCTCCCATGGAGAAAATTCGAGGTTGGAAGTGCCTAGACTCTCACCAAGTGAAGAATGCCATTTACATCGGATGATGGACCTTGCGGGAGGTAGCATTCCTAGCCTTTAGCATCAGAGGAATCAGATTCTGAGATGCCTTGTCTCGCAAAACCTGGACTAAAACAATCAAAGGTCCTGGAATACTTCTGGATGTAGGGACCACTCCCCCAAGTCCAGGCACTGTTGGCTGCATAGACAATATGCAGGCAGATTTCCTCATAGTATGTACAAGGCAGAAGGAACGTGAAATTCTGCCAACAACCTGATCGTTAGCAGAATGATCCAATGCTCCAGAGACATCCAAATCAACCAGAGTTTCAGAGTGTTGATCATGAGACAAGACTCCAATTTCAACAAGGTCCCCAGGATTCCTCCCTATTCCAACAGGCTGGCACCCAACAGGCTTCCTCAGCCATCAGGTCAGAGACAACGTGGTCCTCGATACCAAACAAATCAGTCTGTCTTGGACTTATCCGACAATCACAGAATTTTGTGTTGTAGAGGTCTGGAGCAAACTGGTCAAATTGGATTGACTCAAAAAGGAGGCCATCGTCAGGCCCAGGACTCTCATACAAAAGCAGTAGGACTCCTTAACTGGACAGCTTAAATCTGAGATCCATGAGTCTGAAGTTTCTTCTGTGGAAGAAACACACTGTCCTGAGCTGTGTCCAGGACTAGATCCAGATTCTCCTAATTAGTTGGTTACAGCATCGATTTCTGAGGGTTCAGGAAGCATCCAAACCACTGCAGTGGCTGGAAGTTAAAGTTACATTGTCCACAAAGGTTAACAAAAGCCGCCCCCCCCCCCCCCCCAACCTCCGAAAAGTGGAGACACACCTTCATACGGAGAAAGGCTTGTCTAAACATTTGGCAGATTTTGAGCTCTAGACATTGTGGGTGGACTGGGAGCAAAACTGTGAGGGGGGGGGGGGGGGGTCTCAATACACAGGGTGCAGTAGTAGAGTAGTAAAGGGATATTAGAGTTAGAAGACTTTTCTGACCTTTTTCTTAGGCTTCTTGAGGAAGACTGGTGCTCTTGACACCAGTGGCAACCCTGATAATGGTACTAGTAGTTCTGGGAAATCATTCTTCTAAGGCCACTTTAAGGTGGAACACTGCTTGATACAAAATGAGGGTTGACCACTTTTGTATAAAATCCTTCCCAAACTGACACAATGCTAATAAGCGCTTGGGGGAGCAAACAAATTGTTAGTGTGTTTCCAAGCTCTGTAGCGAAAGTTGGAGCAGTGGGTGCAATAGGAAAATCTTTGCGGCCTTAGGGGCTCTAAAGGACAAGACTAAAAATAGCACTGAAACAAAGACAGATCCTCAGGAGGAAGCTCCTTCAGTCAAGACTGGAGGCTTAGAATCAGCACCAGATGGCTCAGAAGTCACCAAGGCCATGCTTAAATGAGTTGCAAATCAAAAAGGTAAATAAAAAGGGCGATTTCGGCCATAGAATTTTTTAGGATTGTAGGAAAAACCTCACTAAAAGGGCAGAGGAACCAGGCCCTGACCAAGCTAGGCGGCAATGACAGAATAGAGAGTTTAGGAGCAGAGAGCAAAAGGATTTTAGGCTGCAGACATCAGCAAGTATAGTGCAAGTGGCACCAGAGCCAATATGAGAGTTGAGCTGGGGCATCGGTTACAGTGGGAGTCATCCCTGGTTTCTAGAATCATGTTGTGACCGCATAACAGCAAGGCTACGTAGGGCTCAGGCAAAAGCAAGGGCTCAAGCACTCATGAAACCCAGAAAGCTAGTAGCAGGTGAGAGTCGGGTGGCTTTAGGTGATGAAAGACTGTTTTTAAGGTGTAATGTAACTGCTCACATAGCAGATCTTAAAGTGGATACGAAGACTTTTTAACAAAGTACGAGCAGGCAGGCTATTACCATGCAATGACCCTTCTGAAATAAAATACACCTACCTGCCTTCTCGCAGCCTTCTGCGGCATGTAAACTAAGCTGCGTATGCGCAGCTCAGGTTACATATCGGGTGGGTACCAGGACAACAGACTCCTGCACATGAGGAACTAAAGGTTTCTTCCAAACTACCGTCATATCAACCAGTCCAGTGGGTTCCGGATGCGGAACTCCAAGAGCCGGGTTGAGAACAGCCATACCAGATGGCTGCAATGTAAAAAACCAGCAGCTTTGTAGAGAAGAATGCTGAAGAATAATCTTGGATAAGAAAAAAAGGTTCTAATAAAATTAAAATTAGTCCTTAGATATCCAGAGCCTACAGTTTTTTTTTTTATTGCAGGTCTCCAATTCTCCTGTAATCAGCAACATACCTAATAGGTGAGACTTCCTGTGTCCCTCAGACAAGAAAATAGGTGTTCAGCTTCAATCGAATAAGGGTATGATCACTAGCAAAATTAAAATTATATCCTATTGTTTAGATCACTAGATTTACACCGGCTTCCTTTGTTCCTCTACCAATCAGATGAAACAGAATACAATATATAATTATGTATTTTTAGTTTTTAACAGTTATTTATTGCATTTTTGAGGGACTGAATTTTAGATACAATTTTCATGTTACCTACATACAGTGAATACCTTTTGGTAAAAAATATCCTATATACACTCTCTTCACATGCTTAGGAACCTGTGCCTTAAGCCACCAAGCTTCATGCTGCAGTGGTCACCAAGTTTTAGAAAACTTGTGGTCTTCGTGAAGGCTAAGTCACAGTTCAAAAATTACTGTATGCATTCTTGTCACATCCCTAGGAACGGATGTCATAGGCTACTGTGCATTATGTGGCAATGGTAACCAAATTCTGGAAAGCTTGTAGTCTTAAATCACAGTTCAGACTTTTTGCTGTATATAAGTGATAGCCAAGCTTTACAGGCAAGGTAGAAGAATTGTTTGCATCGGCTTGGGTATTATAAATGTAATTTTCAATGTCTAGGTAACTGAAATTCATGATCAGCTGTTTTGGCACAAAGCATGTTCATATAGAGTAATCAGTTGGCACCTCTGTCGTGAAAGTAATCTCCAGATGAATATGTGTCAGAAATGCCACTCTCCTTTTACAATATACCACCAAATTAGAATTGAAAAGTAATTACAACAGGGTGTACGTTGCTTTGTTAGAGATTATCTTTTTCCCTTCGTGTCTAAAATGTATTTTGTAATGACAAGTAAAGCTTATTACACGTGCTAAAATCTGATTGTAAAATCCCCTTTAGCTCTACCAACAAGTTTGTAAGCCAAAAGCCTGCCTGACTTGATACAAATTAACTGCATAAATTATGTTCTCATTATTATATAGATTTGGTAAATCTAAAGTTGACTGTACAAAGATTGTATGGCCATATTGGTTACCCTAAGTTGAGCAGATTATATTCAAGTGTGTGTATATGAGGGAATAGTAATTTTATTAAATGCAAATGAAATGAAGCTGTAGCAATAGGGAATTACATATCAAAAACAGTTTTTCAACAGCAGCTTGTAGTGACCAGAGTTGAGAAACTAATCCAATTCTCCAATTGCTACTGCAGAAAGAAAGAAACAAGTAGTTATTAAAGGCTATGTCTGTAAAAGCAGAAGATATTCAAGCAGGGTGGGAAAGTTTAGGCCATGGCTACTGAGGTAGACCAATTATTGCCTTATTGCCAACTCCAGTAAGTCATGGAATGTGTGATAAAAACCTCTCCTTTCACAATGTGCTACCAATTAAGGGCTTTTACAATTGAAGGTCTGTATATAAAATATGTATAGTGTTTCCCACCCTGGCAGAGAGATATGAATTATAAAAGCACAGTGGAGAGAAAACAGAGCTGAAGAAAGAAGAGGCAGCAGAGAGAGACAGAAGAGAGAATACAGAGCTACAGAAGTGTTTATTGAGCATGCTACAGAGGTAAGCAGAGTACACAAGATGAAATCAAAACCACCGTCAACCTCCCGACTTTGTTAGAAAATTAATTTTTAATTGTGCCGCAATCAAACTAGACTTAATTTTACATTTCTAATGATGTAAAAACTTAACTAATAGAAAATATACATGACCATTTTTTTCTCCTACATAGATAAACAGAATCTATGAACTTCAACCAAATACATTTCAGGAAAAAAAATGTACTTGTCCGAAAGAGAACCAAACAAACAGCTCACTGAAGGGATAAGCCAGTTTGCTGGATTCTAGCTAGTAGATTCTGAGCCATGTCTATAAGTCAGGTCTGTTTAAACATACAAAATAGTTTGAAGTTCTTTATTAAAACAGAATATTACAATGTAAGGTAAATTAAGACTAAAGGCACATAAACTTTGGTCCCACCTGGATGTCAGTTTTTTTTTTTTTACAAAAACTGCCACTAATTTCTTATCTTCGTCAAAAAGGTGCTCCCTGCCATAAAGTACATGCACCAGTTTCTGAAATCACTTGACCAGTCTGCACATGCTCAGAAATCCACAACCATATTTTGAGTAGAATTACAAACAGCAGATGGCATATATAGAGTTAAATGCACATCAGTCATGTCAACTTCAAAAACTACAGAAAATATTCAGCCACAAAGAAGACGTTACTTTAGTTCTAACATTTAAATGATACGATTCACAAGAGTACAAAAAGATTAAGAGTCTACATTGTTTCTGAAACAGGACCAGGACTTCTAAGGATCATCTCCTTGCCTTTTACAAAAAAAAAAAAAGTATGCTATTTGCTACTAAGAGACATCAAAAATAGACCATGTCTAAAGGCAAACACCAACAAGAAAATAAAAACAGTAAGTTTTCCTCCCATTAAATGATTTGTGTTTAAAGTGAAAGAAATGTTGATGTGGGCACAGTACAGAGAGAACATGACTGATGCTTGTGTTGAAGTTCTGAGCAGGAGGAACCAAAGCTTAACCTCTTTACATGTCTCCTGGTGCAAAATTCTATAGTTCACATGAAACAATGTGCCCGTGATCATCTGCCTGCATTCTAAATGGTAAAAAGTTGGGAAAGAAAAAAAAAACCTTACTATTTAAGGCACATGTCCATGGTTAAGAAAAACTGAAAAAAACACAAACATAAATGTAACCAGAAAGTGTCTTCATAGTCACATTTGAAAACCTGCAGCCAAAATGTGTAACTGCAGTTTAAATCAATTAATGTGATGAACCAAGGAATGATAACTGAGTGAAAAAAAAACCAAGCCAAACTCTGGTCCCCACTTTCCTGAACAGTCTGTTGGTGGCAACACATGTAACAATGCGATTAACCCAGATGCTCTGCTTTTTGTGTTTTTCTTTGTTTTGTTTTTTTAGATTGTTGACTTGGAAAAAGAAACTCTCAGATGGTGGTTATCGCCAATGTTGTAGTTGTGGAGGTCGATCAATGCCTGTATAGCTTCTTCCACTGTAGACATCTGAAGAAGAGCCATTTTATGGTCTCTAAAGAGATTGTAGGGAAAACAAAAAGCTTGGTTACTATGATGAAATAAAAAAATCATTCACCGAGGCTGCAAAAAATGGCAAACATCTGAGCATTATAAGGCCCTTTATCACATAAGCCAATGCAGTAATAAGCATGTTACTTAAAGTGGAGTTCCACCCAAAAGTGGAACTTCTGCTTTAAGCACTCCTCGGCCTCTTACATGTCCCATTTAGCATGTAATTTTTTTTTTTGGGGGGGGGGGGGGGGGGGGGGTCTGGGTGGAGTGGGCAACTAGTTTTGAGTGGGATTTCCTGTCCCACTTTGGGCCTCTCTCTCTCCCCGTAGGCGGCCCCTCCCTCTCGGCAACCTTCTGGGACATCACAGATCCCAGAAGATTGCCTGCCCACTCCAAGAGCATGCCCGGCTGTGCAGCCGCAAGCCCTCACAGTCTGGTGCTCACAGTTTCAATTGAGGGGGAGAGGAGTGAGGCTCTGTGCAACCGCATCGCTGGACCGTGGGACAGGTGAATGTCTGTTTATTAAAAGTCAGCAGCTACAAAAAGTGTAGCTCCTGACTTTTAATAAACAAAAAAAAAAGCCTTGAACTCTGCTTTAAAGAGGAGCTTCAGTCTCCTGTGTAAAAATTAAAAGTCAGCAGCTACAAAAACTGTAGCTGCTGACTTTTAATAAACAGACACTTTTACAGTGCATCCAGGAAGTATTCACAGTGCTTCACTTTTTTCACATTTTGTTATGTTACAGCCTTATTCCCAAATTGATTAAATTCATTATTCTCCTCAAAATTCTACAAACAATACCAAATAATGACAACGTGAAAGAAGTTTAAAATCTTTGAAAATGTATATATGTGTGTATATATATATATATATATATATATATATATATATATATATATATATATATATACATACATAAAAAGAATCACATGTACATAAGTAGTCGCAGCCTTTGCTCAATACTTTGTTGAAGCACCTTTGGCACCAATTACAGTCTCAAGTCTTTTGGAGTATGATGCTACAAGCTTGGCACACCTATTTTTGGGCAGTTTCTCCCACTCTTCTTTGAAGGACCTCTCAAACTCCCATCAGGTTGGATGGGGAGCATCAGTTCAGATCACTCCAGATATGTTCAATCAGGTTCAAGTATGGCCTCTGGCTGGGCCACTCAAGGACATTCCCAGATTTGTCCCGTAGCCACTCCATTGTTATCTTGGCTGTGTGCTTAGGGTCATTGTCCTGTTGGAAAATTAACCTTTGCCCCAGTCTGAGGTGCAGAAGCCCATTTGCTATAATGTCTGCGGTCCATGGCAAAATGGCTGCTGTTAGTATATCTTGATCATAGAGCGACCGTCCAATTAGATCCCCCTGATGAAGACATGTGATCCCTGTGTCGAACACGCGTAGGGGAGGGGCCAGGACGGAGCAAGAGACGAGACAAGCATACCCACGCCATACCAGCGGTCTGTTTTACATTGGGAAGCCTTTATAGGATGGTGCACTTACGCACCTGTGCAATGTGAGTACCCCATTGTGGGGAGTGTTTTTTTTAGAATAAATCCTTATGATGTTACACTATGGAGTTTCTTTTTTTATTTATGATGTGGAACGTTACTGACTGAGCAAGTTGGAGGTCGGCAACTGCACAGCATTACAGAGCCCAGGAGTGGCGCCAAAGCGTGATTTGACATAGTTTGGTTACTGTGTCACACGCTCTGAGGTGAGTGCATAAGCTTTTGGGGAGTCACTGGAGAGCACTGAAGCATGATTTTTTTCTATCACACTCTCTGGATAAGCATGCTGGACACTGTGTTACTTTTAAAACTTTATATTCATCATTTATGAACTTTTTATTTATATAGTATTTTTTTGGAAATAGAGTGCACTTTTCAGCTTGAGTTTGCATTTGCATCTCAGCATTACATATGAACGTTGCACTTTATTAATTCATTTTTTCATCACAGTTTGTTATTTATGAATTATTGTTTAAGATATATTGGTATTTATTTTTATCACATACAGATTTTCACTTTGGATACCATATTTTTTCTAGCACAACGCATTTATTTATATATCTCGCTATTGCACGGTTATGAAACGTGATCAGCGTTTGCAGCTGGTTATTTTCATTTATTTATTCTGTAGGCACTAGTCTGTCTGTGGCTCGCAAGATTTTTCTTTATTGCAACTTTTTATGTCACACAGTATTTGCGCAGCAATTTTTCAAAAACTTTTTTTTTTTTTGGAAGAAAAAAAAAAAAAAACATTTTCGTTGAATTTAAAAAAAAAAAAAAAAAAACCCACAACATAAAGTTAACCCAATTTTTCTTGTATAATGTTACAGATGGTGTTACGTTGAATAAATAGATACCTCACTTGTCACACTTTAAAATTGCGCACACTCATGAAATAGTGCCAAATTTTGGTGCTAAAAATCTCCATAGACGACGCTTTAAAATTTTTTACAGGATACCTGTTTAGAGTTACAGAGGAGGTACTGGGCTAGAATTTTTGATCTCGCTCTAATGTTTGTGGTGATACCTCACGTGTGGTTTAAATGTTGTTTACATATGCGGACACAACCTATGTATGTGTTCGCTTATGTGTGCAAGCATGCAGGGACGGGGGAGCTTTCATTTATTTTTTTTTACACTTTCCCCTTTAAAAAAAAATTGTTTGCTTTTATTCCTATTACAAGAAATGTAATAGTGCTTAACAGGTCCTCTTTATGGAGAGATGTGGGGTCTTATAAGACCCCACAGTTCTCCTCCAGGCTGGAAAGGCCGAGATAAAAAAAAAAGAAAAGGTTAACGATCTCAGGCTTTCCAGTTGAGTCCCTGGAATTGTTTACTTCAGCTGGCCCAGACGTGAGGTCATAACGTTGCACACATTGAGAGTCCGACTACGGGGGCCCATCTGGGCCTAACTTCCGGCGCCGGCTGATACCTTCTCGGGCTCGCTGACCACACGGGGGAGCACATAAGAACAAAAAAGCAGCTGAAC
This sequence comes from Aquarana catesbeiana, assembly GCF_042186555.1. Classification (NCBI taxonomy): domain Eukaryota; kingdom Metazoa; phylum Chordata; class Amphibia; order Anura; family Ranidae; genus Aquarana; species Aquarana catesbeiana. The sequence continues at coordinate 224,122,278 of NC_133330.1, read as the reverse complement.
AGCAGCTATGATTGTTCTTACGGTGAAGAGAATCACCAGTTGCAGGCATCATTCAGATATCACCACTGAAAGCCCAGGATTTCATATGACGTTCTGAACGTGGTTAACGAATAGATTTTATATTTGAAATAATTATGTAGTTAAACATGAATATAAATGGTCCCTCAGTATTATAATACATTATATGGTAAAAGTAAAGTTTTTACATTATGAAATATAGATGTAAAAAAAAAAAAAAAAAAAATTTATATATATATATATATATATATATATATATATATATATATATATATATATATATATATATATATATATATACACACACACACACACACACACACACACACACACACACACACACACATATATATATACATACACACACATTCTCTGAACTTCCCAATTCTCTTGCATTACATTCAAACTATTGGATAGACTTAGCTGAATATGTGTACTACTCCATAAAACAATTAAAATAAATGCTGGCACGTACATTTAAAAAAAAAAAAAAAAAAAACTTACTGAAAAAATTTGAATGCTTTGACAGTTCCTCCTGTGTTAGTGAACAGAGTGCGCAAATCTTCCTCAGTAATCGTTGTCCTGAAATGAGAACGTTGGGAAATAACACTTTAAAAGAATATGTATTTTAATTATTTTTAGCAGTTTACAAAATGCAAGGTGAGCAAATAGAAGAAAAATCTAAATCAAATCCATATTTGGTCTGGCTACCCTTCGGTTTCCAACCAGCATCGATTCTTACACTTGCACAATATCAGGCATTTTGTAGGATTAGAATTGTAAGATTAACCAATTATACCAAGCAGGTGCTATTCATCAATTTCACATGTAGATTGAAACAGTCATTAACTGAAACACCTGTGTAAGTGACTAAAAACTGGATGAGGAACAGTCAAACTCTGCTACTAAAGTGTGGTTGTGGAAGACAGTTTCATGTCACCGGTCATTCACAATGGCAAGACTGAGCGCAACAACAAGACATAAAAGATAGATATTACTGCACCAGCAAGTCCTCTCCCAGGCAAATATTTTAAAGCAGACTGGGGTTTCAAAATGTGCTGTTCAAGCACTTTTGAAGAACCACAAAGAATAAGGCAATGTTAAGGACTGCAGACACAGTGGTCAGCCAAGGAAACAATGCAGGAGATGAAAGACACTACTAGGAACTGGGGTGCAAAAAAACGGTAGCAGGTGCTCTGGACTAATGTGTCAATTTTAAATATTTGGCTGTAGCAGGAGGCAGTTTGTTCACTAAAAGGCTGAAGAGCGGTGCAATGAGTGTCTGCAGGCAAAGGTGAAGCATGGTGGAGGCCCCTTGCAAGTTAAGGGCTGCATTTCTGCAAATGGAGTTGCAGATTTGGTCAGGATCAATGATGTCCTAAATGCTGAGAAATACAGGCAGATACTTATTCATCATGCCATACCATCAGGGAGGTGTGTGACTGGCCCCGTGTCCTAAATGCTGAGAAATACAGGCAGATACTTATTCATCATGCCACACCATCAGGGAGGTGTGTGACTGCCCCCAAATCTATTCTGCAGCAGGACAATGACCCCAAACATACAACCAATGTCATTAAGAACTATCTTCGGCGTAAAGAACAACAAGGAATTTTGCACAGTAGTGCATAGTAAGGCCACTTTCACACTGAGGCACTTTACAGGTGCTATAGCACTAAAAATAGCGCCTGCAAACCTCATCTCCTGTCACTCCAGTGTGAAAGCCCGAGTGCTTTCACACTGGAGGCGGTGTGCTTGCAGGACGTTAAAAAAAGAAAAGAAAAAGTCCTGCAAGCCGCATCCTTGCAGCACTTTAGGAGCGGTGTACACACCACCCCTAAAGTGCCCCTGCCCATTGAAATCAATGGGCAGCGTCACCGAAGCACCTGCAAAGCGCCTCGGGAGCGGCGCTCTGCGGGCACTTTTAACCCTTTCCTGGATGCTAGCGGCGGTTAAAAGCGCCCCGCTAGCGGCCGAAAAGCGCTGCTAAATATAGCGGCTCTTTCCTGCCGACACCCCCAACGTCCTAGTGTAAAAGTGCCCTAAATTAAAATACTACATTTATGATAGTGCAGATCTGGGGTGTGTTGTGTTTAGGACCCTAAAATCTCAAAAGTTAAGCCTTGGCCACCTCCCTATGAGTCAATGGTCAGAATCAGGAGCTTCTACTGACCACAGAGGTCCTGGCATTGATCAGCTGAATCATAAGGAGCAGGACTAAGGCCCATATCACACTAGCGATCCAGTCACTAGTGAGAATTCACCAGCCATAGACGAATTAGAAAAGGCAGGATTGACACAGGCCTGCTTTGTATGCGTCTCAGAAGAGAGTGATGCCTTGCTTCTCTAGCCAGCATGGAGGTGACATCTGCAAGCAGGTGAGTGTTTTCTCTCCCTTTTGTGCTCTCTAAAGCAATCCTAGTGCTGGCAAGGTCTTGCCAGTTACAGGATCACCAGTGTGACAGTCCTTAACCTGGAAAGATGTTAAGGTACCTGCAAGATGCCATTAATGTTAGCTTTAGTAAAACACAAAAGGTTCACTTTAACCACTTCAGCCCCGGAAGGATTTACCCCCTTCCTGACCAGAGCACTTTTTACAATTTGGCACTGCATCGCTTTAACTGCTAATTGCGCGGTCATGCAATGCTGTACCCAAACGAAATTTGCGTCCTTTTCTTCCCACAAATAGAGCTTTCTTTTGATGATATTTGATCACCTCTGCGGTTTTTATTTTTTGCACTATAAACGGAAAAAGACCGAAAATTTTGAAAAAAAAATATTTTCTACTTTTTGTTGTAAAAAAAATCCAATAAACTCAATTTTAGTCATACATTTAGACCAAAATGTATTCGGCCACATGTCTTTGGTAAAAAAAAATGTCAATAAGCGTATATTTATTGGTTTGTGCAAAAGTTATAGCGTCTACAAACTAGGGTACATTTTCTGGAATTTACACAGCTTAGTGTTTCTTGAGGTGCTAAAATGGCAGGGCAGTACAAACACCCCCAAATGACCCCATTTTGGAAAGTAGACACCCAAAGGAAATTGCTGAGAGGCATGTTGAGCCAATTGAATATTAATTTTTTTGTCCCAGTGATTGAATAATGACAAAAAAAAAAATATTACAAGAAGTTGTCACTAAATGATATATTGCTCACACAGGCCATGGGCATATGTGGAATTGCACCCCCAAAATACATTCAGCTGCTTCTCCTGAGTACGTGGATACAACATGTGTGGGACTTTTTGGGAGCCTAGCCGCGTACGGGGCCCCGAAAACCAACCACCGCCTTCAGGATTTCTAAGGGCGTAAATTTTTGATTTCACTCCTCACTACCTATCCACAGTTTTGAAGGCCATAAAATGCCCAGATGGCACAAAACCCCCCCAAATGACCCCATTTTGGAAAGTAGACACCCCAAGCTATTTGCTGAGAGGCATGTTGAGTTCATGGAATATTATATATTTTGACACAAGTTGCGGGAAAGTGACAATCTTTTTTTCACAAAGTTGTCACTAAATGATATATTGCTCACACAGGCCATGGGCATATGTGGAATTGCACCCCAAAATATATTTAGCTGCTTCTCCTGAGTATGGGGATATCACGGGAGCCTAGCCGCATACGGGACTCCGAAAACCAAGCACCGCCTTCAGGATTTCTAAGGGCGTAAATTTTTGATTTCACTCTTCACTGCCTATCACAGTTTCTGAGGCCATGGAATGCCCAGGTGGCACACCCCCCCCCTCCCCCCCCCCCCAAATGACCCCAATTTGGAAAGTAGACACCCCAAGCTATTTGCTGAGAGGCATGGTGAGTATTTTGCAGCTCTCATTTGTTTTTGAAAATGAAGAAAGACAAGAAAACATTTTTTTTTTTTTCTTTTTTCAATTTTCAAAACTTTGTGACAAAAATTGAGGTCTGCAAAATACTCACTACATCTCTCGGCAAATAGCTTGGGGTGTCTACTTTCCAAAATGGGGTCCATTTGGGGGGGGGGGGGGGGGGGTTGAACTGTCCTGGCATTTTATGCACAACATTTAGAAACTTATGTCACACATCACCCACTCTTCTAACCACTTGAAGACAAAGCCCTTTCTGACACTTTTTGTTTACATGAAAAAATTATTTCTTTTTGCAAGAAAATTACTTTGAACCCCCAAACATTATATATTTTTTCCACACAGTATTTGCGCAGCGATTTTTCAAACGCATTTTTTTTGGGAAAAAACACACTTTTTTAAATTTTAATGCACTAAAACACACTATATTACCCAAATGTTTGATGAAATAAAAAAGATGATCTTAGGCAGAGTACATGGATACCAAACATGACATGCTTTAAAACTGCACACAAATGTGCAGTGGCAACAAACTAAATACATTTTTAAAAGCTTTTAAAAGCCTTTACAGGTTACCACTTTAGATTTACAGAGAAGGTCTACTGCTAAAATGACTGCCCTCGATCGGACCTTCACAGTGATACCTCACATGCATGGTGCAATTGCTGTGTATATTTGACGCCAGACCGACGCTTGCGTTCGCCTTTGCGCGAGAGCAGGGGGGGACAGGGGTGCTTTTTTTTTTTTTTTTTTAAATTATTTTTTTGCTTTTTTATCTTATTTTTAAACTGTTCCTTTCATTTTTATTAAATCATTTTTATTGTTATCTCAGGGAGTGTAAATATCCCCCATGACAGCAATAGGTAGTGACAGGTACTCTTTTTAAAAAAAATTGGGGTCTATTAGACCCTAGATCTCTCCTCTGCTCTCAAAGCATCTCACCACACCAAGATCGGTGTGATAAAATGCTTTCCCAATTTCCCATTGGCGCTGTTTACAGCCGGCGAAATCTAAGTCATGAAATGCTTGTAGCTTCCGGTTTCTTAGGCCATAGAGATGTTTGGAGCCACTCTGGTCTCTGATTAGCTCTATGGTCAGCTGGCTGAATCACCGGATGCATTCTCAGGTTCCTGAGACAGGAGAGCCAGAGAAAAACATGGAATACGGTGGGGGGGGGCATTCCCTCCCACTGCTTGTAAAAGCAGTCTAGAGGCTAATTAGCCGCTAGGATTGCTTTTACATGAAAGACAACCGCTGGCTGAAAAGAATGATACCAAGATGATACCTAAACCTGCAGGCATCATTCTGGTATAACCACTCCAAGTCGTGAATGGTGTACCTGAAGTAAAAAAAAAGGTTAACAATAAAACACAGTAACGTATAAAAAATTGCATACCTGAAAGGCAAACATGATAAAACATAATAACAATAAAACATTGCAGAATATAATACAGTAAAAAAAAGAGCAGAGAGAGAGAGAGAGAGAGAGAGAGAGAGAGAGAGAGAGAGAGAGAGAGAGAGAGAGAGAGAGAGAGAGGGAGAGGGAGAGGGAGAGGGAGAGGGAGAGGGAGAGGGAGAGGGAGAGGGAGAGGGAGAGGGAGAGGGAGAGGGAGAGGGAGAGGGAGAGGGAGAGGGAGAGGGAGAGAGAGAGAGAGAGAGAGAGAATAAAACGACAACTATTTTTTTTTTATTCTATATTTTTTGTGGTTTTTTTTTTTTTTTTTACACTTTTTTTGTAACTAACTTTTATAACTGTAACCGGTTTCAGGGTCGGGTCTCTCAAAATGCGATGGCATCTTGGGAGACCCTGTGTTAGTGTGCCTAGTCTGTGCAATGCTGTATGCTAATACTCAACTAGTGTATGGTAACGTTCAAAACATTCACCAATGCAAAGACCAGGATTGTCAGGACAGGAGGGACAATAATAGCAGGTGTCACGTCTATATTGGCACTTTCTGCAGACACAACATCTTTTTTGGGGGGGTTCGTTGGGTAGGGGTACTCAGGAGGACATAAAGAAAATGCATCTCATGCAGCAGACTGCATTTGGTTGGGGATGTGAATGGGGAGAGTACGGGCGCTGCAGAAGTGGTGGGTTCCCAATTATTAGGATTGGCGAATGCAGCAGGAAGGGCATTATGACGGGCCTGTGTTTGTCTTCTTCTTGGTGGCAGCAGGACACTACTTGTGCTTGCCACCTTACCAGCTTGAACTGCACTTATGGGACTCGCCACGTCACCAAGTGTTACTGCAGTGCTGGTTTGATTATGACCGGGGTGTACTAGGCCGCTGGTGCTTGCCAGTTCACCAAAACGCTACCAAAAAAACTGTTAGCGATCGCAGGGATCAGGCCTGACTCTGCGAACGCTGCAGTTATGCGTTTAGTGTTTTGTAAGGGACAGTGATCGATCGATACTGCACTTGGGTGGGCTGGGCAGAGGGGCAAAACGCAGTTGCTAGCAGGTATCTGGGCTGATCCCGCTAACACTGCGTTTTTGGGAACCCTAAACTGCTGGGGACGCTAGTATAGATCTGATCAGATATTGATCCATTCAGATACTATACCACTAAGGGAGGTGTACGGTGCGTGCATGGGTGTTAGCGCTACTGGCACTAACCTGACGCTGCCTGGGGCTGGTGCTTGCCAGTTCACCAAAACGCTACCAAAAAAACTGTTAGCGATCACAGGGAACATGTCTGACTCTGCGAACGCTGCAGTTATGTGTGCGTAGTGTTTTGTAAGTGACAGTGATCGATCGATACTGCACTTGGGTGGGCTGGGCCGGGTGGAGGGGCAAAACGCAGGTGCTAGCAGGTATCTGGGCTAATCCCGCTAACACTGCGTTTTTGGGAACCCTAAACTGCTTGGGACATTAGTATAGATCTGATCGGATCAGATATTGATCCGTTCAGATACTATACCACTAAGGGAGGCGTATGCTGCGTGTGTGGGTGTTAGCGGTACTGGCGCTAACCTGACGCTGCCTGGGGCGACGCAGACCCCATCTGACCCTAAAACCTAAGTTATATCACTGCTGGGCGATCAGGGGGCTAAACTTTTATTAGGTATAAAACGGCGGATGCCCTGACACTATAAAAAATAAACTAACCAGCGTCACCCGTAACAGTTATACGGTGATCACTGGTGAAAGGGTTAAAACCTTTATTAGGTAGTATATGGGTGTCCCTGACGCTATAAAACGCTGATAGCGAACCTATGTATTTACCTCCCTAACTAGTGTCACCTGTGACACTAATACAGTGATCAGAAAAATGATCGCTTATTGACACTGGCGACGGGGGGTGATCAAGGGGTTAAAACTTTATCGGGGGGTACCCTAGACCTAAAGGGGGCTAACACTAACTGCCCTACCACACTGTCACAAACTGACACCAATGCAGTAATCTGAAAAAAAAAAACTGCTTGGTGTCAGTGTGACTGGGGGGGGTGAGAATGGGGGGGATGTGATCAGGGGGTGATGGGGGGTGAAATGTGTGCCTGGCGTGTTCTACTGTGTGTGTTGTGCAACTCACTCTGATTTCTTCTCTCCTCGGCGCCGAAACGGAAAATACCGATCCAAAGAAAGATGACATCACTTCCTCTGCTTCTGTTTACTATACAGCAGCAGAGGAAGAATCTCATTGACTGGGAGCGATCGCGGGGGGGCACGAATGGATGGTCTCCCCCTCGCCTCTGATCGCTCCCGGACAGAAGCCGACCGCCTCGGGCACTGGGGGGGTCCGATCGGACCCCCGCCCGCGGGAGGTAGATCACGTACCAGGTACGTGATTTTGCCTGCCCGTGCCATTCTGCCGCAGTATATATGCGTGAGGCGGTCGGCAACTGGTTAAGCACACTTTAAAATTAAAAGGTAAAAACTTGGGCAGACTGGCAAAGAGTTAAAACCAACATCAGGTTTTTATTGCCTTTATTCTAAACACCATTTTAACCGGCAATGAAAAAGAGCGGTAGATCCAAAAATTTGAGAGTGGAAATCTTCAAATGGAGGACATTTGTTTCTGTGACAACTAAGTGGGGATTTCCCTCACATTGGAAAGATATTACCATGCATTGGAAACATGATCATGTAATCTGTGATCTCTCATAAATGAGCGTGTAATTGTACAAGCGTTGACATTCAAAAGATGTACTTATCTCTACTTCTATACAAAATACAAGAGCCAGTGTATCCTAATTGATTAAAAAGACAAACATGCTGACTGCAAAACATTTTATCTGCAAATTTTTCTTCCATAAAATTTTTAAAAAATCAGTTGAGTGTTTTATGTAAAGTTAGGCAAAGTGCAGTGATAGAAAAGTGGCAATACTCACGGAATGTTAGACAAATGAAGGGTTGCTGAGGGTGGGAATATATTCTGAAAGTTTTTAGAGCCAGGCTTCTTAAAACGATGTAGAGGGGAGTTGGCAAAGTCTTTTGTTAGCCCTTGATCATCAAGCCCTTCTCGAGGTAGCTGGACTGTTTGATGCTTAGACAATGTAACCCTGATAATTTTTCCATACATTTTCTGGCCATTGAGGTGGCTCATGGCTACAAAACAATCAGCATAGTAATACATTTGTAAAATAACATTTTGGATATCACTGCATCCATTTCAAGCTATACATATATTGCAAAGCAGGAAACCCAATCATTCTTAAATGAAAACAATTTACTCACTAAATTACTTCCTAATTTCACATAAAACGAAATGTAATTTAAGAACTGTTATTAATCCAATTACAATCTGGAAGTGTGTCATCCAGTTTAAGTAAACAAGTATTATCCTGGGAGAAACGCAATTACAACGATTTGGATTTTACGTTGCAAAAACAGAACAAAACAATGACTAATTAAATTAGTGAGTTATAAACACAAAGTTAATTTGTGCTTTAACTCAAGGCACTAAAAATCCACAACTCCAACAATACTACCTAATAACCACAACTAATCTAGTGAGAATGCTCGACTATTGAGAACATCTGTAACACAGTCTAACACAAGCTGGTATGTGGAAATGAGCCTTAAAGTGGAACAAAAGTGCTTTAAAATGCTAACAGGTAGGCTTTTATAGCAGCAGAGACTTGGTATGTGTTTTTTGCCATAAAAGCTTCTGCCTTACCTGTTAGCAATTTTCTTTTTCGTGTACACTTACACTTAGTGTACATTCTGGGTATGCCTTTGGTGCTGGGATGAAATAACTTCTGAGAGCATGTGTGGGAGATATGTCATGGGTTGGCCAATCAAGATGCCTAAAGACACCAAACCTAGAAGTCTGGGCAAAGATGTCAACAGTGGGGATAAAGCAATAAGGGAGATCACAGATGTCGCAGGTTAGTGTGCCATGATATAGAGTACGCTGTGCAACAGAAGAGTGCCCACCCACCACAATGTTGACTTTAGTCCTGCTATAAAGCAGAAGTTCACATTAAAATAAATAAATGTGTGTTAAAAAAAAAAAAAATTGTGCATTTATTCTTTTTTCTCAGGAGCAGAGGAGTGCGCTCGCGATCAGAAGATTGCAGCTGCAAAGTGGGGCTCCTTTCAGACACTGCCTACATCTTTGTTTAATCGCTTAACCGCTTGCCGACCGCCCACAGCAGTTATACTGTGGCAGAATGGCACAGGCAGGTAAATCTCCGTCATTGTACGGTGGGCACGCACCCCCCGCCGGCCGCTACGATCGGATTCGATCAGGAACCGATCAATCCCCAGGCCCAGACCAATGATATCTGGCCTGGACCTTGCGATCCTTCCCCTGTTTGTAACTGTAAACACTGACAGGGGAAGTGATGTCATCTCTCCTCGTGTCGGTCTTTTCGTTCCAGACGGAGAGAAGACATACAAGTGCACCAACACTACACTGACACCAGGTCACGTAGGTACACAATTCACCCCCCCAATTAACCCCTTCACCACCTGTCACTGTGTCACCCAGTACAGCAATCAGATTTTTTTTTTTATCGCTGTACTAGTGTCATTAGTGACACTAATCAGTGTTAGAGTAATTAGTATTAGGCTCAGATTTAGGGACCCCCCCAACAAAGATTTAACCCCTTGATTACCCCGTCACCTGTGACCACAGTATAAGTGTCACGGGTGATGCAGTTTAGCTAGATTTTTTTAATAGCGTCAGGGCACCCGACGTATTTTACCCAATAAAGGTTTAACCCCCTGATCACTTGGCGAGTGATCAAAGTTAGGTTTTAGCATCAGATAGGGTCTGCGTCACCCCAGGCAGCGTCAGATCAGTGCCAGTACCGCTAACACCCACGCACGCACCATACGCCTCCCGTAGTAGTATAGAGTCTGAACGGATCAATATCTGATCAGATCTATACTAGTGTCCCCAGCTGTTTAGGATTCCCAAAAACACAGTGTTAGCGGGATCAGCCCAGATACCTGCTAGCACCTGCGTTTAGCCCCTCCGCCCAGCCCAGTGCAGTATCAATCGATCACTGTCACTTACAAAAACACAACACACATAACTGCAGCGTTCGCAGAGTCAGTTTTTTTGGTAGCGTTTGAATCAGTGTCTAACAGGAGCTTTTTTACCTGTGAGTCTCACTAATGTACCAGTAAATTTAGAGCCCAAAATGGCAAATCGAAGGTACAGTAGTGAATAGGCCTACACGTTTCTGAGCATGACAGATAGTGAAGAGGAAGTCACTCATCTGTCAGATTCAGGCTCAGAATATGGAACCTGTAGACGACAGCGGCACCCTGACAGATAACTCTGACGACGGAGTTGTGGTCCCTGCCAAGGTCAGGCGTACCAGACCCCGATCTTTTTCTGCTGTCCTTGAGGTGCAAGAACCGCAGGTCCCTCATATGGAGCAGAAAGCCAGTACTAGCGCCGCTATTCCTTCTAGTGAACTGGCAAGCACCAGCGGCCTAGTACATCCTGGTCGTACATCCAGCACTGCAGTAACACTTGGTGACGTGGCGAGTCCCATAAGTGCAGTGCAGGTGGCAAGCACGAGTAGTGTCCCGTGGCCACCAAGAAGACAAAGACAGGCCCGTCGAGCCCATAGTGCCCTTCCTGCTGCATTCATCAATCCTAATTGGGAACCCACCACTTCTGCAGCACCCGTACTTCTCCCATTCACTGGCCAACCCGGAATTCAGGTGAAAACAGTTAATTTTGCGTCACTTGATTTTTATTCGCAGTTTTTCAACAAAGATCTCTATAGATCTATTGTGGACCAAAGCAATTTATATGCTGGTCAATTCATCGCCGCTAATCCCCAACTGACCCTTGCCAGAGATTGGAGACCAATTACAGTCTCCGAATTTAAGACCTTCCTGGGCCTATCCCTCCTCATAACTAAAAAGAGTGAGTTGCGGTCATATTGGTCCACTGACCCAATTTACCATATGCCCGTGTTCTCTGCCTAAATGACCAGGACACGATATGAGCAGATCTTGCGGTTCAAGCATTTCAACAACAATGAATTCTATCGTCCTCGGGGTGACTCTGAATTTGATCGGCTCTACAAAATTCGGCCCCTCGTAAACCACTTCAACCAACGTTTTGCAGCCTTGTTTACTCCCCATCAAGTTGTCTGCGTTGATGAGCCTCTGATTAAGTTTTCTGGCCGCTTGTCATTCAAACAGTATCTTCCCAGCAAGCGTGCCAGATACGGGGTCAAGATGTATAAGCTCTGTGACAGGGCCACAGGCTATACATGTAGTTTTATGGTTTACGAGGGAAGAGATAGTTCCGTAGAGCCGGAGAACTGCCCTGACTACATAGGGAGCGCTGGTAAGATTGTGTGGGACTTCGTGTCACCCTTATTCGGAAAGGGGTACCACTTGTATGTGGACAATTATTACACAAGCATGACACTTTTTAGTCACTTGATCAAATTCGCGCATGTGGCACCATGCAATCTAATCGCTGGGGTTTACCCCATCGGCTTGTAGATTCCCGTCTTAGGCTGGGGGACAGAGCCTGCTTGAGATGTAATAATTTACTCGCTGTGAAGTGGAGGGATAACAAGAATGTTTTTGTTCTTGCCTCCCTTCACGCAGACACGACTGTCCAAATTACTACGGCGACTGGTGTTGTGGAGAAACTCCTCTGTGTCCACGAATATAGCCTCAATATGTTAGGGGTGGACCTCAACGAGCAGTTGTTGGCACCGTACCTACTTGCCCGTAAGGTCAGACGCTGGTATAAAAAAAAATGTCTGTATACTTATTTCAATTGGCTTTGATGACCGCTCATGTGCTATACAGAGCTTCAGGATGAACTGGATCCTTCCTTAACCCTTTCATGACTAAGCCTATTTTTGACATTTGGAGTTTACAAGTTAAAATCCGTATTTTTTGCTAGAAAATTACTTAGAGCCCCCAAACATTATATATATTTTTTCAGGAGAGAATCTAGAGAATAAAATGGCGATTGTTGCAATATTTTATGTCATATGGTATTTGTGCAGCAGTGTTTTAAACACAACTTTTTGGGAAAAGATGAAAGATGATGTTACGACAAGTAAATAGATACCAAACATGTCACGCTTTATAAAATTGCACGCACTCGTGGAATGGCAACAAAACTACGGTACCTAAAAATCTCCATAGGCGACGCTTTAATTTTTTTTTTACGATTACCAGGTTAGAGTTACAGAGGAGGTCTAGTGCTAAAATTATTGCTCTCGCTCTGATGATCACGGCGATACCGCAGATGTGTGATTTGAACACCGTTTACATATGCGGGTGCGACTTCCATATGGGTTTTTTTGCTGTGCGAGCTCGCGGCGTCGGGGGCGCTTTAAAAATTTTCTTTTTCTTATTTATTTTTATATTAATAAATTGTGTTTAAATGTAAACATCCCTTGTGACAGTAATAGGTGGTGCCAGGTACTCTTTATGGGAGGGATCGGGGGTCTAAAAGACCCCCGATCCCTCCTTTGCACTTCAAAGTAATCAGATCGCCATTTTTGGTGATTCTGAATACTGTATATTTTTTTAAAGCCGGCGCCATTGGCAGCCGAGTAAACGGGAAGTCATGACGTCGCTTCCGTGTTTACAATTAGGAGACTGGAACGAATGGGAGGCCCGGTAAGAGCGGCGGGAGGGGGGGGACGTCCTCTCCCGCTCCTCCGGTATAACAGCCGAGCGGCTTTTGGCCGCATCGGTTGTTATCCCTGGAAAGCTGATCGCCGGCTCTGAAAAACAGTACCTGGTTGATGCCTGCAGCCGCGGGAATCATCCCGGTAAAACCCCCGAAAGCCGAGTACGCACATCTGCGTACGCTCGGCGGGAAGGGGTTAAATTCTAGGAAGAGATCATCAGAGCCCTTCTGTTTCCAGACGGTGCTCTGGCCCAACTTCCCAACGCAAATGCAGTAAGCCGGCTGTATGAGAGGCATTTTCCGCATGTCCTCTCTGGTACTCCTACCCATAGAACACCCTAAAGAAGATGTGTCTGTAGAAAGTGCGGATTTAGGCGTGACACCCGCTATTAATTGTCCCTCCTGTCCTGACCAACCTGGTCTTTGCATTGGTGACTGTTTCGAACGCTATTACAAACTAGTTGAGTATTAGCGTAGGACACAGTCATAGGCACACAAACACAGGGTCTCGAAAGATGTGATGGCCATCACATTTTGAGAGACCCTAATCTGCAACGTTCAGTTTATAGTTTTTTTTTTTTTTTTTTTTAACAGTTTTTATAAAAGTGAAAAAAAAAACACACACACAAAAAAAAAAAAAAAAAAAAGCCAAAAATAGTTGTGGTTGTATTTTTCTTCTCTCTAGTGTTCTCTCTCTTATGTTCGCTCTCTACTTTCCACTCTACTGTTCGCTCACTATTGTTCTATATCGATCGTTCTCTCTTGGTTTTATTTTTACTATGTTTTATTGTATTTGCTTTGCAGGTATGGTATGTTATACTGTAATGTTTGTTTTATTGTTAACCATCATTTGCTTAGCAGGTACGCCATTCAGCTGCAGCGTGGATTTATTTATCTTGACAGCAACAACGTTTGCTCCCACGATAGACAAAGCCGTGACTCCAGCGCTCTAGGAGGTGATTTCACCAACACAGTTAAAAAAACAAAGAGCATATATGCCGAAGTATGGGGGCAGCAGGGGTGGAGGAGCGATTTGCTCCTAACTTTTGGGGCGGGGTATCCCCATGCTTCGGGGTATATATATATATATATATATATATATATATATATTTTTTTTTTTTTTATATATATTTATATTTTAGGCACAGATTGCGTTAAAAAAAAATTTTTGTTACTATTTTTTTTTGTACTTGCTTTGCAGGTATGGTATGTCTTACTGTTATACTGTAATGTTACTTTGTTTTATTGTTAACCATCATTTGCCTAGCAGGTTCGCCATTCAGTTGCAGCGTGGATTAATTTATCTTGACAGCAACAGCGTTTGCTCCCACGATAGATAAAGCCGTGACTCCAGCGCTGTAGGAGGCGATTTCACCACCACAGTTAAAAACAAAATGGTGCATGTATGCCCATGATTAGAAGTGGGTGGACGAGGGAGGTATTCTAATGGTGGGCATACCCACCAATCAATCTCTTTTTCGTTCAGCCCACAGGCTGCATGAAAAAAAAAAAAAAATTACAATATATGCCCAACAAGGACCAGCAACATACTGCTGCTGGACTTTGAATGGTTATACCAGAATGATGCCTGCGGGTTTAGGTATCATGTTGGTATCATTCTTTTCAGCCAGCGGTCGGCTTTCATGTAAAAGCAATCCTAGCGGCTAATTAGCCTCTAGACTGCTTTTACAAGCAGTGGGAGGGAAGGTGTCCCACCTTCCATGGCTTTCTCTGGCTCCCCTGTCCCAACAGGGAACCTGAGAATGCAGCCGGTGGTTCCTCCAGCTGACCATAGAGCTGATCAGAGCCCAGAATGACTCAAATCATCTCTATGGCCTAAGAAACCGGACGCTACGAGCATTTCATGACTTAGATTTCGCCGGATATAACAGCGCCATTGGGAAATTGGAAAGCATTTTATCACACCGATCTTGGTGTGGTCAGATGCTTTGAGGGGAGAGGAGAGATCTAGGGTCTAATAGACCCCAATTTTGCTATCATAGGGGATATTTACATTCCCTGAGATAACAATAATGATAAAAAAAAAATAAATGAAAGGAACAGTTTAAAAATAAGATAAAAAAGCAAGAAAAAAAACAGTTAAAAAAAAAAAAAAAAAAAGCGAATGCAAGCGTCGGTCTGGCGTCAAAAGTAAACAGCAATTGCACCATGCATGTGAGGTATCACCGCAAAGGTCAGATCAAGGGCAGTAATTTTAGCAGTAGACCTCCTCTGTAAATCTAAAGTGGTAACCTGTAAAAGCTTTTAAAGGCTTTTAAAATGTATGTAGTTTGTTGCTGCTGCACGTTTGTGCGCAATTTTAAAGCATGTTGTGTTTGGTATCCATGTACTCGGCTTAAGATCATCTTTTTTATTTCATCAAACATTTGGGCAATATAGTGTGTTTTAGTGCATTAAAATTAAAAAAAAGTGTGTTTTTTTCCCAAAAAATGCATTTGAAAAATCGCTGCGCAAATACCGTGTGAAAAAAAAAAAATGAAAACACCCATTTTAATCTATATGGCCTTTGCTTTAAAAAATATATATATATATGTTTGGGGGTTCAAAGTAATTTTCTTGCAAAAAAAAATATTTTTTCATGTAAACAAAAAGTGTCAGAAAGGGTTTTGTCTTCAAGAGGTTAGAAGAGTGGGTGATGTGTGACATAAGCTTTTAAATGCTGTGAATAAAATGCCAGGACAGTTCAACACCCCCCCCCCCCCCCCCCAAAATGACCCAATTTTGGAAAGTAGACACCCCAAGCTATTTGCTGAGAGGAATGTTGAGTCCATGGAATATTTTATATTTTGACACAAGTTGAAAAACTTGCGGGAAAAAGACAATTTTTTTGTTTGCACAAAGTTGTCACTAAATGATATATTGCTCAAACATGCCATGGGCATATGTGAAATTACACCCCTATAATACATTCTGTTGCTTCTCCTGAGTATGGGGATACCACATGTGAGACTTTTTGGGAGCCTAGCCGCGTACTGGACCCCAAAAACCAAGCACCGCCTTCAGGCTTTCTAAGGGTGTAAATTTTTGGTTTCACTCCTCACTGCCTATCACAGTTTCGGAGGCAGTGGAATGCCTAGATGGCACAACCCCCCCCCCCCCCCCCCCAAATGACCCCATTTTGGAAAGTAGACACCCCAAGCTATTTGCTGAGAGGTATGGCGAGTATTTTGCATACCTCGCTTTTTGTCACAAAGTTTTGAAAATTGAAAAAAAAAAAAAAAAAAAAAAAGAAGAATTTTTCTTTTCTTTCTTCATTTTCAAAAACAAATGAGAGCTGCAAAATACTCACCATGCCTCTCAGCAAATAGCTTGATGTGTCTACTTTCCAAAATGGGGTAATTTGGAGGGGTTATGTGCTATCTTGGCATTTTATGGCCTGTGATAGGTAGTGAGGAGTGAAATAAAAATAATGTACGCCCTTAGAAATCCTGAAGGTGATTGGTTTTCAGGGCCCGTACGCGGCTAGGCTCCCAAAAAGTCCCACACATGTGGTATACCCGTACTAGAGAGAAGCAGAATGTATTTTAGGGTGTAATTCCACATATAACCATGGCATGTGTGAGAAATTTATCATTTAGTGACAACTTTTTGTAAAAAAAATTTTTTTTTATCATTATTCAATCACTTGGGACAAAAAAAATTAAATATTCAATGGGCTCAACATGCCTCTTAGCAATTTCCTTAGGGTGTCTACTTTCCAAAATGGGGCCATTTGGGGGGGGTTTGTACTGACCTTCCATTTTAGCACCTCAAGAAATGAGAAATTTTTGGTCTTTTTCCGTTTATATCGCAAAAAATAAAAATCGCAGAGGCAATCAAATACCATCAAAAGAAAGCTCTATTTGTGGGAAAAAAAGGACGCATATTTCGTTTGGGTACAACATTGCATGACCCCGCAATTACCAGTTAAAGCAGCGCAGTGCCAAATTGTAAAAAGTCCTTCGGTCATTGAGCTGCCAAATGGTCCGGGGCTGAAGTGGTTAACTACTTCAATACCAGACACTATTTCCCCTTCAATTTTCAGCTTTCAGCACTGTCGCACTTTGAATGACAATTGAGCAGTCATGCTACACAGTACCCAAACAAATTTTTGTATCATTTTGTTCCCACAAATAGAGCTTTCTTTTGGTGGTATTTGATCACTGCTGGGGAATTTATTTTTTGTGCAACAAATAAAAAAAAAGACCGAAAATTTGTGGGAAAATGTGGGCAAGCCGTCTGCCATCGGACTTGTCGTTTGTTAATACTTCTAAAAAAATTTTAAATAATAATATTATATTATTATTATTATTATTAATAATAATAGTTATACTTCCGGTTATAAAACATATCCAATAAAATCACATTTCTTACAATTAGGCCAAAATGTACTCCGCTACATGTCTTCGGTAAAAACAAAAAAACAAAAAAAAAAAACAAAAAAAACAAACAATGAATGTATATTAATTGGTTTGTGTGAAAGTTATAGCCTTTACGAAATTATGGTATATAAACATATATATATTTGAAAATAAAATGACAAAAACAGTCTGGCGCCAGAAAAATGGGACATATGTTGCACTGGGAACCCTGTGAATGTCCAGCAAAAGTCCAAAAAGCAGCTGTGTGGGTGAGCACACCAGGAGGGGTGAGAAAACAAGTAAAAACATTCAGAGGCACACACAATTGGAAGCGCTGATCGGGACAGTCTTGAAAGGACAAACAATCAAAAAGCTCAATGAGATAAAATCATGTGCCGATTTAACAATGACATATACTTTAATGAACAGTTATTTAAAAATCTCCTTGCAAAGTGTGCTCCTTACTGTAACAGTACCTTGAACAACAGTCGGTGGTGGACTGGCTTGGTGAAGCAATGCTGCGATGGCAAAACCTTCATGTATTCCTGGATGTCACTAGGAGGGAAACCAGCGTGTGCAGAGCCAGATGGACAATATGAGGCCTTGATCGAATCCTCAATGATATATGTGGTAGGATGGTGGAACAGCCACGGAACAAGGGAGGGACCGAGAGGCCGCCGGAAAAACCACCAACCGCAGCTGGTGGATAAAAACACCAGAGCGTGACTACTTACGATCGGGGAACAAAAGTCCAAAACAAGGCTTGAAGCACAAAGGGTGGAGAGCAAGCCGAGGAGAAGGGAGAGGGAGAGATGATAGCTATCGTCTTGACAATGGCCTTTCAGGTCATGTGATAGACAGCCAATGGGGTTTAAATAGGGGTGGACCACGGGAAGGATCACAAATTTAAAAGGAACCACATGATTGGTTTCTCTACCGCAGCATACTTCCATTGTTGAAACAACCTGATGACAATAATTTAATCTACATACACTGCAACTACTGAAAGACAAGAGGAACAATAAAAGTAAAAGTAATGGACCAAAAAATGGTTAGAATATGAATAAAAAAAAAAAAAATTGAATCATTGTCACAATTGAGAAAAGATATGTAGTAAAGTAAAATAAAAATAAAAGTAAAACTAAATGTAAAAAATAAATATAAAATAAATATAATAAATATAAATTACAAGGAAGGATTAAATTAATTCTGAAAAATAAAATATTAACTAAAAGTTACTGTATACGATAGCTCAAAATACATGATCAATAGAGATTTAGGCTCTGTTTCCATTACTACGAGGAGTTGTTCGACTTGACACGTGAAGTCGCATGACAAGTCAAAATCCATGTATTTCAATGATCCGACTTGTTCTCCCATGGTTTCCCATCAGTCACATGACATTGCATCCCAAAAAAAAAAAAAAAAAAGGGGGGGGGGGGGGGTAAGTAATTGGAAGCCACGTGGAAATGGACAGATGGTGCCCAATGCATAACGCAATGTGCTAAATAATATATACATATATTATATACACATATACTATAAATTCCTCAGGATTCAGGCCATGTGATTGAGACACTCCTGGACTATGAATGGGAGACAGACTACCTGTGGGCCTCTTTGGATGTGGTCTCCCTCTACATCTCGATTCCACACAGTGTAGGCCTAGAAGCACTCCAGCATTTTTTTTCCAAAGATCCCAATATGAATTACAGACAGGCACAGTTTTTGATTGATGCTACAGGTTTTTGCTTAGAGCACAATTATTTTGTGTTCCAGGAAAAGTTCTATATTCAAAAATATGGAACAGCTATGGGAGCAAACTTTGCCCCCTCATATGCCAGCATCGTCATGGGCTATTGGGAAGAGCAATATATATGGATACATAACCCTTTCGCCAGACATATAGGGGGTTATTTACTAAAGGCAAATCCACTTTGCACTGAAAGTGCACTTGGAAGTAAAGTCACTGTAAGAACCGAGGGGGACATACAAGGAAAATAAAAAACAGCATTTTAGCTTGCACATGATTGGATGATAAAATCAGCAGAGCTTCACCTCATTTCACAGCTTCCCCTCAGATCTACAGCGACTGCACTTCCAAGTGCACTTTCAGTGCACTTGTAGTGCAAAGTGGATTTGCCTTTAGTAAACCAACCCCATAGTGTTCCTAGGGCGTTATATTGATTTATTTTGATCATCTGGAATGGGAGTATTGAGTTATTTGAGTAATTTGTTACTCATTGTAATGACAATACTTTGGGTCTCAGTTTTACACATTTGATTCCACCAACCTAGTGTTTCCAGACTTGGCATTATACCATGAAGGCAGGTCCATTTACACTAAAAAATATTGCAAACCCACTAGTGGCAACTCGTACTTACATTATACAAGTTGCCATCATCCCTCTTGGATAAAGAACATTCCAAGTGGACAGTTTCAAAGGCTAATGCCGCGTACACACGAGCGGACTTTTCGACCGGATTGGTCCGACGGTCTATCCGACGGACTTTCCGAACAAACGGACTTGCCTACACACGATCACACCAAAGTCGACGGATTTGTACGTGATGACGTACGACTGGACTAAAATAAGGAAGTTGATAGCCAGTGGCCAATAGCTGCCCAGGTGTCGGTTTTCCTCCGTCGGACTAGCATACAGACGAGCGGACTTTTCGACCAGATTCAAGTCTGTTGGAAAGATTTGAAACATGTTCCAAATCTAAAGTCCGTCAGATTTTCGACCAAAAAAGTCAGCTGCAGGTCCGATGAAGCCCACACACGGTCGAACTGTCCGTCGGACCAGTCCGGTCGAAAAGTCCTCTCGTGTGTACGCGGCATTAGAAGAAACTGTACCAACAGTGGGGAGTATGAATCACAGAGCGTGTCCCTAAAAAACAAGTTTTTGCAAAAGGGATACTCAGCAGAATTAGTGGAAACGGCTCCTGATAAGCTTTTGGAAACTGTACGACCTCCCAAAATTCGTGAAAAGCCAGATGTTAACACCATCAGGTTTGTCACTGAATATAACAACAGCAAATATAGATCCATTCAGAGTATCATCAAGAAAACATTGCCATATTCTGCATATGGATCCAAAACTATTACCCATTCTACCCCAGCACCACAGATAACCTTTAAAAGAACACGTACGCTGAAGGACATTGTTGTACGTGTATGATGCGAACCCTATGAAAACGTGTAAGGGAGCACCAGAGTTTTATACAAAAGAGACTTCGTGAACATAGCTTTCCCAGCCACTTTCATCATGCTAAAAACATTCATTTTCTAAAGGTTGTAGCCATTGAATGCATCCTGGGTGGTTCTCTGATTGATGATGAGAGGTTCTCCTTATTATGTAAATGAGAATCATTCTGGATCTACAAACTGGCCTCTCCATCCCCCAATGGGCTGTACGAAGGTCTAGAGATTCATAGTATCATCTTTTTTTCAGTCTGTAAACCCTCAGTAAGTACCCATAGGTTACATACTGAGGGAATTTGAATATATATATATATATATATATATATATATATATATATATATATATATATATATATATATATATATATATATATATATATATATTACATATTACATGGCGTTATGCATTGGACACCATCTGTCCATTTCCACATGGCTTCCAATTACCCATTTATTCCCCCCCGCCTCTTTTTTTTTTTTTTTTGATGCAATGCCATGCGACTGGTGAGAACAAGTCGCACCAAAGTCAGAACAAATAAGTACAACAACCTTTTCTGAGTTGCTGCGACTTAAGTTACAACAACTAGAACGGGACCATTGAAATACATGGATTTTGATGTGTCAAGTCGCACAACAACTCGCAGTAGTGGAAACAGAGCCTAAATCTCTATTGATCATGTATTTTGGGCTATCATATACAGTATAGCTTTTAATATTTTCTATTTCAGAAATGTAATACTTCTTTTGGGAATTATTTTTATTAATTATTTTTACTTGTAACTTATATTTATTATTATTTTTTACATTTAGTTTTACTTTTATTTTACTACATATTTTTTCTCAATCGTTTTATTAAAAATTTTTTTTAATCCTTAATTTTAACCATTTTTCTTGTCCATTACTTTTATTTTTATTGTTCCACTTGTCTTTGTTTGTTTGAGTAGTTACAGTGTATGTAGAGTAAATTATTGTCATCAGTTTGCTTAAACAATGGAGGTATGCTGCGGTGGAGAAACCAATCATGGTTCCTTTAAATTTGTGATCCTTCCCACGATCCACCCCTATTTAAACCTCATTGGCTGTCTATGTCCCATGACCTGAAGAAGGGCCACGCCCAATACGTGTTGTCAAGACAACAGCTATCCTCTCTCTCCCCATTCCCCTCGGCTTGCTCTCTACCCTGTGTGCTTCAAGCCTCGTTTTGGACTTGTGTTCCCCGATCGTAAGACGTCACGCTCGGGTGTTTCCATCCACCAGCTCCGGTCGGTGGTTGTTCCGGCGGCCTCTCTGTCCCACCATCCTACCACATATCATTGGTGATTCGATCGAGGCCTCATATTGTCCATCTGGCTCTGCACATGCTGGCTTCCCTCCTCCTAGTGACATCCAGGAATACATGAAGGTTTTGCCATCGCAGCATTGCTTCACCAAGCCAGTCCACCACTGACTGTTGCTCAAGGTACTGTCACACAGTGAGGAGCACGCTTTGCAGTTGCTCCATCTATGCAAGGAGATTTTTAAATAACTGTTCATTTAAGTATATGTCATTATTAAATCGGCACGATTTTATCTCATTGAGCTTTCTGATTGTTTGTCCTTTCAAGACTGTCCCGATCAGCGCTTCCAATTGTGGTTGCCCCGGAATGTCTTTACATATATATTTGAATACTGATCAATCCCTATGTACCGACGACCTACCTCATTTCTTGAGGCCCTTAAAATGGCAGTATAGTACAAATATCCCCCAAATTACGCCTTTTTGGAAAGCAGTCACAATTCACAATGTCACTTTTTTTGAAAAGTTAAGACATTAAATAAAACATTTTTCACATACTGTCACTAGTGCAGTACAGTGTCATCATGACTGGTGTGGCAGTGATCAGGGATACTGACTGGTGACTATGTTAAAAATACATAATTTTTTATTAATTTTTGTACATACTTTCATCAGAGTAGTTTAGTGTTAGCATAGTGACACTGTATTACTCTGGGGGGGGGGGGGTGTCACGTGATACCCCGGGCCATTCAAAACGGCCGGGTATAGGGAATTGCAGGAGTGGCATGCTTTTAATCTAGTCACTTACATGTACTTGATCCAGTCTGCCCGTGCTACCCTGCTAGGCAGACTGTGACCGGGTGGCAATTAAACCACAAGACTCCACTCATAAAACATCAGCAGTACCACTTGTATAAAAAATGTAATGTACTGTGCAAAAGTTTTAGGCAGCTGTTAAATACTGTAAAGAAAGAATGCTTTCAAAAATATATATTTTAATTGTGAGAACAGAAGAATCAATATTTGGTGTGACTATCCTTTGGCTTCAAACCAGCAATTGTTCACGCACAGTGTATGTGCACACAGTTTGTGAAGGAATGTGGCAGGTAGGTTGTTCCAAATATCTTGGAGAACTAACCACAGATCTGTGAATGTAGTCTGCCTCAGATCCTTATGTCTCTTCATGTAATCCCAAACAGACTGGATAATGTTAAGATCAGGGCTCTGTGGGACCAAAGCATCACTTCCAGGACTCCTTGTTCTGTATGCTGAAGACAGTTCTTAACCCTTTCATGACTAAGCCTATTTTTGACATTTGGTGTTTAAAAGTTAAAATCCGTATTTTTTGCTAGAAAATTACTTATATTTTTTTTAGCAGAGAATCTAGAGAATAAAATGGCAAGTGTTGCAATATTTTATATCACACTGTATTTGTGCAGCGGTGTTTTAAACGCAACTTTTTGGGAAAAGGGACACTTTCATGAATATAAAAAAAAAAAAAAAAAAAAACAAACAGTAAAGTTATCCCAATTATTTTGTATAATGTGAAAGATAATGTTATGCCGAGTAAATAGATAGCAAACATGTCACGCTTTATAATTGCACGGACTCGTGGAATGGCGACAAACTACGGTACCTAAAAATCTCCATAGGCAACACTTTAAATTTTTTTTATGGTTACCAGGTTAGTTATGGAGGAGGTCTAGTGCTAGTATTATTGCTCTCTGACGATCGCGGCGATACCTCAACGTGTGAGATTTGAACACCGTTTACATATGCGGGCGCGACTTCCGCATGCGTTTTCTTTGCTGCGCGAGCTCGCGGGGGCGCTTTAAAAAAAAATGTTCCCCTTATTTAATTTTATTTATTTTTATATTTATAAATTGTGTTTAACCACTTCCCTACCTGCGTATAGACATATGACGTCCACAGATGGGATCTCCCATCCTGGGTGGACATCATATGACGGCCTCGGGTTCCCGGCCGTCTAGGGGGCGCACGCGCGCGCCCGGTGCGTGTGCCCGGCAGCCGCGATGTCTGCCGGGCATCCGCGATTGCCCGTTAACCGGGCCGGACCGTGGATGTGTGTGTGTAAAAGCACAGATCCACGTCCTGTCAGGTGAGAGGAGAGCGATCTGTGTTCCCAGTACAGCGGAACACTGATCGGTCTCCTCCCCTTGTACGGTTAGAGGCATTCCCTAGGAAACATATTTAACCCCTTGTGTCCCCCTAGTGGTTAACCCCTTCACTGCCTGTCACATTTACACAGTAATCAATGCAATTTTATAGCATTGATCGCTGTATAAATGTGAATGGTCCCAAAAATGTGTCAAAAGTGTCCGATGTGTCCGCCATAATGCCGCAGTCACGAAAAAAAATTGCGATCGCCGCTATTACTAGTAAAAAAAAATAAATAATTTTTTTTAAAAAATGCCATAAATCTATCCCGGATTTTGTAGACGCTATAACTTTTGCGCAAACCAATCAATATACGCTTATTGCGATTTTTTTTACCAAAAATATGTAGAAGAATAGGTATCGGCCGAAACTGAGGAAAAAATATTTTTTTTTTTTAAATTGGGATATTTATTATAGCAAAATGTAAAAAATAGTGTTTTTTTTTTCAAAATTGTCGCTCTTCTTTTTTTTGTTTATAGCGCAAAAAATAAAAACCACAGAGGTGATCAAATACCACCAAAAGAAAGCTCTATTTGTGGGAAAAAAAGGACGTCAAATTCTGTTTGGGTACAATGTCGCACGACCGCGCAAATGTCGTTTAAAGTGCGACAGCGGTGAAAACTAAAAATTGGTCTGGGAAGGAAGGGGGTGAAAATGCCCTGTATTGAACCGGTTAAAAAAAAAAAAAATTTGATCACTTTTATTGCCGTCACAAGGAATGTAAACATCCCTTGTGACAGTAATAGGTGGTGACAGGTACTCTTTATGGAGGGATCGGGGGTCTAAAAAACCCCTGATCCCTTCTTTGCACTTTAAAGTATTCAGATCGCCATTTTCGGCGATTCTGAACACTGTATATTTTTTTAAAATGGGAAGTGACGTCATAACGTCGCTTCCGTGTTTACAATCAGGAGGCTGGAACGAAGCCGCTTACGGCTTCGTTCCAGTGTGTCCCTAGCCGCCGGAGGCAGCGGATTGGTGATCGGGAGACCCAGTAAGAGCGGCGGGAGGGGCATCCTCTCCTGCTCCTACGGTATAACAGCCGAGCGGCTTTTAGCCGATGCGACTACACCGCATCCCCACACCGAGGAGCCTGGTTAAAGGCATAGATGGGAATGTAAAAGGCCGCAGATGTTGGCCCAAAAAAGCGCTGGACAGCAATGGCGGCGGAGATCTCGATCACCAATACACCTGGATAGGAGGCTGAAAGCCAGGGGAACACACCAGCAGAGAAACCGAACCTCAAGCCATGGCTGCGGTGTAGCCTCTCACACACACTGTGCAGTCCTGTGTAGACCTTGTGCAAGGGATAGCAGTGGGTAGGCGTAAGTTTCAGTGTCCCGCCCCTTTTTCAACGTTGAAAAATTCAATGGCAGTTGCTAATCCTCTGCAACCTTTTTTTACTGCTACTTCAAGAGTTAACAATTGCTCATCCTTCGCAACCACTTCATATGCATGATCCAGCAGGCCATTGTGAGCGCTTGAGTTCCTGTCAAATGGCACTTTTCTTTTTTGTTTATGGAAACAAGGGTAAGCGACTCAACTATGCACAAAAACATAGGAACTGGGGTGATGACAGCAGGTGCTCTGGACCGACGAGTCAAAATTTGAAACATTTGCTGTAGCAGGAGGCGGTTTGTTCGCCAAAGGGCTGTAGCACAACAACAAGTGTCTGCAGCCAACAATGAAGAATGGTGGAAGTTCGTTGCAGGTTTGGGACTGCATTTCTGCAAATGGAGTTGGGGGATCAATTGTGTCTCTGTGATACCATCATGGAGCGCGTCATTGGCCCCAAATCTAATTTGCAGTAGGACAATGACCCCAAACGTACAGTCAATGTCATTAAGAAATATCTTCAGCATAAGGAAGAACAAGAAGTCCTGGAAGTGATGGTTTGGTTCCTATAAAGATCTGATCTCAACATCATTGAGCCTGTCTGGAATTACATGAAGAGACAGAAAGATCTGAGGCAGCCTAAATCCACAGAAGATCTGTGGTTAGTTCTCCAAAATGTTTGGAACCAACCAACCTGCCCAATTCCATTCGAACGCTTGCGCATTTGTAACTAGAAGAATTGATGCTTGTTTGAAGCCAAAAAGCAGTAACCCCAAATATTGATTTGATTTAGATTTCTCGTCTGTTTATTTACTTTCCATGTTATTAACTGATGAAAATAAACTATAAACACTTCTATTTGTGAACGCATTCCTAATTTTCATCATTTTTTCAAACCTGCCTAAATCGTTTGCATAGTACTGTATGTCATTTAGTACAACACGGTATGTAAATCTACATAAAACAGAACGCAATGATCTGCAAATCTCAAACCCCATATCAAAATGTTTAAATTGAGAAAATTTGAAAATGTACCATTAAAAAACAAAAAAAACAAAAAGGTAATTTTGAAATTGATGACAGCAACACGTCTCAAAGTTGGGACAGTAAGACTGGGTTCGCAATAGCAGGAGATTTTGACCGGGTGTCTATGGAGCTGGTTCACATATCTCCGCAGCAGGTCCAGTGGGTTTTGCAGAAAAATGCTGTGCGTCTTTTGGTCCGTTTCAGGTGCAAATTCAGCATAAAAATTTGTGCTGAAATAGGACCCGAAACTGAACCAGCATGCACTGGACCCCTGCTGTGAGACAGATCCGTCTTGGGTGTGAACCGAGCCTTAGTGTTACTAACAAGGTAGCGCTGGAAGAACATTTTGCAACTAATTGGGTTAAATGCTAACAGGTCAGTAACATGACTAGGTATAAAAAGAACATCTTAGAGAGAGTGAGTATTTCAGAAGTAAAGATGGGCAGTTTTACCAACCCGTGAAAAGCTGCATCTAAAAATTGCCAAACAATTTCAAAATAATGTTCCCCTATGTAACGTTGCAAAGACTTTAAATATATCATCATATACAATACATAATGTCATCAAAAGATTCAGGGAATCTGGAGAAATCCCTGTTCTCAAAGAACAAGGCCAAAACACAATACTCAGATGCCCATGATCTTCTGGCCCTCAGACGGCACTGCATTAAAAACAGGGTTAATTATGCGATGGACACCACTGCATGGGCTAAAAAAAAATACTTCCAAAAGTCACTGTCTTGGAACACAGTTCACTGTGTCATCCAAAAATGCTAGTTAAAGCTCGATGATGCAAAGAAGCACCCATATCTCAACATGATCCAGAAATGGTGCGATCTTCTCTGGGCCAAAGCACATTTAAAATGGTTTGTTGCAAAGTGGAAAACTGTTCTGTGGTCATTTTTACCTACATATACTATATCAACATGGGGACAAGGTGCTTTGGGATGGGCATGTTAATGGGGACAAGGGCCTCCCTCCCATCCCTGCATGTGGCCTGGTATGGTTCGGGAAGGGGGGGGGGGGGGTGCTTGCTTGTCCCCCCTCCCCCTTTTCTGACCTGCCAGGCTGCATGCTTGGATAAGGGTCTGGTACGGATTTTGGAGGGACTCCACGTTATAAAATTTGGGGATTTTTTTTTCACAATTTTGTTTTGCCGGTGTTTTATCGCCCACCCCCCCATCGAAAAGTGCCCGCGCATGTGCAAAATGGAAGGGCACTCCAGCTGATCTCCCAATCAGCTGGAGTGACGTCACCATAGCGCATGCTCACAACGAAGGAGGCTTTATACCATTTCACGGGCACAATTGAAAGCTATGCAAAGAGCTGAGGGACACCGTAGCTGTCAGATTGATGCTCGCTGTTGCAGGGCGGTTTTGTCTGTGTTGCAACCCGCCCTTAGACACAGGCAAAACCCGCCGTTCAACAAAGCATACCCGCCCTGCAACACAGACAAAACTGGACCTTGAGCACACTGTAAACCTGTGGCGCAACAGCAAGGCACAATATGACAAATACGGTGTCCCTCCACTGTTTGCGTAGTATTCAATTGTGCCCGTCAAATGGTATCTCCCATCGAAAAAAGCCTCCTACAATGTGTGCATGCGCTATGGTGACGTCACGACAGCTGATCGGGAAATCAGCTGGAGTGCCCTTCTGTTCGATGGAAGGCACAAATCGACAGAACACTGGTAATGTTTTTTTTGACATTCAGCTGTCAGCGAGGAAAATTTTAAGGGGTATGAATACTTTTTCAAGGCACTGTATGTTTTTCCTTTCATTTCTATGTTAAACTTAATAGGTGGATTTACAAGGTGAGGATTTGCATATAGTTTAATGAAAAAGGCCAGCAATGTAATACATTGAGAAAATGCAACAAATTTCTTACCCAGCTGTGACTGGTTTCCATCAGCCATCTGTATAAGCGCACTGTCTTTCTTATTGTACAGAATCTTCACACGCTGCACATCTCCATAAACACCTTTATATCAGATTCAAAGCAAAATGTAAAAAAAAAAAAATAAATAAAAACGTAAACTGAGGTCTAATGAACTTCAATAAGATTTTAAGATCAAAATGAATCAAACACCAAAAGTACCATTCAACCAGTCCTGACATTCACAAGAATGAAAAGAAGATTTTGAACAGTGAACTTTGGATAAGAATATATTTGATATACCCTCAAAGCTATGTGAATGACAACAAAATTAAAGACCATGCAAAATAAATTCACATGCATTAAAATAACGTGTCTATAGTGATTTTTTTTTTTTTTTAATAAAAGGGAAATAAGAAAAAAAAAAAAAAAAAAAAAGCAGAAAATGAAGTACTATTCAACTTTACGCCAAAGTGCTAACTACAAATAAAAAAAAAAAAAAAAAAAAAAAAAAGTAAAAAAAAATAATTAAATTAATAATAAAAGTATAGTGCTAACAATAACATACCGAAGAGGGTAAACAGACTTTGGGGCGAAACCATCTTTAGAAGGAGAGAAGAGCAAGCAGCGTAAGACAAGAAGAGAGAAGAGTCGAGGAAGAGCGGAGATGAACAGATCATCCATAACGAAGGGTGGTTCCCGTAGAATGGTGAAGGTGGTCATGGATCATGGTTCAAGGCAGTTAATTGGGGCAAGTTGGTCCGAGGAACATATTGTTCAAGCAAAGAAGCATGAACATAGGGTATGAAGGGGGAGGGTGAAAACAGACACAGAACATGGGAAGACGTTTGACAGCAGTGTTTAGAAAACATTGAGGAACAGGAAGAACATCACACACAGGGAGGACACAAATATAAGGAGTAAGGGGGAGGGTAGAAGATGATGCAGAACAAAATAAAAAAAGAAGTGGGGAGAAAATAAAATAAAGGTCAGTACAAAGGAAATGCAGGAGTTTGGTCAGAAAAAAAATGGTTGGCTTATGTACTGTGCAAGAAGAACTAAAATGTAGTCATCCAAGACAAGTATGGGAAAACACATTCATCAGAATACAAGGCAGTCATTTGTTTTGACACAGGGAAGGCACGTAGCAGAAACAGTTTTAGATTTCAGTGCATAAAGCACACTTTGATTTGAAATGCTAAGGAAACATCACATGGATGGCTGGCAAATCATTTAAACATGCAGATGGTACAGACTAATGTTTGACCAATGATTACCATACTCAGCACAGAAATGGCCTGCAGCTTCTGGACTAAAGGCAGAGAAAATGTGATTCCACAGGTAAACACATACCTAGTCATCAGGGTGTTCTATACCATGATGCTGATCAATGAAGCGATGTGTGCATGCTCCTGACAGTGAATACCGGTGCCTCACACAAGCAAAAGTTTTTTCGTATGAAGTTTCTGACCTAAGAGCTGCTACATAGCAACGAGTTACAATTTCCTTTTGGCTAGCATGGAATTAAAAACATTCAATGGAGGTGCTAACTGGTTGCTAGAGGGAAAACGTTGTTAGAAACTTCATGTGGTATGCCTAATATTGCATTGTGTTAAGAATCCCCTTGGTTGTCAGGGTAATCTAGTCAGAGACCCAGTTTGCCTGCCTTCAGTCTAGATGGCAAAGAAAAAAAAAAATGTATCAAGATATCCTGGCAATCAAACTTCCCACATTTCATACCAGAATACACATCATCCAAATAGAAATGAAGGAATAGAGCAAATGGCAGAATAGGGATAGGAAAAGACAAGTTTCAGAGGAAAGATACAGCATTAGAATAGATGACAGAATGCCCAGTTACTGCAAAGAATAAGAGATTACTAAGACAGGAAGAGAGCTTCATCAAAATCTTTGGTAGGACCTTGAAAGAAAAACGTATTAGAGTAGTTGATACAAATAGAGATTTGTATAAATAAAAAAGAAAAGCAAAAATTGAGTGTGAAACAAAACCACCAAAAAAAAAAAAAGACAAAGAAATTAATGCTGACCAATTCAAGTATGTAAGGTAAATCACATAAAGCTATACAGATGGAGTGAAATTAATTGCAGTACATCGTCTAAAACTTTAAGACAACTGCAGGTCAGTGGAGATAAACACAGTGTACTAGATATATCAATAATATGGTACACAGATTCTCCGCCCTCTCCTGTGTGCCAAACGCTGCGCTTAGGGGATTAAAGCCTCACTCTAAGCAGCTGCTTGAATAATAAAATAGTGCAAAATAATAAATGATTCACTATAAACACGCCCTCCCAAATAGTGAAATCAAATCGCAGCGCTAATGAAATTCCCTCAAAAACTATATGTGAAAATTAACTGTAACAAATTAATTAACACCACTCTTTGACAACACAATATGACCTTGTGCTCATAATCAACATATAATGTATATAACATCTATGTGATAAATTATAACAAAACCTACTTACAAATATAAAAATCAAATAATCAGTGTGACATAGTGATAGTTGTGATAGTCCATAACATAATATAGTGCAGATCTTCAATGACAAAATCTTCCACCACACCGCTGTGACTGAAATCCACTCCCCTTCAGCGAGCACACTCACCAGCTACTTTTGCCTTCCACTCTCGTGTTCGGCTCACAGGCTTTTCCCACACACTATGGGGCAGAGTAATGACCTCCAATGACTCCCCGTTTAGTATCCAGAGTGTATATGCATAGCTCTCATACAATCCCAACACCACGGGAACCCACCTCCTCAGGAGATTTACAGCCTATATGGGGGGGGGTCTTCTGAATCGGAAGAGGCTGAACCCGACAGGGTTCGCTGAAGGGGAGTGGATTTCACAGTCACAGCGGTGTGGTGGAAGATTTTGTCATTGAAGATCTGCACTATATTATGTTATGGACTATCACAAATATCACTATGTCACACTGATTATTTGATTTTTATATTTGATTTTTATATTTGTAAGTAGGTTTTGTTATAATTTATCACATAGATGTTATATACATTATATGTTGATTATGACCACAAGGTCATATTGTGTTGTCAAAGAGTGGTGTTAATTAATTTGTCACAATTATTTTGTTACAGTGTACTAGATATGTAACATTTCTGGAAATTTTAGGCTACTTTCACATTGAGGCACTTTACTGGCGCTACAGTGCTAAAAATAAGGGCTTGTAAAGCGCCTCTCCTGTGTCTCCAGCGGTGCTTTTGCAGGACGATCAAAAAAGTCCTGCAAGCTACATCTTTGCAGCGCTATGGGAGCGTTGTATTCACTGCTCCTAAATTGCCCCTTCCCACTGAAAACAATGGGGCATCACCGCAAACCCAGTGGTGCTTTGAGGGCGGTTTTAACCCTTTTTAGGCCGCTAGCAGGGGTTAAAACTGCCCCGCTAGCGGCTGAATAGCGCCGCTTTACCGCCAACGCCCGCCCCAGTCTGAAAGTAGCCTTAAAGCCAGGAGAAAACGTTTTTTTCCTGGAAAAAAAAAAATAGAAATTTTTGTAGAATTTGAAAAAAATATAAAATAAAATTCAGTGTGGATTCGTTTTTCACATTGAAATCATTTTGATTTTCAGGAGTCAATTCATCTATAAATGAAGGTATTGTGTGTTTTTGGGAGGCCGTGGTTTGTAACACTTCCTTACTTGAAGATGCTGCTGGAGAAACACCTTGTAATGATCCAGAAGCAGCAGAAAGTGTTTCTAGAATGAGAACTCTGGAGGGAAAAGCTACTACTGCACTTTTATTATGGTCCTCATTATTTCATAATGTATTTTTTTAAATCTCTTTAGATCCCCCATGGTGTGCCACAATGTGTTTTGTCACCATAGTAGCAATTGGAAAACAATATTTGTAAACTGCAGCATTGCTCTCAGCAGAAACTCTAGATGTTAGTCTCCCTATTTTACTGGGAGGTGGAAAAGAAAAAACAAACAATTTACTGACCAAACTATAGAGAAACATGCTGTGATATTGGAGAACATTATGATAAATAATTTAAAGGTTATAAAGATAAAACTAATTTGTAAAGACATTTGTTACCTACCCTCTTACCTGTCAATTAAGGCCTGAGAGGACAGAAAATATAATATACTGTATCCCATCACCCACCCAACTGTAGGAGGTACAAGATGTAGCCCACAAGCAAACTAAACGGGAGCTTTTCCCCTCAAGTGCCCCCTAGCGGCAGATATGCATATTTCTCTTGTTTGAGAACTGCATTGGGCAGTACAGTGTTACTTGAATTGTGTTTCAGGGTTCATCTTCAGCTGAGAGAACTTGCAATCATTTAAGACTATATAAAGTGTCATAAATCCTTCATAAAGGTCCTAATGTATAAAGTTTGAATACCATGTGACAAATATATTATTTATCATTGTAAAAGAACATATTTCACACTCTTTTTCCAATTTTTCCAGAAAAAAAAAAAAAAAAAAAGTTTCCCCCCCCAGTTTTTCAGACCTTCCCATCTCTAGTGTGTACCCACCCAGAGAGCTGGGCCTAAAATATTTTCTATAGACTTCCAAAAAGTTCATACCTTATTGATACAAAGGAGGCAGTATGCAAAATAGGTCCTAAAAATTCTTTCAAAAGGAGCCTTTAAACTGGTCAAAGTTGGTGAAGCTGTTCTTTTAGAATTATACCAATAGTTTGCTTTTAGTAAATAAAAATGTCTTCTTGTTCATGCACTATATATTTTGATATTTCAAGGATCCACCAACTTAAAGCAGAGTTCCACCCATTTAAAAGTCAAAAAGTGTAGCTGCTGACTTAATAAATCAGACACTTACCTGTCCCACGGTCCAGCGATGCGGGTGCAGAAAGCCTCGCTCCTCTCTGTGGGGCCGCATTCTAACTGTGGGCGCCCGGCTGTGACGCACTGTGCACTGTGAATGGGCAGGCAATCTTCTGGGACCTGTGATGTGTCCCAGAAGATTGCAGGGGGGTGTGGGGGGAGAGGCAATCTTCCTGCCAGAGCCAAGGGAGGAAGTTGGGAGCTGGGTGCCTGTAAAAACAGGGTATCCGCTCCTCTCCCAAAAAAATGACATGCCAAATGTGGCATGTCAGGAGGTCACCAGCACTTAAAGCAGAAGTTTCATTCTTGGGTGGAACTCTGCTTTAAGGCTGGGTTCACGCTATTGCGAATTGAATTTGCATGTCAGGAGATCGTGACCGGCTTTCTATGGAGCTGGTTCACACATCTCCGGAGCGAATTGTACAGGAGTCCTGTGGGTCTTCTGGTCCGTTTCAGGTCCGAATTCAGCCAAAAATTGGGCTGAAATTGTACCTGAAATGATGAACGGGGATGCACCGGACCCCTGCTGCGAGCCACTGCGTGCTGTGGTGTGAACAGGCCTCAGTGTATGCAACAGTATTTGTAAACTTACAGAAATGTGCTGATCAGTGCACTACCAATATTCCTATGACCACAGGCAAATATGGGGGACACTTATCAAAAAAGTTACCAAAATGAGCCACGCATAGTATAGAAAAAAAAAAAAAAAAAAAAAAAAAAAAACTATACAACTGTTTTTGTGTGTGTCTGCAATCCCTGGTCTAATTCTGGGTAGGAAATGACAGATTAATCACTGAAGATGAAACAGAGCTTAAAAGAGACGCACAATGAAGAAGTGATCGGGGCAGGTTCTATTTTACCACAATGCTAAGTTAGAGCAGCAGAGCAGTAAATGTATGGGTCAAGTTGCAATTTTATAACCTATCAGTCTCACTGCTTTGGTTTAGCACTGCCTTGCTGTGTACCGTAATTGATTAGGTAAAGATTTTTTATTTTTTTCTGCATAGCTACATTGGCCCAGTAAGTAAGCATATGCCATACCAAGCCCACCTCTGTAAGAAAAATTCAAGCTGTTCCCTGAATGGCCATCATGCTGAGCAAGTGACCCCACGTTCACTACACAGCGGAGCAACCACTCAGCACTGGAAGTGGAAGACAGTATCACTGTAGTACTGCTCTGCTGGCTACTAAAGTGATTCTCTGCTTCTAAAGGGATTGGTCAGATATGGCATATGCATATATTTTGTGATCTAGCAGACCAATGTAATCAAAAAACACACGATACCTGGAATTCAGTTTTAAAGCAGAACTAAATTTTCCTTTTTAAAACAGTGACCAGGCAAGCACTTTATTGCAGAAGAGACATGCAATGTCTCTTTAGCAATACAATAAACCTACCTACCTGCCTGCTCTGAGTCTTCTTTGTCATGAGGGATTTAAGACCGTTGAAAGACAGGTAAGTATTGCATGCACATTTAGGTTCCACTTTACTGCATCTCAGATGGCTTTGCTGTGATTTCACTTGACAAAGCAACTACAGAAGAGACTATCACACGGTGTGCAAACACTGTGGAGCTGTGCTGGAAATTTTTTTTTTTTTTTTTTTTTTTTTTTAATTCTTCTTAGCGGCATTATTCCAGTGGCTGTTACAATGCATAATCCCGAAAAGTCATTATTTCCCTCATTGCCACTTTTTAAAATGTTCACCTACACCGCTCGGCCTCCTCAGATATAGATATACATTTCTCTATCTATATATAATCTGCAATAACCACCATCTGCAAAACATTTAAGGGTGATCTGACCAACCAGATTTCATTTAGGAGAACCACGCTAGTTAAGTAATCAGTTTTCATTTTCTCCCCACACATTCCATGGTTACCAGATTAGCATGGTTTAATGATTTAAAAAGAAATTTGAAAAGATGTGTTGAAAATAAAACAAAAAGAAAAAAAAAGGAAGATATGAGGATAAACTGAAGTGTTTGAGTCATGTATTTGTTTTAAAACAGATTTGCTCCACTGACCTCTTCATTCAGATTGCTAACAAGAAGAACAGTATTTGCACTCGTTGAAACACCGTGGATACCAACACGGCTTGCAGCAGCAGCAGCCGCAGCAGCTGCAGCATTTGGTATCCCCAATGGACTTAATGCACCAGGAACAGCTGCAAAAGGAAACACAAAAATACATTAAGGGAAAAAACATAGTGAACCTCACCTATAACAGTGTCTGATGAAAGAACAGTTTATGGTCAGAGCAACAACTTCTTTCTTCGTACAATGCCATTTTTAAAGGAAAGATATAGTGCATTTTAAGTGAGCACATATTTCAAGTTTTAAAGGGGTTTACCTTAAATTTTTGATGAGATTTAATATCACAAATCCTTTCAAAATGTGTTATTGTATTATATGTAGAGATTGTAAATTAGCTACTTAGATTAGCTACTACAATGGCTTAACAACTATTGAGATAAAATGGCCACAAAGGGAGTGCAAGGTTTTCAATGAGTCAGCTAAATTGTGAGAAGGAACAGTAATCTGTAGCACTAGGCAAAGGAGCAAACAAAGCCAAAGCATGAAATAAGCAAATATGACTACCCCAATCTATATACTATACTTAGAAACTTGATGCAAAAGAAAGTGTTTATAAAAGATGAACGCATATAGATTATAGATTATTTTCATCCAGGTGTTCTGACACAACCTGAGTGAATGCTCAAATGTTTTTTTATTTTTTGCATGAACTCCAAAATAATCACAAGGAAAAATCAACAGGGTCACAAGTTAGGGCCCGTGTCAATCAGATTTTTTTAGATTCAAAATAGGATTTGCATTTCCATGTATAGCTACGCTATGTAAATGTAGGTGAAAATGAGCACCTGATATGCAGTCAATGCAAGTTGGAAGGTGAATTTCTAATCAGTTATTGACATGTTTCAGAGGAACAAAGACTCCCCTATCCTTCCTGTTAAAGTCACAGCTGTTTGGGATCCTTCCATTTATTATTAGCATGTAGGAACAGCCCTGAGAAAGGGGGAGTCTTTGTTCCCCTGAAAAGCATTGGCTTGATCACTTGTAGCTAATCATCGGAAGAGAACTTTTCCAACCCCCCCATCATAATCATCACCTACCCATTAACCTATGACTGATTGAGTCAGCCTAGCGCTATCTCCAACCCTAAAGAACATTATTTATGGGGATGCAAAACCACCTTGAAGCAGGTCAATTGCAGGTCAGAAGGAGGTCAACGGCAAGTCAAAGACACCTATATGAATTCTGATTAATCTCATAAGCGTTTCAAACTTATAGTAAACTGATGTAATCAATGCAAACTCAAAGCCTGTCAACATAGGCCCTATAGTAACCCAATTTACCTTTATCAAAACATTGTGAATGTTTATTTCAGTTTTGTTCCCCAAATCACATCCCCTTTCATTTAGAAAGAGCATCAACTCTACAAACTGCTTCCAGATTGCATTCAATATTACAAGGACTGCAATTGAAGTTTGAACAGAGCTTTAGCCCAGGTTCACACTGCTGCAATCACAGACATCGCATGCGATTCGCACCCGCACTGCAGGTGTCGATCACATGAGAGGTCTGAGATGTGAGAGTTCAGCTATACAGTTGTATGGCTGAACTTGAATTAGATTCGCAGGAAAGAAAGTAGAGGGACTTTTTTCCCTCCACACTAAAATCGGATCGCATGAGTGTTCTCACCTATGCGATACGATTCCTGTGCGAATTCACAGTTCGCACTGCGATCTGTGAACTGATCTGGGGGTTTCATTAACAATGTCATGACACCCACAGCGGTTCGCAGAAGGCAGTGTGAACTGCTTGCAGGAGAGATGCAATGCAGGAAGCAGCGCTGTAATCACGATGGTTCCCGCATCGCATCAGTGTGAACCTAGGCTAAATCTGCTCTTAAGAGCAAAGCTAAATACCACATATGTCTTCTAGACAATAAAAGACAAAGAAAGGAATAGGATCTTTTATTATCAGAATGTTTTACTTCCATTGCAAACATAACACTAGCAGCTGCATACAGACTAGTCGAGCAAAGAGGTCACTCCAAAAATGTCAGCAAATTCACCAATGAAAATACTATAAGCTACAAAATAGCTCCCACTTTCTATGTTAGGGCCCTTTCACACTGGGGCGGGGTCGGCGGTAAAGTGCCGCTATTGTAAGCAGAGCTTTACCATCGGTATTTGGCCGCTAGTGGGGCGGTTTTACCCCCGCTAGCGGCAGAGAAAGGGTTAAAAACCACCGCAATCTGCAGAGGCGCTTTGTCGGCGGTATAGCCGCGCTGTCCCATTGATTTCAATAGGCAGGAACGCTGAAGGAGCGGTATATACTCTGCTCCCTCACTGCACCGAAGATGCTGCTAGCAGGACTTTTTTTTTCCGTCCTGCTAGCGCACTGCTCCAGTGTGAAAGCCCTCAGGGCTTTCACATTGGAGACAAAGCAGCGGCACTTTCAGGTCGGTTTGCAGGCGCTATTATTAGCGCAACAGAATGTTATAATGCAAGTTAAAATGTGTGTCAATACACCTCAATGTGCACAGTCCTATGTTAAGGAAATGAGACATGTTTATTGTGTTTCTATTTATTACAATTGAAAACCATTAGGACAAGAAAAAAGAAAAAAAAAAAAAAAAAAAAGCAGCAATATGCGAAAGGTGTAAATAGGCAACAATCACTGCATGTCATTTCTTTTTTGCTCTCTTACAAATAAAAGTGTGTATTGTTCCCTCATCTCCTTAAAGTGAACCTATAACCAAGCTAAAAAAAAAAAAAATACTAGCTTAGTCTTTACAAGTGAGAACTCCTAGTTGTCTCCATCCTGGAATGCTTTTCTTCTAAAACAACTCACAGCCTTCAAATACCAGAACACCACTGTATATAAACTTAAAAACCAGCTCCTGTGGTCACTAGTTTTGACCACTGTCTCCTGCACCTCAGCATGTGCTCATCACCAATGAGCCAACCTCACAAACCAGTAGTTAGGTGCAGGAATGGGCAGAAAGTACCCAAACTATAAAACTGTCTGAATATCAGAGAGCCCCAGTATTTGGGGGTGCTCCAGCAGAAAGGCAATCAAATAGGCATCTAATTGTGCCTGCTATATACAGTCTAGCTCAATGCCTATTTGGATCTCCAGTGGTTTTAGCACATCAGAGTTAACCTCTAGGGTGTCTTATAGACATCAATTTCCATGTGGACTCTTCTGTACCCCGAGGTACAACAATATGAATGTTGGCCTCCCTGCCCTATTGTGAGAGCCAAGCACCAAATTCTTAGAAGATTTGCAGGGTGCTCTAAAAGGTAACTGGACATATGAGCAAGCACCACTGAGTGTCTGCACCAACATTCTGATGGCATTTAACTCAAATGAATGTGGTCTCATATATAATATACAGAAAGATCACAAGATAGATAGATCTATCTATACAGTTGTGCTCATAAGTTTACATACCCTGGCAGTTTGACAATTCTTTTGCTTTCCCCATGACTCAGAATCCAGAAACGTCAGTGCAGCACTGAATGAAAAATTCAAGGATCTGTCAGGAGTTCAGAAACTCATTGACCTTTTATACACACACACTAATTACAAGCAAACAGATCACAGATGAGGATGGTTACCTTTAATAGCCATTCAAACCTACTTTGTGTCAATTTGTGTGCATGTTATCAGGCCAAAATCACCAGGGTATGTAAACTTTTTATCAGGGTCATTTGGGTAGTTTCTGTTGCCATTATGATTTAAAAAGAGAACACAGTTACATGATTGATAATAAATGGCTTCAGCCAAACACTAACCATGAGTGAAAGAAAAGTTTTGTGGCGTTATTCATATTCTCTGAAAATGGCCAAGAAATCAAATTCTGCCAGGGTATGTAAACTTATGAGCACAACTGTATATATACACGTTTGAAAAAATAATGGATAAATAAAAAAAGAAAAAAAAATGAAAGCTGCCATGACAAATCTTAAAGAAAACACCATACTTAAAAGTGGTTGTAAACCTCAGACATAAAATATGAACAAAGCATATCCCTCTATAATAGTCATTTCTGTCTGCTGCTTTGTTCCTCTGCTATCAGAAAGAATCACTTCTGACAAGTTTTCCTGACATCAAGAGAAAAAAGGTGACGGGGAGGGACCTCCAGCTAAATGAAAGCCTCAGCTCTGTTCCTGAGTGCTGTGTGAAGTAGGGTGTGTCAATTCCCCCATTCAGCTCTCATTTATCAAAACTGGAGCAGCTGTGCATGGCAACCAATTCGCTTCTCTCTTCACTGTGTTCGTGTTCAGTTAAGCTTTGGAAATGAAAGTTAGAAGCTGATTGGCTGTCATGCACAAGTGTTCCAAATTCTAGTTCCAGTTTTGATTAATTCCCCACATAAATTATGAAAATGCCGAGATAACAAAAAGTGAATTTCTGGTTATACACACAGCAAACTCAAACACTTTTTTTTTTAATATTAACTTGATTAGGAAAAAAAATGGTTATATCCCTGGTTCAAACAATCAACCCAAAGGCTGTTAAATATTGCTTCAGCAGATATATAAGCTTCTACATCCTGATATGCATATGGTTACTTAAGGAGGGAGGAGGTTTAGGGGTTTTCAAGTGAATAAATATCAACTTCTGGGCCTGAAACAGTGCTTTTGATCTGGCTGCATTGAGGGGTAACATATTGAGACCTTCTAGGATAGGATAGGGGTCTAAAACGCAGGTGTAATAGCAAGTACTAGATCATCCCGTAAAATTATTTCATACACTTTTAACCTGTTATCTACTGAAAAATAAAAGGATAGGATCAAGGCAGGCAAAAACTGTTTATATTATTATATTTATATGACAGAGATGTTACATTGCCTTGGTGCTAGAAAACTGCTGTGAGTACAGCCAAAGTTACAACAAGGTAAACAATTTAGAGAAATTAGTGTATACGAGCCACTGTTTAAACTTTACTGTCACAAGGTAATCAGATGTGAGTATTCCCAGATGCACTGAGTCACTCACATCCTTCTCATTATTTATGTAAGCAGCTATCACCACCACCATATTAGGAGAACACTGCAGGAGCCTCAGACAGAGCTCCAGCAATGCCTTAAACAGAAAAGCACATTCTGTGGGAATATGGAACTCATAAGCACCTGCTTATTAAAAGAAACCATATTTGAATCAGAGCTGCTGTGGGATACTGGAAATAGGATCATGTATACCTAGAAGTGAGGTTTCCTTTGCGAATGCTGCAGCAATAGCTGGGTCTAATGCAGGTTGCCCATCTCCTGATGGCAGGTCTGGACGAGTATAGTCCCGACTTTTGTCATTATTATATTTTACGTTTAGGTTTACCAGTTTTGAAAAGTCAATCCGAAGGGTGCAGCAGGCATTGTAGATATTTTGCCCATCTAGTGCCTAAATAAATAGGAAAAAAATATATATGAACAGCAAAATCAAGAAACAAAAACTTTATGCACAAACCTTAAAGTGATTGTAAAGGCCCACTTTTTTTTTTTTTTTAAATAACAAACATGGCATACTTACCTGCTCTGTGCAATGGTTTTGCACAGAGCAGCCCTGGATACTCCTTTTCTTGGGTTCCCCTCCGACGCTCCTGTCCCCTCCCCCCTGCGGCTTGCTATAGGGTCACTTCTGTCCATAAGACAAAGAGCGTGACTCGACCCCTCCCCACTGGTTGTGATTGACTTCGGGCTCCACAGGCACCAATTTAAAGAAGTGGGATCTTTCAGTCTATGATTAGTGTAGGACCCACTGAGATTGGGGTACTTTGACACAGTAGTGGGTTTAAGCACTGTATGGCCATATGGTGTGACCAAATCCCCATATTTGCTTATTATGTTCAGGTGCTTTAAATAGCCTTGTAGGATTTAAATGACAATTTTCTATGTGTGCGCTATAATCTTTTGTTCTGTTTGTATGGTCTTATAACAGCACCATCTTTAATGTGATTCATAGTTAGGGTGTGCGCCCCCCCCCCCCCCCCCCGCCCCAAGTCTTTGTTCCATTTAAAGAATGGCACAGGTTTTCTCCTTAAGCATTCTATAACCACTTCACGGCCACCCTATAGCAGTTTTACTGTTACAGGACGGCCACTGTGCGCCGGAACAGGTACACATACACATGATTGCGCACTTCCAAGTAGTGGGCACGAATGCGCGCTGCCAGAGGCTCGCTCCCGCTGTGATTATGTATAGTGGGAGACAATCAGCGGGTATCACGGACTCTATGTCTGCCGGCACCTGCTGATCATCATTAGAGAGACAGAATGGCAGTCTGCCTATGTAAACAAGGCAGATTGCCATTCTGACAGTAAGGAAGGCATGGACCCTGTATTCCTGCAAAGCAGGGACAATGATCCAGGTCTTCCCTTCGTAAAAACACCTCCCTCACAGTACACAAACACAGGCTAGGAACAAAAAAAAATGCAGGGGTGATCAAATACATAAAGAGACCACAGAAACCTGTGTGTGTGCGTGGGCAACGCAGTGCTGTATCGCAAAAAATGGCCTGGTCATGGAGGGGGATAAGTCTTCTGGAGCTAAAGTGCTTAAACCAGGTTGGGTTCACTTTAAATATTTTGCTGCAAATGTCTTACCAGTTTTGCTTGTTGTGCATTAGCTGGGTCTCCGTATTGTAGGAGGGCTTGAAACTGATTGTTTTTCGTAAAAGTGATTATCTTCAAAACAGTACCAAACTTTGAAAATATCTGTGAGTCAAAAACAAGAGCATCAAATTGTTTTTTTTTTTTAATAAACCACAAAAATAAAAAAGTTAAATTCCATGCAGCTTATACTATGACTTGGAACCACTTTCACCTACACAAAAAAATAAACTTGGGGCACTTTTACACTGAGGCGGGCATCGGCGGTAAAGCAATGCTATTTTTAGCGGAGCTTTAAACCCCACCTAGCGGCGCTTTGCTGGTGCTGCCCATTGATTTCAATGGGCAGGGGCGTGTTAGGAGTTTTCGGGCTTTCAGGAGAGGCGCTTTACAGGTGCTAAAGCGTTATAGCGCCTCGTGTGAAAGTAGCCTTACAGAAGTTTCAAATTACCTAAAGGCTCTGAAGTGTTAACTAAAGACTGTGAATGTAATTACTGAGACAATAAACTATTACTACAATAGCAAAGTGCATACACATACAGTATCTCAGAAAAGTGAGTACATCCCCTCACATTTTTGTAAATATTTTATTATACCTTTTCATGTGACAGCACTGAAGAAATCACACTTTGCTACAATGTAAAGTAGTGAGTGTACAGCTTGTATAACAGTGTAAATTTGCTGTTCGCTAAAAATAACTCAACACAGCCATTAATGTCTAAACCGCTGGCAACAAAAGTGAGTACACCCCTAAGTGAAAATGTCCAAATTAGGCCCAATTAGCCATTTTCCCTCCCCGGTGTCATGTGACTCAGCGTTACAAGGTCTCAGGTGTGAATGAGGAGCATGTGTGTTAAATTTGGTGTTATCGCTCTCACTCCCTCATACTGGTCACTGGAGGTTAAACATGGCACCTCATGGCAAATAACTCTCTGAGGATCTGAAAAAGGAACTGTTGCTCTACATAAAGATGGCCTAGACTATAAGATTGCCAAGACCCTGAAACTGAGCTGCAGCATGGTGGCCAAGACCATACAGTGGTTTAACAGGACAGGTTCCACTTAGAACAGGCCTTGTCATGGTCGACCAAAGAAGTTGAGTGCACGTCAGAGGTTGTCTATGGGAAATAGACGTATGAGTGCTGCCAGCA
Source organism: Aquarana catesbeiana (assembly GCF_042186555.1). Classification (NCBI taxonomy): domain Eukaryota; kingdom Metazoa; phylum Chordata; class Amphibia; order Anura; family Ranidae; genus Aquarana; species Aquarana catesbeiana. The sequence continues at coordinate 224,079,461 of NC_133330.1, read as the reverse complement.
TTGCTGCAGAGGTTGAAGGGGTGGGGGGGATCAGTTTGTCAGTGCTCAGACCATATGCAGCACACTGCTTCAAATTGGTCTGCATGGCTGTTGTCCCAGAAGGAAGCCTCTTCTAAAGATGATGCACAAGAAAGCCTGCAAACAGTTTGCTGAAGACAGGCAGACTAAGTACATGGATTACTGGAACCATGTCCTGTGGTCTGATGAGACCAAGATAAACTTATTTGGTTACAATGGTGTCAAGCGTGTGTGGAGACAACCAGGTGAGGAGTACAAAGACAAGTGTGTCTTGCCTACAGTCAAACATGGTGGTGGGAGTGTCATGGTCTGGAGTTGCATGAGTGCTGCCGGCACTGGGGAGCTACAGTTCATAAGGGAGCCATGAATGCCAACATGTACTGTGACATACTGAAACAGAGCATGATCCCCTACCTTCGGAGACTGGGCCACAGGGCAGTATTCCAACATGACGATGATCCCAAACACACCTCCAAGACAACCACTGCCTTGCTAAAGAAGCTGAGGGTAAGGGTGATGGACTGGCCAAACATGTCTTGTGACTTAAAGCCTATTGAGCATCTGTGGGGCATCCTCAAACGGAAGGTGGTGGAGCGCAAGGTCTCTAACATCCACCAGCTCCGTGATGTTTTCATGGAAGAGGACTGGAGTGGAAGAGGACTCCAGTGGCAACCTGTGAAGCTCTGGTGAACTCCATGCCCAAGAGGGTCAAGGTAGTGCTGGAAAATAATGGTGGCCATGCACACAAAATATTGGCACTTTGGGCCCAATTTAGAGATTTTCACTTAGGAGTGTACTCACTTTTGTTGCCAGCGGTTTAGTCATTACTGGCTGTGTGTTGAGTTATTTTGAGGGGACAGCAAAATGATACTGTTATACAAGCTGTACACTCACTACTTTACATTGTAGCAAAGTGTCATTTCTTCAGTGTTGTCACTTGAAAAGATATAATAAAATATTTACAAAAATATGAGGGGTGTACTCACTTTTGTGAGATACTGCATGTCTTTTAGAAACGCCCAGGTGAAGTTAGGATTAACGGATACACAAGCATCATAAACTTGGTCTGGTAGTTGAAGAATTAACGGATACACAAGCATCATAAACTTGGTCTGGTAGTTGAAGGATTAACTTAGTGGGTTCAGTGGAAAGACTGGAGCCCCATCGGGAAGGAGCCAATCCAGTCTTTCCACTGCACTTAACTCAAGTTAACCCTTCAGCTACAAGACCAAGTTTATGATGTTTGTGTGTCAGTTAACCCTAAATAAACCTACACATTTCTAAAAGACTTATGTACTGTATATGTGCTTTGTTAATATAGTAATATTTTATTGTCTCTGCAATTTCACTACAGGCTGTTAGCAGCCTGTGTTTTTTGTTTAGCTGCTACACAGTCTTTATTAACAAACCTCCTATAGCAATCCTAAGCGCTAGTGACTTTACTTATTGTCTTCTGTAAAGGTTATTAGCACACTCTATACAAGTTGTTTACTACTTTAGCTTTACTGGCCCGTTAGGATTCACTTTCACCTACCTGATGAAGGACGTCAAGGGTGACAGGGTAGTACATGTTGTCAATAATTATTCTTAGGACAGGACTCTGTGCTGAGGAAACGGTGGTCTCACTTCCTGCAGTAGTACCCACAGCAGAATTTGTAGTCTGAACTGCAGATACAGCCTGAAGCACTGCTTGAGCACGCTAAAACAAAAACAAAAACACTCACAGAACTTCCAAAACAGTAGTGGCGGAGAGAAAAACGTACTGCATGCGTATAGAAATAAAGATGAACTACTATAAGCTCTGTCACACAGAAAATGTTAAAATTCTCGAATGCTTCAAATTAAACTAACTATGCAGAAAACAGTCAGGGCTAAAGAACAATCACTGTAGGTTTTCACACTTCGCTTCCTTCCGGCATCCACAGCATTTCAGTTGACAGCTGTCCTGTTTGTTGCACTGTGACCTTAAAATTGGCTGATTCATGAAAACCAGAGAAAAACCCAAGTCATTCTGTTCAGAAAATTGCCTGTTTCACTTTCACAGCACAACCTGGTTGTTATGAGTGACAGCTCCACTTTTGTGCCACTTTCTATAACAGCTCCAAAGGGCAGAAGCCTCAAAACAAAAACTACCCTACAAAGCAATGTTTTTCAATTCTGTTAGCATTAAATAATTGACAGGTAGCATGCGATATACATGTAGGAAATTACATGTATGGACAATATCAGGTAATTTTTTATTCTGAATATCAACAGATCCCTTTATACTTTTAAGAGTAATATCAGTGTGTTTTAAGAAGCACAAATAATTGAGTTGTATAGATCGCCACATAACAGTAATATGTTTCAATTTTTCACAATTTTATTAGAGGGCTCGTTTAATCCCTTCATCACCAGGGTCAAAACAAACAACACCCAAGCCCAATTTTGCCACTCTGACATGCGTTAGTTAAAAAGCGTACATATCGCAACGACTATGTGTATCCAGGTGGATTATACTTTATTTTTTATGACAGACTAGGCTTTGATTTTGTAAATAAGAAAAAAAAAAAAAAACTTGCCCAAATTAGTAAAAAAATATTTCTATGGCATTACCATGTACAATGAGAGGAAAAAAGTATTTGATCCCCTGCTGATTTTGTATGTTTGCTCCCTGACAAATGATCAAAGTCCTTAACATTTTTGAAAACTTTTATTCAACTTTACTTGCCCATCCCCACCCCCCCACAGGCATCACTCAATTGGCTAACCTCCCTTCCTTTTACTTCCATGTCATCTTTTCAATTAGAATCTCTTAATGCGCCCTTTATAGAGGAAGAAATACTTTTAGTAATCAAATCCTTAAAGCGTTCGGTTGCCCCAGGCTCAGATGGGTTTACTGCTAGTTGCTATAAACACTATGCCCCTATTTTAACCCCACGATTAACCACTGTGTTTGTTTAACAGAATTCTTAACGATGATTATTTCCCGAATTAAATTACCTTGGCCAATATGTCCTTAATACCAAAACCTCTTAAAGACCATTTACTCCCACAAAACTACAGGCTGATATTGGTCATTAACAATGATCTCAAAATTTTTAGTCGCGCTTTGGCTGATAGGCTGGCTATTATAGAAACCCTGACCTCTCCTGATCAATCAGGATTCATTCCGAATAGATTTATCAGGGACAACATTCATCTAAATATGAATGTTCTCCAAGATGCTAATCTCCATACAAAACAGGTCCTACTATTGAGTCTTGACATTAACAAGGCTTTTGATAGCGTACTCTAGCCTTACTTGTTTTCGGTGCTACAACGTATGGGCTTTAAAGATGAGTTTTTGACGGGTGTACAAGTTCTCTACCACTTTCCGAAAACTAGAATTAAATTACCAGGTTGAAACTCGGACTTCCTCACACTGGGCAGGGGTACCCAACAGGGATGTCCTTTGTCCCCTTTATTATTCGCCTAAGCTCTAGAACACCTAGCAATAGCTATTAAACAACACCCAGATATAACTGGATACCCTATTAAATCTTCTCAATTTAAACCCTACATGAATGCAAAATGATGTTATGCTCTTCTTGACCCATCCCCAAATATTCCTGCCCAATTTATTCTCTATATTATCTAAATTCGCCTCTATCGCTGGGCTTTCAGTCAATATTACAAAATCTACAGCTTTCCCAATTAATACACCAGCTGCTCAGTGAGGCACTCTGAGGATCCCTTTTCCTTTCCAATGGTCAGTTGACAAAATACCTCATCTCGGCATATACATCACACCACAGGTATCTTCTATTTTTGCTGCGAACTATCCACCATGTGTATCCTGTCTCCAGAGTTTACTTAACCACTTTAGCCCCAGAAGGATTTACCCCCTTCCTGACCAGAGCACTTTTTACAATTTGGCACTGCGTCGCTTTAACGGCTAATTGCGCGGTCATGCAATGGTGTACCCAAACAAAATTTGCGTCCTTTTGTTCCCACAAATAGAGCTTTCTTTTGATGGTATTTGATCACCTCTGCAGTTTTTATTTTTTGCGCTATAAACGGAAAAAGACCGAAAACTTTGAAAAAAAATATATTTTCTACTTTTTGTTATAAAAAAAAAAATCCAATAAACTCAATTTTAGTCATACATTTAGTCCAAAATGTATTCAGCCACATGTCTTTGGTAAAAAAAAAAATGTCAATAAGCGTATATTTATTGGTTTGCGCAAAAGTTATAGCGTCTACAAACTAGGGTACATTTTCTGTAATGTACACAGCTTTTAGTTTATGACTGCCTATGTCATTTCTTGAGGTGCTAAAATGGCTGGGCAGTACAAAACCCCCCCAAATTACCCCATTTTGGAAAGTAGACACCCCAAGGAAATTGCTGAGAGGCATGTTGAGCCCATTGAATATTTTTTTGTCCCAAGTGATTGAATAATAATAAAAAAAAAAAAAAAATTTACAAAAAGTTGTCACTAAATGATATATTGCTCACACAGGCCATGGGCATATGTGGAATTACACCCCAAAATACATTCAGCTGCTTCTCCCGAGTATGGGGATACCACATGTGTGGGACTTTTTGGGAGCCTAGCCACGTACAGGGCCCTCAAAACCAAGCACTGCCTTCAGGATTTCTAAGGGCGTAAATTTTTGATTTCACTCCTCACTACCTATCACAGTTTTAAAGGCCATAAAATGCCAGGACAGTTCACCCCCCCCCCCCCCCCAAATGACCCCATTTAGGAAAGTAGACACCCCAAGCTATTTGCTGAGAGGCATGTTGAGTCCATGGAATATTTTATATTTTGCCACAAGTTGCGGGAAAATGACAAACTTTTTTTTTTTTTTTTTGCACAAAGTTGTCACTAAATTATATATTGTTCAAACATGCCATGGGCATATGTGGAATTACACTCCAAAATACATTCTGCTGCTTCTCCTGAGTATGGGGATACCACATGTGTGGGACTTTTTGGGAGCCTAGCTGCATACAGGGCCCCGAAAACCAATCACCACCTTCAGGATTTCTAAGGGCGTAAATTTTTGATTTCACTCCTCACTACCTATCACAGTTTCAGAGGCCATAAAATGCCAAGATGGCACAAAACCCCCCAAATTATCCCATTTTGTAAAGTAGACACCCCAAGCTATTTGCTGAGAGGCATGGTGAGTATTTTGCAGCTCTCATTTGTTTTTGAAAATGAAGAAAGAAAAGAAAAATGTATTTTTCTTTTTCTTTTTTCAATTTTCAAAACTTTGTGACAAAAAGCGAGGTCTGCAAAATGCTCACCATACCTCTCAGCAAATAGCTTGGGGTGTCTACTTTCCAAAATGGGGTAATTAGGGGGGGGGGTTGTGCCATCTGGGCATTCCATGGCCTCCGAAACTGTGATAGGCAGTGAGGAGTGAAATCAAAAATTTATACCCTTAGGGGTCCCGTATGCGGCTAGGCTCCCAAAAAGTCTCACACATGTGGTATCCCCGTACTCAGGAGAAGCAACAGAATGTATTTTGGGGTGTAATTTCACATATTCCCATGGCATGTTTGAGCAATATATCATTTAGTGACAACTTTGTGCAAAAAAAAAAAAAAAAATTTCCCACAACTTGTGTCACAATATAAAATATTCCATGGACTCGACATGCCTCTCAGCAAATAGCTTGGGGTGTCTACTTTCCAAAATGGGATAATTTGGCAGGGTTTTGAACTGTCCTGGCATTTTATGCACAACATTTAGAAGCTTATGTCACACATCACCCACTCTTCTAACTACTTGAAGACAAAGCCCTTTCTGACACTATTTGTTTACATGAAAAAATATTTTTTTTTGGCAAGAAAATTACTTTGAACCCCCAAACATTATATATTTTTTTAAAGCAAAGGCCCTACAGATTAAAATGGTGAGTGTTTCATTTTTATTTTCACACAGTATTTGCGCAGCGATTTTTCAAACGCATTTTTTGGGGAAAAAGACACTTTTTGAAATTTGAATGCACTAAAACACACTATATTGCCCAAATGTTTGATGAAATAAAAAAGACGATCTTAGGCTGAGTACATGGATACCAAACATGACATGCTTTAAAATTGCACACAAACGTGCAGTGGCGACAAACTACATACATTTTAAAAGCCTTTACAGGTTACCACTTTAGATTTACAGAGGATGGCTACAGCTAAAATTACTGCCCTCGATCTGACCTTCGCGGTGATACCTCACATGCATGGTGCAATTGCTGTCATTTGACGCCAGACCAACGCTTGCGTTCGCCTTTGCGCGATGGCGGGGGGGGCAAGGGTGCTTTTTTTTTTCTTTTTTTGCTGTTTTATCTTATTTTTTAAATTGTTCCTTTCATTTTTTTTTTTTTTTTTATCATTTTTATTGTTATGTCAGGGAATGTAAATATCCCCTATTATAGCAATAGGTAGTGACAGGTACTTTTTTTGAAAAAAATGGGGTTTATTAGACCCTAGATCTCTCCTCTGCCCTCAAAGCATCTGACCACACCAAGATCAGTGTGATAAATGCTTTCCCAATTTCCCAACGGCGCTGTTTACATCTGGCGAAATCTAAGTCATGAAATGCTCATAGCTTCCAGTTTCTTAGGCCATAGAGATGATTGGAGCCATTCTGGTCTCTGATCAGCTCTATGGTCAGCTGGCCGAATCACCGGCTGCATTCTCAGGTTCCCTGTTGGGACAGGAGAGCCAGAGAAAAACATGGAAGACTGTGGGGAGGGGGGGACATTCCCTCCCACTGCTTGCAAAAGCAGCCTAGAGGCTAATTAGCTGCTGGGATTGCTTTTACATGAAAGCCAACCGCTGGCTGAAAAAGAATGATACCAAGATGATGCCTAAACCTGCAGGCATCATTCTAGTATAACCACTCAAAGTCCAGCAACATACCAGTACGTTGCTGGTCCTTGGGCATATATTGTAATCTTTTTTTTTCATGCAGCCTGTGGGCTGAACGAAAAAAAAATTGATTGGTGGGTATGTCCACCATCAGAATACCTCCCTTCTTCCACCCACTTCTAATGATGGGCATACATGCACCATTTATATATGCCGAAGCATGGGGGCATCCGCCCCAAAAGTTAGGAGCAAATCGCTCCTCCGCCCCTGCTGCCCCCATGCTTCGGCATATATCACCTCCGACAGCGCTGGAGTCACGGCTTTATGTATCGTGGGAGCAAACGCTGTTGCTGTCAAGATAAATAAATCCGCGCTGCAGCTGAATGGCGTACCCGAAGACAAAAAAATGGTTAACAATAAAACACAGTAAACAATAAAGTATAAAAAATTGCATACCTGAAAAGCAAACATGATAAAACATAATAACAATAAAACATTGCAGAATAGAATACAGTAAAAAAGAGCAGAACAATAGAGGAGAGAGAAAGAGAGAGAGAGAGAACAATAAAACGACAACTATTTTTGTTTTTTTATGTTATATATTTTGTGGGGTTTTTTTTTGTAACTGTAACTTTTATAACTGTAACCGGTTCCAGGTTCGGGTCTCTCAAAATGCAATAACATCTTGGGAGACCCTGTGAAAGTGTGCCTAGTCTGTGCAATGCTGTACCCTATGCTAATTCTCAACTAGTGTAGCGTTCAAAACATTCACCAATGCAAAGACCAGGATTGTCAGGACAGGAGGGACAATAATAGCGGGTGTCACATCTATATCCGCGCTTGCTGCAGACACTTTTTTGAGGTGGGTTCGTTGGGTAGGGGTACTCGGGAGGACATAAAGAAAATGCCTCTCATGCAGCCGACTGCATTTGGTTGGGGATGTGAATGGGGGAAGTACAGGTGCTGCAGAAGTGGTGGGTTCCCAATTAGGAATGGCGAATGCAGCAGGAAGGGAACTATGGGCACGACGGGCCTGTGTTTGTCTTCTTCTTGGTGGCAGCGGGACACTACTTGTGCTTGCCACCTCACCAGCTTGAACTGCACTTATGGGACTCGCCACATCACCAAGTGTTACTGCAGTGCTGGATTGACTACGACCAGGGTGTACTAGGCCGCTGGTGCTTGCCAGTTCACCAAAACGCTACCAAAAAAACTGTTAGCGATCGCAGGGATCAGGCCTGACTCTGCAAATGCTGCAGTTATGTGTTTAGCGTTTTGTGACAGTGATCGATCGATACTGCACTTGGGTGGGCTGGGCGGAGGGGCAAAACGCAGGTGCTAGCAGGTATCTGGGCTGATCCCACTAACACTGGGTTTTTGGGAACCCTAAACTGCTGGGGACGCTAGTATAGATCTGATCGGATCAGATATTGATCCGTTCAGATACTATACCACTAAGGGAGGTGTATGGTGCGTGCGTGGGCGTTAGCGGTACTGGCACTGAACTGACGCTGCCTGGGGCGACGCAGACCCTATCTGACCCTAAAACCTAACTTATATCAGCGTCGGGCGTTTAGGGGGCTAAACCTTTATTCGGTAACAAACGGCGGGTGCCCTGACACTATAAAAAATAAACTAACCAGCGTTACCCGTAACAGTTATACGTTATCACTGGTGAAAGGGTTAACTAGGGGCAAACAAGGGGTTAAAAACTTTATTAGGTAGTATATGGGGGTCCCTGACGCTATAAAACGCTGACAGCGAACCTATATATTTACCTCCCTAACTAGCGTCACCAGTGACACTAATACAGCGATCAGAAAAACGATCGCTTAGTGACACTGGCGACGGGGGGGGGGGTGATCAAGGAGTTAAAACTTTATTAGGGGGGGTTAGGGGGGTACCCTAGACCTAAAGGGGGCTACCACTAACTGCCCTACCACTTCTAACTGTCACAAACTGACACCAATGCAGTAATCAGAAAAAAAAAAAAAACTGCTATTTGTGTCACTGTGACGGGGGGGGGCCCCATTAGGGGGTGATCGGGGGAGTGTAAAGTGTGCCTGGTGTGTTTTACTGTAAGTGTATGTGTTGTGCACTTACTCAGATGTCTTCTCTCCTCGGCGCCGGAACGGAAAATACTGAGCCGAGGAGAGATGGCATCACTTCCTCTGCCACTGTTTACTATACAGCAGCAGAGGAAGATTCTCATTCGTTGGGAGCGATCGCAAAGGGGTGGCCATGAATGAGTGGTACGTGATTTGGCCTGCCCGTGCCATTCTGCCACAGTATATCTGCGTTAGGTGGTCGGCAACTGGTTAAAGTCAGGAGTTCCTATCGAATTTCATTCTTAGGGAGAGTCACGGCTGTCAAAATGAACCTGTTACCTAAACTTTTATATCTTTTTGGAGCTCTTCGCACCATTATCCCAAAAACACTTTAGTGATAATCTACAAAAAGATGTTAATAGATTTATCTGGCAAGACAAAAAGACCAAGATTCTCTAGACAATTTTTATATAAATCTCAGTCTACTGGTGGCCTAGGATTACCTAATCTATGGTTATACTTTCTAGCAGCCCGCTTTTTTCAGATTGCCCAATGGAATATCCCAAACTCAAAAAAGGTACCTTGGGTGAAATTGGAAACCAACTCCATCCGCCCTTATTGCCTCCCATATATTCTATGGTCACCCTCTAACCAACAGTAAAAGTATCCCCCCTTAATTCTATTGTAACTCAATCTTTAATCCTCTGAAACCACTATAAGCGTAAACTTAGATCTCAATTGCACCTCAAGGTTCATCCTTCCTAGGAGAACCATCATTTACCCCAGCTTTTGACTCCCCAGAGAGATTCTCATGGTGGCAGACTGATTCCCTTGTCACCTTAGACAAATAGGAGGTGCATTTGCCACTTTGATCTTTTACTCTCACAGAAGCAAATCCTGCTTCCGGAACATTATCACTATGTGCAAATAAGGCACTTTTATATCTCACATTATAGCCTTTCCCCATCCTCCCAACCTACATCTTTTGAACAGCTTTGCCATAACTCTCCCAGAGGTAAAGGCCTAATCTCAGACCTCTATAAAGTTGCATTAGCTTCTTATTTTTCTAGTGAGCTTCACTATAGGAACAAGTGGGAAATTGACTGTGATGCACAGTTTACTCTGGAAGATTGGGATATAATGCTGGATAATCTACGTAAATGTACGAAATCCCTAGCAGTCAGAGACACTGCCTTTATGGTATTGACCAGTTGGTATTATGCCCCTTCCAGACTCCAAGCCATCTTTCCAGGAACATCGGGACTCTGTTTTTGGGTACCTACTGGGTACCTTCAAACATGTATTTTGGGAGTGTGGGATTCGCTCTCCGGTATGGAAAAAAATTACTTCTATAGCCTCGGCGATATCCGGTTCATTTCTAAATCTCAATGTGTCTCATTGGAGCACCTATTCTAGGTGTCCTTCACAAGGAGGAAAGATTACACACTATTTGTGTATCGACCTTGTGGGCTATTGCTCTACACTGGAAGTCCCCAGCAGTACCCCTGTCCTCAATACTAGATAGGGTTGAAGGTGTATGTTGATGGAAAAGATTTTATATACCCTACAGGACAAACTGCACCTGTTTGATCGTAAATGGGAAGCTTGGAAAACTCAGACATTCTGCTATCTTAAATATAGTACCAGTTTAACCACTTAAGGACCGAGCCTCTTTCTGAGATTTGTTGTTTACAAGTTAAAAACAGTTTTGCTAGAAAATTACTTCGAACCCTCAAACATATATATATTTTTTTCTAACACCCTAGAGAATAAAACGGCGGTTGTTGTAATACCTCATCACACCGTATTAGCAGTTTTACAAGCGCACTTTTTTTTTTTTGGAAAAAATACACTTTTTTGAATTAAAAAATAAGACAACAGTAAAGTTTGCCCAATTTTTTTATATTGTGAAAGATGATGTTACGCCAAGTAAATTGATACCCAACATGTCACGCTTCAAAATTGCGCCAAACTTTTACCCTTAAAAATCTCCAAAGGCGACGTTTTAAAAAAAATTCTAAAGGTTGCATGTTTTTAGTTACAGAGGAGGTCTAAGGCTAGAATTATTGCTCTCGCTCTACCGATTGCGGCGATACCTCACGTGTGGTTTTAACACTGTTTTCATATGCGGGTGATACTCACGTATGCGTTCGCTTCTGCACGCAAGCTCGGCGGGACGGGGCGCGTTTAAAAATTTTTTTCTCTTGTTTTACCTTTTATTTTTACACTGTTCTTTAAAAAAAAAAAATTGTGTCACTTTTATTCCTATTACAAGGAATGTAAGCATCCCTTGTAACAGAAAAAAAGCATTACAGGACCTCCTAAAAATGAGATTTGCGGTCAAAAAAAACCTCAGACCTCACATTTACACTAAAATGCAATAAAAAAACAAAATTGTCATTTGTAAAAAAATAAATAAAAAATGTCCCTTTAAGAGCTATGGGTGGAGTAGTCTTCAGTCGAGGCGATGAGGACGTGACGTCCGTGTAGGGGGAGGGGCCTGATGGCGGCGCCGATGTGAGGGCCTGAGGCGAGCCGCTCCGGGCAGGAGAGACACGCGAGCGCGGTGAGAGACCGCAGCGGTCCCAGGAAAAGAGCCTGACTGGGATACATGACCTCCCGTGAGGCGGCATCCCCTTCCGTGCCCCCGGGGCCACAGGCGGCAGCACAAGACAGACACCGTCCCGCTCTGCCGGCATTATTGGCCAGGTTAGAGTTGAGACATCAGCAGACCAGAGCTGACAAGCATTAGGAACCAGAGCAGGAGTGAACGTGGTGGTTAGCAGAGCGGATGTCGGAACATTGAGCAGCCAGAAGGTTTCACCGGGCCAGCCTGGACGCACTGCGGACCTTCTGGGTTCCACTTTTCCTCCCTTCACCAGCATCAAGAACTCTGATCCGTCCTGTTGCAGAAAGAACAAGGTAACAGAAGTGATGCAGCACTGCAGGTGAGGGACAGGAATCAGAAGCAAAGGTATGAAAATCTCCCTTCTTAAATATGAAGATCCATAAGGAATAATAGTGTGGTCTGGAGCATAGAATCTATAACTAGCTCGAGAGAGCAGTGAACTTTGGCCATATTATTCCGGGACTGTTGGGGAAACTTTTATATTGCTGGTCATTATCTTTTTGAGCCTTATTACTTAGTACGCTTAGTCTGCCTCTTTGCCTTGTTCCCTGTCATTGAGGAGGTATACGGTGGGGGACCTACAAAGGAAATAAGCGGGACCCCAGTAGTCGGGTAGTATACACTCAATCCAGGAAAGCCCCAGCATTTACAGGAGGAACGGAATAAAGGAGGGCAATAAGGACAGTAAGAAGGCGAGGAGGGCAAGGAGGGTACTTTCCGTGGACTTTTTTGTGTTATAATATATACACGCAGTGTGGACGCATCAGTGGGAGGGTGCGTGTAATATTGCGTGGTAACAGGGTCGGAGGCGGGTGGAGAAGACCTGGAAATCGCAAGAGGGAAGATTTGTCGGAATTAAAAGCTGGCAGTAAGCTGAAGTATGAGAGGGCGGTTCTAAAGAACAACAGAGCCTAAAAATCCAAGGGAGAGCCTCAATTCTAGCTCCATACAAAAATACCTGAAAGAAGCAAGTCTAAAGAGTCCTGGGTTGGATATGAAACAGGCAGGAACAAAAGATAAGAAAAAAGACCAGCAGAAACAGAAGGGGGGACAGGGGGATAGGACCAAGAAGGAACTAGACCTGGAAGGAGCAGTAGCGAGCTGCACCCTGGAAGAGCAAAGAAACATGGAGCTCGGTTTGAATAGAACGGAAAGTGTTATAAAAACGGAAATCATGAATGTTCATATAGACATGGGCCAGTTTCTGCACAGAGTGGAAGAAGCAGAAGAGGTATCAGTAAAACAAGCAAAAGAGATTTCGGACCTTAAAGAGCAAATCAGCAAGATGCAGATCGAAAATCGCATGATGGCATATAAAATAGAAGAGCAGGAGAACCAGAGTAGACGTCAAAATGTGCGTATCAGATCCATCCCGGAACAACTAAATGAGGACCTAGGGGATAAGTTGAGAAAAATATTCAATCCTATCCTAGGCAGAAGGGAGGAGGAGGTGCTAAGGATAGACCGGGTCCATAGGGTGAGGAAACCCCCTAATTTAAAACAAGACATCCTAGAGATGTAATCGTGAAGTTTCACTCTTATGAGGATAAAGAAAAAATATGGAAGAATCTCAGGGGCGCACCCCCAATTTGTTTTGAAAATAAAAATTTACAGATATTTGCGGACATTTCAGCTGGAACCTTGGCGCGGAGAAGACAGATGAGACCACTGTTAGAACAACTTCGGAGGGCCAACCTGAAGTACAGCTGGGGGTTTCCAACATCCCTGATAGTTGTTAAAGAAGGGAGATCTTATAGGATGAGATTCCCAGAAGAGATGCAGGACTTTTGCGTTAGCTTGGGGATTCCGATGCCTGAAGTCTAGAGAAGGGATAGTCAATGAACACATAAGCTGTGTTAGAGTGTTTGGCGAACTTTGTTCACCTGGGAGGTGGGGGGGGGGATTACGGGGGGGGGGAGGTTTCTTTTTTTTTTTCTGTTTGTTACTCCTCTCCTCCAATCAGGTGATTCGTGGATCTAATATGATGCTGTTACTCTGGTCTTTGGACATTTGAACATGTGAATAAAGATAAAGAGGTTGCTGCTGGTGGGTGGGGGGCAGGGGGAGAGGTGGCTTCCGGTCGGGGTGCTGGTCTCTTGCCTTCCCCTCCTCCCTCCGTTTCACTTTTTTTTTTTTTTACGGAGGGGGTACCAGGAGCCGTCATTGGAGCACCACCCCTAGGATGGAAGCGCGCAGTATGGGATTAGGAGCATCCCTTACAGGCGGGCTTGGGGCTGGGTTGCAGCCGGGGGGGTGGAGGAGGGGGTGTGGGGTTGAGGTTGGGGGAGGAGGAGGGGGTGTGGGGTTGAGGTTGGGGGAGGGGGGCGGGGAAGGGCATTCCTGTGGGGTGGATCTTAGGAGTGCAGTGGGAAGGTGAAAAAGGGATAGACCCAGAGAAACGCCTGATCTTAAGTTCCTATCATATAATGTAAAAGGTCTTAACTCACCTACTAAAAAGACACAAAATACTGAAGGAACTCCAACACTATGGCGCTGACATAGTTTTCCTACAGGAGACTCACCTAGTATTGGAGTCCAGGATCAGGCTTTTCTCCCCAGGACTGCCGCAATGGTATTACAGCGACTCCCCTATTAGGAGAGCGAAGGGGGTGGCAATAGGGCTATCGAGGACTTCTAACTTCTCCCTGATAGATAGAATGTCGGATCCGGATGGCCGGTATATTTTTCTGAAGGGCAATATTGGGAACAAAACATTTACTTTAGCGAATATATATTGTCCTAACAAAAACCCAATAGCATTCTTTGGACAGGTGCTGACGAAGTTGACGAAGTTTAGGGAGGGAGAGGTGGTGTTGGCGGGGGATCTCAACTTCTGCCTTGACCCTGGTCTCAATAGTACGTCCCGGGCACAGGGGACAAGGAAGGCCTCAATTAGAGCAATAGGGCGGCGGCTTTTTAGTTGCCGCCTGGTTGACGCATGGCGGTTGCAACATGCCAAGGACAGAGATTACACCTTCTTCTCCCCTGTGCACGGGACGTATTCGAGATTAGATTATATTTTTGTGGACCATAGTCTCCTGGAAGGGGTAGAGGAAACTAGAATAGAAATTCTCTCTCTCTCTCTCAGACCACTCACCAGTCACGATGAGAATGAGGCTCCCTGAAAGGGTTGAGAGGACTTTCTCGTGGAAGTTGGATGAATTTTTGCTGAAGGATCCAAAAATATTGGAAAAGATACAGGAAGAGGTTGATTTTTACTTCAAAGCAAATGACACAGGAGAGGTCCCCTCTTCCATTCTATGGGAAGCGCACAAGGCGTATACTAGAGGGGTTCTTATTTCCATAGGAGCGGGAATTAAAAAAAAGAGAAAGGAAGAAAGGGAAAAGATGATGGAGGAAATTTTTTCATTGGAACAGACCCATAAAAAGCTGAGGGGACAGAGTCAGGAAGTCTTCCACCAACTAGTTGTTAAAAGGGAGGAGCTAAGGGACGTTATGGAACAGGATTCTAAGCGAACTCTCAATAGGATAACAAAGGATAATTACCTGTGGGCAAACAAGTCAAGTAAACACCTGGCCAGATTAGTAAGAAAGAAAAGAGACAGGAATTTTATAGAAAAAATACAGAATAAAAAAGGGGAGTTAATAGGGACTAGTAAAAGGTATAGCAAATGAGTTCAAAAAGTTTTATGAGGCGCTTTACTCTATTGGGCAAAATAGAATAGGTAACTCAACACATTTGGAGATGGCCGAGGAATTTCTGAGGGGGGCGGGAGTTGCGGAGCTCACAGAGGAAGAGAGAACGGCCCTCGATAGACCGATAGGAGAGGAAGAAATTTTGGCAGCCCTGAAAACTTCCCCAAAGGGCAAGAGCCCTGGCCCTGATGGTTTCACTACGCTATACCTGGATAAATTGAAACACATTCTAGTTCCTAGACTCTGCCAATTCTGGAACGAGTTGGGCACTAACTGTGAAATGGGGAGAGAGGCGTTAACAGCTTCAATTACCCTAATATTAAAAGAAGGAAAAAATGATAAGCTTTGCTCCAGTTATAGACCCATCTCACTGCTGAATGCAGACGTTAAACTCTATGCAAAAGTTCTGGCGAGCAGACTGAAGGATAAAATGACCTCCCTTGTACATGCAGATCAGGCCGGCTTTGTGCCCGGGAGACAGAGCAGAGATAACGGGGTACGAGCAGCGCTCCTTTTGGAATTAAGTAAACGTGAGGGACCCCCAGTTCTATTCCTGTCAGTAGACGTGGAAAAAGCGTTTGACAGGGTAGACTGGGGGTTCATGATGAAAACGCTGGAAGTAATGGGGGTGGGCCCGAGGTATATTTCGTGGGTTAAGGCCCTTTACAGCAACCCCACGGCCACAGTTAGGGTTAATGGGGTTTTCTCAAAACCTTTCAATATGGAAAACGGCACCAGGCAGGGGTGGCCTCTGTCCCCTCTCCTATTTGTCCTGTCCCTTGAGCCTCTATTAGCCACTATTCGCAATAACCCAGATTGCAATGGGGTGAAGATAGGAGCAGAGGAACACAAACTCGTGGCTTTCGCCGATGATGTAATGTTTTTTATTACCAACCCTAGAATCACCTTCCCGAACGTACTTCGAATTCTTAGAAGATACGGGGAAACTTCAAATTTTAAAATAAATCTGAAGAAGTCGGAGATCCTGAATATTAGTGTGGGAAAACAAGAGGAAGCCCATCTTGCACAGGTATTCCCTTTCGCTTGGAAAAATGAAATCAAGTATCTAGGGATAAAACTCTCCAATACATTTAAAAAACTGTACCTAAAAAATTATATACCGTTGTTGGATGAGATGAGGCAAGAAACTAGAAGATTATCATCGAGACCTCTTTCATGGCTTGGGCGTGTTAATGCGGTTAAGATGATACGGACTCCAAAAATATTGTTTAAATTTCAGATGTTGCCTATTCCACTCCCTCAGTATTACCTCAGAGCTCTAAGGAGTTTGATAGTAAGATTTGTCTGGGGTGGTAAAAAACCACGTATCTCCTACGCAGTTCTGAGTAGGGGGAAAAAAAAAAAAAAAAAGGGGGGGATTGGCCCTACCCGACTTTAATAAATATTATTTAGCAGTCACATTATCACGTGTTATTGAATGGTCAAAAAAGGATTCGGAGAAGAGATGGGTTAACTTAGAACACTATTTGAGTAACACCGATCTAGGAAGGATTATCTGGAACCCCCCAAAGTATAGAGCACTGGGCACAAACACAGCGGTATTGACGCGAAACACTCTTAAACATTGGGATTTGTTACACACTCAGAATAAGTGGACACATAACTCACCATTGATTTACATGAAAGATAATTTTTTTTTTGAGCCAGGGATGAGGGAGGTGGGAGGGAATTGGTTAAAAGAGGAAGGAATTCAACTAAAAAACTTTTTAAATAAGGGGAGATTATGCACGTATGCAGATTTAAGGTCAGAATCGGGGTTGCGGGCTATGGATGTGTGGAGGTATCTCCAGCTCTCGCATTTCATTGAAAAATTACCGAAACTACTCAGAGGCGAGGAGGAGTATAGACCATTCGAGCGGCTCTGTGTGAGGGAACAACCGATTGGTGCTATCTCACAAATTTATAGGATTCTGGGTGAGAGGTCGGAGCTGGAGGTGCCCCCTTACGTCAAAAAGTGGGAACGGGAGTTGGGGTCACAATGTAGTGAATCCACGTTGGAGAAGATATTGAAATTGGTACACTTAGCACTTGATACTAGGAGAATTGAAAGTCATTACAAATGTTTGGCAAGATGGTATGCCACCCCAGACAAATTAAGCAAAATAGATAATACTAAATCCAATTTATGTTGGAGGGGGTGTATTCGCCTGGGAACTATGGCCTACATGTGGTGGGAGTGTCCCTGTATAAAATCCTTCTGGGGAAAAATCATAATATTGATTAAGGAAATAACAGGGGAAGATATTGCTGAAGATCCATGGGTGTGTTTATTCCACGGTACGGCAAAGACGTTGAAGAGTTACCTATCCTCTATTGTTCCTATATTGCTGGATGCAGCCAAGAAGCAGATAGCAATAAAATGGTTAGACCCAGCTAGCCCAAATATTCGGGACTGGCTCCTCTGTATTAATGAGGTATACAACGTCGAAAGTTTGGACAGCAGGGTAATGGCACCAGATGAGGGGGAGGTACGGGAGGGCAAATGGGAAGGATGGCAAAAGTATAAAAAGACCTGGAGCTATGTGGAGGAGTTTATAAACGCTGCATAAAGGGTGGGTGAGTTAGATAAGATTAGGTGTATATGGATGTATTATATGTCTCCTTTAGATCCTTCTGCAGGAACGGGGGGGGGGGGGGGGGGTGTGGGAGGGGTCCGGGGGGGGGGGAAGATTGTCAGTAATATGATGTATTTTGTCAGTCAATGAAATTTGTATTCTTCTTGTTTATTGGAGGGGCTTGGTTTTGTATGGGAAAAATATTAAATAAAGTATTTAAAAAAAAAAAAAAAGAGCTATGGGTGGAAATGACGTTTTGACCATGATATGGAGATGGGTGGGGGCCACCATGCCCTCACTCATATCCATGCCTAGCAGGAAGGAGGATCCGATCGCCTTTGTCGCTACCGACGGCTCCGGTAAGCGGCGGAGGGCACCAGAGCGGGGCAAAGTAGCGACGTATAACGACAGCGGGTGGTCCGTAAATGGTTGAGTTGCCATGATCTGTAATTCTTTATATACCTACATTTTTTTTTTTTACAGTTATCGATCCATATTTTCTAATGGTTCTTCTGTATGCTTCTGAATTGTTCTTTGTTTTTGTATTCAAGATTATATTTGTGACACCTACTCTTTGTTGTATCTTGTCACAAGAATGTACATTTTATATACATTAAAAAAAAAAAAGTTTGTAAACAAAAAAGAAATTATCAGTCCATGATTTTAATGGTAGGTTTATTTCAACAGTGAGAGACAGAATAACAAAAAAATCAGGAAAAATGCATTTAAAAAAAAGTTATGAACTGATTTACGTTTTAATGAGTGAAATAAGTATTTGACCCTTTCGCAAAACATGACTTAGTACTTGGTGGCAAAACCCTTGTTGGCAATCACAGAGGTCAGACGTTTCTTGTAGTTAATCACTAGGTTTGCACATCTCAGGAGGGATTTTGTCCCACTCCTCTTTGCAGATCCTCTCCAAGTCATTAACCACTTCCGGACTGGCTCACGTCTATATATACACGTGTCAGCACTTTGAAGAGGGATATCGTTATGGCAGCAGCTAGCTGCCATAACCCCTTTATCCTCTTCTTCAGTGAGTGGTCCGGTTTCCGATAAAAGTGGTCTCTGTGGCAGATTTGCCGCAAGATCACTTTTAGCGGCCCCTCCGCCGCTTACCGGAGCCGTCGGTAGTGGCGGAGGCGATCGGCTCCTCCTCCTGCCTTGGTATGGAGACCGGTGAGGGGAAGATGGCCCCCACCCGTCTCCATACAACTGCAGGGTGGAAGCGACGTCAAAACGTCACTTCAGCCCATAGCTCTTAAAAAGGGCATTTTTTTTTTTTTTTAAGTTATTTTTTTAAATGACATTTTTTATTGCATTTAGTGTAAATATGAGATCTGAGGTCTTTTTGACCCCAGATCTCATATTTAAGAAGTCCTGACATGCTTTTTTTCTATTACAGGGGATGTTTACACTCCTTGTAATAGGAAGAGGAATAAAAAAGTGCCACAATTTTTTTTTTAAAAGAACAGTGTAAAAATAAAAAAAAAAATAAAAAAAAATAAAAAGGTAAAATAAGAAAAAAAAAAAAAAAAAAAAAAAAAAAAAAAAAAAAAAAACGCACACGTGAGCAGCGCCCGCATATGAAAACGGTGTTCAAACTACACATGTGAGGTATTGCCGCGATTGGTAGAGCGAGAGCAATAATTCTAGCCCTAGACCTCCTCTGTAACTAAAAATATGCAAGTATGAAATTTTTAAACCTCACATATGGAGATTTTTAAGGGTAAAAGTTTGTCGCCATTCCACGAGCGGGCGCAATTTTAAAGCGTGACATGTTGGGTATCAATTTACTCGATGTAACATTATCTTTCACAATATAACAAAAAAAATTGTGCTAACTTTACTGTTGCCTTATTTTTTACTTCAAAAAAGTGTTTGTTTTTTTTTTTTTTAAAGTGCGCTTATAATAACGCTGCGCAAATACGGTGTGACACAGTATTGCAACGACCGCCATTTTATTCTATAGGGTGTTAGAAAAAAATATATATAATGTTTGGGGGTTCCAAGTAATTTTCTAGCAAAAAAAAAAAACTGTTTTTAACTTGTAAACACCAAATCTCAGAAAGAGGCTTGGTCCTTAAGTGGTTAAAGTGTTACTAAACCCAGTAATACGAAAATAGTTCATCTGCCCACAGCTTATAATCTTTTTTTATATTACAATTCTGCCACTATATACCTTTTTGGCTAATCTTTATACCACGGTCACATGATAAACTGCAGAGTTTATCCAGAGCTGTGTTAATTTTTCTTGTGTGTTCATGGAGGAGGAGATTTCCACTACAGTCTGTATATACGCCCACATGTGTGATGTCAATATCATGTGATCTGGCTAGCTCTGAGAACAAGGAAATGTTCTCGACAGCAATAGAGACTCAACTGAGCATGTGCAGGAGGGCTACCCTCACTGTATTTTCTAGCCTTGCCAAGAGACAGTGCAGGAGGGAACTATCTGTCCATTGAGGATCAAAGAGCCTTTTTACACAATGCAGAGGATTAACCCCTTAAATTCCACAGTAAGTATAACAAGCATGCTATTCTGCATATACAGATTTTACTGTTGTGGGTTTAGTAACACTTTAAGGATTCGAGGCAGACGTTTGGTAACCCAAAACTTTAGCTCCTTCCACATATTTGTTATGGGATTAAAGTCTGGAGACTAGCTAGGCCACTCCAGGATGTGCTTCACCTTGAGCCACTCTTTTGGGTCATTATGCTGGAATACCCATCCATGACCCATTTTCAATGCCCTGGCTGAGAGAAGGAGGTTCTTACCCAAGATTTGATGGTACATGGAAACTCAAATAGGGGAATTGGCGCTGTTCACAAATCAGATAATTATTAAATATCTCACCATGCGAAAATGTATGTGCAACAAGGTGTATTATCAAACTTGGTGAAAAAACTAAAAAACTAATCAAAATGTGTGTGTCATATAAATTAATAAGTGTACAAATCACCACAAAAGATGTGAAAGTAAAATAAAATAAAAGCTAATATGGGTGTAGCTGAAACAACATAAATCACACTGATAAAAAGGTATGACACCTAAAAACAGCAGAAAAAGAAAAAAACTTTCTGATGTTAATTGGAACAATCCAAAAGGTGATACAAAAAATAATATATACCAAAAATGAATAAATTCTATGGTGAAAATTAATGTGATAATCTTCCGTGCAACCAAATACTCCAAAAAAATATATGGTGCAAGTCCAAAAATTGTCAAAAAAATTGTGGTCACGCGGTACGCATACGTCGCTCTAGCTTCTGATTGTGTGGATACTTCCAGTTTTTGGTAGACAGGCCGTGGAACGCACGCCGCTACCACGCTATTGTTGCAGCCATTGGCTTGTAGCCAGCCGGCGGAGCACTGCCAGCTCCCATTTTTATTCTAATTCATTTTATTTGTAATCTGTATTGGTTCAATAAAAATTTTTTTTGGATTTACGCTATGAGGCTCCTCTCTTCTCCATACATATGGACACCTCCCGGTGGATACTATTAAAAAGACAGCAGTGACACAGGTGGGAAGGGGACCGCGGGGTCGGTGAGGGGGACATCAATCATTCAGGAATCCGGCTACTGGATCTACATTCACATGCCCACTACCCCTGCAGGGGTTGGGCATTCCGGTGAGTGAGGGCACAAGTGGGGGTTCCACTCAAGACGGTTAACACCAGCTACAGCAAACTTATCTGGGATCGTTTGGATGTATACACCATTTGTTCACAGGGGTTTTTTTCATACATAGGACAATTTTTGGATTTACACAATATATTTTTTTGGAGTATTTGGTTGGACGGAAGATTATCACATTAATTTTCACCATAGAATTTATTCATTTTTGGTATAGATTATTTTTTGTATCACCTTTTGGATTGTTCCAATTAACATCAGAAAGTTTTTTTCTTTTTTTGCTGTTTTTAGGTGTCATACCTTTATCAGTGTGATTTATGTTGTTTCAGCTACACCCATATTAGCTTTTATTTTACTTTCACATCTTTTGTGGTGATTTGTACACTTATTAATTTATATGACACACACATTTTGATTAGTTTTCTAGTTTTTTCACCAAGTTTGATAATACACCTTGTTGCACATACATTTTCGCATGGTGAGATATTTAATAATTATCTGATTTGTGAACAGCGCCAATTCCCCTATTTGAGTTTTCAGCACTTGGACTTCACCTTGGTGTTTTCCTTTTTTTGGGGGGCTGCAGTTCTTGTGTCTGACCTAAGCGCGGAATATTCGTATTTACAATTGATGGTACATGGGCCCGTCTATTGCCCCCTTGAGGCGGTGAAGTTGTCCTGTCCCCTTAACAAAAGAAGACCCCCAAAGCATAATGTTTCCACCTCCATGTTTGACAGTGGGGATGTTGTTCTCATCTGACCACAACACTTTCAGACAGTTCTCCTCTGAATCATTCAGATGTTAATTAGTAAACTTCAGATGGGCCTGTACATGTGCTTTCTTGAGCAGGGCGACCTTGCGGGCTCTGCAGGATTTCAGTTTTTTACGGCGTAGTGTGTTACCAATTGTTTTCTTGGTGATTAGGTTTCCAGCTGTCTTGAGATCATTTACAAGATTCTCCCGTGTAGTTCTTGGCCGATTCCTCGCCGTTCTCATGATCATTGAAACTCCACAAGGTGAGATCTTGCATCAAGCCCCAGAACAAAGGAGATTGACAGTTATATTGCGTTTCTTCCATTTGCATAATCGCACCATCTGTTGTCACCTTCTCACCAAGCTGCTGGGAGATGTAGCCCCATTCCAGCTTTGTGTAGGTCTACAATCTTGTCCCCGATATCCTTGGACAGCTCTTCAGTTTTGGCCATGATGGAGAGATTGGAACCCGATTGATTGCTTCTGTGGACAGGTGTCTTTTGTACAGGCAACAAGCTGAGATTAGGAGCACTACCTTTAAGAGAGTGCTCCTAATCCCAGCTTGTTACCTGTATAGAAGACACCTGGGAGTTAAAAATCTTACTGATTGAGCAAGCCCAAGTTCACACTAGCGCGATCTTAGACATCGCATGTGATTCGCACCCGCACTGCAGGTGCCGAGCACATGTGATGTCTGCGAGATGTGAGTACAGCCATACAACTGTATGGCTGAACTCATTAAATTTGCAGGGAAAAAAAAAGTGCAGGGACTCCCTGCGATCTGTGAACCGATCTGGGAGTGTCATTAACAATGTATTGACACCCACAGTGGTTCGCAGAAGGCAGTGTGAACTGCCTGTGGGAGAAATGCGATGCAGGAACCAGCACTAATTGCGCTGGTTCCTGCATTGCATCAGTGTGACCCTAGCCTGATGGGGGACTTATTTTACTCATTAAAATGCAAATCAATTTATAACTTTTTTGAAATCCGTTTTTCTGGATTTTTTTGGTTGTTCGTCTCACTGTCAAAATAAACCTACCATTAAAATTATAGACTGATCATTTCTTTGTCAGTGGGCAAATGTACCAAACCAGCTGGGGATCAAATACTTTATTCACTCACTGTATCACCACCAAAAAAAAAAAAAAAAAAGGATCTACTAAAAATTTACTAAAATTCTCCTAAACCTTTATTTCTTTACCAAAATACACTAACACGCTACCATTAACTGACACAGACACTAAGCCTCCATTCACACCGGTGCGACTTGTTTCACCCCATTGTCGGCAATGGAACTGTTCAAACTGGTGAAACGCGGTGTAACACCGATTTGAAAAAAGTAGTTCCTGCACTACTTTTGGCCACTACGGGTGTGACTTGCATAAACATCTGTGCATGAAGTCACACATATGTCAGCCAAGTCGCACTGAGATGCGGCTTTGAAATCGTGCAATTTTAAGTGAAGTCGCATGATTTCAAAGCCACATTCAGTGTGAACCTAGGCTTAATGACACTTACGGACAGTGACAATTACTCTGACACTAACTGCCATTAACTGATATTTACACTGCCAACACTTCCACCTACACTCACTAAGCTAGGTAAAGCATTAAACTAGTTTGTTTTTGTCTTTTTTGAACAGACTTCTCCAGCAAGGAAGAATTGATATATTGCATCTTTTCCCCCACTAGCAGAGAAGTCGGTTGTCTCTCCTCTACACACAGAAGAGACAACACAGGCACTGGGTGCAGAATGAATGATCACTGTGATATCACATGATTGCTGTGATAGCCAATCAGAGGCTTAGGATCCAGTTCCCCCTTGGTTCTGATCATTAGTAGAGAGCTGAGGCTGTCACCAACAGCCCAATCTGAGAAATGGGAACAAGCGATCAACCGCACTCCAAGCACAAAACACAATACATACAGGCCCAGGCTTAAAGCCCTCTTCCTGGACACCACATATACATGTTACGCTGTCGTAAAGGGGATAAATCTGCACCATTGAGCTGCATTGGAACTGTTTCCTGTATGGTTATTAACTACTTACCGACCAGCAGCTGCAGTTCTACTGCGGCAGAATGGCACGGCTGGGCAAAACAACGTTATGTTACGATGCTTCGCCCTCTGGCCACTAGGGGCGCGCCCGCACTCGGTGCTTGCTCCCGGAGCCACGATCGCTTGTGACACAGCGAGAACCCAGGATCTGTGTGTGTAAATACACAGATCCCGGTTCTCTGAGGAGAGAAGAGACTGAACGTGTGTTTATACAAAGTATGAACACCGATCTCTTTTCCCCTAGCAAGTCCCATCCCCTCTACAGTTAGAACACAGTAAACCCCTTGATCGCCCCCTAGTGTTAACCCCCTCCCTGCCAGTGACATTTACAGTAATCAGTGCATTTTTATAGCACTGATCGCTGTACAATTCTCAAATGGTCCCAAAAGTGTGTCAAAAGTGTCCAATTTGTCCGCCGCAATATTGCAGTTCTGATGAAAATCGCAGATCACTGCCATTACTAGCAGAAAAATAATAAATAAAAATGCCATAAATCTATCCACTATTATGTGGACGCTATAACTTTTGCACTAACCAATCAATATACGCTTATTGCGATTTTTTTTTACCAAAAATATGTAGAAGAATATATATCGGCCAGTAGACTATTGGCTCTGACCAAGTCCAGGCAATGAAGATACATTTTGGAGCAGGGCATAAGAAAGGTTGAACTATGCCCTTGTTGAAGCAGATGATTATTACCACCTAAATAAGAAAGGATGGTCTTGGGCAAAGGACTACCTTCTGCGTGAAGTATGAGGAACAGCTCTTTACAGGAGAGGGCCACCAACTAAGACACTGTGACTGAAAATAAAAAGGTTACTTTGCAAGAGAGACCTTCTAAACATATATCCCTGGTGGGTTCAAAGGGTGGTTGGCTTCAGGGCAGAAAGAACCAAGTTAAGATCCCAAGTAAACACGGGGTGCTGCAATGTGAAATACACATTGAAGAAATTATTAATTTTTATTTTAATTTTACAATGGAGAGAGAAGCCAGAAGTCTCGGAAAAAATGGAATAGGCAGAGACATGTCCTTTCAAAATATCGCCAACGCTATACCCATTTTTAGCCAATAGCTACCCTTTTTTTTTTTTTTTTTGAATATATGATTCTTTATTCAATATTTTTCAGTTATAACAAAACATATAAACAATATAAAACAATAACAAAAAAAAAGAAATAATTATAAATAAACCTGTATTAAAGTAGAGAACAAATCTAACCATCCAACAACAAATAAACCAGCGGTATCACCTATACAATTCATACAATTAGGAGTATAAAGCTACCCAATATGCCTAGTAATAAATATTACTACAATTATTAACTTGGAATTACATTCCTTCCATATAACTACTTAAATTCTTCCTTTCTTATACCTTCCCTTCTCTACTTTAAAAGAAAAGAAACCTCCCCCCTGGAGGTCAGGAGAGAGAGATAAAAAAAAAAAAAAAAGAGAATAAATATAACTTCTCGGCCTCTAAATCTACCCCCCCCCACCCCCAGGCCACCCCACCCAGCCAGACCCACCCATATAAATCTCAATTCAATACTTGAGATTTATATGGGTGGGTCTAATCAGCACAGCAATCAACATACTGAAGTGTACAAGTAAAGGTCATCCATGGCCGCCAGGTTTCCCTGCATTCCTCCTCTCTACCATGGAATGAAGCGGTCATGTTTTCCATTGCCCTAATTTCATCTATTCTGGTAAACCAATGTTTCACGGGTGGTATGATAGTAGATTTCCATAGGTCTGGGATGCATGCCCGATCAGCATTCAACATGTGAGCTACCAATGACTTTTTAAATTTATGGAGTGGTATCCCATTTAGGTGCAGAAGATATCCCAGGGGGTCTAAAACCAAGGTCGACTGATGTCAATTTAATCCAATTCCCCACTTCCTTCCAAAATGGTACAATTGAAGGGCATAACCAGAAAATATGTAAGAAAGTCTCTGGCTCTTTCTTGCAATGCCAACATAAGTTAGAGGTTTGGGGATAGAGTTTATCAAGTAGGGCCGGAACCCTATACCACCTGACCAGCAACTTATAGCCCAGTTCTTGAAAGTGGCTTGCTATAGAAGATTTATGGGCCAATGAAATAATCCTTTTAATTTGCACGCTTGTAAAAGGAAATTTGAAGGTCCTCCTCCCAGCAGCGTATATAGGAGGGGACGTGGCCTTCTAGAGGCTCAATGATCAGTTTATACAAGAGTGACAAGGAGTGTGGTACATATTCCCCCGCCACACATAGATGCTCAAAGGGTGTCAGTGACCTAACATGAAGTTCCGCATCTGGTATAGACCTTAAATAATGTGCCAACTGAAAGGCTGACCAAGGGCTCAGAGGGGGCTGTGAACGGGTGGGTAGATCTCGCCTAGACATCCATCCCTGCGAGGTAGCAAAGTGGCTACGTCTAGATATGTCAAGTCCTACCAAGCCCCCGGAGCTGTTTATTATCAAGCCCAGGCGTGAAGTCTGAGTTCTGAATCACTGGTATTAAAAGGTGATGGATTGGGAGAAAGGACTGCAATTGTAGCCCCAATCGTAGGGTGCCTCTTCAATACCCGATAATGTTTATAGGCAACCCAGGGAAGCACAGACAAAACGATCGGTGAAGCTTCTTGTTCTACTTGTACATAGGGTTTGGTCTGCGAGGAAGTACACCATGACACCACTCTAGACAAGTATAAGGCTTGATAGTATGAGATCAAGTCAGCTAGACCAATACCCACCCCAAATAGGCCACTTGTTGCATGCCTGAAAGAGTTATAATTGGATGCAGAGCCCGGTGTTAGAGGTGGTTCCTGTTCCAGTGCAAGGGAAACATTGTCACTCTGAGGCTGAGCGTTTAGGCCTTTGGCAGAGTGAATGTTCGCTTGTGCTTTTGCAATGACTCCCTCGCTTGCTCTCTACCGTAGCTACAAATCAAGGTATATTTAAGGTAAGATCCTGAAAGAAAATGCAGCAACCTGGGTGTAGACTGTCCTGTAAGGAATACTTGTGGCAAAAGGAAAGAAGGAAGCACCCAAAGACCTTATTAGGGCTTTAGGAGGAAGTGGCAGTAAATTATGTAGCCTGTGGTATGATGTCAAACCTGGTCATTTACTCAGTACTAAGCTCTGAGCAGTTGGGTTTTAGCACCAAATTTAAAATGGTTACACAGTAGTGACTACAATTCAATATTGCCCCAGTGATTAACAGTAATAGTCAGAAACATACAGGGTGACCATACCTTACCTGTTCACGATGCTGGACTGTATAAAAAAAAAAAAAAAAAATACAACCGTTACCCATCAGTGTGGGCATAACCCCCACAAGTGTCTTTAGGGATTGGGTTCCATAGTGTCCAGTGCCCTGGACCTGTATAGCACCCCGAGAGACTGGCTATGCATGTTGCATTTATCCCCTGGTGGAAGGGAAGGTGGAGCATTTTATTGAGAAGTGGGCTTTAAAGAGGAAGTAAACCCAGATGGGTTTTTACTTCCTTTTTATTCCCTTGCAAAGAAAAGGAATAATGGGCTAGTATGCTTCGCATTGTAGCCCATTATGTGGCACTTATCTGCAAACGAAGCCTGCTATGTCCGCAATGTCCCCGCTGGTGGAAGCATCCATCTTCGCCCCCCCTTCCTTTCGGGGCTGTGTACTCCGGCTCTGTGACTGGCCGGAGCTGCATGATGTCACGCATGCGGGAGCCGCCAGTCACCGCACATGCTGGGGAAGAGACGGCACAGAGGGACGTTTCTTGACTGCGAATGCTCCAATGTCATTGGAGCACTACAAGGTAAATTATCTCCTAAACGGCGCATGCTTAGGAGATATTTTCAGTACATATGGGTAAGCCTTATTATAGGATTACCTATATGTAAAAATGTCTCTGGGGGGTTTACAACCACTTTAAGTATACACAATTTATGCATATCCTATTTTTAGAATGCTTTTATTCACGCTGCAAGCCCATTCACCCTCCTCTTTCATTCTGTCAGAGAAAAAAACCACAGAAATTTAGTTCATTGTAATAGGTTATCATCTTGTTGATGGTTTTGCTACAGGGCATTTTCTCTATGCGTGTTAAGCTTGGGTGTTTTTAGGTCATTATCTAAAAGAACGACCATGAATATTTTCTGCAAGATCACCTTTTGACATAAATCATTACAACATAAATACCTGGTTGAG
Source organism: Aquarana catesbeiana (assembly GCF_042186555.1). Taxonomy (NCBI): domain Eukaryota; kingdom Metazoa; phylum Chordata; class Amphibia; order Anura; family Ranidae; genus Aquarana; species Aquarana catesbeiana. The sequence goes on along the minus strand of NC_133330.1, from coordinate 224,051,062 downwards.
TGCGCTGTCTGTCTTGAGCTCTTTATGGTTCGAGTACTGAATATAAATCGGTTGGTTACGTAGATGTGGTGTCATTGATGTATAATAATTAACCATGGTGGCAGCTGCCTCTTCAGTAGCCAGTTCCAAAAACGCCTACAGTACATCAAGATACTACATTTACAAAAATGCACACAACTAAATGTCATTCCTAACTTCTTTAGTCATACAAAGTCTTGCCGTTTGTTTTGTTAAACTACGGTTAAATAAAGTCTGTGCTAGCACTATACTACAATCTAGAATACTATCTTAGTTGGTATCTAAAATAGGAGACAATACATAAAGTCAATGTTTATATAACTGTCACTGCTCACATCATTGATACAAGTTACTACTGATGACCAAAACCAGACAGAGGTTAGCACAAGCTCTGAAGAAGATAAAAAGTTTTTTCTGAGAAGGTTAATACTGTGCAAATGTCTCCAGCTGACAGTTTTATTTATCTGCATTTCACCATTTAAACTTAGCCATCATAATATCATAGCAAAATATCACTAATACTCCTAACATTGACCTTCTACTCAAACATTTTCACTGAACAAGATTGTTGTCAGAAGAATGTGCCTTCTGCAAAATCACATTACATGTATATTAATAACACACAACTGGACACTGATCTTGATCCAGTGATGTGCACGACAGCAGTGGCTCTCTCTTCTCATGGACAGAGAGGCATCAATGGGAGCAGGACCGATTCGCGCTGTGCGTTTCAGGGCCAATTTGGGAGCGTGCAGGTACGAGTGCCCCCAGAGCACATGGCTTGCTATGGGGCACTCGGCTGGGAAGACAGCACTAGCGGGGGACCAAAACCATTGCATAGAGCAGAAAACTATAACATGTGGTTATTTAAAAAAAATAAAATGCAAAGCTTTACTATCATTTTAAATGAAGAAGCTTGGGAGCGCAACATAATGTGTGTTACATTGCAGGAATATATATGTACAGTATCTCACAAAAGTGAGTACACCCTCACATTTTTGTAAATATTTTATTATCTCTTTTCATGTAACACTGAAGAAATTACACTTTGCTACAATGTAAAGTAGTGAGTGTACAGCTTGTACAACAGTGTAAATTTGCTGTCCCCTCAAAATAACTCAACACACAGCCATTAATTTTCGAAACCACTGGCAGCAAAAGTGAGTACACCCCTAAGTAAAAATGTCCAAATTTGGCCCAAAGTGTCAATATTTTGTGTGGCCAACATTTTTTTCCCAACACTGCCTTAACCCTCTGGGACAAGGAGTTCACCAGAGCTTCACTGGTTGCCACTGGAGTCCTCTTCCACTCCACCATGACGATATTATGGAGCTGGTGGATGTTAGAGACCTTGCGCTCCTCCACCTTCCCTTTGAGGATGCCCCATAGATGCTCAATAGGGTTTAGGTCTGGAGACATGCTTGGTCAGTCCATCATCTTTAGCCTCTGCTTCTTTAGCAAGGCAGTAGTCATCTTAGAGGTGTGTTTGGGGTCGTTATGTTGGAATACTGCCATGCGGCCCAGTCTCCGAAAGAAAGGGATCATGCTCTGCTTCAGTATGTTACAACACACGCTTGACACCATCTGAACCAAATAAGTTTATCTTGATCTCATCAGACCACAAGACATGGTTCCCGTAATCTATGTCCTCAGTCTGCTTGTCTTCAGCAAACTGTTTGTGGGCTTTGTGTATCATCTTTAGAAGAGGCTTCCTTCTAGGACGACAGCCACGCAGACCAATTTGATGCAGTGTATGGCGTATGGTCTGAGCACTGACAGGCGCTGATTCCCCCACCCCTTCAACCTCTGCAGCAATGCTGGCAGCACTCATATGTCTATTTCCCAAAGACAACCTCTGGATATGATGCTGAGCACGTGCACTCAACTTCTTTGGTCGATCATGGCAAGGCCTGTTCCGAGTGGAACCTGTCCTGTTAAACTGCTATATGGTCTCGACCACCGTGCTGCAGCTCAGTTTCAGGGTCTTGGCAATCTTCTTAAAGCCTAGGCCATCTTTATGTAGAGCAATAATTATTTTTTTCAGATCTTTAGTGAGTTCTTCGCCATGAGGTGTCATGTTGAACTTCCAGTGACCAGCATGAGAGAGAGAGAGCAATAACATCAAATTTAACACACCTGCTCCCCATTCACACCCGAAACCTTGTTACACTGACGAGTCACATGACGCCAGGGAGGGAAAATGGCTAATTAGGCCCAATTTGGACATTTTCACTTAGGTGTGTACTTACTTTTGTTGCCAGCGGTTTACACATTAATGGCTGTGTGTTGAGTTATTTTGAGGGGACAGCAAATTTGCACTGTTCTACAAGCTGTACACTTACTACTTTTCATTGTTGCAAAGTGTCATTTCTTCAGTCTTGTCACATGAAAAGATATAATAAAATATTTACAAAAACGTGAGGGGTGTACTCACTTCTGTGAGATACTGTATGTACTTTTGTGAGCAGCAAAATGCTTGTGAAAATACAGAGATGTGGACAAGCCCCTACAAAAGTATGAATACATTTTTCAAATTACTTTTGCATGTTGGCACTGTGTGCATCCATTTAAAAAAAAAAAAAAAAGGAGGAGAAGGAATCAGCAATCCAAACATGAGATTTCTGCCCTTTAGCATGATACACAGTTATCGAACAGAACAGACACATCATTTAAGATAAAGTTGTCTCATCTCATGGGGCACAATGTTTTTCTTTATATTCACTTTATTTGGCAAAATACATATTCCATGACTAATGAAAATTTACTTGATGCTCTGCACTGGCTATAGATTAAAGTTGTCACAAAGAAAGGAATGATCTCCTACTCATTCACCAGCAGGGATTTAAAGTCCATGTTCTTGTGTCCTAAATATAGTTAGACTCCAGGAGGCAGTTAGTCCAATGTAGGAGCCAGAGACCCGTACTTTCAGTAATATTCACAGAAAAGACAAAAAAAAAAAAAAATAAAAATAACGAAATAAGGTGCAGACTTTAATTTTTATTTGCTTGTGAACTATCTTCTGGATTTATCCAGTTCTGGCATACAAAAAAAATAAAAATAAAAAACACATGGTGCACAACGTTTTAGAATGTTAAAAAAATAAAAATAAAAAGTGTAATGACTTCAGGGAACTCAGAATCAGCCTCTCAACCTTTTCAACACAGAGGAACCCTTGTAATAATTTTGCAATGTAATCTAGAACTTATGATCGATTAGTGTGATGGTCAGTGGGTAGAATGCTCCTTACGATTCTGGGAAGAATAACCCCCGTAAAGATAGCTAAAATGATCAATAATATCAGTGGAAACTTATCTGAGAGGCAGAAAATGCTCATTGCTCAAGGAACCCCTAGCAACCTCTGGAGGAACCCTGGTTGAGAAACCCTGCTCTCTAAATGGTTATTAGCCAACTTGGAAAAATCACAAGCATATTATGAAATATGTAAAGAAAAAAAAAAAAAGAGCTGGGGAGATAAATTTTACAGACACAAAATACGTAAATATACCTGATTCTTTCCTTTCAGCATCAGAATGTTTGTCACTTTCCCAAAGGGCAAACCCAGAGCAATAACTTCGGTTTCTGTAACTTCTCCAGGAAGTTTTCGAATATGGAGCACTCGGGATGGTGTGCTCTCCATTTTATCATCACCTTTGAACTTTTTGTTATCATTACCATTGGCTACAAGGAAAAAATAAATAAATAGAGTCAAAAATGTGCACAATTCCTAAACTTTATTAGCCTTGCTATGGTGGCCCCGATTGCCTTACAGGTCCCAATAAAATAATCATGACATTACATTTACGTTCTTATTTATAACGCTTCACTTTCACTTCACTTTTTAAAAAAAAAAAAAAAAGTGAGATAAAAAAAAAAAAAAAAAAAAAAAGGAGGATATAATTAGGAAATGCTTTCTGACCAATTTTTAAACTGGAAGAAGTATTAAACCTAAATGCACTTATTATACTGTTGTAGCTTACCAATTCTTAGTTTTCTTTTGAAGTCTATTTTCATCTGGTGATCTGGCCAGTAAGTCTGTTATTTTTCAAAAGAACAAGCTCTCTTTTAGATGCATCAGTTACACAGGGAAGAGAAAAACCATTTAAAAGAGAAGTATGGGATTAGGAAAAAATAAACAATCATACTTACCTAGATGTCTCTTACAGATGCATTCTAGTACAGATGGGGTGTTTCTGGCCAGATCACCAGGGGAAAAAAAAGCTTAAAAAAACTCCTAGAAAACTCCTCTGCAATAAAAAATGTCCCTACCTACCTGTTTGCGGTCTTTTCCAGTGCAGTGAACGGAGCGGCACAGGTCGGTCCCTGAGGCGTGCCGTGATGACTAGCTCCTGCGCATGCAGGAGTGATGTCAACCCCCTTCCAGCCACAACCCAAGCCCCCTTCCCCCACAGCTTTTTTTATTTTTTGTTTTTAACTTTTTGTGAAGTGTACAAAGTGAAGTGGTTAAAGAGGAGCTCCAGTTTAAGTGAAAATGTAAAATCAGCACCAAAATAAAATAAAAAAAAAAGTAGCTGCAGATTTTTAACAATCAGCCACTCACCTGTCCCATGATCCAGCGGTGTGCTCACCCCAGCCGCTTTTTCCCTCTGTGTCCTCTTTCGCCGTCATCTTTACTATGGCCTTGTGGCTTCACAGCCAGGTGCCCACAGTGTATGCGCGAGCGGCGCTACTGGTCACGTGTCCCAAAAGACTTCACGGGGGATTGGAAAAGTTCTGCTTCCACTTGCCTAGGTGGTCCGAGCGGGTACCTGTCAAAATCGGGGGAGGAGTCCTTAAAGCTGAACTTCCCCTTTTGGGTAGAGCTCCACTTTAATGTCATCCTATCAAAACTTCTCTTCTCCTATAAAGACTTGGATGTGCAGATTGTCAGTGGCACCAGATACGCTAGTTTGTAATACACAGCAGTGAAAAAATGTAGCAATCTAGCAGAGTGGGTTTTTTTTGGTATTGGAGTTTTAGAAAGGTAGGTACATACATGTTACAGCCATAACTTTAATACCATAAACAGATGTTCCAACTAGAAACAAGCTCTTCTAACGAGCAACACCGTGTTAATTGTAAACAGTGGGATTATAACCGAGGTTGGGTGAAGCAAAGGTATTCAATTAGGGAGAGGATCTAGACGGGGAAGGGGTGGAACCAGGGGGGGGGGGGGGGTAGGAAGGAGGAGGTAGAGGGGCACCAGCGGACCTGAGATAGAGACAAATGTGTTCAATGAATATTTCTTATTGGAGTATTTATACACGAACAGTACATTTTGGACGTTGTAACCAAAGTGACCACATAGCCATACATTTCTCTTGGTGCAAGTTTTTCCTAGCTACTATTCTTTCCATTTCACGCTGGAAGTTGAGATCAGCAATAGTGCTTGAAATGGAAGGGATGGTAGTAGTTTTCCATAACCTGGTAATGTTTAATTTAGCAGCTTAAAGTAGGTGGATGACAACATATCTAGCATGAGGTGGAAATTTTTCCATGCCAATATGTAATAAGGGCTAGTGCAGGGGACGGGGACCAGGGTGTCCAAGTAATGGAGGAAATTAAAGCGAATGCTTGGTTCCAAAAGGTACTCAAGGATTTGCAGAACCAAAAGGGTATGTGCGATGGAGCCTATACTGCCACAATTTCTCCAGCAAGATGGCAGGTGACCTGGGTACATTTTAGATAGTCGATAAGGTGTGAAATACCATCTGTGGATGGTTTTCTGGTAGGATTCCCAGTGGTTGGTACAGTGAGATGCTTTAAATGGTTTCTGTGAATGCTCGTAGCCACTGGTCTTGGGTGAAAGGGACATTCAATTCTGCAGCCCATTTGTTTAAAGGAATGTACTTGAGAGCCGGGTCAGTATTTGCGAAGACAAGAGTACATCAGGAAAATACCTTTGCTAGGGCATTGGGTGGAAAAGTAATACTGGTGCGGGGATACTTACTATGGAAGGTAATTTAGATGTGCTCAGGAAGTGAGAGATTTGCGTGTATGTGAAAGCTTCTGAGTTTGGGAGTTTGAATTTATCTTGGAAAGCTTCAAATGTATGCAGCGAACCGTGGTTTATCATGTCGCCAATGGTTAGGATACCAGTGGAGTGCAACTGGGAGAGGTTCAAATCAAGGATGCAGGAAGATACGGCTCTTAGTGATCTACTAGGGGAGTTGTGGGGGTATGCATTTAAGAGTTTTCTCCAGGTCAACAGTGAGGCAGAGATCATAGGGTTGATTTTCCGAAGGGTTGGGTAGTATCCAGCCGTTGTTAGTAAGTCTATTTTTTCGGGCGTAAGATGCCACCAAAAGTAAAGTTGGTCTAATATTGACGCGTAGTAGTAATTGCGGATATGGGGCAATCCCACTCCGCCTTTCCTGTGGGGCCTAGTGAGTATGTAGCCAGCACATCTAGGTGGTTTAGAGTCCCAGATAAATTTAGTTAGTTGGCTCTGAATTGAGGTCAGGAGGGAGCGAGGAATAGGCAGAATGAGCGTTCAAAATAAGTAGAGAAGCTTAGGCAGAGTAATCATTTTGAAGGTAGAGATACGACCCAGTGTAGAAAGGCCTATGCTGCGTAGTGATTTCAGTAGGGTGGGTACGTTTCAAGAGAAGGTTTGGTAATTTAAGTCAGTCGTTTTGGGTTGGGGGCAATCTGAACTCCCAAGTATGGGATAGATGTACTCGCCCACATGTAGGGTGTGTTGGATTTCGTCCGGGCAGCCATTTGTGGAAGACTGCGGATTTTGTGGTATTAAGTTTGTAATAAGATCCAGAGTTAAACTGGTGGAGGGTGTCTTGTATTGCCTGCAGGGACTGGATGGGGTTAGTGACCATCAAGACCATGTTGTCTGCAAATAGGCGAATTTTATGGTCCGTGCCATTGCAGGGAATCCCCGATATTTGTGGATCGGATCAAATTTTGGAGGCCAAAGGTTCCATGAGTAGGGCAAAGGTAATTGGGGAGAGGGGACATCCCTGTCGTGTACCGTTAGAAATCTCGAAAGGGGTGGATAAAGTCCCTCCGGTGAGTACTTTAGCTGATAGGTTGGAGTATAAGGATAGGATTACATTTTGGAACCACCCATTAATACCAGTCAGTATCGCCTGAAGGAATGTCCAGTGGACTCTATCAAAGCTTTTTCTGCATCAAGGGATAGTAGCTGAGAAGGCGTTTGATTATGAACAGCATGGTGGATGAGGTTGATCACCCTTCTGGTTGCGTCTGGGGCCTGCCTACCTGGGACAAACCCAACCTGGTCTGGGTGTACCAGCTCAGGGAGAAACATCATCAGTCTGTTGGCAATAACTTTAGCAAGTAGCTTGATGTCCGTGTTCAGGAGAGATATTGGTCTATAGTTAGAGGAAACAGAGGCATCTTTCCCAGGCTTTGGGATGGTGGTTATGATAGAGCGTAACATATCTGTAGGCAAGGAGCCCGAGAAGCCAGCAGCATTGAAGAGGTCTGTTAGTTTAGGAACTAAGATGTCGGCAAACTTTTTGTAAAACATTAGTGAAGCCATCCTCTCCTGGGGGACTTATGCAGAGAGAGAGCCTGAATTGCTCTGAGTATTTCCTCCGTAGTAAATGGTTTAGAAATACATTCGAATTGGGTCTCTGAAATCGTGGGTAAATTGACAGGGGTGAGAAAGCTGATTGGGGAGTGAGAGGGTCCTTTTTGAGATTATAGGAAATGTGTAAAAGTCGCTAAACACATTAGCAATTTCCTGAGGGTTGGTTAAAAGTTGCTTCTAAATCAGGTGGTGGAGGGAAAGAATTTTGGCTTTTGTACGTTGGGCCTCAACTTGTTTTTCTAAAAGTGAACCAGCTCTATTGCCTAATGCATAAAAATCGGCCTTGGAGAATTCGAAGTTATGCTTTCTGTCTTAGCTCTAGGAGCTTGATGGCTTGCGCGTGAAAGGGAGAGGATTTGTTTAATTTTTCTATACAGGATATTTGGGACAGAACTTTCTCGGAAGTAAGCTTTGTAAGTTGACCACAGTGTAAATTTGTCAGTATCTGTCAGTTTAAGTTCATAGAAAGATTGGTGCTCGGTCTCTATTTCTCATTGGACTATAGGGTCATCTAACAGGGAGGGGTCTAGCCATAGTCTCGGTGGTCCAGGTTATAGGTTGCCTAGGGTTGAGATAGGGGCATGATCTGACCACTAAATGAGACCAATCTCATACTTCATGATGTTTTGAAGGGTTCATATATCCACCAGGAAGGAATCAATGCGTGAATAAGATAGCCGTGAGTGGCAAAAGTACATATAGTCACGCTTTGAGCCATGTTGTGTTCTCCATACGTTGAAGAGGTCTAGGTTGTGGAGCAGGGGGTTCAAAGCCGGCCGGTGTTGACCTTTTTTTTTTAGTGGAGGGGTCCATGAAGAGATCGCACAATATATTGAGGTCACCACCCATAACTAGGTTTCCTTGTTGAAGGTTATTAACCTTTTTGTAGAAGCGTCGGAAAAAGCGGAGTTGTCTGGAGTTTGGGCCGTATATGTTGACCAGGGTGTAGGTGGTTTGAGCGATGGTACAGATGAGTATTAGGCATCGGCCCTGCGGATCGGCATAGGTGTTGTGGTGTTGGAACTGAAGGGTATCTCGGACAGCCGTCAACACTCCATTCTTCTTCCTCAGGCCCAAGGTGAGATAGATGGTGCCATACCCCTTGAGTCTGATCTTTGGGGTTTTTGATTCTGTAAAGTGCACCTCCTGTACGAATACAATGCCGCATTTTGTTTGGTCATTTCCCTTTGTAGCTTAGCCCGTTTGTGCAGGCTGTTTAGGCCCTTTACGCTTAGGGAAGTCAGTTTTATTGGCATTTTAGGGCAGTTGGTAATGTCTCTTTGTGGTAATACAATGATGTTAGGTGTGGGAAAGCACTTGCCAGGAGCGATTATCCGTAGAGGAGTGTGGTCTTGGGTGATCCGATAAAGCCGGTCAGTAAAAAGGTGAGTTGATATAGCAAGTCCAAAAGATTAGTTGGAGGCTGGTGTGCGGGTTCAATCTGCAGAATTACTGCTGATAATTTCCAAACAGGAGGGGGATTTCCTCCAGGAATTTGGAGTCAGTGGATTGAAAGAGGCTTGGAATAGGCAGTAATCCGCTGCAACCCGGCTATGTAACAAATTAGGGTCATGTGCGTGGATGGGATAGATCAGGCGTCTTGAAGAGACCAGTCAGTTTCCATTTGGGAAGGAGGAGAAGGAGGTAGTCTTGGGCTTTCCTCAGGAATTATGCGCCAGAGCCTCAGTAGCTGGAGACCAGCCTGGAGTGTGCGCACAACATGGGTTTTACCTTGAAATTTGATCAGGAGCTTGGTGGGGGGACCCCATTTGTATGGTATATGGTGGTTTTGGAGTGCTTTCTTGATCGTGGTTAGTTGCCGTCGATACTCCATTGTTGCCTTGGAAAGATCTGTATATAGTGCAATTGTAGTGAAAGGGTCAGGGAGGTGTGGGGCTCGCTTGGCGGCAAACATCACTTTTTCTTTTGTGCTGTAGAAGTGTATGCGCGCCAATACAGCTCTTGATTTCTCTGCTGGGAGGTGAGGTGGTTTTGGTAGCCTATGGGCTCCATCGATTTCCAGGTCTGTGTCAGTTAGGTCAGGTACTAGCACTCGCATCAGAGATTGCAGGAATTGTACCAGCTCGGGTTGTTGTACCGTTTCGGGTATGTTGGGAAACTTAATATTGTTCCTGCGAGAGCGGTCCTCGAGATCTGCTAGTTAAAGGTTGATTGCCTGCATCTCATCCTCATGTTCTGTGCATACATGCACGATATTGTGGGCAGTGAAGAGATCAGACATTTTGTTTTTAACATGGTGAAGATGCTGGTCCTGGTGTTGTACCACGTTAGCCAGCGAGGATACTGCAGCTGAGAGGTCTGAGTACAATGTCTGTTTAAGGGAAATCAGCAAGTTCTTCATCGTCTGCTCGCTTGCAGAGGGTTTTTATACACCTGAAATCCACCAATATCAGGTAAAGATTGCTGTCACTTATACACTAAATTTAGAAAGGCTCCTGTTACATATTCCACCACTTTTTTTTTTTTTTAGGGTAGAACGTGTAACATATTCCAGTTCCTGCACCCTCTGCCCGATCCACCCCCATGGGACAACGCGCCCTGTCAATTTTAAAAGTAGCATTGTTGTGCAGAGCTCAACCGACACAGCCACGTCAGTCATTCAGTCTTTCCTTAGAATAAACCACAAGTATCGCCAGCCACTGTGGCACTTTGGAGGTCTGAATGAACTGTGGGTGTGCTAATCAGCATGCGTGTAATTCAGTCACACTGGCTATAGCTCTGCAATGACAGCCCATACAGAGGTGCTGTTAACAGAGCTGTAGGCAGTGTGTGCAGGAGCCTGACATTGCACTCGTAATCTACTAATCGCGGGTGCAATGCTTTCCAGGCTCCTGTTTTAAAAAATAATCAATGCATTTTTTTTCCCCTGCAAAAACACGTGCTGCATTTATTTTGTAAGGTTGAACTTAGCCTTGAATTGTTACATCACTTGTGCTTCAATGTCTACAAGGTCTAGTGCTTTGCAGCTCAATCATAATCGGCATATACACACCAAGTTTAAATTGGAGTTTTGCCATAAAGGTTTGTGTCTGCTTTTATCTTGGTGCAAGCCTTTATAGGGCAAGGCATCAACCTTGGGGTAACACAAATGTTATTTTGATAATGCTACAGTTTCTATGAGCTGTTGCTAGATATTCCCTTTCTGCTATGAAAAATGGTGAGTGAAGCAGTGAGTGAGTTTTCTGGAAGGTATCATTTCAGTTATCAGTCAACATACGATCATTCTTTAACCCAGGTGAATTTTTGCAATTCTGAAGCACTGACCAAAGGTATCTGTACTTTTTCTAAATCGGCAGTTTAGAAAATTGAGTCACATCTCTAAAAATGGAAGGTTAGAACAAAACTTGATGGAAAAGGGATAGGATTCAAAGAGGCACTTCAATTTTCATAACATATCAATAAAGAGTTTTTGTTCTTTCAGAGCAGAAATCTTTTGTTTTGTTTGAAAACCGCCAATGTAAAACATTTAGGTCTTTCTTCATGAGCATTTCTGCACCTGTTTTACTGTCTTCTCCCAGTAGAAAATGACCTTGGAATAAGTGAGGAACGTACCACTGAATAGATTCTTTACAATGTCATAATCATCTGCAATAATTCCACGCTGCATGGCTGAATCCCATTTACTAGCAAACAAAAGGCTCTACAACATTCCGAACAGCTTTACTTTTAAAGTGTCCTAAACGTAAGCTTTTACAAAACTGCTATTCAGATCCAGCATGAACAAGAAAAGAAAAGAAGCTCCCGTTTGGAGGGCCAGATGATAGCTGTTTCAAAAGGTAGATTAAAATAAGTACATGAACATTACAATTGAAAAACTGGATGCTTTTATTCACCCATACAGTTCAGACATATGGAATCAATAATGGCACATTTAGACGATGGTGGCGGTGGTGTTGGTGAAAAAATTAAAGAAAATGTCATAAACAGGCATTTACTCTTTGGCACTAATGAAACGTATTTAGAAGCCAGAATAGTTTGAAAGTCAAAAAGGAGGTATTCAGATGGGAATTTAGAAGCAAATAACTAAGTGGACAGCCTCTGGTGAATGCAGTTGCCAAGATACAAAATTTCAATAGGAATACTAGAAACCATTAAGTTTCCATCTTATTCTGTAAAATACTCAGGAGCAAATACACCAAATACAGTTGTGCTCATAAGTTTAGGTACCCTGGCCGGAATTTATGATTTCTTGGCCATTTTTCAGAGAATATGAATAACACAAAAACTTCTCTTTCACTCATGGTTAGCGTTTGGCTAAAGCCATTTATTATCAATCAAATGTGTTTACTCTTTTTAAATCATAATGAAAACAAACTACCAAAATGACCCTGATCAAACGTTTACATACCCATACCCCAGTTCTTAATACTGTGTATTGCCCCCTTTAACATCAATGACAGCTTGAAGTCTTTTCTGGTATTTTTGGATGAGGCTCTTTATCTTCTCAAATGGTAAAGCTGCCCATTCCTCTTGGCAAATAGAGCCTCCAGTTCCTGTAAATTCTTATGCCCTGTACACAGTCGGACATTGATCGGACATTCCGACAACAAAATCCTAGGATTTTTTCCGATGGATGTTGGCTCAAACTTGTCTTGCATACACACGGTCACACAAAGTTGTCGGAAAATCTGATCGTTCTGAACGCAGTGACATAAAACACGCAAGTCGGGACTATAAACGGGGCAGTAGCCAATAGCTTTCATCTCTTTATTTATTCTGAGCATGCGTGGCACTTTGTGCGTCGGATCTGTGTACACAGGATCGGAAATTCCGACAACGGATTTTGTTGTCGGAAAATTTTATAGCCTGCTCTCAAACTTTGTGTGTCGGAAAATCTGATGGTAAATGTGTGATGGAGCCTACACATGGTCGGAATTTCCGACAACAAGGTCCTATCACACATTTTCCGTTCGAAAATCCGACCGTGTGTACGGGGCATTAGACTGGCTTGCATGAACTGCACATTTGAGATCTCCCCGTGGTGGCTCAACGATATTGAGGTCAGGAGACTGAGATGGCCACTCCAGAATCTTCACTTTATTCTGCTGTAGCCAATGACAGGTTGATTGACCTTGTGTTTTGGATCATGGTCATGTTGGAATGTCCAAGTACGTCAGCTTCCTGGCTGATGAATGAAAATGTTCCTCCAGTATTTTTTGATAACCTACTGCATTCATCTTGCCATAAATTTTGACCAAATTTCCTGTGGCTTTGTAGCTCACACATTCCCAAAACATCAGCGATCCACCTCCATGTTTCACAGTATGAAGCATTTATGGTCATGGCCAAAAAATAGGACTTTAACGTCATTCTTACCTGTAAAATCCTTTTCTTTGAGTACATCATGGGACACAGAATCAGGCTAATATTCATTACCTGCTGGGACGTCCCAGAGCAATAGCCTTGAGGGGAGGGAAACACCCTGCCAAACAATAGCCATCATAAATTATACAGCAGCCCGCAGTACACTGCGGCCGAAAGCCGAATCCTCGGCTGCTTGAACATCCACTCGATAACATTTTGTGAACGTATGCACTGGAGACCAGGTAGCAGCCTTACAAATCTGAGACATGGCGAAAAGCCCAGGGACGTTCCTACACCCCTGGTAGAATGAGCTCTCACCCTAAAAAGGGAGGAGCTTTATGTTTCAGACCATATGGCTGAATTACCAATTGACGGACCCAATTAGCAATGGAAGCTGCCTGCCCCTTCTTGGGTCCTTTTGGTAAAACCGAAAAAAAAAAAAAAAACAAGAGTCTGATCCTCGAATCTCCACAGATCTAGACAGATAAAACTTGACTGCCCAGACAACGTCAAAAGAATGCAGTCGTCTCTCTTCGCCGAACGAGGCTGAGAGAAAAAAGAAGGCAAAATAATATCCTGATTTAAATGAAAGGCCGACACCACTTTTGGTAAAAAAGGATGGAACAAGTCGTAACAGGACGGCCATGGTGAAGGATCAAGTACGGTTCCCTGCATGAAAGGGCCAACTCCGACACCCTTCTAGCCGAGGTGATAGCCATCAGGAAGGCAAGCTTGCGTGACAAAAAGTCTAATGGAATTTCCTTAATAGGTTCAAATGATTGTTTCTGTAACACAGACAGCACCAAATTCAAGTCCCAATGACACATAGGTGACCTAATGGGGGAAGCAAGCGAATTGCCCCTTGCATAAAAGGTTTGGATCAGTGAATGGAGGCTAAAGGCCTTTGGAAGAATACTGATAGGGCCAAAACCTGACCTCTGATTGTACTCAAAGCCAATTTGATTTCCATTTCCAGACGTTATGATAAATCTTCCTAGTGACAGCTTGAGTTGACACCACTGGTCCCGAGTTGCCACGGTCCTTTAACACCCTGGCTTCAATAGCCATGCCGTCAAATTTAGAGATTGTAAATTGGGGTGGAATACGGGACCTTGAGACAGTAGATCGGGGCAACGTGGAAGCGCCCATGGCCCGTCTATCGTCAGTCTCACAATCTCCGGGAACCAGGGCCAGGCTGGTGCCACCAGAATGACTGGAACCCCCTTTATCTGAATCCTGCACAATAAATGTGGAAGGAGAAGGACCGGAGGGAAAGCATAAACCAGGGAGTACTGGCTGCATGGGAACTCTCAGAGCATCTGCTCCAATTGCCAGAGGATGTCTTGTTTGAGACACAAACTGCTGTAGTTTGTTGTTGAACCTGGATGACAGTAGGTCGACCTCTGGCCATCCCCAACGTTGGCAAAATTTCCTGGAACACCTCTGGGTGTAGGGACCATTCCCCCGGGCAGATCTGCTGGCGGCTGAGAAAAGATGCCTTCCAGTTTTCTACTCCCGGGATATGGACTGCCGATATCATTGGCACATGTCTCTCTGCCCAGGCTAGTATGTAGTTCACCTCCTTCAGAGCTGAACGACTCCTGGTGCCGCCTTGGTGGTTTATATAGGCCATTGCCATGGCATTGTCGGACTGAACCATGATGGGGTAGTCCTGAAGCTCCACCGTCCAGGACCGTAGGGCCAGACGTACTGCCCGTAATTCTAAGATGTTAATGGGCAGGGTCTGCTCTGTCCCTGACCATTTCCCCTGAGATGTGAGCCCGTCTAGGGTTGCTCCCCAGCCTGATAGACTGGCATCTGTAGTCAGTACTCTCCAAGTTACCAGGAGAAAGGATTTTCCCTTTTGCAGGTTCTGATCCTGCAACCACCAGTTTAGGCTTAAGCATGCCTGAGGAGCTAAGCACATTGGATAATCTAGGGCTTTTCTTCCTCTGTTCCAAGCCGACAAGATGTCTTGTTGTAAAGGCCTGGAACGAAACTAGGCATAGGGAACTGCCTTGAAGGAGGATACCATCCTCCCTAGAAGACTCATACAGAGCTGAATGGAGGGTGTATGGTGCCCCTTATCTAACGCACCTGATCCTTCAGGGCACAGATCCTTACGGGTGGCAAGAATACTCTTGCTTGGACCGTGTTTAGAATCGGACCTAACTATCTTAGACTGAGTTTGTCTCAAGGCTGACTTTTTGGTATTTATGATCCAGCCTAAGCGTTTCAAATACCTTACGGTGTATATTATGCTCTGTTCTAGAGCCTGTACTGAGTGATCTTTGAGCAAGACGACGTCCAGATACCCAAGCACCAGAATCCCTTGGGCCCTTAAAAGACCCAGTACTGGAGCTAGGACCTTTGTGAACACCTGGGGAGCTATAGCAAGCCCAAAGGTAGAGCCACAAACTGAAAGTGACGTTCCTCTACTGCAAAACGTAGGGACCTCTGATGAGGCTGAAAGATAAAAAGGACGCGTACTTACACATATCTATCGATGGAGGCTAAAAAGTCTCCCCTCTGGAGTGAGGTTACTACTGAGAGGGCAGACTCCATCCGAAAGGACTGCATCAATAGATACTTGTTCAGGGACCTTAGGTCCAAAATGGGCCTTATGTCCCTGTTTGGTTTATGAACTGTAAACAGGTTTGAGTAAAACCCTGTGCCCCTTTCAAATACAGGAACCTCTACAATCACTCCTTGATGCACTTGATGTAGTGCCTAAAACATTAAGTTTTTTTTGGAGGACCTGAGGGAATGCTGGATCTTAGAAACCTCTGAGGGGGAAACCCCCGTAACTCCAGCTTGTAACTGCGAGATATAATTGAGGTGACCCACTCGTCCTGAATTGTTGTTTTCCAAATGTCCACAAAGTGCAGCAGCCTTCCCCCCAACCGGTGGAGTGGGGGCGTCCCCTCAAAAGGAGAGCTTGGTTCTGGGTTTAGAAGAATTTTGGACCCAGAGCCTTTTCTGGCCCTGCGGCTTGCCTCTGGCCCTAGTGCCCTGTTGATGGCGGAACCGTCCTGACGTTGAGACATTTGAGGAAGCAGTCCCTGGATTTTTAAACAAGGGACGTTTGGTGCTTTTCTTTAGAACTCTTCCCTCTGGAAATCTTCTGGATATATTCCACCAAAGTGATCACCGAATAAACATTCCCCATGAAACGGGAAACTTACCAATAACTTTTTACAAGGAAGCTCAGCTGAACAGTTCTTAAGCCATGAAAGTCTGCGCATATATACAGACAAGGGAGCCAGACGAGAAACCTGCTTTATTGAATCCTTTAAAGCATCAACAGCAAAACACAGCGCTTGAGGAATATCTATTTTACTTTCAGGAAGATCATCCTCCTGTTTAGGCCTATCCGGCTGTTTGACCCGATCCTTTACAGACTGGCAATTGCTGCATAGCTGAACTGGCCAAAGAAAAGGAAGCCTTTAATAATAACTCCAATTTCTTGTCAACAGGGTCTTTCAAGCCCTGTACGTTATCTACTGGACAAGTTAAGTTCTTGTTTAAGGAAGAGAGTGCTGCATCTAGGTCTGGCATGCTCTATTTTTTAACAAACTTTTCATCCATGGGTTATAAAAAGGGTAAACCTTTTTTTTTTAGAAGGCAAAAAAGTCTTGTCAGGATGTTCCCAATCAGCATAGACCGCCTTCCAACAGAGGGTGTAGCGGGAAAGTCTGTACGACCTGAAAAGGTCTTATAGATCCCAAAGAGGACCAGGGGGGCTCAGTTACCTCTGCAGGAGGCAACTTAAAGGCAGAACGAACCATTTCGGTCAGAGTCAGGATCAAAAGCCTCTGCGACAGAGGCAGACATCCAAAGGATATCTTCTTGTCCAGATTGCTCGGAAGCAGACTCATCTGCTGGGCACTCCAGAGAATCCTGAGCTTTCCTCATCCTCAACCCATTCCTGCTGCAGACTAGGAGACTCCGGGAGGGGGATCTGTCACACTTTCTGTCACTCTGCGGGATGGAGGCAATCATGCCGGCAATCCTGTGCTCTAACCCGGCTAGGGCTAAGGACAGTTCATCCTTAGTGATAAGGGTGAAGCAGCAGCGTTGAATGTAGGCACAATACAAAATAGGAGCAGGGGCTCAGATTGCCTGGGAGCCTCTGGTCTTTCAGGGGATACAACACTAGGGATACGACTAGGTTCATCAGGAACTGCTGATGACATAGGTGTGCCCTTCCCTATGGTGTTAGTCCCACTCCTCTTTTTGGAAGACATCCTTCACCCTTCATGATGGGTTCCTGTCACTTGGACCTTCAAGGACTGGGTACCCCTTCATGTTTAGGGTCCACTCCCTTGGACCTTTACAGCACCCTGCAGGAAATGCCTTAGCGCAGTAGTGTTCAGGATTTCCACTCCACAGTGTCCAGTGCCCGGAGGCTACGTTACAGGTAAAACCTCGCAGGATCTTGAGATCTTCTATGCAAGGCTTGGGTACCATTTATCTAAGCATAAAGGCCTGTGTCAAATGGATCCGGTCAATCCCTTCATTCATTTTTGGAACCGTTTGTGGGACTAGAGATCTGGAGCTCAGAGAGCTCAAACAAACTGCCATCCACCTTGCAGACACTGGTAAAAACTAAATTACTTCCTGTATTGGGGGGGGGGGGGGGGGGGTTATATAGGGGATCACTTTGTCTGAAGACCTTTGGTCTACCAGTGTCCATTCACCTATTGATGGAGTATAACCCAGCAGGTAATGAATATTAGCCCGACTCTGTGTCCCATGATGTATGAAAAAGAAAGCTCAATTTTGGTCTCATCACTCCAAATGACTGTGCCAGAAGGTTTGAGGCTTGTCTCTGCGTATGTGTGTATTGTAAGCAGGATACTTTGTGGCATTTGTGTAGTAACTGCTTTCTTTTGGCGACTCGACCATGCCGCCCATCTTTCTTCAAGTGCTTCCTTTTTGTGCATCTTGAAACAGCCACACTACATGTTTTCATAGAGTCCTGTATTTCACCTGAAGTTATTTGTGGGTCTTTACATCCCAAACAATTTTCCTGGCAGTTGTGGCTGAAATTTTAGTTAGTCTACCTGACCGTGGTTTGGTTTCAACAGAACCCCTCATTTTCCCACTTCTTGATTAGAGTTTGAACACTGCTGATTGGCATGCTCAATCCCTTGGATATCTAGTTATATGCCTTTCCTGTTTTATACAGTTCAACTACCATTTCCCACAGATCCTTTGACAATTCTTTTTCTTTCCACATGACTCAGAATCCAGAAACGTCAGTGCAGCACTGGATGAAAGATGCAAGGGTCTGTCAGGAGTCCAGAAACTCACTGACCCTTTTATACACACACTAATTACAAGCAAATAGATCACAGGTGAGGATGGTTACCTTTAATAGCCATTCAAACCCCTTTGTGTCAACTTGTGCGCATGTTACCAGGCCAAAATCACCAGGGTATGCAAACTTTTGATCAGGTTCATTTGGGTAATTTCTGTTTTCATTATGATTTAAAAAGAGTAAACACAGTTGATTGATAATAAATGGCTTCAGCCAGACACTAACCATGAGTGAAAGAAACTTTTTGTGTTATTCATAGTCTCTGAAAAATGGCCAAGAAATCAAATTCTGCCAGGGTAGGTAAACTTATGAGCACAACTGCTCATATGTAAGGGTGCAATTAGGGTGGCTAAGATTTAACACAAAAGAGACATAGTGGAGGAGAGCAAAAAAATTCCCAAGAAATTCTTTAAGTATGTAAACAGTAAAAAGGAGGAGAGACCATATTGGCCCCATAAAGAATGAGGAAGGAAATCCGGTTACAAAGGATGGGGAGATGGTGAAGTTATTAAATTTACTCTTCTCCTCAGTCTTCACAAGGGAATTGGGGGGCTTCAGGAAACAAAATGTGCAGTGTTTATCCTCGTGACACATCACAGGAAGCACCCTCATGGCTAACAGAGGAGAGAATTATAATTAGACTTAGGAAACGTAACATTAATAAATCACCGGGATAGGATGGCTTGCACCCAAGGATACTTAGGGAACTCAGTCAAGTAACTGCCAGACCATTGTTCCTAAAATTTACTGACAGTCTACTGACTGGAATGGTACCAGCGGATTGGAGAAAAGCCAAGTAGCACCAATATTTAAAAAAGGGCCCAAAACACATCCCTGGGAATTACAGACCAGTTAGCCTAACATCAATAGTATGCAAGCTCTTGGAGGGGATGGTAAGAGACTATATAAAAGATTTTAGTAATGAAAACGGTATCATTAGTAGCAATCAGCATGGATTCATGAAGAATCATTCTTGCCAAACCAATTAACCTTCTATGAGGAGGCGAGTTGCCATCTAGATAAAGGAAGGCCCGTAGACGTGGTGTATCTGGAATTTGCAAAAGCATTTGCCACAGTTCTCCATAAACGTTTACTGTACAAAATAAGGTCCGTTGGCACAGACCATAGCGTGAGTACATGGATTGAAAACTGGCTACAAGGGCGAGTTCAGAGGGTGGTGATAAATGGGGAATACTAGGAATGGTCAGGGGTGGGTAGTAGAGTCCCACGGGGTTCTGTGCTGGGACCAACCCTATTTAATTTGTTAATTATTCATAAAAGAACTGGAGGATGGGGTAAACTGTTCAATCTCTGTATTTGCAGACAATATTAAGCTAAGCAGGTTAATAACTTCTCCGCAGGATGTGGAAACCTTCCAAGAAGATCTGAACAAATTAATGGGGTGGGCAACTACATGGCAAATGAGGTTTAATGTAGAAAAATTTAAAATAATGCATTTGGGTGGCAAAAATATGAATGCAGGCTCAGCAATGGCATTCAATGCCAAGCTGCTGCTAACAAAGCAAATAGAATATTGGCATGCATTAAAAAAGGGATCAACTCCAGGGATAAAGCGATAATTGTCCCACTCTGCAAGACTCTGGTCTGGCCGCACCTGGAGTATGCTGTCCAGTTCTGGGAACCAGTCCTCAGGAAGGATGTACTGGAAATGGAGCGAGTACAAAGAAGGGCAACAAAGCTAATAAGGGGTCTGGAGGACATTAGTTCTGAAGAAATGTTGCAAGCACTGAACCTACTGTATTCTCTCTGGAGAAGAGACGCTCGAGAGGGGATATTATTTTCAATTTACAAATACCATACTGGTGACCCCACAATAGGGATAAAACTTTTTCGCACTAGGGAGTTTAACAAGACACATGGCTACTCATTAAAATTAGAGGAAATGAGGTTTAACCTTAAACTACGTAAAGGGCTCTTTACTGTAAGAGCGGCAAGGATGTGGAAATCCCTTCCACAGGCAGTGGTCATCAATAGTTTCAAAAAACTCTTAGATAAGCACCTGGACCACAACATATAGGGATATACAATGTAATACTGACATATAATCAATCACACACATAGGTTGGACTTGTGTCTTTTTTCAACCTCACCTACTATGTAACTGTACCTTTGAGCCATGATGTTGTTGACTGAATGGTCCATAATCTACCCCCTGACAATCATCCCCAACCCAAGCAAGTACTCAACATGCTTCTCAAGATCCTACACATGTGTAGCAACACCACATCCAGCCAAGAAAATTGTTGGATGGAGGAGTCCTTTAAGGCATCTAAGGACACATGGAAAATCTGCCAGGTATCTGCCCAACACGGTATCCCCGCTATCAGGATTCAACGGGCCCAGACCATAAATGGCACACTCTTACAACCATAAATCACAGGCTGTAGGGCTGCCCACAAGAGCAAAAGGAGGCTTAAATAAAAGCTAAATAAATTAGCATAGAGTGCGCTTACTTAGGGCAGTAAATAAACTTTTAATAAAAATAAAGCCAAATGGCCACTCACATGTAGGGATGAGCCGAACACCCCCCTGTTCGGTTCGCACCAGAACTTGTGAACAGGCAAAAAATTCATTCGAACAAGCAAACGCCATTAAAGTCTATGGGACACGAACATTAATAATCAAAAGTGCTAATATTAAAAAGATTATATGCAAGTTATTGTCATTAAAAGTGTTTGGGGACCTGGGTCCTGCCCCAGGGGACATGGATCAATGCAAAAAAAAAGTTTTAAAAACGGCCCTTTTTCGGGAGCAGTGATTTTAATAATGCTTAAAGTGAAACAATAAAAGTGTAATATCCCTTTAAATTTCGTACCTGGGGGGGTTTCTATAATATGCCTGTAAAGGGGCGCATGTTTCCCCTGTTTAAAACAGTCTGACAGCAAAATGACATTTCAAAGGAAAAAAAGTCATTCAAAACTACTCGCGGCTATTAATGCATTGCCGGTCCGACAATGCACATAGAAGTTCATTGATAAAAGCGGCATGGGAATTCCCCACAGGGGAACCCCGAACCAAAATTTAAAGAAAAAAATTACGTGGGAGTCCCCCTAAATTCCATACCAGGCCCTTCAGGTCTGGTATGGATTTTAAGGAGAACCCCGCGCCAAAATTAAAAAAAAAACAAAAAAAAAAAAACTGCGCGGGGTCCCCCCTAAAAATCCATACCAGACCCTTATCCGAGCACGCAACCTGGCAGGCCACAGGAAAAGAGGGGGGACGAGAGAGCGCCCCCCCTCCTGAACCGTACCAGGCCACATGCCCTCAACATTGGGAGGGTGCTTTGGGGTAGCCCCTCAAAACACCTTGTCCCCATGTTGATGAGAACAAGGGCCTCATCCCCACAACCCTGGCCGGTGGTTGTGGGGGTCTGCGGGCGGGGGGCTTATCGGAATCTGGAAGCCCCTTTTAACAAGGGGACCCCCAGATCCCGGCCCTCCTCTCTGTCTGAAATGGTAAGGGGGTACAAAAGTACCCCTACCATTTCACTAAAAAACGGTCAAAGATGTTAAAAATGACAAGAGACAGTTTTTGACAATTCCTTTATTTAAATGCTTCTTCTTTCTATCTATCTTCCCTCGGTTTCTTCCTCCTTCTTCTGGTTCTTCCTCCGGTGTTCTCGTCCGGCATCTTCCTCCACGGCGTCGGGGTCTTCTTCCCTTCTTCTCCTCGGGCCGCTCCGCATCCATGATGGCATGGAGGGAGGCTCCCACTGTGTGACGGTTCTTAAATAATGGGGGGGGCGGGGCCACCCGCTGACCCCCCCCCCCCTCTGACGTACGGTGACTTGACAGGACTTCCCTGTGGCGTCACGGGGAACGCCACAGGGAAGTCCCGTCAAGTCCCCGTGCGTCAGAGGCCCGGTGACCCCGCCCCCCCCCGTTATTTAAGAACCGTCAGAAGAGGAGAAGCGTCACACAGTGGGAGCCTCCATCCATGCCATCAAGGATGTGGAATGGCCCGAAAAGAAGATGAAGACAAGATGAAGAAGAGAAGAAGATGAAGAAGAGAAGAAGTTGAAGAAGAGAAGAAGTTGAAGAAGAGAAAAAGATGAAGAAGAGAAAAAGATGAAGAAGAGAAAAAGATGAAGAAGAGAAAAAGATGAAGAAGAGAAAAAGATGAAGAAGAGAAAAAGATGAAGAAGAGAAAAAGATGGAGGAGAAGAGCGGGAGCCCTCCCTCCGTGCCATAATGGATGCGGAGCGGCCCGAGGAGAAGGGAAGAAGACGCCGGACGAGAACACCGGGGGAAGAACCAGAAGAAACCGAAGGAAGATAGAAGAAAGAAGAAGCATTTAAATAAAGGAATTGTCAAAAACTGTCCCTTGTAATTTTTGACAGTTTTTTTAGTGAAATGGTAGGGGTACCCTTACCATTTCAGACAGGGGGGAGGGCTGGGATCTGGGGGTCCCCTTGTTAAAGGTGGCTTCCAGATTCCGATAAGCCCCCCGCCCGCAGACCCCCACAACCACCGGCCAGGGTTGTGGGGATGAGGCCCTTGTCCTCAACATGGGGACAAGGTGTTTTGGGGGGCTACCCCAAAGCACCCTCCCAATGTTGAGGGCATGTGGCTTGGTACAGTTCAGGAGGGGGGGGCACTCTCTCGTCCCCCCTCTTTACCTGCGGCCTGCCAGGTTGCGTGCTCGGATAAGGGTCTGGTATGGATTTTTGGGGGGAGCCCACGCCATTTTTTTTTTTTTTTTTTTTATTTTGCCGTGGGGTTCCCCTTAAAATCCATACCAGACCTGAATGGTCTGGTATAGATTTTGAGGGGGACCCCACGCCATTTTTTTTTGGCCAGGGTTCCCCTTAATATCCATACCAGACCTGATTCAATTTATTAATAGCCACGAGTAGTTTAAATGACTTTTTTTCCTTTGAAATGTCATTTTGCTGTGAGACTGTTCTAAACACAGGAAACATGCGCCCCTTTACAGGCATACTATAGACACCCCCCAGGTATGAAATTTAAAGGGATATTACACTTTTATTGTTTCACGTTAAGCATTATTAAAATCACTGCTCCCGAAAAAAGGGCCGTTTTTAAAACTATTTTTTGCATTGATCCATGTCCCCTGGGGCAGGACCCAGGTCCCCCAAACACTTTTTATGACAATACCATGAATATAAGCCTTTAAAATTAGCACTTTTGATTTCTCCCATAGACTTTTAAAGGGTGTTCCGCGGCATTCGAATTTGCCGTGAACACCCCAAATTGTTCGCTGTTCGGCGAACTTGCGAACAGCCAATGTTCGAGTCGAACATGAGTTCGACTCGAACTCGAAGCTCATCCCTACTCACATGACTCAAAAGTTAAGGAAACAAAAACCCAGCCACAGTGAGGAGGCTACTCCACACCAAGAGGAATACCGCTATCTGCTGCAGGGGATCAGCACTACCATAAAACAGATTCTGCTGGATCACAGACTATAGCCAAGCACAGCTGAGGGGCCCCTTACAACACACACTCTAGGCAGTGCCCCCTTTGTAAAGCCCGCTATGTTTGTTGCCAGTTCAAGATTGCCCTGATCTTCTGAGGAGTTACAGCAACAGATGAGAGAAATTTTGTCCAGCCCCTTATGATTCTGAACCGTCTTTAGAGGTTACCTGCTCAAGACGCTGTAAGGCATTACTTCTCCTATTTTATTCTGAGCTTTTGTTACGGACTCTATATTCATACTACTATTTTCTCTTTTTTTTTGCAGATGCAATTGTTCATGTTTCCGTATGCATCTATACAGTATTTCCAAATTCAGCTCCAGAGCAATTTTTTTTCTTTGTCGCATACATGTAAAAATCCAAATTTCTGGCAGTAAAAATTACATAAAACCACCAGAACATTATATATTTTCTGAAAGCAGAGGCCCTGTAGAATACCACCATATAAGACCTATTGTTAGTTAAAGTATAAAAGAGGAGGTTGCATCAAGTAAATAAATAGATACCTAACATTCCAAGTTTTAAAATTGTGCGTGCCCGTGATATCACCAAAAAATATGGTGCCCAAAAATCACCATAAGCGACCCCTTAAAAGCCATTAATGCTTATCAATTTAGAGTTAACTAGGAGTGCTTGTGCTAGAATTATTGTTCTCATGCCCATGGTGATATGTCATGTGTGGTGAGACCGCAATTTTTTTTTTTTTTTTTATATATATATTTTATTTTACTTTTTGATTTAATTTTATGTGATTGCCATCACAAGGGGTTAATAAACCCTTATGTCATAGCATTAAGCAGGTGACAGGTACTCTTTTTGGAGACATTAGGGGTCTAATAGACCCCAATGTCTCCCCTGTCATTCATACAATCTAACCAAGCACAATTCAACTTGGTTAGGAGGTGTCTCCCCTGGCTGTACTGGGCAGAAAAGTGTGCATATGAAAGCGTAAGTGACATCACTTGCAGTGTCATTGTTTGCATGGAGACCGAGGCAAATCCATGCCTCGATCTCACCTGCAGTCTCTCTCCCAAAGCCAGTGGATGTGTTCCCTGGTGTTGGCAAGAACAGGATAGCCCGGGAACCACGGGAGGAGGGTGGGCCGAAGCACTGAGCGGCCGGCTACCTGTAATCAAAGGTTTACTGAACTGAATATTCTATACACACAATTGTTGCTTTACTCACTTTTAAATAAGGTCTCTAGATGGAACCCGTGAGGGTGTTATTGAGATAGTAAACCGCTGGATCCACCACAGACATATTCCATTTCTTAACAAATTCACTTGCCATGGTGTATTATTGAGCTAGTCATTTTGGTGGAAGAAATATCTTGTCGGGGTGAGCCCAATATGCATATAAGTACATCATTTAAATGAGAATGTACAGGAAAACTGACAATGCTGATACTGTGCGAGTACTGTGATCCAAATCCTGCAACCTTTGGGGCAAAGAATTTAGGAAAGACTTAGGAAGCAGTAGATTCAAACTTGTCCAGCCACTTTCTCAAGAAAACCACAAAAGCCTTTTGGATAGGAGATAAAATCTGACCGTGGGATTCCTCAGAGGTGGGAACTTCTGCATCCCCATCCTCTGGAAAATTTACTTATCTCTCCACCTTTTCTTTGGCAGGTTCCTCCTCCGTTAAACCAAGAGGAGAAGGGAAGCATTTCTGCTCGCAACCACGATGGTCAAAAGCGAAAAAGATTCTACAGAGCTGGTGTTGCAATCAACCAATAGCAGATGAGAATTCCTCCCTTGACACAAATAACTGGAGGAAGGTGCCCCAGAGGTAGTGGAAAGACCAGACAAGTAGAGAGAGTCATAGCCATGTGGAACTAGCTAACCTCCAGGGGATATATTGCAAAGGAAGTCAAAACATGGCCTACCAACAACCTGTACTGAACTTTTGCAGAACTGGCAGTCCAAGTCAGCCAAGAGGACACAGTGCAATTAGCACCAGTGTGGTGGTACCCTGCCAGTAATTCACCCTCCCCACAAAAATAGCTGTCTGTAAGCAGCACAAAGATACTTGCTACAACCTATAGTTTGCCTCTTCGTTGTGTGCGGGGTGCCAGTTGTGAATGTTCTGCATCCACTTAGAAAGACTAAGATAGCATCCCTCTGGGACGTCACTGCTCATACCAAGCATCCGTGTGCATGTCATCCTTGCTCTTGGCACCCAGAGCCTCACAGGCTGCACCTTAAAAGCGATATGACTTCAGGCAGCCACGCAGTGAAAAACACAATATAAAAATAAAGAGGTATAGCAGATAACTTAGCTCACTCAAAGATAGGCAAACCGGGTAGAGGACCCGCAGGAAAGCTATCAGAGTACTTACCATTCCATCGCGCAAACTTATTTTTTTATAAAGGTATTGTTTAATATTTCAAATACAAGCATCTAACAAATACAATAAGTAATAAACCACTAACCGAGTGGCTGGGACCCGCAGAGGGGTCTCATTCAAATAAACCGAGTTTAAGCAGGCCTCAAGCCTATACTTCACTGAGGATTGATACTGTGTGGTTCAGAGACAACTGTACTGGAGGCAGTTACAAGTGTGTTATACAGCAAGAACAGTTTCACTTATTATTCTACACTATTGCTTTGCTTGTTAAACCATTGGATTACAATCACTGCGGTATAACAGCTAGCAGAAGACAGAAGATCAAAGACTACAGCTTTCATTGTAAGGCCTTGTGTTCAGTCACAGTGACAAGGACTGCATCATAAAGCAGTAGGAGCTCATTAGCAATTGTATTGTGCTGTGTTTATAACTGTACATGTGTTTAGTACAGCGTGCTGGAAGTGGGAAGGTGCCCAGTGTAAAGGCATTGTTCACTCTGAGCACTAGTCCCACTCGGAGACGCACCTGCAGGGGATTATCTAAGAAATCTTTATATCTTAATAAGTTGTGAAAGTTCAGCGCATTGTCACATTACGTTTGTGTGGCAGTGCAGCCATTGTAATTACTTTTCATACCAGTCTCAGGAAAATTGCATTCTGGTTAAATTCAATGTGTGGAGGTGTTGTCAATTCTCCTGCAGGTACCAATTCAATGCAATTCAAGCTACAGATACCCAGGAGCTGGTAAAAGGTACATTATTGTGTATTGTATATTGTGGGAGTGTCCTTAAGTGTTAAGCTTCACACCAACACTACACCACAGCTGTGTCAAGCGGGTTGAGCAAATTATAGGGGGTAAGGTTAGCAGAGTACAGGCCCAATCAAATATCAGCAGCTCCTTCAGGGGTCAGTGCTACACATAGATTTGCAAAACAATGGAATAAAGGAATATTCCTGAACTTTGTTTTTAGCTCATGGTTACTGTGAAACTGTGTGAATGCATTAATGCAGTGCATGCTATTTCGTATTCTTGAACTTTGTTTTTAGCTCATGGTTACGGTGAAATTGTGTGAATGCATTAATGCAGTGCATGCTATTTGAGCTTGCAGAGAATGGATTCATTGAATGAGTTTGCCAAAAATGTAAATTTTGCCGAATATACAGCCTCCTGCTACATAACTAAGCTCCATTTCATGCTGAATAAACTAAATTATTAATGCATCTTAAAGTGGAGTTCCACCCATATAAAAGTCAGCAGCTACAAAAAGTGTGGCTGCTGACTTTTATTAAAAAAAAAAAAAAAAAAATCGGACACTTACCTGTTCCACGGTTCAACGATGCGGGCGAACAAAGCCCCGCTCCTCTCTGCAGCACCGGCATAGTCACTGTGGGCGCGAGTCGTGCTGTGCACTGTGACTGGCCGGGCAATCATCTTGGACCTGTGACAAGTCCCAGATGATTGCTGAAGGTGGGGGTGAACTTCCTTCCGGTGTTGCGGTGCCCCAGGAGGAAGTGTGAGCTGGATCCCTCTAAAAAGAGGGTATCCGCTCCCCCCCCAAAAAAAAAATACATGCCAAATGTGGCATGTCAGGGGGTCACCTGCACTTAAAGTGGAAGTTCCATTTTTGGGTGGAACTCCGCTTTAAAAAGAAAACTATCTTTAGATTTTTACTCCAAAAGCATTTTATTAAAATAAATCATATTTAAATGCGTTTTTTTTTTTAATTTTGTTTTTTTTTTTAAATCATTGAGTTTTAACCACTCTAATCTGTGGGCACAAGCGCAGATCACAGAAGAAGTTTGCATCCCTGGCCACGCTGACAAAAGCAGTGTGGCCAGAATGTCTATTTTTAAGCTTATGCAAATGTTGGGGTGTATCGTATGTCTGATTGTACAGTTTAAGTTATATAAGAAAAGCCATACATTAGCCAATTTTCTGCCAGATTTCCCCATCAAAACGTGTTGATGAGGGAATCCCTACCGTACAGCTACTGTATTCTGATGGCAGGAGGTTTCCAAGCCATCAGAATAGAATGATCACTGCTTGCAGATATAGCTGAAGAAAATCCAACAGGCTGGTTGTACTGAAGTGGATCATCTTCAGTACAACCAGCTTGTACATACATGGATCAAATATCAGCAGGTTCCTGCTGAACGTGCCAAATATCGATCTGTCTATGCTGGCTTAAGTCTACTTTTAGACAAGATGACCAATGTAATATAGGCTTCCTCAACCTCATCACAATCATCTTCAGACAATTGAGGGATCATCTCATGCCACTTCAATCTCAAACTCGGAGAGGAGATGACAATATATTATTTAGTAGTTATTCAATTTGGACCCAAGACGACAGTAGGAGCTTCTCCAACAGGGTTTGCCAAAACACAGATAGGAAATTAAATTGGCTGTTATCAGCGTGTCGTAAATAAAAACAGAAAAGAAAAGGTTTTGCTGGAACATCAAATTCTGCATGAATTACAGAGAAATCCTTTATTTTACCATCATGGAACAGCTGATGCAGGAATTTGAGGTCTTTGAAAGCCCAAAATCCTGCACTGGGTACTGTAAGGAACTCAGGAAGTAAAGAATTATCCCAGAAGGAGTTATTAAGGAAGGAGGTCCATCATTATCCATCTGCAGGCCAGTTTCACAAGGGCCTTCGGAGACTTGACTATTCAGCTGTACCCTGTTTAGCACCCTGCCGCTCCTCAGGACAATTTATCATTGCACAGGGTCTCGTTTCACAGAGTCCAGTGCTGACCGGCAACATTACAGGCCATTTCCACATGTCTAGGGGCCATTCTTCAGAGCAGAATTCTTAGGCAATGGATCTGTAAAAGCCAGTCTCCTAATTTCAGATGGAATCTTGAGAAACTAGCCATTTTATATACAAAAGTCTGCACAGACATGACCATCACCTAAGACACTGTCAAAAAACTATAGCTATGCCTAGCCAGGAGGTGTTACGCCTGGGAGGCGAATCCCTGGCTTTTTTTGGGCAGTATCCCAAGATATATGAAAAAAAAAAAAAAAAAAAAAAAAAAAAGGAGTCTGTACCAAGAAGTGTGATTTAAAAAAATAAAATTAAAAACTAGCAGAAATATGGTTAAATTTTGGAAAAAGGCATCAAACTTCCTAGAACGGTAGAAAAAAACTGAAGTAGGATGGTTAGGGGCAGGGTTATATCGGGGCTGGCCTTCATATTTTTCTCTGCCAGTGTCCTATAGGCAGTAGTAGCATATAACCCAAATGTCTATTAAAAAAAAAAAAAAAAAAAAAAAAAAAAAAAAGGGGTCTAGAGTGCTGTCTCCCTCAATGGACAATAAGTAAATTCCCTTTAAAAAAGGGCAGCACTTTTCCTTTACACTGATCACCTAACCCTTCAGCTAAAATATGTGGTTCAATCTGCTTAGAAATGTAATGTACGTAATTTGAGAGTATATATATATAGATAGATATAGATATATATATTATGGAAAAAAAAAAAAGAAGAATCTACTGTGTGTGGAAAAAAGTTGTACTTACCAGTCACAACTATGCTGTTTAAGTTAGAGCTTGGACCATTAAGAACACTTCCTGACAGCAGTTCGTCAGAACCCCTCTATATATTTAAAAAAAAAAAAAAAAAAATCATGTAAAATCAAAATGGCCAAAAGTATGGCAATTACATTAATCATCATTTTTATAAAGCTGCACAGTTACTTTAATTTTCTTGAAGAGTTAAATTCACAAAAAAAAAAAAAGCAACACACACACGGAACGCATGTAAATCGGGCAAGTCAATTGTCAGCTTTCAGGTGGAAGCAAGCTGGTGGTTGTATGGCCGCAGAATCGCTTCCATGGAAACCCCCCCCCATGCAATCTGTACTCCATTAGCTTTAGTACAGTGGAATTGTCAGAGATCCAATAGAACCTATCACAGGAAATATGTCCCCCCTATGTGATACCAATAAAGTGAAAAAAGTTACATACACCCACTTAAAACCCCCTCCTATTCATGCCAAAGATATGTTGTGGTAGTGCCAAAAACTTTATGGAAAAAATACACTCTGCCCACATCCCTAATTGAGATGCACAAGGGGATTTTTTCCTCTATGGGACTTAAAAAGGCAAAGAGTCTTAAACAGTGAAATTGTATCAAAAATTATAATTTTGATTAGAATAAATTAAAACAGGATAGAATAAAAAATCGGATGCATGTATAACACAAATGAGGTAACAAGATCAGGAAATATTGCAACGATACAACAAACACCACAGTAACTCTGTCCTGACAGACTAGAACTAGAAAGGCTTTTCTAGTCCTAGTCTAACAGTCAGGACAGAGTTACTGTGGTGTTTGTTGTATCGTTGCAATATTTCCTGATCTTGTTACCTCATTTGTGTTATACATGCATCCGATTTTTTATTCTATCATGTTTTAATTTATTCTAATCAAAATTATAATTTTTTGATACAATTTCAGTTTAACACTCTTTGCCTTTTAAAGTCCCATAGAGGAAAAAATCCCCTTGTGTATTCATGCCAAGGAGGATTTGTCTGTAGGTATGGGGAATTTAGGCGCTAAGGTTTTGTGGCGTAACTGGGATCCTGGTTTGGGCTTAGCTTTGAAGGTTGAACCCTGGAGTAATGAATGGCACTCTTCTTGGATGCAGAGGATGAGTGATTGCTTCCAGGTTGAGGCCTAGGCTGCTTTCGCTGGGATAGAAGAGGGTGTCCAAGGCAGCTCCAAAGAGATGTCATCTCTGCAAGGGCATACGCACTAAATGTTTTTTATATGCCAACTCCACAACCAACATTTTAAACAAAGAGTTTTTTTGCATGTTAAAGGATAAGAGACTTCTATGGGAAATAGGATGGGAGACTGACCCGTCCACACAGCAGTGCAGAGTTGTCTGCATAAACAAATTATACTAAATATTCAGCGAACAGAGGCATCGTGTGGATTGAAGCTAAATCCCTTCTCGCAAATGTAGTTCATTCACCTAATGGTTGACAGACTAACATCATGGCCATGGCAGTTGCAATGCAGCATCTGCCAGAAAAAATAGGGCTTGCAGTACAGTACCCACTCTGTATATGTACTGGAATGCCCTTGGAATGTCCTGGCGGCCTACAATAGGCTGCACCACAAGCAAACTTTCAGTGAGGATAGAGAAGCATATGAAAAACATCCGGAAGGGGTACAGGAAACAGCGTCTCTAACCATTTTCTTTTAAAACAGAATAGAGACCCCAAACTACTAAACTTTTATGGTATAGATAAGGTGAATAGACATGGGAGGGGGTCCAATCTGAAGAGGGAGGTTTCACGTAATGAAACCTGCTGGATTTTTTAATTGGAGACACTTGCCCCCAAAGGGATGAACCCTGAAATAGATCTAAATTGTTTTGTTGAATATTATTGGCTTGTAGGGGGTGTAAATATATATATTTATATTCTACATCAATTAAAAATTTTACAATACAAGGCACTTTTAACCTCTTCCTGCCCAGGCCAATTATCAGCTTTCAGCGCTGTCGCACTTTGAATGACAATTGTGTGGGCATGTAACACCCAAATTCGATTTTTTTCTTAACACAAATAGAGCTTTCTTTTGTTGGTATTTAATCATCATGGAGTTATTTATTTTTTGCTTAAAAAAACAAAAAGTTGTTTTTGTACACAAGTAATTTTTCTCCTTCACTGATGTGTGCTGATGGGCACTGATGAGACGGCACTGATATGAAGCACAGATAGGTAGCACTGATGGGCATAACTGCTGGCCACTGTTGGGGCTGCACTGATGATCAGTGCACAAGTCTCCCTTGTGAGGAGATGCCGCTGGTCGGCTCTCCTCTCCTCACAATGTCAGTGTGAGGCAATGAGAGCCGATAAACAGCATTTCCTTGTTTACATGTGATCAGCTGTGATTGGACACCGAGATTGTGGCTGCACAATGTCCCAGTGGCACAGCTTGCCGGCAATCACATCGCTGCACGCCCCCGTGGTCGCACAAGCACGTTGAGCATGGGGCGACGTCATCCCAGAACAACAGAGCATCCCGCCCCTGTAGTTTGTCCATATGGCGGGCAGGAGGTAAACAATTTTTAAAGCAAAGGCTTTTTTAACAGATCTTTATGGTTAATTATCCATGAATTATACATTTGTATCTGTTTTTATTAATTTTTTTAAAAAAAAATTTTATTAATAAATATTGAGCTTTTCTGGATTGCATCCACTAGGGGGTGATATTCCTTATATTCCCCATGGGATGACACAAACAATGTACGTTTTTTTTTTTTTAAATAAAATCTATATAGTTTAATATAGACATATATACAGGGTAATTGCTTGTGGAAAAATGTAAAACTGTCCGTTGGGTATAAAAATAAACGAGTTTCCATCAGGTAATTAAGACTGGGGAGGGGTAGGACGGAGCTGTCAGCAGAGGAGCAGAGGAAGCACACCACACCGCACGCCATACGAACATTTGTTTTGTATACTACACTCTGGAAAGGCTGGTGCACTCACGCACCTGTAGATTGTGAGTTCCCTCCTGGTGGGAATTTTTAATTTACTTTTAATAAATCCTTGGCTATATCACACTATGGAGCTTTTTCTTTCTTTTATGTGAAACCATTGATGCCATCTGAGAGGGTTGAAGTTTACATCAGCATACCCTGTATGAGCCCAGGAGTGGCTCCAATGCGTGTTTAGACACTGTTTAATTACTGTGTCACACGCTTAGAGGTGAGCGCAAGCACGATTGGGGGGGTCACAGGAGAGCACTAAAGCATGCTTTATTGTGGACACCATTAAGGAGGAGCATGATAGACACTAATTTTTATGGACACTATATATTTGCACTTTATTTTTTATCAATGAGCTGATTTTTATTTGGATGTGGACACTTGATTGCTACACAATTAGCACTTGGATTTTAGATTTATAGTTATATGCATATATTGTTTTCCTTTTTGCATGTTACACTTTATAGTATACTTCCACAAAAGGACTGCATTTATTATACGCATTTGTTTTGTATTGGCACTTTTTTGGTTCTACTATATTGTATTTTTTCAGCAGAGTTCTGTATTGTATTTTTAAGCAAAGTTCTATATTTTTATATTTTTTTAGCGCAGACACAATTATTCATATATTTTTGGTATGTACATGAAATGAAACGTGGTCAGTGTTTGCAGCTTATCTGTAATTGATATACATTCCAGAGGCATTAATCCATCTGTGGCTCGCAAGACCCTTACATAACTTAGGTAATTAAGACTGGCCCTGAGTATAATTACCATAGGCAAGATGGCATCCCATAGCTTCTTGAAAACGCCTGGCAATTGGGTGAAACACGTTGAGGATTATAGGCCATCCAGTTTTGTCATTTCCTTGCAGGCTGGTTTTTCGATATATAGAATGTCTGGAAATATCAGGTGCATTGAAAACGTTTTAGTAGTCTCAGGGATGCTAGACTGGTACCAGCACCTGTGGAACCTGCAGGCTCCTGCATCTTTTAACTGGCACGCAACATAATTCTCAACTAGGTTAAGGACCTGGACTTTAACCGCTTGCCACCCGCCATATAGCAAAATGACAACGGCAAAGTGGTTATGTTATCCTGACCGGACATCATATGATGTGGTCATCGCGGCAATCGTTGCGGTGTGTCAGTCTGACACACTGCAACTCGGATCTAGGTAAAGAGTCTCTGATAGACTCTTTACAACGTGATCAGCTGTGTCCAATCACAGCTGATCATGATGTAAACAGGAAGAGCCATTTATCGGCTTTTCCTCTCTCGCGTTTGACAGACGTGAGTAGAGGAGAGCCGATCGGCTGCTCCTCTGACGGGGGTGTCTGTGCTGATTGTTTATCACCGCAGCCCCTCCCTCGTATGCCCACCCAGGACCACCAGGGATGGCCACCACTGATGACCACCAGGCATGGCATCCCTGGTGGCCCTGGGTGGCAATGTGTGCCTACACATTATGCCAATCAGTGCCTATCAGCAATACCTGCTAATCAGTGATGCCAATCAGTGCCACCTATCACCTCCCATCCATGCCCACCTATCAGTGCCACCCATCAGCGTCACCCATCACTGCCCACCCAGTGTCCATCAGTGCCACCTATCACTGCCCACCCATCTGTGCCACCTATCACTGCCCACCCATCTGTGCCACCTATCACTGCCCACCCATCTGTGCCACCCATGAGTGCCCAATGCTGCATATCAGTGCCCACCTATCCGTGCCCATCAGTGCCACCTCATTCGTGCCCCCTCATTCGTGTCCGGCAGTGCAGCCTCATCAGTGAAGGAGAAAACGTACTTATTTACAAAATTTTATAACAGAAACAAAGAAAAACTTTTTTTTTTTCAAAATTTTCTGTCTTTTTTTTATATGTTTAGCAAAAAATAAAAACTGCAGAGGTGATCAAATACCACCAAAAGAAAGCTCGATTTGTGGGAAGAAAATTATAAAATTTTTGTTTTGGTAAAGCATGGCATGACCACGCAATTGTCATTTAAACAATGACAGCGCTGAAAGCTGAAAATTGGCTTGGGCAGGAAGGGGGGAAAGTGCCCAGTACTGAAGTGGTTAAGGGAAAAATGTATTTACAAAAAAATAAAAAAAAAAAATAAAAAATAAAAAACAACACACTACAAGACAGGTAAATAGGGGCTAGTACACACAATGAGAAAATCAGACAAATGTTTGTCCATTTCCTTTTGCATGCCAGACTCGTATCGAAAATAACAGGTTACTAAAGTTACAAAAATTCTCGCAAGACAGAATACAAATTCGGAAACAATGTAATGTATTGGAATGTATTCGTTTGATTCTGAGCATGCAGTCTTGGTCAGATTTTTTTTTTTTTTTTTTACAAATACACGAAAATCGTTCATTCTGGTATCATACAAGAAAAAGTTTTGTGCTTGTCCCTTCGCATATTTTCGGACGAACTGTCATGAGCAGCTCTCGAAAGCTGTGCACTAATGAATAGATTATTGGACGATCACTTCAAATGCGTCTCTTTTCGTCTGATATTTTGATCGTGTGTACGGGCTTTGAAGAGGAGTTCCAGCCTGGGTGAAAAAATAAAAGTCAGCAGCTACAAATACTGTAGCTGCTGACTTAATATTAGGGCACTTACCTGTCCAGGGAGCCCGCAAAGTTGGCGCCCCAGAAAATCTTTGGATCGACTCTCGCCATACTTGGTAAGGGAACCCGGTAGTGAAGCCTTTCGGCTTCACAACGATTTCCCTACTGTGCGCTGCGCTTTCCAATTGGCCCGGCGACGGGGGAAGGGGACGCGAACTTCTGGGAGATCGGCCTGCGGCCTGTCCCTGGAAGTGGGGAAAGAGACCTGTCAAAAACAGGTCCCCCATTCCCCCCCGAAAGGTGCCAAATGTGGCACCCGATTGGGGGGGGGGGGGAGCGTATAAGCGAGAGTTCCACTTTTGGTTGGAACGCTGCTTTAAGTTGTATTAACTAGTAGTAAAAAGTTCCTAGTGTTTTCTACTATTGTTGGCCATGCATGTTACAATCTGATTGTACAAACTCCTTTTAATTCACCATTAACCATGTAATGTGGGGGCATACCTTATTTATTCACACTAAATTCAAACAAATTGGCCCTAGCACTGCACAGCTAAATGTCAAGGTTGGTACCATCAGACATGTGGATAAGCTTTAGTTCAACTCAAATCAGGCAAAAACCCTTTCATGCATTTCGTTTAATTTTCCACATACATCCAAAATTTTTACAGTCAATATAAAAGTAGGGAAAACAAAAACAAAAAAATCATACCTTAACACCAACCGCAACATCAGTAACAATGCTGTAAAAGAAATAAACATTTTTATGAACAAATACTAAAAGTCATACTTTTAAAAATATATAAAAAAAAAAAAAAAAGTGCTGTACCTAACACCAAGACATCACTAAACATAAAGAAAGATTAAAATAGACAATGCACACAGTGTTAATGGAATGAAGAAGGAAAAACGCCGGAAACCTGTACCAGAGCCAAGCTAGTAAAATAGAAACCAGCAGGAAAAGAAGGCATTCAAAGTCTGATTAATATAAGCTGGAATGACAAACCTAAGCCAAGTTTGGCATCAAAATGACCAAATGAAAATTACTTTCCAGCAAGTATGTGCAATTCATGTCTCTGTTTAGGACAGTGAACTACACATGAACTAGCAAACATATGCAAAGCCCATGTGCCGCCAGTCTCCTTCCAGATTTAATTTGCTTATGTATTCAAATATCTTTTTTGCAGAGCAAGTTTATCTTCCAACAGAAAATACAAGCAGTGAAACTGGAACCAAAACTGACCCTGTGGGTATAATAAAATGCCTAAACTGATAAAATTAGAAAAAAAAAAAAGACAGCATGAGCTATCAAGAGGTACCTTTACTTCAAGGATTTGTATCTGCAGTTCCTCCAACCCAGATATGCAAACAGTACAGTATACAAGTTGCTTTGCTCAACATATCTCTTCAGATGCATGCTCAGGTACTGCCACCCCAAACCGAGATTCTGAACATGGAAAAGCATGCAGAAGGGAGTTCAGATTTTGAAGTTTTTAGTGGCTGTAAACAGGTTAGGAACCCACTTGGTAGTTAGGCTAGGATTACAGCCTCTAAAGCTTCCACCTTCATGAATAGGTCAACAATGGTAGCTCCCATATAGTTATCCTCGTAGGATTATCTTAATATGATGGCATCTCTTCACACATCTTGTATTTTACAGTGGTTACCATTTTAAAAGTGAGCAACTAGGTCAGCAATAATGAATGCTTACCGCCACACAAAAGTGCAATGATAAAAAATTTAAAAATAAAAAAAAAAAGTAATATTACAGAACCTGAATATTTTTTTGTGAGGGTGATGTGGTTTGTTTGGAGGGACACTGCACCATGCCATAGTAGAATGCATTCAGTGAACCTCTGTATTTTAAAAGAAACATATCTTATGTAGGGCCGACAACTAATCGAGTATGAAAATAGTTGTCAACTATTTTCATAATCGATTAATCAGTCAGCCGATTAGTTCGACTGCAAACAGAATTCATTTTTTACATAATCAGGAAATACAGTGCAGCACACATACAGCTCAGTACATCATCCATGTCAGTAAGTGCCTGAGAACTTGAGAATGTGTGAGGAGCAATGCCTCATGGGACATGTAGTCCTGGGCAGGAAGTGAGTGGTTCTAAAAAGGCATAAGTTTTTTTTTTACCTTGCTATAGGGGCACGCTATACTATACTTTGCAGCTTGCAATTGGGGCACTCTGAAGGCAGGAGGAGCCAGAAGCATTGGTGGGGGACCCCAGAAGAGGAGGATCGGGGCTGTTCTGTGCAAAACCATTAAGAGCAGGTAAGTATAACATGTTTGTTGTTTAAAAAAAAATCACTTTAAAGACTCAGAGAAGATCAGCATCTGAACCCAGGGAAGGGGGAGGCTGATAGACTGGAGGTAATATAAGGAATTACAATTACATTTAGGCCTCATAAATAACGTTATAAAAATGCCAGTAGCTTTGCAGTGAGTTTTTCAACTTTTTCAGCTTTTTTCAACGTTTTTGCAATAGCGTTTTTCCGTTTTTTTTTTTTTTTCAATGGATCAAAAACGTTAAAAAACACTGGTGAATGACGTTTGAGTGTTTATCCACGTTTATCAGCATTTATCAGCGTTAGAGCGCTTTTACAGCTGAAAAAAGTCTCTCAGAACCCGCTAGTTTTGGGGATTTTTTTACTGCTCAAAAACGTTACTGCCCAAAACTGCTGATAACAGCCTGTGTGCGCATGGACACATAGGATAACATGATGGAGAGTTTAATGACTGTAGGATAAAAACATCTACTGCCAAAAACAGATGCTGTAAAAACATCCAAAAACGTCCAGTGTGCATGAGGCCTTAAACTTTTACCAGTATTGCGCATTATATATAAAAATGATCACATCCATGAGTAATAAAGAGTCTCAGCTTTTAGTACTACTTATATAATAATATAAAAGATTTATATCGCCCTTCTACCCTTCATATAGCTTCATGTCTGACTCTTAGTTAAAATGTATATGTATAAGGGCACATGCGCGGTAGCTTCCAAGATGGCCGCGTAAGCCAGGAGCTCCACACTGCCTCAGCCATCCAGCAATCCTAACGCTGGATTGTGACCAGCGGGTCCCCCCGCAAACAGCAGGAGCCGATTGGGGAACCCCCCAGGAGCATCTACATGCCAGGTAGCACCGCTAGGAGAGACCTCAGACCACAATTCTCCGCAGAGAGCAAACGGGACAAATCTAAGATGGAGGCTGCAACTCAGCCACGACACCAGCACTCAGGAAGACAGCAAGAACACAGGCAAGTCCTGACCCCTTCCACACTGGCCTATACCCTCCGGGACTCCACTAGCATTACCCACATTGCCACCCCATCTCCTGCCTCAACAGAATCCCTTATAGAGCGATCGATGGACACATACAGGCTCTCCCCTATGGGGGAAACCCCAGCCCTCATGGAAAATATCACTACCCAAGGAGGCCCAGAGATAGACATCCCCCTGAACGCAGGAATCCTATACCTCAAATTATCTGAGCTTCTTGATGGGGGTCTCACTCACACTGCCAACAAAATTACCAATGACATTCGTTCTGACTTCCAAAACCTGGGTTCCACAATGGAAGCGATCGAACACAAGCTTGACATAACAGTGTCCAGGGCCAACCAAAACACTGACCATATACAAGTCATACAGGAGCAACTGGACACAGCCCTTGCCAGGATCGACGATCTTGAAAATCGTTCAAGGAGGGATAATTTTAGAATTAGAGGCCTGCCAGAGTCCACCACTGACATCCCAAAGACAGTCCAGGAGCTCATCAAAACCCTCATCCCGTCCATAGCACCACACAAACTTGAGCTGGACAGAGCACACAGATCTCTGGGACAACCCAGGAAAAATGGAGCCCCCTGGGATGTAGTGGTCAAGCCTCATTATAACGGGGTAAAAGGAGGACATAATGAAAACCTCACATCTCCTTTCAGGGAAAGAACATTCAGATTTTCGCAGACATTTCTCCCATGACCATCCAACGTCGTAGATACCTTAAACCAGTGTTTCTCAACTCCAGTCCCCAAGGCGCCCCAACAGGTCATGTTTTCAGGATTTCCCTCAGATGAAACGGCTGTGGTATTTACTAAGGCGGTGAAACTGATCAAATCACCTGTGCACAATAATGGAGAGCCTGAAAACATGACCTGTTGGGGCGCCTTGAGGACTGGAGTTGAGAAACACTGCCTTAAACCATTACCAACGATTCTCTCGCAAAAAGAAATCAAGTACTGGTGGGCCTTCCCCTTTGCCTTAAAATTTGCTTCTAAAGGCAAAACCCACTCCTTCACCAGCTTTCCAGAGGGTGAACGGGTGCTCCTTTACCTGAAATTCATCACCCAAGACTCCGCAATGGATACCACAATCTCCCCTTCGTGGAAAACCACAAAAAACAGGAGAGTGAAAGAAGCCATGCCCACCTGAACATGACAACAGGATTATCTCACTGCCACTTGCTACTGCTCGGCATTGTCTAGCTGATTATACCAGGACCTACCCCCCCCAGTTGTTTGATCGAGACTTCTGTCTTGATCAAATTTTTGTCCCCAACACAATGAGGGCCAAATGAAGGAACTAGGGATGCACCAAATGGGTTTTTTGGTGCCGAAACCGATACCGAAAATAAATCTTCCTTAAACCGGAAACCGATACCGAAACACCACCGATACCGAAAGTAACTGTTTTTAAAAATATTTTTATACAGGAGATGGTCAGCGACTGGGGACATGGTACAGGAGATGGTCAGACTGCAGACATGGTACAGGACATGGCCAGAGAGAGTCAGAGACTGCAAACATGATACAAGAGATCAATGCAGCCTCACCAGTGCCCGCCAGATGCAGCCAGCCAGTGTCCCCAGTAGTGCAGCCAGTGTCCCCAGTAGTGCAGCCAGTGAAGGGAGAGGATTACAGCGCGGGAACATCACAGCTTTCATTTCAATAGCTGTGTGTTCCCCACTGCGCGCGGTCACATACAGCCCCTCCCCCTTGTCCGGGCACTTTGACAGACAGATCACCCGTCCCATTGGATGTTCCCGGAGCCCCGCCCCATTTTCGGCAAGAATTCTCTTTCGGCTTTTTGCAGAAAGGGCCATTTTCGGCGGATATGTTTCGGCAGCCGAAATTTCGGTGCATCCCTAGAAGGAACACAAACTCCCCACACTTTAGGAAATCATTTATACACTTTGACAATGCCTGGGAAGGACACCCTTACATGAACGCTCTCAGATTCCTTAGGAGACAACATGAGGGTGCATACACCAAACACGCCCCAGATTAAGTGTGGGAAGACACCAGACTTTCCCAACCCTCCGCGAATTGTCCAGAGGAACTCTACTTTCGAGGTCCCTCGACTTTATCCAGTCTTCCGCTTAAAATGACTCGGGTCACCCCTGAATAACCCACTCCCCCTAATACCTAAATGTGGCCTAACGGCCTAGTTCTCTCTTCACCGGCTGGTTGCAATTCTTAATTCAGTTAATGTTAGTTTTTACAATTTTTGTGTTTCCTTTTTTGATAACTTGCTTCCTTTCCAGGGTTGTCTTTGGCTGAGGCAGCAGTCGTGCGCCTC
This sequence comes from Aquarana catesbeiana, assembly GCF_042186555.1. Classification (NCBI taxonomy): domain Eukaryota; kingdom Metazoa; phylum Chordata; class Amphibia; order Anura; family Ranidae; genus Aquarana; species Aquarana catesbeiana. The sequence continues at coordinate 224,010,338 of NC_133330.1, read as the reverse complement.
CATCCATCTTTCGACTATGAATAATCCATACCCGAAGGATGGCACTAAGGTCCAATTTGAGGGCTATGTTTGTTTACCGGTTGGTGAAAAAGGAGAGACATTTTACTCTCTCCTCTCACCACAGGCCCATTACAGGCTACCTCTCTTTACGCTTTCTTCTCCTCTATCTCCCACTAAACTATTTTCTATTTTTGCCAGTGCATGGACGTCACCATGCTTCTCAATTCCTCCAGGCCCCAGGCTCTACTTCCAGCCGTATCTAGATCCTCTTTTGACTCCAAAGCTGAGGGTAAGTGATGCCTGTATTGATATCGCCTTTTTCTCCGTTTGCCATGCCCCTGCACTCCGAGTAGTCTCTCACAATGTTCAGGGCCTAAACTCAGCGGTCAAGAGAAAGAAAGTGCTCCAGGCTTATCACTCCCAAAAAGTGGATGTGGTAATGCTACAGGAGACGAACTTGTCAAGGCGGTACATCCCCTCCTTCCTCCACGTTCAATTCCCACAATTCTATTTAGAGATTGCTGAGAACAAGATGAAGGAGGTGGCCGTATTATTCGCAAAGAAATGCAAATTTTCAGTACAGCAGAATCTCTTTTCCCTCATCTCTTATTACGCCCCCCAATAAGGGTCAGGTAAAGTTTTTTCAGACAATGTTCCATTCACTGGGACCAAAGTTAGAAGGGACTGTTATCTTCGGAGGAGACTCCAACACAGCATTCAGTCACTAGATAAGTCAAAACCCCCGGCCTCACAACTAACGAGCCCCACCAGAAATAGCTCTAACTAATATACCTGGTCTTGCAGACATATGGCGAGAACTTAATCCCACAAAACGTGACTACACACACACACACACTACTTGAGCCCCCAGAAATTTTACTCCAGAATTGACCACATACTCATCTCCACTAAACACATCCCCTTTGTCAGCAAAGCCCACATTAAAGACTCAGCTCTTTCTGACCACTCCATGGTTCTCATTACCCTATGAGGACACCCCACACTAGACCAAATGTGACACACTGGACTCTCAATGAATCGTTACTTAATGACCCCATTAGAGTCCTTGAAATTGAAAAAGCTTTAAAAAGAATATTTTCCCCTCAATGACGGAAATGGCATCTCGGCCGAGACTTTATGGGCAGCCCATAAAGTAACGATGCAAGGCAAGATTATACAGATAGCAACTCAGCTTAAAAAGGAAAGAGCCTCAGACATAGATAAACTAGAAAAGGAGTTTGCGATATTAACCCTTTCATGACTAAGCCTATTTTTGAAATTTGGTGCTTACAAGTTAAAATCCGTATTTTTTGCTAGAAAGTTACTTAGAGTTCCCAAACATTATATATATATATTTTTTTAGCAGAGAATCTAGAGAATAAAATGGCGATTGTTGCAATATTTTTTATCACACGGTATTTGTGCAGCGGTGTTTTAAACGCAAATTTTTGGAAAAGGGACACTTTCATGAATTTTAAAAAATCCAAACAGTAAAGTTACCCCAATTTTTTTGTATAATGTGAAAGATGATGTTACGCCGAGTAAATAGATACCAAACATGTCACCCTTTATAATTGCACGCACTCGTGGAATGGCGACAAACTACGGTACCTATGAATTTCCATAGGCGACGCTTTAATTTTTTTTTACGGTTACCAGGTTTGAGTTACAGAGGAGGTCTAGGGCTAGAATTATTGCTCTCGCTCTGACGATCACAGCGATACCTCACATGTGTGATTTGAACACCGTTTACATATGCGGGCGCGACTTCCGTATGCGTTTTCTTCGCTGCGCGAGCTCGCGGGGACAGGGGCACTTTAAAAATATATATTTTTTTTATTTTATTTTTTTTTTTACTTTTATTGCCGTCACAAGGAATGTAAACATCCCTTGTGACAGTAATAGGTGGTGACAGGTACTCTTTATGGAGGGATGGGGGGTCTAAAAGACCCCCCCATCCCTTCTTTACACTTCAAAGTATTCAGATCGCCGAAAACGGCAATTCTGAATACTGTGTACTTTTTTAAATTCGGCGCCATTGGCAGCCGAGTAAACGGGAAGGGACGTCATGACGTCGCTTCCGCGTTTACAACGAGAAGGCTGGAACGAAGTCGCCCACAGCTTCGTTCCAGCCCGCCCCCAGCCGCCGAAGGCACAGGATCAGACACCGGGCCTCCCAACCGCACGGGAGGCCCGGTAACAGCGGCGGGAGGGGGGGGGGGGGGGATGTCCCCTCCCACTCCTCCGGTATAACAACTGAGCGGCTTTTAGCCGCATCGGTTGTTATACTCGGGTAGCCGATCGCCCGCTGTAAACAACGGTACCGGGATGATGCCTGCAGCTGCGGGCATCATCCCGGTATAACCCCGGAAAGCCGAGTACGCATATCTGCGTACGGTCGGCGGGAAGGGGTTAATTAAATGCCACAAGCAAGACCCCTCTACAGTCTCCATAGCACAACTTGATTCTGCTCGCTTAGCCTTAAACCTAGCGCTCACTGTTAAGCACAAAAAATTCTATCAGCACAAAGACAAGATGAGCACTATGCTAGCCACCAAACTTACTCCTAAGTCTCGGTCCCAAGCATTACCAAAAATTAGACTGAAAGGCAGTTCTACGACCCTAAACCCTCAACACATACTACAAACATTTCAAGCGTTCTACTCCAAACTGTATCAGGGAGAGACCAACACTGACGAGTCCAAAATACACTCCTTTTTAGACGACCAACCTATCCTTACATTAAAAAATGAACACAGGGAAATAATGAACGCCCCTATTTCGGCAGATGACGTTCTCAATGTGATCAAAAACCTGAAAGGGGGGGGGATCAGCCCCAGGCCCTGACGGATTTTCCGTTCCTTATTGTAAAACCTTTGCAGAAACCCTAGCCCTACGTCTAGCCAAATTCTTCAATTAAAAAAGAGGGAGACCCGGTAGACCCTTACCTCAATGCGTCATTCATTTCAGTCATTCCGAAACCCGATAGAGATTAAGAAATTGTTGAGAACTACAGGCCCATATCATTGATTAACAATGACTTGAAAATACTGACCAAAATTTTAGCAAACAGAGTAGGGTCCTTTATCAACCGCTATATACACAAGGACCAAGTGGGATTCATCCCGGGACAACAGGGCCCAGATCAAGTAAGGCGGGCAATAGACGTAGTCTATTTTTTGGGAAAAAATACACTTCGATGAAAAAAAAAAAAAAAAAAAAACGAAACAGTAAAGTTAGTAGGGCTGGGAAAAAATTTTTTTAGATTTTTTTTTTTCACCGCGCCGGTCCCGAGGCGCTGCGGGCATGAGCTTTTAGGCGAGGCCGCGGCTTCGGCCTAGTCCGCGGCTACGGCCAAAGCCGCGGCCTCGCCTAAAAGCTCATGCCCGCAGCGCCTCGGGACCGGCGCGGTTTCCAAAAAAAAAAAACTCGATTCGAATCGTGAATCGAGTTTTTTTTAAGAGAATCGAAGATTTTTTTTTTTAAAGAAAATCTCCCAGCCCTAAAAGTTAGCCCAATTTTTTTTGTTTTAATGTGAAAGATGATGTTATGCCGTGAGAATCGTGTTCTAAGCAAAAAAAGGTGGGATATCAATCTACATAGCACTATCCAAACCCTCTTCCAGGTTTCCATACATGGATGCATGGGAAAATGACCTACAAGAAACCTGGGACCTGGAGGAATGGCACCAAGCAGTATCGAGAGCCTTTAAAAGGGAATAATGAACGTCTCCCCTAGTCAAAGCCAATTTGAAGGTAATCACTAGATGGTACCAGGTTCTCACTAGACTGCCCATTATGTTCCCCTCAGCCTCTCCACTGTGTTTTAGGGAATGTCACACCCTTAGTTCCATGATCCACGTATGGTGGGAATGCCCGAAAATGTAAGGATTTTGGAACAAAATGTTCAACCTTATCAGGTAAGTATCAGGACACTCAGTTCCAAAGTCTGCCCAAGTGGCACTCCTGAATTTCCCCATACCGTTAACCCCCAAACACACTCAAAAATTAATTTTCTTTATCCTTCTGGGGGCAAAGATAACAATTGCCAAAGCTTGCAAATGACCCACGGGCTCCTTCCATGCTGCGAAAAGTAAAATATTGTGGATCACGACCGAAGAAAAAATGGTTAGCTCCATATTGAACACCACCAATTCATTCCAAGCAACATCGGAACCCTGGGCCAGATATGTAGGAATTCAACTCATTCCTGGAACCCAACACGAAATAGGTGCCACCCCCGGAATCTGGCTCTCCTCACTCACCTCCTTTTCTTTTCTTCTTGCTCTCCTCTTTCTTTCCTCTTCTTCTCTTCTATGTGAAGTTATTGATGACAAAAAACACGTTTTAATTATGGTTGTCTTCTACCCGTTATTGACATTTCAACAGCAGGCGGATGAAAATTGCCATTGGTTAACTAGAAATACACTGCCAACAATGGAATGTTCCTTCTCCAGCTGAGATACACTCCGTTAGATCTCACAGCATCTCTGGAAACTACTGCCATTTCCAAGTTTCTTGTTCGGGTAATACTATAGAAGGCACCAGTCCCTTCTTACCCTTGGCAGCTGACTCATGACACAGTGTGAACCCACTAGGGGTGTCATGAGCGACGGACCAACACGATCCCTTATTAACAGTTGGACTTATCTCCCAGTTATTAGATTACATTTACCTTTTTGTAACAAGGTCTTGCCAATACCTTGCAGCGTGATATTTGTTTAGACAGACAACGATCAATGTGAATGCGACACTTTTTTGGTCTTCTTTATTACGAATACCATGTCATGCAATTTATTTTCAATAAACATTTTAAATATAATAAAAAAAAAAAATGTATATATACACACATACACATGTATTTATTAGAGCTGCACAACTAATCGTCAAGAATAGTTATCGCGTTCTTGACTAAAGTGTTTCACAATTGTTTCTATGCAAGGAATTCTCTCTGCTCTTCTGAAACCACAGCCCTCAAAAGAAAGGAAGAGAAAAACTGGGCAGTCTGCCAAGAATCAACTTCAAATGGATAAAGAATGTTTTAAGTATAAACATTGTAATACATTGTCAATGGAATAGACGTAAGAGCCCATTCACACAGGGGCAACATGACTTCCAGCGCGACTTTGGGAGGCAACTTGAACACGACTGGAGTATGAATCACAGCACGACTTGGGGTGACTTCAGCGCGACTTACAACACGACCTGAATTCGCCTCCAGGACAGGGAACTGAACATACCAGGCTCTTAGGTCTGGTATGGGTGTTAAGGGGAACCCCCTACACCAAAAAACTGCGTGGGGGTCCCCCAAAATCCATACCAGACACTTATCCGAGCACGCAGCCCGGCCGGTCAGAAAGGGGGGCGAGCGAGCACCCCCCACCCCTTCCTGAACCGTACCAGGCCGCATGCCCTCAACATGGGGGGGTGGGTGCTTTGGGGAAGGGGGGGTGTCCTGCGCCCCCCCACCCCAAAGCACCTTGTCCCCATGTTGATGAGGACAAGGGCCTCTTCCCAATAACCCTGGCCGTTGGTTGTCGTGGTCTGCGGGCGGGGGGCTTATCGGAATCCGGGAGCCCCCTTTAATAAGGAGGCCCCCAGATCCTGGCCCCCCACCCTATGTGAATGAGTATGGGGTACATCGTACCCCTACCCATTCACCTGGGGGAAAAGAAGTGTCAATAAAAATAACACACTACACAGGTTTTTAAAGTAATTCATTATTAGGCAGCTCCGGGGGTCTTCTTCCGACTTCAGGGGTCTCTTCCGACTTCTTCGCTCTTTCTGGCCTCTTCACCCGGGCTCCTCCGCTATCCTCTGCTTTTTTGCCGCTCTTTTGCGAGCGGTGGCCCGGTTGTCTTTGTCTTCTTCCCTCTTCTCTTCTTCCGATGTTGACACAACGCTCTCTCCCGCTGTAATGCCGTGTATGCAGTGTGCAAGGACTTATATAGGCATGGGGCGTGGTCACCGGGTGATGTCACCCGGTGACCCCAGATTCTGATAAGCCCCCCGCCCACAGACCCCGACAACCAATGGCCAGAGTTGAAGGGAAGAGGCCCTTGTCATCAACTTGGGGACAAGGTGCTTTGGGGTGGGGGGGCCGCAGGGCACCCCCCTTCCCCAAAGCACCCACCCCCCCCCCATGTTGAGGGCATGCAGCCTGGTACGGTTCAGGAGTGGGGGTGCTCGCTCGTCCCCAACCCTTTTCCTGACCAGCCAGGCTGCGTGCTCGGATAAGCAGTGTAGAAACGGATCAAAAGCAAACTGCATAGGTGTGAACCGAGCCTTATGCTGGCCATACACGTATCGATTTTCGGACGAGAATATTCATGTGAATAATCTTTGTACATTCGCAGAATGAAAGGGTGTCATTTGAACATTTCACTTGCTTTTAAAGAATGTAATTTCTGAACAAAACACACATACGCGGTCTAAAAATTCCTTTCACCAAGAGGTTTTCTATACTGCTCCTTCAAATTTTCCTGTCACTGTGGTTGAAAACAAACGCCGATTTAACTCCACTAACGATTAAAAAAAATCAAACAAACGTTGTTAAAATGAATTTTTTTTATGAAGGATGGCATTGTTTTTGTATGGCATAAGTGACAGCAGGCGTAGGGAGCTTTTATCAAGCCACCTGCCTATGACAAGGGAGTCTGTCATACATAATATATTACAGTTCTTCGGAAAATCCATTAAAAAAAAGTCTGTAGCACCCTCTACCATAGGTAGGTGCTAGAGTGAGGATTTTGTAAGGGAAACTGTCAGTGCAGATAAATTTGGGCAGGCCTATGCTGAAGGCTAGGCTTGCTTGTTTTAAACTGGGAGGGCAGGGAGTGGTTAGTGCAGCAGTAGGTGTGACTACCTGTGCTTTAGTTCGGAGGCTCCTCCCCTGCTTCCAGGAAGAATGATCTGGAAGAGGGGCAGGGCCTAGGACTGGAGTGGCAAGAAGCTCATGTGAGGAACCCTGACCAATCCTCAACTGGAAATGGCAGGGGTAGGTCTCCCATGTAAGCTGAGGTAACAGCCCATTGGGGGGAGTTGTCGGCTGGGAGACATGGAGTACTAGGCAGCAGCAGGGGCCCCCGGCCCCATCCCCATTGGGGAAGGGGGGGTGTGGGTGCGAGGCCCCAGCAGAGGAGCCCAGGAGAGCTGGGAGGGAGCTTCAGCTTTACACAGTCATGGATGAAGTGTTCTTGAACAGAGGGGCTGGAGAAGCTGCGGGAATGTATGTCCAGTTAAAGTTCTCCATCATGGAAGATGATGGGGCAGAAGATCGGTGAGTGGACCACAGTGGAGCTCTGGATGGGGCATGCCAGGGGAGCTGGGTGCGAGGCCGGAGGAGAGACTGGAGAGAGTGTCAAATCGCTGCGGCCTGAGGGTGCAGGATTTGCAGGCCGGACTAGCTGGGAGCAGTAGTCTACCAATCAGCACGTTAGTAAATTACTAGGCCGCCGGGGAGAGGTACTACAGACCTCTGGCCTAGTAACAGTGCAACCAATTCTAGCCAGCAACTGAAACTGTTCAGAGTGGTCTCTTGTCAAAAGCGGATGATGTGACAGGAAGAGTAATGATCTACAGTGCAAGTTTGTGCAGGAGGGTGAAAGTCCTGGGAGCAATAGTCTGCAGGAGATATGCAGAGGAGGAGAAATAATCTGCATGGTCTTATGCAGGAGAAGAGTCTGTAGATATTATGTGTACATCAGTACTTCACGGCTCAACCTTTTATTCTAATTTTTAAATATGATGGCAAAGCAATTGTTCCATGGGCATCCTATATTTCCTTTCCCCCAACCAAGTTATATCCCCCCAATAAACAAAACCAATGCAAAATCACTGTTCTTTGTCTCAGAACTAATAGATGAAGGTCTGGCAGCAGGGCAACATGGTGGATGTTAGTTACTAGTAGCAACCACGCGCTACAAGTCTTTTAAAAAAAAATTCTTCTTTAAAATAATAAATTTGATCTCCGAGTCTGATAATATTTACCAGATTCAACCACTAATAGTATATACAGTATATCTTGTCTGTATGTTACTTTCAGAGAGATTTTGCCCCTAACCATATAGTTGGTTATTTATATTTACCACTGCATACAGATATTTAAGAATACATTGTTTTTTGTTTTTTTTTAACTTTACACATTAACTAAATTATACTCCACACTTTAAAGTGGTTGTAAACCCTTATAACAGTTTTTGCTACAGGTAAGCTTATAATAAGGCTTACCTGTAGCTACCCTGGATATCTCCTAAACCTGAACAGTTTAGGAGATATCCCCTGTATTTGCATGTGCCGACATCATCAGCACATGCGCACTGAAGCAAACTGGAGCAACGGCACGTTTCACTTCAGTTAGACTGTGCAGTTACCGGCAGCTTCCGCGCGCATGTGCGGTGAGTGACGTAATCGCGGCTCCGGACAATCACAACGCCAGAGCCACAATACCCGGAAGTAATGTTGCCAGCTGGAGTGGTTCACGAGGACCGCTGCGGGAGCTTCGATCTAAGGTAAGTAATGCCTTTGTCTTGCAGGATTTTTTTTTTGGGGGGGGTGGGGGTTTACAACCACTTTAAGGTTATTATCCGAAATAATCAAAACAATAAATCGGCAAACTAATCGATTATGAAAATAAACGTTAGTTGTAGCCCTAATCTTATGGCACTGTATCAGTTTTGATCTAGAATACTGCCCCTTCATGTCATAAAAAAAAAATAAAAAAATCACTGCAGTACAAATGGTAAGCAGCACCTATTAACATATATGTTTTCAAGTAAACATAAGCGATTCAGTTAAAGGAAGTCCAGCTTCCAGCACAAAAAAATTAAAGTCAACAGCTACAAATACTGGATCTTCGCTCTAAGAAAACCTAGGCAATTCAGTTAAGGTGTTTGTTGCCCCAAATTTCATATTCCTGATATGTGTCTGCTGTACCAGGTACTTGTATGAAAAAAAGTCTCCTGTTCTCTTTGTGGTGTTCCTGCCAGACTCTCTACTTTCCTATTAAAAACTGACTACACTAAGCAGTACAGCACACCATGGTCAGTTCTCTAGCTACACTGGGAACTCAGCCTGCTCTCTTCCAATGATCAGACTTGTTCGGACACCCCCCGCACGGCCATTCACGGGGAAACTCAGTATACTGCTGCTTCTCCTCCTCCCCTCAGCTCTTATGCAGCTGAGAACAGAGGGAAGGTGAGATAGATAGGGATAAAGGTGTATTTATGTTTTCTTTCAATGGTATTTCAAACTGAATGGGTTGTTTTACAAGGGGATTGTTTACAAATCACTTTAAAAAGGAGCTGTAAAAGGCAGAAGCATTAACCACTTCGCGCCCGCGCTATAGCCGAAAGACGGCTGCAGCGCGGACGCCAACTGCCGGGTGGCCGTACCTGGACGTCATGCTGTTTACTTCCGCGATGCGCGCTCCCGCGGGCGCCCATCAGGGAAGTTCTGTGCTGGCCGTGTCCCTTGGACACAGCCAGTCACAGATCGCCGTAAACGGCCAATCACAGCGGCCGTTTACAGTGCGATTGGCGGTGCCAATGAGAGATGATCTCATATGTAAACATATGAGAACATCTCTTATCGCCGGCTCTCCCTCCTCACACAGAGACAGCGTGTGAGGAGGGAGAGCGAACCGCTGCAGCGGTGAGTTAAAAAAAAAAAAAAAAGTCACGTCACTGCCATCCGTCCCCACTGTTATGTTTTCCCACTGCCATCCGTCCCCAGTGTCATGTGTCATCAGTGCCACGTATTAGTGCCATCTGTCAGTGCCACATATTAGTGCCACCTGTCATCAGTGCCATCTGTCATCAGTGCCAAGTGTCATTGTCCTGGTGCTCCAGGGCCTTCAAAAATGTAATAGGTAGTCAACAAGTTAGATGTGTAATGTATGCTCCTAGAACACCTGATGGTGCTCCCTGCATGTTGGGCCTCTGTATGTGGCCAGGCAGTGAAAAAGTCCCACACATGTGGTATCATAATACTCAGGAGGAGTAGCAGAATGTATTTTGGGGTGTTATTTGTGGTATATACATGCCATGTGAGAGATATAACCTATTAAAATGACAATTTTGTGGAGAAAAAAAAAAAAAAAAAAAACAAACAAACTTCATTTTGCAAAGAATTGTGGGAAAAAATGACAACATCAAAAACCTCACCATGCATATTAATAAATACCTTGGATTGTCTACTTTCAAAAAAGGGGTCATTTGGTGGGGTATTTGTACTTACCTGACTTGTTCGGGTCGCAAGAAATGAGATGGGCCACCAGTGCATCAGGTGTGATCAATTTTTTATGATTTGCACCATAGCTTGTAGACTCTCTAACTTTCACACGGACCAAATAATATCCACTAATTTGGGTTATTTTTTACCAAAGATATGTAGCAGTATAAATTGTGGTCAAAATTATTGAAGAAAAATTAATAGTTTGCAAAATTTTATCACAGAAACTAAGAAAATGCGTTTTTTTTTTTCAAAATTTTCGGCCTTTTTTCATTTATAGCGCAAAAAATAAAAAACCCAGAGGTGATCAAATACCACCAAAAGAAAGCTCTATTTGTATGAAAAAAGGACAAAAAAATAATTTGGGTACAGTATTACATGACTGAGTAATTGTCATTCAAAGTGTGAGAGCGCTGAAAGCTGAAAATTGGTCTGGGCAGGAGGAGGGTTTAAATGCCCAGTAAGCAAGTGGTTAAGATAAAAATCCTTCTGTGTGCAGCAGCCCCCCCCTTCCTCAGTCCCCTTAACACTTAGCTAAGGTCCAGCAATGTCCACAAGTGTCTTAGCCTTCCGAGATTCTCCCTCCTGATTGGCTAGTTGACTTTGACAGCAGTGGAAGCCAATCTGGGGAGAGGGAGCAGGACCAGGTACACTGCTTCTGCTGCACTGAGCATGTGCGAGATCTGCAAGGATGAGATCCAGGAAGAAATACAGTCTGGCTTCAGATGCCCACACTTAAGATGGCCACGGCCTGCTGTAATTTTATAAAATAACAAACTACTGCTATAAACTAACAAAACAGACCTTAGTTTACAGACTAACTTTACTAGAATACATTAGGCTTGTGTATTATAGGGGTATTTTTATTTAAAAAGTATAATTTCGGCCTGAACACCACTTTAACTTACGAAAATTCTTGTATGACAGAATACAACTTCAGAAGTGATGTAATGTATTTTTTTGTTTCTAAGCAAGCATAGTCTCTTCTCTGTCTTTTCTGGAGGAAAACTATACTGATTAACTACTTCAGCCCAGGAAGGATTTACCCCTTAATGACCAGGCCATTTTTGCGATATGGCACTGCGTCGCTTTAACTGACAATTGCACGTCTCTGTAACCAAACACAATTGATGTCCTTTTTTTCCCCCCACAAATAGAGCTTTCTTTTGGCAGTATTTAACCACTTGCCGCCCACCATATAGCAGAATGACGGCAGCAAAGTGGTTTCAATGTCCTGACTGGGCGTCATATGACGTCCGCAGGATATTGAGCCGCTGCACGCCCCTGGGGACACGCATCGCGGCAATCGTTTTTGCGGGGTGTCAGTCTGACACCCCGCAACACCGATCTAGGTAGAGAGTCTCTGACGGAGACTCTTTACCACGTGATCAGCCGTGTCCAATCACGGCTGATCACGATGTAAATAGGAAGAGCCGGTGATCGGCTTTTCCTCACTCGCATCTGACAGACGCCAGTAGAGGAGAGCCGACCAGCTGCTCTCCTGACAGGGGGGGTCTGTGCTGATGGTTTATCAGTACAGTCCCCCCTCAGATCCCACCCAGGACCACCAGGGAAGCCGCCCAGGTACACCAGGGAAGCCATCCACACTGGACCACCAGTTATGCCCCCTAGACCTCCAGGGAAATACTAATCTGTGCCCAGGCAGCTGCCAATCAATGCCCACTCACAATGCCTACCACTGCCACCAGGGATGCCCATCAGTGCCGCGTATCAGTGCTCAGCAGTGCCGCCTATCAGTGCCCATCAGTGCCCAGCAGTGCCACCCATAAGAACCCATATTTGCAGCCTTTCAGTGCCCAGTGTCGCCTATCAGTGTCCAGTGTCCACCAGTGCCACCCATGAGTGCCCAGTGCCGCCTATCAATGCCCATCAGTACTGCATATCAGTGTCACCCATCAGTGCCTGTCAGTGCCCGCTCATTGGTGCCACCTCATCGGTGCCGCCTTATCAGTGCACATCAGTGAAAGAGAAAACTTATTTACAAAATTTAACAGAAACAAAAAAGGAAAACTTATTTTTTTCAAAATTTTCGGTCTTTTTTTATTTGCTTAGCAAAAAATAAAAACCGCAGAGGTGATCAAATACCACCAAAAGAAAGCTCTATTTGTGGGAACAAAATAATAAAAATTTAGTTTGGGTACAGTGACAATTTTGAAAAGAAAAATAAACACAAATTTTTAACTTTCTGCTATAAAAAATTTCCAAAAAATTAAAAAAAACAAAAAAACAAAATGTATTCATCAATTTAAGTGAATTTGTATTCTGCTACATATTTTTGGTAAAAAAAAAAAATATTCATGACCAATCCTCTCCAATCCCTACCAACACTTCATGACCTTATCACACAATTCGGACAAATCTCTTTGTACAAAGTCAATTGCTCCAAATCTAATCTGCTTGGCATCTGCTTAGATCACATCACAAAAGGCCCCTCATTCACCCGTCCCCGTTTCCATGGGCACCAGCCTCAACGCTTACCTACTTAGGGACACAACTGTCTCCTCCAGTAATATCCTCCGTACGAACTATGAAGCTCTTCTCAAGAAGCTGCAAGACCTCTGCTCCTCTCCCCGCTCCACCCGTACCTCGTGGTGTGGAAAAATAGCACTAACCAAAATGTTTCTTCTTCCTCATCTGTTATACTTCTTCAGGACTCTCCCAGTCCTGTTACCATCTTCTCAATTGGATATGCTATAGCGCACTCTCAACAACTTCATATGGGACGACAAGCGCCCTAGAATTAAACACTCAGTTATTTGCTCATCAACGTCAAAAGCAGGCATGGGAACCCCCAACCTCAAAAAAAACTTACTACAAAGCCACAATCCTAAACCAAACTCAACACTGGTGGTCATCCACTTCTCGTCCACTGTGGGTTCTGATAGAAGAAGCTTCTCTTAGTTCCCCCACCAAATCTCTGCTAGCCACCATCTGGCTACATCACCCAGCACCACCTTTTCTAAAGCACAGTTAATGTAACAGTTAAAGTCTGGAGCTCGATCCATCAACAAAGGGAATATCAACAGACATTATGGGGTCCTTCCCCCTATCAGCACTTGAAATTATATGTACAGATATGTCACTTTCTTCATGGATAACTGCTGGTGCCACCACAATTGGGAATATCCTAAACAGTGGATCCTTACGTACCTTTCAAGGCCTACATGAAAAATTCAACATCCCTAACAACGACTTCTATAAATACCTATAATACGTCAAGCCATGGCCTCTATCTTTTGGTCGGACCAACCTCTCATGACAGACATCAATGCCTATGAAAGCCCTATCAAATTGATTAACAACACACAGAACCACATGAAATTACCAGTTATGGAAAAGTGGGAACAGACCCTAACCTTCTTAGCAAGCTTAACAACGTGGTACCAAGTATCACGCCCCCTTGAAAGTTTTTAAGTGCCTATCACACTGGAAAACGGCACAAAAACTGCTCGACCAATGGTACCAAACACCGGATAAACTCACTCGTTTTTCACCCTCCCAATCAAATGCTTGCTGGGGGAAATGTGGCAATGTCGGATCGTATATACACATCTGGTGGTCGTGACCCTAACTCTCCCCTTTATGGCACTTTGTTCAAACCCTCTTCACCAACCTTACTAGCAACTCCACAAATGTCACACCCCAACTGGCTCTCCTAGGCATGGGGCTGGAAGCTTGGGACATTCAATTCCATGTTACCCTCACCCACATCCTAAACGCAGCTAGACTTTCAATATCGAGAAACTGGAACAGCGACTCTTTACCCTCTCAACTCATTTTTCAGACCCTTCATCAACACCTACAATTGGAGCCCATGTTTGCCAAAGCAAACCTAAACCTACCTAAATTCCAAAAGGACTGGGCTCCAAGGCTCAAAATACAATTAACTGGATATTACCTCGTTACTCTACCAACTTCATACCATGTTATTAACACGGATTACTCCACATTCCTACGCTCATCCTCACCTGTACCAACACGACCCACTTTCATCTCCTAGTACCATTACCTCCTCCCCATCTGGAACGGACTTACAATTGGCTACACATAGATCTATGGAACCTTTATTCAATAAGGCATATTGTACTTCATGTCATCATTGTTAACTTTCTTATGTAACACAATGATACAGCTCTACAACTATACTGTAAGTATACTCTGAAATCCTTCGCCGATAAAAAGTGATCTTGCGGTGAATCCGACACAGAGACCACTTTTATCTGAAAACGGACCGCTCACTGAAGAGGATACCAGGGTTATGGCAGCTAGCTGCTTCCATAACGATACCCCTCTTCAAAGTGCTGACGTATATAGTCTTGAGCCGGTTCGGAAGTAGTTAAAATTTTTTGTGAACCTGTGAAAAAATGTGCTAGTGTGTCAACAACCTGCTCTAAAGTGGTTGTAAACCTCTGAAATGAAAAATGAACAGAGCATATCCTTCTATAGTGTATACTTGCCTCAATCCAAAGTAACAAGTGCATTAAGTAATGCCGACACTACAGAATCTCCGGAGACTGCCCCCTCTTCAGCAGGTGATTGACAACCTCTGTTGTGCATGTTTTCTTATGAGACTGCGTAGAGGGGAGTGTATACATTCAGAGCACACTCAGCTCTCCTTTCTATGCTGCGAGGTGTGTGATGTCAGATCACTGCTCCCTGCCTGCTGGAGTTCACAAATTGCAGGTGTGCTTTAGAACACTGTTTCTCAACCTTCTACGGAGGAGAAGTACCCCTGCAGATCTAAAAAAAAAAAAAAAAAATTTCTAAGTACCCCTGCCTCGAGAAAGTAATTTCTATTGTTTGGGTGTCATTGACTGCACATAACTGGGTACAGGAAGCAATGGTGACTTAAGGTATGAAACTACATTTATTTTCTAGTAAGGTTTAATATCACTTTACATTCACCTTGTAAAATTAAAAACAAATATTCCCTTATGTGCTTAGTGCTATGAGGTAATGCGGCACCCTGTGTTGCAGATATAGAAAGATATAACTAATATTCAAAAAGAATTCAAAAAACCCAATATCAAATGAATGATACAAGTGCTGTAATCAAATATAATAAAAATGGTTAGGTTTAAACCCATCAAAAAATATGTGCATTTAAAGACCACTAAAATGTGTTAAATAAGTGAGTACACGACTCTCATTTTTGTAAATATTTTATTCTATCTTTTCATGTGACAACACTGAAGAAATGCCATTTTGCTACAATGTAAAGTAGTGAGTGTACAGCTTGTATAACAGTGTAAATTTGCTGTCCCCTCAAAATAACTCCACACACAGCCATTAATGTCTAAACCGCTGGCAACAAAAGTGAGTACACCCCTAAGTGAAAATGTCCAAAAATTGGGCCCAATTAGCCATTTTACCTCCCCGGTGTCATGTGACTCAGTGTTACAAGGTCTCAGATGTGAATGGGAAGCAGGTGTTAAATTTGGTGTCATTGCTTTCATTCTCTCATACTGGTCACTGTTCAATATGGCACCTCATGGCAAAGACCTGAGGATCTGAAAAAAAGAATTGTTGCTCTACATGAAGATTGCCTAGGCTATAGGATTGCCAAGACCCTGAAACTGAGCTGCAGCACGGAGGCCAAGACCATACAGTGGTTTAACAGGATAGGTCCCACTCAGAACAGACCTCGCCATGGTCAACCAAAGGAGTTAAAGCGGGATTCCGGCGGTAAAAAAAAAATTTAAAAAGTCAGCAGCTACAAACACTGTAGCTGCTGACTTTAAATAAGTACTAACCTGTCCTGGGTGCCCGCGATGTCGGCCGCCCGAGGCCGACCCGTCCCTCGGTACCACCATCCTAGGTAAGGGAAACAGGCAGTGGAGCCTTGCGGCTTCCCTGCCAGTTTCCTACTGCGCACGCGTGAGCGGCGCTCTGTGAATGGCCCCGTGGTGTTGTGGGAACACACACAGTTCTTAGAAGACAACGGGGCGCTCATCGAGTAGCAGAACACGTCGCGGAAAAGGAAGAGGCAGATTAGGAAGACTGCCTAGCAAAAAGGGTTTATGCAACTTTAAAAAATTTTTTTTTTTCAAATTTTTTTTTTTTTTTTTTTTTTTTTTTTATTTTTTTTAGGATTTGTGGAGATTTTTTTTTTTTTTTTTTTTTTTTTTAGGATGGCCCTCCACTTTAAGTGGTCAGGGTCATATCCATAAGTTGTCTTTGGGAAATAGACGTATGAGTGCTGCTAGCATTGCTGCAGAGGTTGAAGGGGTGGGGGTCAGCCTGTCAGTGCTCAGACCATACACCACACTGCATCAAATTGGTCTGCATGGCTGTTGTCCCAGAAGGAAGCCTCTTCTAAAGAGATGATGCACAAGAAAGCCTGCGAACCATTAGCTGAAGACAAACAGACTAAGGACATGGATTACTGGAACCATGTCCTGTGGTCTGATGAGACCAAGATAAACTTATTTGGTTCATATGGTGTCAAGCGTGTGTGGCGGCAACCAGGTGAGGAGTACAAAGACAAGTGTGTCTTTCCTACAGTCAAGCATGGTGGTGGGAGTGTCCTGGTCTGGGGCTGCATGAGTGCTACTGGCACTAGGGAGCTACAGTTCATAAGGGAACCATGAATGCCAACATGTACTGTGACATACTGAAGCAGAGCATGATCACCTCCCTTCAGAGACTGGGCCGCAGGGTAGTATTCCAACATGACAATGACCCCAAACACACCTCCAAGACAACCACTGCCTTGCTAAAGAAGCTGAGGGTAAGAATGATGGACTGGCCAAACATGTCTCCTGACTTAAACACTATTGAGCATCTGTGGGGCATCCTCAAAACAGCAAGTGGAGGAGCACAAGGTCTCTATCATCCACCAGCTCCGTGATGTCATCGTGGAAGAGGACTGGAGTGGAAGAGGACTGGAGTGGAAGAGGACTGGAGTGGAAGAGGACTGGAGTGGAAGAGGACTGGAGTGGAAGAGGACTGGAGTGGAAGAGGACTGGAGTGGAAGAGGACTGGAGTGGAAGAGGACTGGAGTGGAAGAGGACTGGAGTGGAAGAGGACTGGAGTGGAAGAGGACTCCAGCGGCAACCTTTGAAGCTCTGGTGAACTCCATGCCCAAGAGGGTTAAGGCAGTGCTGGAAAATAATGGTGGCCACACAAAATATTGACACTTTGGTCCAATTTTGGGGTGTACTCACTTTTATTGCCAGTGGTTTAGACATTAATGGCTGTGTGTTGAGTTAATTTTGAGGGTACAGAAAATTTACAATAAATAAAATCAAATAAAATGTGAGGGGTGTACTCATTTTTTGTGACATAGTGTGTGAGTATGTATATATTATACATGCATACAGACACACACATTTAACCACTTGAAGACCAAACGTTTTCTGGCACTCTTTGTTTACATGTGTATTTTTTGCTAGAAATTACTTTTAACCCCCGAAAAATTTTTCTTAGCAGAGACCCTAGGGAATAAAATGGCTATTGTTGCAAATTTTTGTTATGTCACATGGTATTTGTGCAGCAGTTGTTCAAATGCAAAAATGCACTTTAACCGCTTCAGCCCCGGAAGAATTTACCCCCTTCCTGACCAGAGCACTTTGAGATTCGGCACTGCGTCACTTAAACAATTGCGCGGTCGTGCAACGTTGTACCCAAACAAAATTGATGTCCTTTTTTCCCCACAAATAGAGCTTTCTTTTGGTGGTATTTTATGGCCTCTGCGGTTTTTATTTTTTGCGCTATAAAAAAAAGAATAGAGACAATTTTGGGAAAAAAAAAAAACTAAATTTTTTACTTTTTGCTATAATAAATATCCCCCAAAAGTAAATAAAAAAACAATTATTTTTCCTCAGTTTAGGCCGATATGTATTCTACATATTTTTGGTAAAAAAAAAAAAAAAAAAAAAAATTGCAACAAGCATATATTGATTGGTTTGCACAAAAGTTATAGCGTCTACAAAATAGGGGATAGATTTATAGCCTTTTTATTAGTAATAGCAGCGATCTGCAATTTTTATCGTGACTGCGACATTATGGCAGACACATCAGACATTTCTGACACTATTTTGGGACCATTGTCATTTACACAGCGATTGATGCTATTAAATTGCATTGATTACTGTGTAAATGACACTGGCAGTGAAGGGGTTAAACACTAGGGGGCAGTGAAGGGGTTAAGTGTTTCCTAGGGAGTGATTCTAACCGTGAGGGGGCTGGACTTCAACACAGAACAGTGATCATAGCTCTCAATGAGAGAGAGCTGTGATCACTGTCCTGTCACTAGGCAGAACGGGGAAATGCTTTGTTTACAAAAGCATCTCCCAGTCCTTCCTCTCTGTGACACGATCGCGGGCACCCGGCGGACATCGAGTCCGCGGGACCCGCGGTCACAGAAACCAAGGCGCGTGCGCGACACCGCTTCTGAAAGGGGACGTACCGGTACACCCTTTTGCCTGCCAGTGACATTCTGCCGACATAAATCGGCGTGCGCTGGTTGGCAAGGGGTTAATGTAAAAAAGAACCCACAAAATATATACCTCAATTTATTTATTTTTTAAATATGAAAGATGATGTTATACTGAGTAAATAGATACCCAACATGTCATACTTTAAAATTGTGCAAGCTTGTGGAATGACAACAAAACTAAGGTACCTAATCTCCATAGGCAACTCTAAAGTTTTTTTTTTTTACAGGTTACCTGCTTAGAGTTCCAATGGAAGTCTAGCACTAGAATTATTGCTCTTGCTCTAACATTCGCAGTGATACCGCGCACACGTGTGGTGAGAACACTATTTACACATGCGTGTGCAACTTATGTATGCACTCACTTCTGTACGTGAGCACGGAGGAATGGAGGCGCTTTAAATATTTTTTTTCCCTTATTTTAGGTTTTTATATTATGCTGTCCCTTCAACTTTTTTTTTGTCATCACCTACTCACCTTGTTTATTCCTATTACAAGAAATATAAAAACATCTCTTGTAATAGAAATAAGGATGACAGGTCCTCTTTTATGGGGGGGGGGGGATCTCGGGTCAAAAAGATCCCAAATCTTTCCTTTACCTTCAAAAGCAAAAATTGTTTACTTTCGACATATACCAGAGCGACACTGGCGAGCAGCAGGGGGGAAAGCGATCCACTGGGAATGAGCTGTTCGGATTGCTTTCATGAAAATGGCAGGCGCCGGTGGGAAAAAAAAAAACACAAAAAAAAAAAAAAAAAAAAAAAAAAAAAAAAAAACACACCAGGGATATGGCTGATAACTTAAAGCGGAGTTCCACACAAAAATGGAACTTCCGCTTTTCGGAACCCTCCCCCCCTCCGGTGTCACATTTGGCACCTTTCAGGGGGGAGGGGGGTGCAGATACCTGTCTAAGACAGGTATTTGCACCCACTCCGGCATAGACTCCCATGGGAGTCTACGCCTCTTCCCGTCCCCACCGCGCTGTCTGCTGGGAACACACAGCTCCCAGGAGAGAGCGGGGACCACTAGGGACGCACAGCGCGACTCGCGCATGCGCAGTAGGGAACCAGGAAGTGAAGCCGCAACGCTTCACTTCCTGATTCCCTCACCTAGGATGGCGGCGGCAGCTGCCGAGAACCGAGCGGGTTCTCTGCGTCCCCTGCCGACATCCCTGGACCCTGGGACAGGTGAGTGGGCATGTATTAAGTCAGCAGCTGCAGTATTTGTAGCTGCTGGCTTTTAATATTTTTTTTTTTTTGGCGGTGTAGGTGAACCCCCGCTTTCAGCCATAACCCCTGTGAACCACTTGCAAACAGCAATATAAATATATATATATATATATATATATATATATATATATATATATATATATATATATATATGCGCGCAGGCATGACATCATAGGATGCTGGCCCCCCGCCCTACGTCTTTCATCTATACAGAGCACAGAAAAAGGATTCATCTTGTAATAAGACGCTGAGCCAAATCTCTCAACTTCTTCCTGCACAGCTCTCAGAGAAGGAGCCACTTTAAAGTAAGTATGACATCATTGACAGAAAATGCTATCTTATGGGAATAAGCCGTAACATTAATACCAAAGATTCATCCTAATAGCCATGGCTAATGGTTCCATCATGAGGGCAAATTTTTACTATCACCAAACATACTTGAGTTTACTGAAATACAACAGAGTGCAGCTATATTTACCAATTTAGGGTTATAAAGAATAGATTTTAAATTGTGTTGGCTGGTTATGGAGATGTATTTTTTAATTTATAAATGGGTGCATCTATCAAGCAAATAGTGGGTAACTTGTTTTTTTTTTATAAAAAAAAGTGACTGTCACTCAATCAAATAAGCAAAACATAAAACCGCTAGTGGGCACCTCTACCTGCAGCAACTTTCGATGACCCCCCATTCAGATAGGACAAAGCTTAGTACTAGTGTTGGATACTGCCTGCCCCTGTCTTTGTAAGGGGCCAATAGGAATGTACTTGCCTTTAACCACTCCCCGCCTGCGCTATAGCCGAAAGACGGCTACAGCGCGGGGCTTAATTCCATGGACGCCCTCCTGTTTCCCTGTTCCCCACGCCGCCGAGGGCGCGCATCGGGGAAAATCTGTGTTGGCCGTGTCCCTTGGACACAGCCAATTACAGATCGTGGTAAATGGCCAATCACAGCGGCCATCTACCAATCGATCGGAATGTCCAATGAGAGATGATCTCAAATGTAAACATACGAGATCATCTCTCAGTGCCGGCTCACCCTCCTCAAACAGAGACCGCATGTGAGGAGGGAGAGCTGCGGATCTGTGAGTGCCAACGGTTTTCAAAGTACAGTACAATAAAAACACAGTAAATCAGCCCAAATAGTGCCCATACAGTACCACATCAGCGCCATTGGTTGTCACAGTGCTCATCACTGTTTCACAGTGCCATCCGTGCCACAGTGTCATGTGTCATCTTTCATCAGTGTCACGTGTAATCAGTAAAAAAACAAGGAAAAACTGTGCTATAACATAAATGAAAAAAAAAAAACGCATAGAAATCAATCAGTGCAAAAAATAAATACAAATTAGCATCAAATCATAAATGTACAAAATGATAGTAAAGTTCATAAACTCAGAAATCTAGAAAGTCTTTTATGGAGATGGAAGAGTCCCCCAATAACTCTTCATAACAGCCAGTGTGGAAAGGTAGGAAATAAAAATACCCCTCACGGTGAGCCTCCACCACCTAAGTTATGCGCTTATCAGATTGCAAGCACAACAAGCACGTGTGTGAACCCAAATCAGGATGTGCGGCTAGCACTGGAGCAATCCTCTAGACAGCGTAATGGATGGTAACCAAAACAAGCACGTAGTAGGCTGTATCCGGATGTCCCGCTAGTAGTAGAACGTCCCTCTCTATACAGCGTGGCTCCAAGCACATAAAAGGGACAATGCAGCAACCCGAGTTCAAGGACATGGGGATGAAGAAAAAGTGGCCATTGTGTGATTCCGATAAAACAATTTATTAAAAATAAAGTGGAAAACTTACAAGATTGCAGTGTAAACAGAGCAGTTCGCCGGCCGGCAAGCGAGCGCCCGGTCTGGCAAGGTGCGATGACGTCAGAGCGTCAACCTCCCGACGTACGTTTTGTCTATAAGTGACGTCGTCTGGGGAACGGGCGACGCTCTGACTCATCGCATTAAATGGACAGGTAAAACCACGCCCCATTGTAACATCTCAGGGGCATCAGACGTAAACAGCCAATCGTTTGAAAAGATTGAATCAGGAAACGCCCACGTAACAGGAAGCTTCCCTGAAAGCAAAAACCCATACTGAAATCAAATGAAGATGAAATAATAAAATCAGGTCTAAAGCTCAAAATATGTGTAATAAACCCCTGAAATGTTCATAGGAATAAAAATAAAAATAGAATTGGCCACATGGATAATCAGTGCTTAGATGAGAATACACACTGACACAAACCCATATCAGCCTGAAATATATTAAAAAACAGCATTACTCCATCTTATGGGAAGAAAGAGCCTGAAATGTTTTTTAATATATTTCGGGCTGATATGGGTTTGTGTCAGTGTGTATTATCATCTAAGGACTGATTATCCATGTGGCCAATTCTATTTTTATTTTTATTCCTATGAACATTTCAGGGGTTTATTACACATATTTTGAGCTTTAGACCTTGTTATTTTATCATTTCATCTTCATTTGATTTCAATATGGGTTTTTGCTTTCAGGGAAGCTTCCTGTTACGTGGGCGTTTCCTGATTCAATCTTTTCAAACGATTGGCTGTTTACGTCTGACGCCCCTGAGATGTTATAATGGGGCGTGGTTTTACCTGTCCATTTAATGCGATGAGTCAGAGCGTCGCCCGTTCCCCAGACGACGTCAGTTATAGACAAAACGTACGTCGGGAGGTTGACACTCTGACGTCATCGCACTTTGCCAGAACGGGCGCTCACTTGCCAGCCGGCGAACTGCTCTGTTTACACTGCAATCTTGTAAGTTTTCCACTTTATTTTTAATAAATTGTTTTATTGGAATCACACTATGGCCACTTTTTCTTCACCCCCATGTCCTTGAACTCGGGTTGCTGCATTGTCCTTTTATGTGCTTGGAGCCACGCTGTATAGAGAGGGACGTTCTACTACTAGCGGGACATCCGGATACAGCCTACTACGTGCTTGTTTTGGTTACCATCCATTACGCTGTCTAGAGGATTGCTCCAGTGCTAGCCGCACATCCTGATTTGGGTTCACACACATGCTTGTTGTGCTTGCAATCTGGTAAGCGCATAACTTAGGTGGTGGAGGCTCACTGTGAGGGGTGTTTTTATTTCCTACCTTTCCACACTGGCTGTTATGAAGAGTTATCGGGGGACTCTTCCATCTCCATAAAAGACTTTCTAGATTTCTGAGTTTATGAACTTTACTATCATTTTGTACATGATTTGATGTTAATTTGTATTTATTTTTTGCACTGATTGATTTCTATGCATTTTTTTTCATTTATGTTATAGCAGTTTTTTCCTTGTTTTTTGTATGTTGTGAATATCTCACAGTTGAACTGCTGCTTTCTGAAGGGGTATTTTATATAGCGCGGTGATTATCTGGTTTTCTTGTTCACATGTAATCAGTGCCATTTGTCATCAGTGTCACGTGTAATCAGTGTCACCAGTGCCCATCAACAATGGATAGAAAATTATTTACAGCTGAGGCGGCGTACACTATTCTTGCGGCCGACGAGAGCAACGGGGAGCTCTCCGCTTCGGATTTCTCAAATTCAGATTCTGAGTCTGACGTGGACTTCGAGCCTGTCCTAAGCAGTGGAACACTGACAGCCTCAGAGGAGGATGAGAGCCCGTCCGCCAGACAAAAGCGTTCTGGTGAGGAGGCAGTGCCATCCACCAGCACCGCAGTACCTCAGCAAGAAAGGCCAAGTACCAGTGGGGTGTCACCTCAGTCCCAAAGGGTTAGGTCTCATGCCAGCCTTTCCTATCCCCTTCAGAACCCCTTGTGGCTTCCTCCTAATTCAGCAGAAGCTAACATTCCCCCTTTCACTGCCCAGCCAGGAGTCCAGGTAGACACAGAAAATTTTTCACCGAAAGTTTTTTTTCCACCTTATTTTTACTGAGGACATGCTTGCATCAATTGTGGCCCAGTGCAACCTATATGCCCAACAATTCATAACAAGTAACCCAACGTCCTATTACGCCTGTCCCTACGAGTGGAGAGCCCTAACAGTGAAGGAGTTTAAGATTTTTATGGGCCTCACATTATGTATGGGACAAAAAAAAAAAAAAAAAATTACGTTCATATTGGTAATCCCTCCTCATCCACCACATGCCCATCTTTTCCTCGGTAACGCCAGAACCAGGTATCTCATGATGAGATTCCTACACTATAATAATACCCAGTGCCCTCCCCAAATGACCCAAATTATGATAAGCGCTATAAAATTCGGCCACTACTAAATTATTTTTCTGAAAACTTCCCCCAGTTGTTTACCCCAGACCAACACATATGCATGGATGAGTCTCTTGTCAAATTTACTGGCAGGCTGGACATAAAACAATTTATTCCCACCAAAAGGGCCCTGAAGCTGTATAAATTGTGTGACCGAGCAACAGGGTATACATATGCCTTCGTGGTATACGAAGGGAAGGACACCCAGCTGCATCCCCCTAATTGCCCAGACTACATAGGAACCAGCGGGAAAGTCATTTGTGAACTCCTAAATCCACTCCTGGAGAAAGGCTACCATTTGTATGTGGACAATTTTTATAGTAGTTGGCCCCTTTTCTGCAACTTTCATAGGAAGAACACTTCAGCATGCGGCACCGTGAGGAAGAACCATAAGGGCTTTCCTCAAAGGCTCCTCAACCAGAAGTTAAGAAGGGGGAGATGGCGAGTTTACAGAATGAGGAAATTCTGGCTGTAAAGTGGAGGGACAGAAGAGAGGTCTACATGTTGTCTTCGATCCACAATTATAGCTTTGTGGTCTATCACCAGGATTGGCCGAATCCAAAAGCCAACATGTATCCACAAATACAATATGTTCATGGAGGATATCAACTTCAACGACCAAATGCTCGTACCCTACCTAGCCACAAGACGAACATACCAGTGGTATAAAAAATATCATTTGTTTAATTTGGCCATATACTAGGACTGGGGAAAAAAAAAAAAAAAAATCGATTTAAATCTTGAATAGAGTTGAGAGGTCAAATCGATTCAAAATTTAGGCAAATCGATTTTTTTTAGATTTTTTTTTTCACCGCGCCGGTCCTGAGGAGCTGCGGACAGGAGTTTTTAGGCGAGGCCGCGGCTTCGGCCTAGTCCACAAGGCCGGACTCCACGGACTAGGACGAAGCTGCGGCCTCGCCTAAAAACGCCTGCCCACAGCTCCTCAGGACTGGCGCGGTGTCCAAAAAAAAAAAAAAAAACTGGATTTGAATCGTGAATTTTTAAGAAAATCGCCCAGCCCTACCATTTACAACACCTATATAATCTATCGCAACTCCACTGAAAGCCCCAAACCCTTCCTTGGCTACCAGCAGGAAGTCACCATTGCCCTTATATTCCCAAACGGCCCGCCAGAAAACATTCGTTCCGATGTGATTAGCCGACTCTCCGAACGCCACTTTCCCGACAAAATCCCTCCCAGACCAACAGGCCGAAAACGTCATGCCAGCTGTGCACCAAAGGAGGAGTAAGAGACACCATTATTGTCCCCAATGTCCTTCAGAACCAGGCCTCTGCATAGTTGACTGTTTCCGCCATTACCATACTTCAGTAAATCATTAGTGAAGTATGGTAACCATAACCCTCAATTCCTGCCATTTACCTTCACACCCCTTATGCCTCTGCTTGCTCTGTAACTGACCCTGGCTTGTTATTCGACCATGCTTCTACCGATTCTGTATATACCTCTGCCTGATCTGGAACTGACCCTGGACTGTTTGACCATGCCTCTTGCTTGCTACTGGACTAGTGGGATTCATAACACAGGGGTCTCACATATATGAGGGGCCCCAGAAATGTTTTTCTGGATGAAGAAAACAATTTTTTTTGTTTTCTCATTCCTAGATTAGGGTCTGGAGACTCGAAAGCTTTAAAGTGGAGTTCCACCCAAAAGTGGAACTTCCACTCATCAGATTCCTCCCCCCCTCCGGTGACACAGTTGGCACCTTTCAGGGGGGTACAGATACCTGTATATTACAGGTATCTGTACCCACTTCCGGCATAGATAGCTGCAGAATCTGCAGTTATTTACGCCACTTCCTGCTCCCTCCCCGCTGCCTGCTGGGAAACACACGCGTCCCAGAGGCAGCAGGGACCATCCGTATTGCGTTTGCGCGACTCGCGCATGCGCAGTAGGGAACCGGGAAGTGAAGCCGCAAGGCTTCACTTCCCGATTCCCTTATCGAAGATGGAGGCGGCAGCACCCGAGGACGGAGAGACGATTCGGCCTCGGGTGCCGACATCGCGGGCGCCCTGGACAGGTAAGTGTCCATGTTTTAAAAGTCAGCAGCTGCAGTATTTGTAGCTGCTGACTTTTTAAAAAAATTTTTTTCGGCGGCGCTCCGCTTTAAAGAGATTTGGGTGGGAGAAGCCTCTACCCCTGTCCCCATTCTGTCCTGAACGAGGCCCTACTTCTGCCTGCTGCCTGTAGGACTTCTGCCATCATGCCTTTGCCTGTCGCATGAACTGACCACACCACACGGACCATGTTCCTGCCTACTACCAGGACCAATATTTTGGCACTGCTGACAATCTCTGCCTGCACTGACCCTGGACTGCATATGGACAGTATCCCTGCCTGATGCCCTTTACTGACTATTGATAGTATCCCTGCCTGTTGCCTGAACAATTATGTTCACTTTTGCTGACCAAGTCCCTGCCTGTTGCCTGGACCAGTGCTATCCTCCTGTGGACAACTGCACTACTAAAACCACAGGTAATCTTTAGTTTACCCTTTACTCAGCAGAATGTATTTTGGCGTGTAATTCTTCGTATGTGCATGCTATGTGTTCCTAGAACACCTGACGGTGTTCCTTGCATGTTGGACCTCTGTATGTGGCCATTTTCCTGGTGCTCCAGGGCCTTCAAAAGTGTAATCGGTGGTTGAGAAATGAGATGTGTAATTTATGCTACTAGAATGCCTGACGGTGTTCCTTGCATATTGGGCCTCTGTATGTGGTCAGGCTGTGTAAAAGTCTCACATGTGGTACCGCCATACTCAGGAGTAGCAGAATGTATTTTGGGGTGTCACTTTTGCTATGTACATGCTATGCGTTGGAAATATCTTATAAATGGACAACTTTGTGGAAAAAAAAAAAAAGGAAGAAGAGTTTTCATTTTTTTCCCACATTTTCCAAAAACTTCTGGAAAAAACTGAACTGTTCAAAAGACTCATTATGCCTCAGATTATACGTTGGGTGTTAGCTTTCCAAAATGGGGTCATTTTGTGGGTGTTTCCATTGTCCTGGTACTCCAAGGCCTTCAAATGTGTTATAGGCAGTCAACAAGTTAGATGTGTAATTTATGCTCCTAGAACACCTGATGGTGCTCCCTGCATGTTGGGCCTCTCTATATGGCTAGGCTGTGAAAAAGTCCCACACATGTGGTATCGCCATACTTAGGAGTAGCAGAATGTATCTTGGGGTGTCATTTGGGGTATACACATGCCATGTGAGAGAGATAACCTATTACAATGACAATTTTGTGAAAAAAAAAAAAAAAAAATCCTGATTTTGCAAAGAATTGTGGGAAAAAAAAGACATCAAAAACCTCCCCATGCATCTTGCTAAATACCTTGGAATGTTTACTTTCAAAAAAATTGGTCATTTGGAGGGTATTTGTACTTTCCTGGCTTGTTGGGGGGTGCAAGAAATGAGATAGGCCACCAGTACATCAGGTGTTATTTTTTTTATGATTTGCACCAGAGCTTGTAGACTCTCTAACTTTCACACAGACCAAATAATATCCACTAATTTGGGTTATTTTTACCAATGATGTGTAGCAGTATAAATTGTGGCCAAGGTTTATAAAGAAAAATAATTTGCAAAATTTTATCACAGAAACAAAGAAAGATGCGTTTTTTTTTTTTTCAAAATTTTCAGTCTTTTTTCATTTATAGCGCACAAAATAAAAAACCCATGAGGTGATCAAATACTACCAAAAGAAAGCTCTATTTGTATGACAAAAGGACAAAAATTCATTTGGGTACAGTATTACATGACTGAGTAATTGTCATTCAAAGTGTGAGAGCACTGAAAGCTGAAAATTGGTCTGGGCAGGAGGGGGTTTAAGTGCCCAGTAGGCAATTGGTTAATATTACTTTAATTATTGTGACTGTATTTGTAGCATTGTAAAATCTTTACCTGAAACATCATCCTGATTAAGATTTAGGACTAGCCAACCACACTACATAGACAGGTAAAAAAAAAATAAAAAAAATAATCCTTTTAATTTAAACAGTTCAAGTATCTCAGTGTGATGTTATAACGTTTGTTTATGACTATTCATACTTTTATTAATTACAGTTTTCAAGTAATCAACCAGTATCATTTTTGAAAGTGGTAATATAGTCACACTTTTGGGAATCATATGTAAAACTTTATTTTTTAATGGAGGACTTTTGTGAGGCCTAATCTCATTCAGTCCATTGTTTTGTCTGCCTCCCCACCAGAAGGCTTAATTATCTCCATCATGCTGCATTTATGAAGGCGGATGCAATGGTCACAATGAGCAGGGTATCCCTCCTCCCTTCCACCATGAAACAGAGCCATGTAATGTGCTGACTGCTCTCACTGGATCAATGCCAAGACACAAAAGACTGATTCCATATGCTTACAACTTCCACCCAAAGACTGTCCTCAAATCAAAGCTTTCTATTTCTTCTTCTATCTGTTCCTATCTACTGCAATGTGCTAAAGGCAAAAACAAGCCAAACCACACTCAGTGATAGACAAAATAGTAATGACATTAAAAATATGTTTTGCCTTAAAGACAGCCAGTGTTACTATCGTGTGGATGAAATCACTAAAGCTGTAGAGATTAGAACTATGACTCAACTGTGTCAAAGCAGACCTGAATAGAAAGAGGTCTTTAGAAGTTATAATCAATAACCCTTTACATAGTAAGGCCTTTTATACATCTGTGCATATTAGGGTGAATTCACATTGCTCTGTTGAAAAAAAAAAATGTGTTAAAAATGCATATGCGTTTTTTCATACATTTCCAATGCATTTATTGGTTGGTATGCACCTGTGAAACATGGACATGTAACCCAAAACGCACTAAAAATGCAACTACTGTGCATTGTCGATGCATCTGACACATTTCCCATTCATTTCAAAGGGAAACTGTTTTGAACGCACCAAAGATGCAGTATGGAGGACTTTTCAAAACGCACCGCACCAGTAGCGCAGTGGTGTTAAGACCCCCATAGAATTTCAAGAGAAATATTTTTATTGAGTTTTGACAAGGTAAAAGCAAAGCAAAAACATATCATTTTGAAAAGGCCCTTTGGCATGTTTAGGGCACACCATGCTGTTAAAATTGCACCTTACACAGTGCTCATTTTGCTGGAAGACAAAACAAGCTGGACCTTTCCCCAATGCTGCACCAGGCACGCAACTTAAAACATGAACTAATGAACAGGTTATATCTTAACAGTGTGCTGTACATGGAAAGAATAGGGCTTTGAAGGCTCAAGACATTTTTTTTTACCTGGAAACTCATGTGTATTTTTTTTTTTTTTTTTTTTTTTTTTACAAAAGGCAAGCTTAGCTTTTAGGTACATATATACAGGTGTACATGGCACAGCTTCCTGAAACACTGCAGTGCATGTTCATGAATACAAGCTTATAACTGCAACTGGCATACTAGGACACTGTTATACTGTAATAAAGTGACTCAAACTAAACCAGTAAATAAAAGCTGTAACTGGAAAAAAAAAAAAAAAAAAAAAAAGCTAGTAAATACCCACACATCTTAACAGTGCGCTCAGGGTTACCTCATGTCACTGCAGAAGGCAGCGACATGTCGGTAAGAGGAACCACTGAGCACAGTAGGGATTGTGTGGAGGGTAGGGACACACCGATACCACTTTTTCTAGCAAGGAGTACAAGTACCGATACTTTTTCTTTTTTTGGTACTCACAGATACCAATTACCAATACCCATTTCCAGCATTTAGGGAGATAAAGAGAAGGAGCAGGGAGGGGGATCTCTATCATCTATCAGTGTGTAATATTACCATCTGGATGAGTCCAAGTGATGAAGAAACAAAGCACTCCCAACACTCAACTCTGTTGGCCCCACAAATATAATGACCTATGTCGTCGTCCTCCTCCTCTAATCCCGCTGACAACTGAGCCAGAAGGTATCAGTGCATTTTCACGAGTACCGATACTTGTGTAAATGCCTAGCATAGGCATCAGTGCAACCCTAGTGGAGGGCAAAGTAGATCAACACTCTCTAATAGACATGTAAAATTTCCGGAAATTTTGAAGCTCGGAAAAAAAAACTTTTTTGGGGAAAAAAGAAAACAGAAATTTTCAGAAAAATTTTAAAAAAAAATGCTACATTAGCACTTTTTTGTCTTTTCAAGATTGAAAGTCATTCTGTTACTTCAGGAACATAAAATATGACTATGGACAATTTGACTTGGCAGAAAAAACACAACTAGCATATTAAAAATATAGTGTAGCCAAATAATTATCAAACAGAATTTACTTTTTTATAATATTTATTTGTAACAAAGGGAGCAACAATCTCCTGAACTGCTTACTAGTTTATGTGAAACAGCCAAAAAGCCTCCACAAAACAATTTTCAAAACCAAAAGTAACAAATTTTTCATATTTCCTCTACACAGTATTAAATAAAAATAAAAACCCCATTCTCATAAAAATAATTGAAGATGGGGGAAGTGTTAAGAAGAGAGTGTGACTAAGTTTCAATGGACATTTAATCAGAATAATTTTCTGAGCTGAAATTGTCAGTATCTGTCTCTGCAGCTACTCTTTTGTCCGTCATCACAATTAGGAACTTCTAAAAACTTAAGGTTTGACCGAACCGGTTCTTGTTATAATAGCAGCACAGCACCTACTAAAGGAAGAAATGCATACTGTTCTTGCATTGGAGGGTTCAGTTTATTACCTAGGACTTGCTTGTCCTCACTCAGTGCACAGAAATTAGAATAATATGATATCATACATTTTTTTTTAGAAATGATTTGGAAAATATTTGAACACCCTGTCTTAAAATATTGTATTCATCATGTTAAAATAAAATATTCCACAATTTTTTTTTCTTTAAAATTTTTCCAATTTTTTGGAAAACAAAAAAAAAAGTTTTTTTTCCAAAATTTTCCGTTTTTTTTCCAAAATTTTCCGTTTTTTTTCCCGGGCCTTCACATCTCTACTTCCTAATATGCTGGTTTTTGGACATACTAGTTCTCTTTAACAAAGCAGCACAGACCGCAGGAGAGAAAGTATTTGCAAGATTTTTTTTGTAAGTACAGCTTGTATTCACTGGTTTAATTTAGTGACAGTGACTTTAACGTGGGCAGAGGCTAATAAGGGGCCCATGTATAAAAGTGTACCAACATGCCAGGCCTGGACAGTAAATCTGCACGATTGTTAAAAAATGTATAATCTCATGTCAAACCCCCTCGTGATCTCTATGCAGAATTTCCAGATTCATTCATGTAACAAGGGAGTCTCTGCTCACTCAGCTGTCTAAAGGAACAAAACGGCAGCCTGACAAGTTTTACACAACATTGTCCCCGCTGGTAGATAACTAAACATTGCTACTTTTCATTCTTAGAGCCCTTCCACACTGAGGCGCCTTACAGGCGCTACAGCGCCAAAAATAGCACCTGTAAAGAGCCTCTCCTCTCAGTGTGAAAGCCCGGAGGAGTGGTGAGCTTGCAGGACGGTAAAAAAAAAGTCCTGCAAGCTGCATCTTTGCAGCGCCTATATACACCGCCCTTAAAGTGCCCCCGCCCATTGAAAACATTGGGGCAGCGGCACTTTGTGGGAAGTTTTAACCCTTTTTCGGCTGCTAGCAAGGGTTTAAACTGCCCCGCTATCAGCCAAATAGCGCCTCTAAAACAACGGTAAAGCCATGCTATAGCCCGCCCCAGTGTGAAAGGGCTCTAATATCAAAAGGAATAAGCTTCGTCTGTAGCTGAGGTCAGTTTAAGCACTTAAAACGGAGTTCCACCCAGAAATGGAACTTCAGCTGAATGTATTTTTTACTAATATGGATTTGATAAAACTTTTTTTTTTTTTTTTTTGTGCCACAAAACTGCAATTTAACTACTCCCGTTTTATTCTCCAGGGTCCCTGCTTTCAGAAAATATACCCATTTGTTTAGGGGTTTATCTAATCTTCAGGTCTAAATAATTTTATACATGTGCAAAAATGGTTTTGGCAGTAGTGGGGTGAAAGCTGGCTCTTCGTTCTGGATGAGATTTGTCCAGGCCTGCCACATGTAGTTAAAATCCAGAGCTAAAGCGGCACACACAGGTCTTACAGAGGACATAAATCAAAGCAAGTGTGTTTTATTGCCAACATATTGATAAAGCCCAGTCCATCTTTCTCAAGTCTTGATATAAACCACTGTTGCGTTGACTTATCTCTTCTGCAAGACCCAGGAGTGCCTTTATACCAGTTTTGGATTTGTATGGAATTCTTTGTGGATGAGCACCAGGGCATTATATACACGGTTTATACCTCACATACAAAAACAAAATGTTTGAGAGGCACTTATAAAGACAAAAAATAAGTAAACAAATAAATAAAATCACAGCCCATATTTAATGGAGTGCTTATTCTTGAAGTTCTATTCACATATCCATAATATAGCATGCCTGTTCTATCCCATAAGAATGACGATATGTGCTTTCATAGCATGGGTGAGAAGTTGCTAACTTGGCAAAATGCTTGTCGACACAACACATGTAAAAACACTACACTTCAGCAGGCCCAATTCTTACAGGGCACACCTACAATTAGTACTCTTGTTGCTTAAATGAGTAGATGGGTAGCTGGACAAATCAGCAGCAAAACATAGGGAAATTATTGTGGCAGTTTTCCTCAGGGCATTAAAGAAAAGGTGCTTTTAACCCCTTTGTGACAGAGGGCAAAACAAATGTTAATGCCTGAACACAATTTTGCAATTTTCTCATGTGTTAGGAAAACCGTACATATCATTGCAACTCTTTTGGGGGTAAATGGGAAAGGATAACTCTTGATTTTTTTTTTTTCATTAATAAAAAAAACTGGCCCAAAATAGAAAAAAAATTATAATATATATTTATTTTTTTAAGTTAGCTGTATATTTCTTGCGATTACCATAACTTACTGCCAAAGAACTGACAAACTTACCGATACTGCTTCAAGGGGTTATACTCGGGTAACCCCGGTACCGTTCTTTAGAGCGGACGGGCGGCTTTCTTGTAACAGCAGCCACTTGGCTGTTATTACAAGCAGCAGGAGGGGACTTCATCGAAAGCAGCGTCAAAGCAGGATCGGCTTTGTTCGGGTCTCAGATCTAGTAAGATTACTGGCATCCTAAAAGGCGGCAGTTTTAAAAAAATAGGAAGTATTCATCTTGACATTTTGAATACTTTCAAGTGCAGGGGAGGGGTTTGGGGTGTTATAGACCCCAGATCCCTCCATTAAGAGTACCTGTCACTGCCTATTACTGTCACAAGGGATTTTACATTCTTTGTGACAGCAGTAACAGATTTCTTTTTTTTTTTTTTAAAGGACCATGTAAAAATAGAAAGTTTAAAATCTACAGAATATTGGCACCTAATATCGGCTATCGGTCTGTAAGGCAGCCAAAAAAAATAAGTAAATTAAGAAATAAAGGTATCGTATCAGCCCTGAAAAAGAAAAAAATAATAATTATCGGTCGATCCCTACATATGTGTATGTCAGTAGTTGTTTGTACCTGTAGTACAGCCAAGAAACAATCATGTGTATTTTGCTTTTTTTTTTTTTTATCCTACCTAAAACATACTGACACCAATTTAAAAAAATGCTTTAAAAAAATAAAAAAAAGGAGAATCCTGACCAAAATATACTGGTCATGACCTTTGGCCCCAAACTTTGACCCAAATGCTAACCCTGCGCCTCACCTAGTTCAAACCTTGATCTAGCCATTTTATTTCTTTCATTTTTATTTATTTACACACTTTTACATCTTTCTCCCTCCAAGGAGAGAGATTACAATATATCTTTAACTCCATTCGGAGAGAAGGAAAACACAGGGGTGGGCTGCACAGTAACTAATCACTGTGACAGCCAATCAGAGGCTCTCACAGCATTTAGGTGACCCGGAATCGGAAGTCCCAGGTTCCAATCATTAGTACGGGACCTGGGGCTCCTGGTGACAATCCAGTCTCTGTGACTGGAGTGCGCTGTGTGGCGTGCTTCCAGCACAAAGACTGATATGTATATATGTGGCCCTACAGATAAAAGCCATGAGGCTGTATACGAGTACCGTAGCTGGGGACAGGTTAAAGTACACCTTATCCCTCCTAAAATGCACATTCCTGTATTATGTGCTACTAAGCATGCTGTTCCAAAATCAACCACCATTTTCTTTAATACGTCTATTTTTTTTTTTACTCCTTTCTCTTTTACACTTCTGGGTTCCTCAAGGCAGTGGTGATGTAGCCCCAACCACGCCAATTCAAATTCTGAAGAGGGGGTAGGGGGAGGTCCACTTTAAGACAAAGTACTTCTTCAATTTGCCGCTTTGCCTCAACCTAACCTAACCTCCTTCTCCCTCCACAGATACATACTACCCTCACCTCCCTTCATCTCCCATAGAAGTGTCCCTAGCTCCCAAACAGAAGGCAGAGACTAACCATTCTAGGAGGATCAGTTTCCATTACTGGCATGGTCAGATTAAAACAGAAAAGGAGGAGGACTAGCAAGGTCATCAAGTATTTTATAGCAGAGGAGGCAATAGAAAAAGACTACATTCATAAACAAATACATGATAACAAAGTCAAATGACATTTTACATTTTGGGGTAATAGCTTTTTAGTCCTTTAAATGCAGCCAGTCCATGCATTATTATGAATTTTAGTCATCCTAGAGCTGACTTATTTCCTGTAAAGCAGGCATACAGCATACACATATGTATACACAATTCTAAGGCTCGGTTCACACTGGGGCAACACGACTTCAGCGCGACTTTGCACGGCGACTTCGACGCGACTTCGACGCGACTTCGACGCGACTTCGACGCGACTTCGACGCGACTTTAGCAAATTACAAGGCGACTTGAAGTCGCCTGCATGACAGGCGACTTCGCCTGTGGCCAATCAGCTCTCTGGGAGGGAGGGGGGGAGGGAGGGGTTTTCCCTGCAAAGTCGCTTGACTTTACAGAGAGATCCGACTTGGAGGCGACTTCCATTGATTTCTATGGTACAGGTCGCCTACCAAGTCGGATCCAAGTAGTACAGGGAGTACGCTCTGAAGTCGGAGCGACTTCAGTAGTGTCATTTAAGACGCTCCCATTCACTCTCATGTGAATCTCTTTCTGGGGCGACTTGGGGCGACTTGAGGGGCGACAAGTCGGATCCCAAGTCGTCCCAGTGTGAACCGAGCCTTAGGGGATGCAGGTGCATTTCCATACCAAAACATTTACTTTATAAATAAAACAAAATGACAGACAATGAGATACATTCAATATGTATGCACATGCTGAATCACAGGCCATATAAAGCAGGAATATTTAGCAAGAGGCCTGGACATTCTCACAATACATGCTGATTGATTACCCATTCACGCCAGCGAAGAAAAATCATGCTACGCATGCTCATTACGATTGCAACCCAAAAACAATCCTACAAGCACACCACGCATAATACAATTTGCTCAGAACAATCACATTTCGCCTCATCCAATCAATATTCTTTTTTACCTCAGAAAGATTCTAGACATCTCGCTAAAAACACAACCACACACAATGCAATCATCAAAAGGGTGAAAAGGAATAGAGGCATGGGCGCATTTATTGTGTATACAGCATTTGCTGAATAAACGCAATAATTCAGAGTTCCTATTCTTGAGTGTTGTAACCCATAGCAACCAGTCACCAGTAGGCCTCAATCAGTCAGCATAAAAACTATAAGAGGATCATGCAGCAGCCTGTACAAATCAATGACAGGCTGACAGTCAACATGGCTGTACATACATCTCAGCATTTATATCCATACGGGTAAGAATAGGCAGCCCTGGACAAACACGCTTTACATCCAGGGCCACTCATCCATTCCTGTACAGATGTAAATGCCCAGATGTGCATACCGCTGTGGCATCAGTCAGCCTGTCATTCATTTGTTCAAGTGGCTGTACATAAACACCTGTGACCTCTAGGCAGCCATGTGAGATCTTAAAGTACAAGAACAAAGATCTCTGAATCCATATACAGAGAAAAAAAGCAGCATTTGGAAACTAGCTATTTTTTACCAAAAATAAATTATTTACTTAATTTTCATGTTTTTTTTTTGGTGGTCACGTGACACACCAGTTGCCTAACTTCCATTCCCTCATAACAGGGGCAGTAAAAGAATAGTGTATTGTAGGGTATCAACTTAGAGGCCTGTTCACTCAAACGTGCACCAAAATGCATGGATGTGCTCAAAAAATGAATGCGCATTTCCTTCCATTGGTGTATGCGTGGTGATACATGTTTTTAGGCACATTAAAGTAGGGCTGCAACTAACGATTATTTTCATAATCGATTAGTAGGTCGATTATTCTTTCGATTAATCGTTAATAACCTTAAAAAAAAAAAAAGTGTGGTGTATAATTTAGTTAATATGTAAAGTTTTTAAAAAAAATCAATTTATTCTTAAATATCTCTATGCAGTGGTAAATATAAACAACCAACTATATGGTTAGGGAGCAAAATATTGAATCCACTCTGAGAATAACAGACAGAAGGGATATACTGTATACACTATTAGAAGATAAATACAGTTTTTTGGCCAATTTGTTGTTGGGCAGATTAAAAAATACAAATTGCTGCAAAAACGCATTACATGCTTTTCTGCAGCTTCTCCACTGAAGTATATTGAACCAAAAAAGCACCGTTTTGCGCTTAAAAAAAAAAAAAAAAAAAAAAGAAGTCCTTGTCTTCCAAATATGCAGCGGCTGAAAAAAAAGCATAGATGTGAATGTGTCCCATAGAAAACCATGTTAAAATGAACTGTAGTGTGTTTCTGAAAAAGCACCAAAAAACACAAAGATGTGAACCAGGTCTAAGACGTTTAGTAACATAATGGGGTTAAAAAAAAAAAAAAAAAAAAAAAAAAACACTAAAATGAGCCCTTTATAGTACAAAAAAAGCAAAAAAATCGCTACTGTAAGAGGTTCAATTTTTTTACTGTAGAACTGTGAAAGTAATATTTACAGTAGCGATTTGCTCTTTTTGCACTGTAAAGGGCTAATTTTATTATTTTTAACCCCATTATGTTACTGGCCGATTAATCGATTATGAAAATAGTAAATGATTCATTTCATAATCAATTAGTTGTCGATTAATAGATTAGTGGTTTCAGCCCTACATTAAAGGCCAAGTTAACCTTTGATAAAACTTTTTTGCGGGTCAAGCTGAACCTGGAAAAGCCGGAACCCTACTGATGATGTTACACCTAAACATGGCAGTACAGGACTGAGCACAGGGAAACCAGAAGAGGATCTCAGCAAGACAACACTGGATCTGATGGGTGCAGAAGGCAAATCCCAGTAAGCTCGATTTAGATGGGGGGGGGCTGAGGATCAGCTTTAAAGTGGTTGTAAACCTTCATTTTTTAATATCAAACATGCCTATACTTACCTGCTCTGTGCAATGGTTTTGCACAGAGTAGTCGCGCTCCTCTTCTTTTGGGGTCCCGTCAGGACTCCAGGGCCCTCCTCTTTATTGATTGCCCCCACAGAAAGCTGCATTTCCTGGAAGCAACTGTGCGGGCTCGCTCCCAAGTTCTACTGCTATGTCCATTGACACAGACAGCGGGATTCTAACACCCCCACCCCCCCCGACACAGGATTTGCTTGACAGCAGCTCCCACTGCTATCAATCTGTCCAATGAGGAGAGAGACAATGGTTGGAGCCGCTGCTATTGAGCACATTGCTGGATCGGATTGGGCTTGGGGAAGCACAGGGGGGGTTATCTGCAGCACAAAAGGTTTTTCACCTTAAAGTGATTGAAAGTCTCTTTTTTTTTAAACAAACCTGTTATACTTATCTCCTATGTGCAGTGGTTTTGCACTGGGCAGCCTGGATCCTCCTCTTCTTTGGTGCCTCTTCACTATTCCTGGCAAGTGCCCCCACAGCAAATAGCTTGCCATGAGGGCACCGGAGCTGAGCTGCATGTATCCATTCAGACACGAAGCTGCCGCTCAGCCCTGCCCCCTCTCTCTCCCGGTTGGCTAACTGAATTTGATTGACAGCCGCGGGAAGCAAGGCACCACTGCTGTGTCTCAGCCAATCAGGAGGGAGAGTTCCGGACGGCCAAGGGACTTGTGGACATCGCTGGATGGAGATGGGGCTCTGGTAAGTATTATAGGGGTGCTGGGGAGGCTGCTACACACAGAAGGCTTTTTGTCTTCATGCATTAAGATTAAAAAAAAAAAAAAACAACTTCTGCCTTTAATGTATAGAATGCATTAAAGCGGAGTTCCACCCAAAAGTGGAGCGTCCGCTCATTTGTCTCCTCTCCCCCTCCGGTGCCATAATTGGGGAGACACATGACAGTATACCTGTCTTTGACAAGTATCCTGTTCCCACTTCGGGGAGTCTGCACCGCGGCCCATGACGTCACTGCTGGGCTCCCTCCTCCTCCCGTGTCGCTGGGCCAGTAGGAGAGAGGAGGAGAGAGGCCTTGTGCATGCGCAGTAGGGTTCCCAGTGTGAAGCCATAGGGCTACACTGCCGAAATCCCTTACCCACAATGGCGGCGTAAGCACCCGACAGCTGATGGAAACATCAGCTGTGGCACCCGACATCGCTGGACTCCAGGACAGGTAAGTGTCCTATTATTAAAAGCCAACAGCTGCAGTATGTGGGTGGACCTCCGCTTTAGAGATGAAAAACCTTGAGGCTTTAGAACCACTTTAAGGGAGAGTTCCCACCACAGATGCTTTTTTCCATACTGGGGTCTGGTGCATTTTTGATGTGCCTTGCCATATTCCAGTACAGTCCAGGAAAATGGCAACATTTTCATTTTTTTTTTTCCCCTGGAACGCACTGGTGTGAACGATGCTGTTGGAAACCATATAACCTACTTTCCATATGTTTTTGATGCAGCAAACAAAAACGCACTGCGTTGTGAACTGGCCCCAAGACCAAATTTCTTTTGGCACTGGCACAAACAGATTTTGCCAAATTGTCTTGCATGCATTCTAAAAATGGCGCAGCGGGCATCAAATTCAAGCACAAATTCTAGATGGGTATGGGAAGTTGGCGTGTGATGTGCTGCTATTAGAATGCTTGATCGAATCTGTAGTAATTCCATAGTGTCTGCCTACATTTTAGTTGGGGGTCCCGCCATTGCAGTGACATGAACAATACACGATGACGTGGCGCCATTCTTCCTTGCACCATGGCGCACTTGTGTTATGGTGCGCTGCCAAAAATACCGCA
Source organism: Aquarana catesbeiana (assembly GCF_042186555.1). Lineage (NCBI taxonomy): Eukaryota > Metazoa > Chordata > Amphibia > Anura > Ranidae > Aquarana > Aquarana catesbeiana. The sequence continues at coordinate 223,970,962 of NC_133330.1, read as the reverse complement.
GGGGGGTCATGGGCCCCTCACGGTTTGCTGGGTAGTCTATACAAATGAATAAGTTGTGTTAATGTGTGTGAATCTGGGGAAGACCGATCTGGCACGAACAGGCCCTTAGGAGTGGCACCGGACTGTAATAATCATTTAGGTGGTAGAAGAGGCATTCTAAGTGGTTGCTATGGGTGACTGAAGTATGAATAAAGTAGTATGCTTACAGAAAAGGGCCCAGTCATCCAGCTCCTGACAGCTGCACCTGCTTACACTGAGGCCCAGGGAGCTCCGAGAACAAAGATGACGTGTGGGCAAGTGATGTGATGGGGGGGCTCCGTTCTATAGAGACCACCATTCCCTTCTGAGGACAGGCAAGGGGCCCTTCTCACATGGAAGGCCTCCCCGCAGCCTCCGTCCCACTCCCAGCGCGCCTTCCCGTCCCCGCTCCACACACAAGCAGGCCACGGCTCAGGTGATCGTCCCGAAAATGTCACTTCCCGCCTCTGTGAGGTGCAACACTCCGGACACCACCGTCTACGGCCACTCAGCCGCTTTCATTACACCCATTCACCACACATACAGCCCCGTCACCTACCCGTCCATGGCCGCGCCGCTCACACACTCCTTAGGTTTCTCTTGTAAAACACCTCCGCCGCTCCGCTCACACAAACAAAATGGCGCCGCCCGATGAGCCGGAAATTGCCGAGTTCTGGGCGAGCCGCGCGACGACACTTTACGGAAATCACCGAGCTCGGCGCGCCAACAGGGATTGTGTCAGGCTTCTGCTCCGGGTCCTGAGAGAAAGGAAAACAAATGGCGCTCTGACTCCAGGGAGTGGTGTCTGGAGATTACCCAGCCAGGCTCGGGTCACAGGGTGGCCTTATGTCTTCTACACAAAATAATAAAGAAACACTTGGGAAGAGTTACTAAAACTGGAGCCCTCAGGATCTGGTGAAGCTGCGTGGCATGGCAGCCAATCAGCTTCTATATTCAGTGTGTTCAATAAAGCTTTGACAATAAAACCTACAAGCTGATTGGCTTCTATGCAGAGCTGCACCAGATTTTTCACTCTACAGCTTTACTAAATCCTCTTCACTGGCTTTACTTTCAGCTTTTTCAGTTTTGTCTTTTATATAAATACATTTCAAAAAGACACTGCTCAAAAAAAATAAAGCCTGGGTTCACACTATAGCATAGTTGCCAACATTGTAAAAAAAAAAAAAAATCTGGGACACTTTTTTGGCTGTAGGCGAAGTAACCTTATAATTAGGGGGCGGGGGCATGCATTAGTAGGTGTGGCATAGGGAAAGAGAAACATGCGGCACGCTGAGCGTGCCACGACGAAAAATGGGCGTGGTTTGCGTGAAATAGTGGGTATGGCTTAACCACTTGCCGACCGGGCCATAGCCGAAAGACGGCAGCAGTGCGGTCGGCTAATTCTGGGTGGACGTCCATGGACGTCATCCCAGAATCCAGCTCTCGCGCTCCCCCGAGAACTTCCGTGACCGCCGGGTCCAGGGGACCTGGCGCATCACGGATCACGGTAAACGGCCGCTGATCGCGGCCGTTTACCATGTGATCGCTCCGTCAAATGACGGAGCGATCACATGTCAACAAACCGGCGTCATGTCATGACGCCGGTTCCTCCCTCCCCTCTCTGTACCAATTGGTACAGTGCGGGGGGGGGGATCGGATGGCAGCACCGCTGTGGGCTGCATGTGTAGTTCCCACAGCGGTGCTCAGTGACAATTGCAGTCACATCCATCCATCACTCCATGCACAGCCATCCCTGCAATATACCCTGCACTACTCTGCAATATACCCTGCACTACTCTGCAATATGCCCTGCAATACTCTGCAATATACCCTGCACTACTTTGCAATATGCCCTGCAATACTCTGCAATATGCCCTGCAATACTCTGCAATATACCCTGCACTACTCTGCAATATGCCCTGCAATACTCTGCAATATACCCCGCACTACTCTGCAATATACCCCGCATTACTCTGCAATATACCCCGCACTACTCTGCAATATGCCCTGCAATATACCCTGCACTACTCTGCAATATACCCCGCAACACTCTGCAATATACCCCGCATTACTCTGCAATATACCCCGCACTACTCTGCAATATACCCGGCAATACTCTGCAATATACCCAGCAATACTCTGCAATATACCCAGCAATACTCTGCAATATACTCTGCAATATACCCTGCACTACTCTGCAATACCCCGCAATACTCCGCAATACCCCGCAATTTTTAACCAGTTCCCGCCCGCCGTCATATGACGTCCTTGACTTTGAGCAGGGGTATCTGAATGATGCCTGCAGCTACAGGCATCATTCAGATATCAGCTTTTTCAGCTGGCGATTTCCTACACCATAAAAATGATCATAGCAGCTGTTCCACTGCTTGATCATTCTTATGGGAGGCGAGAGGGGACGGCCCCCCCCTTCCCGCCACCCTCCGGTGCTTCTACCGACTCACCGCTACGATCGAAGCCAGGATCGTTTTTTTTATTTTTTTATTTCAGGCTTCCCAGCCTAGAGGTGAGATGTGGGGTCTTATTGACCCCATATCTCACTGTAAAGAGGACCTGTCATGCCATATTCCTATTACAAGGATGTTTACATTCCTTGTAATAGAAAAAAAGTGATCAAAATTTTTTTTGGGGGGGGGAAGTGTCAAACTAAAATAAATAAAGTAAAATGAACAATAAATAAAAAAAAAAAAATTTAAAGCGCCCCTGTCCGTTTGCTCGCATGCAGAAGCGAACACATACTTAAGTCCTGCCCACATATGAAAACTGTGTTCAAACCACACATGTGAGGTATCAATGCGAACGTTAGAGCGAGAGCAATAATTTTGGCCCTAGACCTCCTCTGTAACTCAAAACATGTAACCAGTAAAAAATTTTAAAGTGTCGCCTATGGAGATTTTTAAGTAGCGAAGTTTGGCACCATTCCACGAGAGTGTGCCATTTTGAAGGGTGACATGTTAGGTATCTATTTACTCGGCATAACTTCATCTTTCACATTATGTAAAAACATTGGACTAACTTTACTGTTTTGTTTTTTTTTTTAAGCACAAAACTGTTTTTTTTTCCCAAAAAAAACGCGTTAGAAAAATTGCTGCGCAAATACCGTGCGAGATAAAAAGTTGCAACAACCGCCATTGTATTCTCTAGGGTCTTTGCTAAAAAATATATATATATATATATATATATATATATATATATATATATATATATATATATATATATATATATAATGTTTTGGGGTTCTATGTAATTTTCTAGCAAATAAATGATTATTTTTACATGTAGGAGAGAAATGTCAGAATTGGCCTGGGTGCTCCAGAACGCCTGGAGGTGCTCCCTGCATGTTGGGTCTCTGTATGTGGCCACACATGTGGTATCGCCATACTCCCCAAACACCATGTGTTTTGGGGTGTAATTTGTTGTATGCATATGCTGTGTGTGAGAAATAACCTTCTAATATGACAATTTTGTGAAAAAAAAAGAAAAAAAAAATCTTGATTTTGCAAAGAATTGTGGGAAAAGATGACAATTTCAAAAAAACTCACCATGCATCTTTTCAAATACCTTGGAATGTCTTCTTTCCAAAAGGGGGTCATTTGGGGGGTATTTGTACTTTTCTGGCATGTTAGGGTCTCAAGAAATTAGATAGGCCGTCAGTACTTCAGGTGTGATCAATTTTCAGATATTGGCACCATAGCTTTTGGACTCTCTAACATTCACAAAGACCAAATAATATACACCAAGTTGTACTTATTTTTACCAAAGATATGTAGCAGTATAAATTTTGCCCAAAATTTACAAAGAAAAATTACTAATTTGCTAAATTTTATAACAGAAACAAAGAAAAATTCATTTTTTTACCAACTTTTGAGTCTTTTTTCTTTTATAGCGCAAAAAATAAAAAACCCAACGGTGATTTAATACCACCAAAAGAAAGCTCTATTTGTGTGAAAAAAAGGACAAAAATTTCAAATGGGTACAGTGTTGTATGACTGAGTAATTGTCATTCAAAATGTGAGAGCACCGAAAGCTGAAAATTGTGCTGGTTAGGAAGGGGGTTTAAGTGCCCAGTGGTCAAGTGGTTAAAGGGGCGTGACTCAAAGGGGGTGTGGTTAGAGTCTGAGATAAACAAGGGATGATGGAGGGAGAAAGAAAGAAAGGGATGGAGGGACAGCAGGCCCAGATCCTACACCACAATAGAAATATGTGTATTTCAGAAAGTTTAACAATCAGCAAGTAAAGATACTCCAAACACCTGGTGCTAGCACTTCAATCATCCCAGCACCACGGTTGTTATGGTGTCAGGGTGATTGAAGCGCATTATTATTACATTGTAATATAAAATTAAATAGTTCAACTCACCATAATTTAGAACCAGTGGGAGCCCAGAATGTAACACTTGTCACGTCGCCTGCCACCAGATGCCATCAGGTGTCCCCAATAGAGTCCCTCCTTACATCTCAGGTGTCCCCAGCGGAGTGCCTCCTTACATTTCAGGTCGGTCAGTATGCAGTGTAGGGGTCCCTCTATGACAGGGGGTAGGTCAGTGTGGAGTGTAGGGGTCCCTCTATGACAGGGGGTAGGTCAGTGTGGAGTGTAGGGGTCCCTCTATGACAGGGGGTAGTTCAGTGTGGAATGTAGGGGTCCCCTACACTCCACATTGACCTACCCCCTCTAATAGAGGGACTCCTACACTCCACACTCACCTACCCCCTCTAATAGAAGGACCCCTACACTCCACACTGACCTACCCCCTCTAATAGAGGGACCCCTACACTCCACACTGACCTACCCCCTGTCATAGAGGCAGTAGTGAGGGGGGGTAAGAGAAAGGGGAGAGGAGGGGAGAGAGGTGAAAGAGAGGGGTCTGACAGAGAGTAGGGAGGTCTGGTGCACTCACAGGGCTGCTGTTAGGCTGTACAGGTCATACAAAAAAGAGGGGGGGGGTCAGACAGAAAAGAGGGGGGTCAGACAGAGAAGAGGGGGGTCTGACAGAGAAGAGGGGGGTCTGACAGAGAAGAGGGGGGGAGGCTGACAGAGAGGAGAGGGGGGTCTGACAGAGAAGAGGGGGGTCTGACAGAAAGGAGAGGGGGCGGCTGACAGAGAGGAGGGGGGGCTAACAGAGAGGAGAGGGGGGGCGGCTGACAGAGAGGAGAGGGGGGCTGACAGAGAGGAGAGGGGCGGCTGACAGAGAGGAGAGGGGGGCTGACAGAGAGGAGAGGGGGGCTGACAGAGAGGAGAGGGGGGGCTGAAAGAGAGGAGAGGGGGGCGGCTGACAGAGAGGAGAGAGGGGGTGGCTGACAGAGAGGGGGGGGCGGCTGACAGAGAGGACAGGGGGGCTGACAGAGAGGAGGGGGGGTGGCTGACAGAGAGGAGAGGGGGGGGCTGACAGAGAGGAGGAGGGGCTGACAGAGAGGAGAGGGGGGGCAGCTGACAGAGAGAAGGGGTTGTGGCTGACAGAGACGAGAGGGGGGGCGGCTGACAGACAGGAGAGGGGGGTGGCTGACAGAGAGGAGAGGGGGACGGCTGACAGAGCAGATGACTGAGATGCACAACACGAGTATAGGACACTCCGGGAGCATGCAGGGCTGGCGCGATTACCCACAGACACAGTCCAGACCTGCATGCACATGTGACCAGCTCCTCTGCCAATCACAGGACACCCACCGCTGCTGAGCTCAGGTCAAACACAGAGCGCATGGATGTTCTGGTCTTTTGGAAAACGGCGGCGGCCATGGACCTCTACCGAAAAAAAAAAATCGTGAAAAAAGGGATTTCCCGGGACATTTCACAGGAAACACTAAAATCGGGAAAAGGGTCCAAATCCCGGGAATGTCCCGGGAAATTCGTGACTATTGGCAACTATGCTATAGCGGTGCGATTCCAGCGTCGGTTCCCACATTGCATCCCTCCCACAGGCAGTTTACACTGCCCTCTGCGAACCGCTGCGGGTGTCAATACAATGTTAATGACATTAAAGACCCCTGATTGGTTCACAGATCAAAGTGTGAACTGTGGGCTCGGACAGGAATCGTATCACATGGATGAGAACACCCATGCGATCTGATTCTAGTGCGGGCAGAAAGAAGTCCCTGTACCTTTTTTTTATGCGAATCCAGCCGTACAACTGTATGGCTGAACTAGGGTTTCCACTTCATCCCTTTAACCACTTCAGCCCCGGAAGAATTGGCTGCTCAATGACCAGGCCATTTTTTGCGATACGGCACTGCGTCGTTTTAACTGACAATTGCGCGGTCGTGCGATGTTGTACCCAAACAAAATTGACGTCCTTTTTTTCCCACAAATAGAGCTCTCTTTTGGTGGTATTTGATCACCTCTGCGTTTTTTCTTTTTTGCGCTATAAAACAAAAAAAGAGCGACAATTTTGAAAAAACTCAATATTTTGTACTTTTTGCTGTAATAAATAGCCCCAATTTTTTTGGAAAAAAAAGCAAATTTTTTCCTCAGTTTAGGCCGATATGTATTCTTCTACATATTTTTGGTAATAAAAATCGCAAAAAGTGTATATTGATTGGTTTGCATAAAAGTTATAGCGTCTACAAAATAGGGAATAGATTTCTGGCATTTTTATTATTATTGTTTTTTTGGGGTTTTTTTTACTAGTAATGGTGGTGATCTGCGATTTTTATCGGGACTGTGACATTATGGTGGACATATCGGACACTTTTGACACATTTTTGGGACCATTGGCTAAAAAAATGCACTGATTACTGTGTAATTGTCACTGGAAGGGAAGGGGTTAACACCAGGGGGCCGATCAAGGGGTTAAATGTGTTCCCTATGTGTGTGTTCTAACTGTGGGGGATGGAACTGACTATAGGAGATGAGAGATTGTGGTTCCCAGCTGGTAGGAACTCCCAATCTCTCTCTCCTCTCCACACAGAACTGGGATGTAGGTGTTTACACACACACGTCCCTGTTTTGCCTCTCGTGCCCGCGATCGCTCGTGGCTGGCGGTCATCGCAACCGCCGGTCATGAGCATCGGCACCCCTGCCTGCTATCCCTCTTAATGGGACCAACGTACAGCTACGACGGTTCGCGGGATCGTGCTGACCTGCCGCAGTATAATGACGGCGGCTGGTCCGCAAGTGGTTAAACCTGAACACATACGGATTACACAGGTTCTGAGGCTAATTAAAAGGCTCCAAGTGTTTCATTACCACCTTACACGGGAGTTCCGCCTGAAAAAATAAATTAAAAGTCAGCAGCTACAAATACTGCAGCTGCTGACTTTTAAAATAAGGACTTACCTGTCCAGGGCACCCCCGCGATGTCCTCACCCAAAGCCAACCCGCCCCTTGGCTCTGGGTGCAGGCACCGGCATCTTCAGTAAGAGAATCAGGAAGCGAAGCCTTGCGGCTTCACAGCCTAGTTCCCTACTGCGCATGCAGTCTGTTTGGTCCCTGCTGTCTTCTGGGACCTGTGTGTCTCCCAAAAGACAGCGGGGGGGGTCGGAGGAGGGGCCGGACATGGTGTAGATCGCCGCGGATACTGCAGCGATATTTCGCCACAAGTGGAAGCAAATACCTGGATTAGACAGGTATCTGCTCCCCCCTCCCCCATGAAAGGTGCTAAATGTGACACTGGAGGGGGGGGGGGGGAACTGGCTCAGCGGAAGTTCCATTCCTGGGTAGAACTCCGCTTTAATCAGCCACAGAACTTTTGTAATTAATATGTGTTTGGTTTTAAAGGGATCAGGTGGCAACCCTAGGCTGAACTCGCATTGCACAGACATCCCATGTGATCGGCACAGTAGTGCGGGTGCAAATCTCATGCAATGTCTGTGTTTGCAATAGTTTGAACCCAGGCTGAAGGAACACTTTAAAAACACATCAAATGTCAAATGGGATAAATATCATGCTGGATATCTACAGTATACTGATATGGACTGGGTAATGTGTTAGGAATGAAAGGATGCCACATTGATGGAAATGGAAATTATCAAACTACAGAGGGCTGAATTCAAAGACACCTTGAAAATCAAAGTGAAAAAATGATGCAGCAGGCGCCGCTAGTACATTTTGCTGAAATTTCATTGCAGCAACTAAAATGGTACTCAGTAGTTTGTATGGCTCCCACGTGCTTGTATGCATGCCTGACAACCTCAGGGGCATGCTCCTAATGAGACGACAGATGGTGTCCTGGGGTAATTCCTCCCAGATCTGGACCAGGGCATCACTGAGCTCCTGAACAGACTGAGGTGCAACCTGGTGTTGGACGCAACAAAATATAATGTCCCAGAGGTGTTCTATTGGATTTAGGTCAGGGGAGCGTGGGAACCATTCAATGGTATCAATTCCTTTATCCTCCAGGAACTGGCTGCATACTCTCGCCACATGAGGCCGGCATTGTCGTGCACCAAGAGGAACCCAGGACCCACTGCATCAGCGTAGGGCCTGACAGTGAGTCCAAAGATTTCATCCTGATACCTAATAGCAGTCAGGGTGCCATTGTCTAGCCTGTAGAGGTCTGTGTGTCCCTCCATAGATATGCCTCCCCAGACCATCACTGACCCACCACCAAACTGGTCACGCTGAACGATGTTACAGGCAGCATAACGTTCTCCATGGATTCACGTCTTTCACATGTGCTCAGGGTGAACCTGCTCTCATCTGTGAAAAGCACAGGGCACCAGTGGCTGACCTGTCTATTCTGGTGCTAATGCAAATGACAATCAAGCTCCACGGTGCCGGGCAGTGAGCACAGGGTCCACTAGAGGACATCGGGCCCTCAGGCCAACCTCATGAAGTCTGTTTCTGATTGTTTGGTCAGAGACATTCACACCAGTGGCCTGCTGGAGGTCATTTTGTAGGGCTCTGGCAGTGCTCATCCTGTTCCTCCTTGCACAAAGGAGCAGATACCGGTCCTGCTGATGGGTTAAGGACCTTCTATGGCCCTGTCCAGCTCTCCTAGAGTAACTGCCTGTCTCCTGGAATCTCCTCCATTCTCTTGAGACTGTGCTAGGAGACAGAGTAAACCTTCTGACAATGGCACGTATTGATGTGCCATCCTGGAGGAGTTGGACTGCTGTGCAGCCTCTATAGGGTCCAGGTATAGGGTACCAGCAGTGACACTGACTCTAGCCAAATGCAAACTACTGAAAAACAGTCATAAAAGTTAAGTAGGGAAAAAAAATTTCAGTGGCGTCCACCTGTAAAACCATTCCTGTTTTTTGAGGTTGCCCATCTAGTGCACCTGTTGTTAATTTCATTAACATCAAAGCAGCAAAAACTGATTAACAACCCCCTCTGCTACTCAACTGACCAGATCAATATCCCAGGAATTTAATTGACTTGATTCTGTACTCTGACCACATGACAGAGATCACTGCTCCCTGTCATCCGGAGCAGCGATCGCTGTCATGTGAGTATTGGCCCATCCCCCCACAGTTAGAATCACTCCCTAGGACACACTTAACCCCTTGATCCCCACCTAGTGTTTAACCCCTTCCCTGCCAGTGTCATTTACACAGAAATCAGTGCATTTTTATAGCATTGATCGCTGTATAAATGACAATGGTCCCAAAATAGTGTCAAAGTGTCCAATGTGTCCACCATAATGTCGCAGTCACAATAAAAATCGCAGATCGCCACCATTACTAATTAAAAAAAAAAATAATAATAATAATAAAAATGCCATAAAACTATCCCCTATTTGGAGACACTATAACTTTTGCGCAAACCAATCAATATACGCTTATTGCGTTTTTTTTTTTTACCAAAAATATGTAGAAAAATACATATAGGCCTAAACTGGGGAAACAAATAATTTTTTTCTATATTTTCCATTAGAAAGGTGTCAGAACACACAGTACATCACAGTTTGTTGTGTATGGGGCAACCACAGACCGTTTGAGGTGCCCATGCTGACCCGTGTCCACAGTTACAATGGGCACATGATCCTCAGAAGTGGACCATGGATCAATGAAAACAAAAGGAAGAAACGCGCCTTTAAGGCACCTCTCTTTGTTTACCTTTAGAGTTGCTTTAACTGTCGTGGAAAAAACAATTTTCCTCCCTTTACGCTAATAAGCACGCATTCAGTCTAATGGTATAATGCACCTTTAAATAACCCATGTCTCCCCTTTTCCCCAGTAAACATACATAATCACCATCTTAGCTCCTTCATCTGTCCTGATCTCTTCCTGAGAGCCACCTTTTATTCATTTAAACAATAGAGCCTCATGGTTTCACAATCAACCAATCAAGCGTAGGCATTCCCTCAAACAGGAGGGGTTATACAACAACCAATGAACAATGACTAGGGGAGTCTTATAGGCATGTCTGGGCATGGGCAGCGTGTATGATTTCCTGCCCCCTTTCTCTGTAAGCTATCCTCACCTAGACAATGGAAGCCGCATGGCTGGGTTAATCATGGACGATGTCCGACCATAACGCTCCCAAAGGCTCTTGTTTTTACCGTTTTTCGTGAGTCCTTATTCTGCGTTGTTCAGAGAACAACGCATACCCGGATTATACTACCGTTTCTGCTGATGGGAGATTATCTGCAGGTGTACGCCATGGCACCCCAAATATGTTGATCAGGCATACAGGGGTGACACGATAATGTCTTTGCAGAGCGAACACATCCCCCAGATGATCGTTCTGTGCATCACACAGGGACCCTTCGCTGGCAGACATATCCCCACTCTGCAAACACTTCTCTCCAACCTCAGGAAGTTTTCTACTACCAAACGGATCTCAACCAGCGTCAGTCTGCCCCAGTCAGCTCTTTAGAGCGGGCTGCGGCGGTACTAACACTGGGAGACACTATAGTTACATAGTTACAGTTACATATTTACATAGTAGGTGAGGTTGAAAAAAGCCACAAGTCCATCAAGTCCAACCTGTGTGTGTGATTATATGTCAGTATTACATTGTATATCCCTGTATAATGCGGTCGTTCAGGTGCTTATCTAATAGTTTCTTGAAACTATCAATGCCCCCCGCTGAGAACACCGCCTATCCTTGCCGCTCTTACAGTAAAGAACCCTCTATGTAGTTTAAGGTTAAATCTCTTTTCTTTTAATTTTAATGAGTGACCACGAGTTTTATCCCTATTGTGGGGTCATCAGTAGGGACGGGCTATCTGTTCGAGTTGAACATGGGTTCGACTTGAACATTGGCTGCTCGCCCGTTCACCGAACAGCGAACAATTTGGGGTGTTCGCGGCAAATTCAAAAAGCCACGTAACACCCTTTAAAATTCTATGGGAGAAATCTAAAGTGCTAATTTTAATGGTTAGTTTGCAAGTTATTGTCATAAAAAGTATTTGGGGACCTGGGTCCTGCCCCAGGGGACATGTATCAATGCAAAAAAAAAGTTTTAAAAACGACAGTCTTTTCGGGAGCAGTGATTTTAATAATGCTTAAAGTGAAACAATAAAAGTGAAATATTCCTTTAAATTTTGTACCTGGGGGGTGTCTATAGTATGCCTGTAAAATAGCGCATGTTTCCCGTGTTTATAACAGTCCGAGAGAAAAATTACATTTCTAAAGGAAACAAAAGTTATTTAAAAGTACTAGCGCTAGTGCCGGCTATTAATGAATTGTTGGTCCCGACAATACACATAAAAGTCATTAAAAGTAATTGAAAAATAAAAAAAAATGCGTGGGGGTCCCACAAAATTCCATTACCAGGCCCTTCAGGTCTGGTATGGATATTAAGCGGGGGGGGTGAGAGAGCGGCCCCCCCTCCTGAACCGTACCAGGCCACATGCCCTCAACATGGGAAAGATGTCCCCATGTTGATGGGGACAAGGGCCTCATCCCCACAACCCTTGCCTGGTGGTTGTGGGGGTCTGCGGGCAGGGGGCTTATCGGAATCTGGAAGCCCCCTTTAACAAAGGGGACACCCAGATCCCGCCCCCCTATGTGAATTGGTAAGGGGTACCCCTACCATTTCACAAAAAAAAAGTGTCAAAATGTTAAAAAACCACAGGAGACGGCTTGGGACAAGTCCTTTTTCTCCAAGCGTCTTCCAGGACAGCCCATGAGACCTTGGGCTCCTCCTACCAGGACAGGAAACACGTCACCCCCACCAGATAAAAGGGCGGTCCTCCAGGCCCATGTCAGTTATTTGTGTTGCCTCCGGACGGGGGGTAACATGTTCATGGAACCTGCTCCCATAGGCCTTATAAGCAGGGGCTTTGTATGGCTATTTTCTGGGGCATATCACTTACCTCTTCCTCTGCCAGAAGCAGCACACCGCTGGGGAGGTTGGCTGTGCTGCTGTTCCCTGTCCTCAGTGCCTGGAGAGGGCCAGGACCGGTGTGAGGTCGTGCCCCTAGCGCAGTGCATTGCACTATAGCTCAGCTGAGCTTCGGTTGTCCTTCCCTGCCGACAGCGTGGCTGATCTGAGCAGGGAATGGAGGAAGCCGCAGCGCTCGAGGGGGCGGAGCTATTGCGCTCCAAGCTGGCCCACAGGAAGTGCCTGGAGAGGGTTACTTCCGGGGCATATGACCTCATCATCGGGCGCCGGAGACGAGGTTCCGGTCTTCATAAACGGCGCGAACAGAGAACGCTGGCTGCTGGTGTTTCTTGGTGTTAAGCAGCCAGGCTGTGGATGACCAAGAGGGGCAGAATGGATCCTCCTGCAGTACCTGCACAGGCAGCGGATGCAGTTCCCAACACCAGCACCTCACAGGTAAGCCTGGGGTGTTCTGTCACCACCTTGCTATCCCTGTGAGTGTTCCCTCCCCCTCCCCCCTCTGTAGTAGTGGGTGTAAGGGGACACATTTCCTCCCTCCTGCACGTGGTGTTACGGAGTGATTGGGTGGCTTTAATTACATTGTGGGTCATTTATTTTTGTCTTGCAGACCAAGACTCAGGACAAGGCCCAGGCGCAGCCACTTAAAAGGAAATGTGCGGTTTGCACAAACAAATTGAGCTCCTCATGGAGCAAAGCAGTTTGTCGCACCTGTATAGAAGGCCTAGTAAAGGATGACCCGGTTGCCTCTTGCCAGAAGATGCTTACTTCTGTTAGATATGAGCTTGCGTCCACCTTCAGTTCCTTTAGAACGCTTATTGACAAGCTCCAGACTCCAGCGGAGAGTCCGTCTTCACTGAAGGCGTCAGTAAGCACTCCGCAGCAGGCAGAGAGTGAGGACTCTGAGGCTGAGGTCAGATCTACCCGTTCTTCTCTGGAAGAATCAGGGTCAGATACAGAGCCCAGAGATAGAGAATCCACTCGAGGCTCAAGATTTAAGTTATCTGTTGAGGATGTAGATGACTTATTAAAGGCTATCTATACTACTCTTGAATTAAAAGAGGAAGAGGTTCAGTTATCCAAACATGATCTTATGTATAAAGGATTGCATAAGAGAAAATCGAGAGTTTTTCCAGTTCATAGTTCTTTGGTTGATACTATTAAACTGGAATGGGATAATCCTGAGAGAAAACCATTCTTCTCTAGTAACCTAAAAAGGAGGTTTCCTTTTGATGAGGACACTGTGCAGCCATGGAATAAGAATCCCAAGTTAGACGCACCTCTTTCAAAGGTTTCAAAAAACTCGGACCTGGCGTTCGATGATATGGGTACGCTTAAGGATCCGATGGACAAGAGGGGGGATATCCTTCTCCACAGAGCCTGGGACTCAGCAGTTGGAAACCTGAAACCAGCTCTGGCTTCCACTTGTGTGGCCAGAAATCTGGAGGTTTGGTTGACTCAGATTCAGTCACATCTGTCAGCAGGTACCTCCAGAGAGCAAATTTTAAAGTCTTTTCCTCTCCTATTTCAGGCAGTGGGTTTTTTGGCAGATTCTTCCGCTGAGTCGGTAAGAATGTCAGCCAGGACTTCGGCTCTAGTGAACTCGGCCAGAAGAAGCCTTTGGCTTAAGACCTGGTCAGGGGATTCGGCCTCCAAGTTGCACCTTTGTGGCCTTCCTTTAACTGGCGATCATTTATTTGGCCCAGGTCTACAGGAGGCACTGATAAGAAAAAGGCGTTTCCAGAGAAAAAGAGAGTTCAGACAGCCAGAAATTTTTTTTGTGGCCAAAGCAGGCAACAGAGTCCTAGAGAAAAGGACAGCAGGCCAAAAAAGCATTGGACTGGGCACAAAGGCAGAGGCAAAGGGGGAGTGCTGTTTAACCCTCCTCAACAGCCCGCCAAGCCGCAGTGACTTGTGTTCCCCGGTGGGAGGGAGATTGAGGGCCTTCATCCCACAGTGGGCAGCAGTTACTCTGAGCCCCTTTGTCCTGGACCTAGTGACCAACGGGTACAGGCTGGAGTTTGTTCACCAACCACCAGAACGTTTGTTGGTCACATTTCCTCCACAAGATCGGGAGAAAGCGAGGGCTCTGGGTCTCCAGATCGGAGACTTATTAGATCAAAAAGTACTGATTCCCGTTCCTCGATCGGAGCAGGGCAAGGGATTCTATTCCCATGTATTTGTGGTCAGAAAGCCGGCAGGAAAGTTTCGACTTATCCTGAATCTCCGGACCTTAAACAAGTCCATCAGATACAAGCATTTCTGTATGGAGACGATTTTTACAATCAAAAACCTACTATACCCAAACTGCTTTATGGCCACGTTGGACTTAAGGGATGCTTATCTTCACATCCCTATCCATCCAGCCTTCCAAAAGTTTTTGAGATTAGCAGTGAAGACGGGTATGGGAACCCGACATTTTCAATTTCAGGCCCTCCCCTTCGGTCTTTCCTCAGCCCCACATATCTTTACGAAGGTGTTGGGGGAAGCGCTGGCTCCACTAAGATTAAAGGCAATAATGGTTATCCCTTACTTAGACGACCTCCTGATAGTGGCAAAATCATACCAAAGGCTGTTGGAGGATCTCCAGGCTGTACAGGACTTCTTACAGTCCCTAGGCTGGCTAATAAACAAAGAAAAATCGTCCTTGATTCCGGCCCAGAAAGTAACTTATCTGGGTTACGATTTTTGCTCAGTGAACCAAAGAGTTTTTCTTCCTCAGGAGAAGATTACCAAAGTGTTCCAGACTATGTCAGCATTGCAGACCAACCAGTTGGTCTCTCTGAGACAGGTGTCGAGGGCAGTGGGTCTTATGACCTCATGTTTTCTCGCAGTACCATGGGCGAGACTCCGTCAGCGTCCGTTACAAAGGTTTCTTTTAAGAAACTGGGACGGGGACGTAAGGTCCCTGGAGTCAAGGATCTGGCTTCCCGACAGGATAAAAAGAAGCCTGTGGTGGTGGAGAGCTGGTCAGCACCTAGCAGGAGGTCTCCCATGGTCCTTTCCCATTTCCCGAAGGATTACCACGGATGCGAGTTCCTGGGGATGGGGGGCCCACCTCAGCAATGCAGTAGCACAAGGAGAGTGGTCCCCAGAGGAGGCAAGGGCCTCATCCAATCAAAGAGAGCTGCTTGCAGTCCAGAGAGCCCTTCAGTCTTTTCAGATGGAGATCAGGGGTCACAACCTCCAAATTCTGTCAGAAAATATCTCGACAGTTGCGTATATCAACAAGCAGGGAGGCACGAGAAGCCGGAGGCTTCAGTCCATTGCCCAGGAGATCCTTTCATGGGCAGAGGGGAATCTAGCCTCTATTTCTGCTGTACACCTGAAGGGGACAAACAATTGCCTGGCAGATTATCTCAGCCGTCACAGGATAGACCGAGACAACTGGTCCCTTCATCCCGAAGTCTTTGCAGACCTCACCAAGAGATGGGGTTATCCCGTAGCGAATTTGTTCGCAAACCGAAACAACCGCAAGACGGAGATATTCTTTTCCATGAACCCGGCAGACCAAGCCTTGGGGATCGATGCTCTGGCAAACCCGTGGCCTCCAGGCCTATGTTATGCCTTTCCGCCAATCAGACTGATTCCAGAAGTCCTCCGGAAGTTTCGGCTGGAAGAGACAGATCTGATTCTAATTGCCCCGTTTTGGCCCAAGAGGCCATGGTTTTCCCTGCTACAGTCTCTGGTTTCAGAGCCTCCGTGGAGTCTTCCGAAAAGGGAAGACCTATTATTGCAGGGTCCAGTATCACACCCTCAGGTGGTTTCCTTAAACTTGACGGCCTGGTATGTGAAGAAAAGATACTGAGCGCCCAAGGGTTCTCTGACAAAGTAGTCAGGACTCTCGTTAATTGCAGGAAGCCGGTTACTAGAGCCATATATTCCAAAGTTTGGAAAAGGTTTAACTCATGGCTATCTGAAAATGATAGATTAACTCATGATATTCCGTCTATTTTGGAATTTTTCCAAGAGGGTGTCGACAAAGGTCTTTCTGTTAGTACCTTAAAGGTACAGGCGGCAGTTATTGGTGTTTTCTCTCCTGGAAAATCCCACTATAGCCAGATTTTTCAAATCTATCTCTAGGGCCAGACCAGTAGTAGTGAGAAGTTGTCCAACGTGGGATCTGTCCCTAGTACTTCAAACTCTGGTAGAATTTCCGTTTGAACCTCTGGAAAGTATGTCAATTAAGTTACTTACATTAAAAACTGTGTTCCTTATAGCTGTTACCTCAGCTCGTAGGGTAAGTGAGTTGCAGGCCCTATCAGTAAGGGAGCTCTTCCTCATGATTTTTGAGGATCGAGTTGTGTTACGAACCGATCCAGGTTTTTTGCCCAAGGTGGCAAGTACATTCCACCGATCTCAGAACATTGTATTACCAACCTTTTGTAGTTCGCCACAGGGCGACTTAGAAAGAAAATTTAGTTTTCTAGATGTAAGAAGGATTCTCTTGGTCTATCTTGAGGTCACGAAGACCTTTAGGAAAACTGATGCCTTGTTTGTCCTCTTTTCTGGAGTTCACAAGGGGAATAGTGCATCTAAAGCCACATTGGCTAGATGGTTAAAGCAAGCCATCTTGGAAGCTTACAAAATTAGGGAGGTCCCTACACCTTTTGTTACTGCGCTCTCAACTAGAGCCTTGTCTACGTCTTGGGCTGAGAGGGCTGGTGCCTCACCGGAACAAATTTGCAGGGCTGCCACTTGGTCCAGTTACTCGACCTTCATTAAACATTATCTCCTGGATCTCCTATCAGCTCAGGAGCAGGCGTTTGGTCGTAAGGTCCTTCAGGCAGTTGTCCCTCCCTAGACTGGTAAGTTCTGGCTCATCGTCTCATGGGCTGTCCTGGAAGACGCTTGGAGAAAAGCTGAGTTAGACTTACCGGTAACTCCTTTTCTGAGAGTCTTCCAAGACAGCCAGATTCCCACCCGGTATTGTCTGAAGTTATGTGTATTATGCATATGTTTTGCAGGGTCCTACGGTTCTTGAGAATACTGACATGGGCCTGGAGGACCGCCCTTTTATCTGGTGGGGGTGACGTGTTTCCTGTCCTGGCAGGAGGAGCCCAAGGTCTCATGGGCTGTCCTGGAAGACTCTCAGAAAAGGAGTTACCGGTAAGTCTAACTCAGCTTATTAAAAATAAAAAATAAAAAATAAAAAAGAGATTCCAGCGATGTAATCCAATTAATCCATGCTCCTACTCCAGCAATGTAATCCAATTTTCGATCTCCAGCAATGGATGATCTTCCAGCGAGGAACACGCACAGGATCCTGCCTCCAGCGGAGGCACCCAGCCAATGACGCGACGCTAGCTTGACAGCTCTTATGTAGCTGAGGGCGGGGCCACCTGTCACGTGACCCCCGTCCCCCTCTGACAAGGGGAAACGCCAGGGTTTCCCAGTAACGTGTTCGGGTGACCCCGCCCCCCTCTGATGCAACGAGAATCCTGCGTTGCATCAGAGGGGGGCGGGGTCACCCGTACACATCACTGGAAAACCCCGGCGTTTCCCCTTGTCAGAGGGGGGCGGGGTCACGTGACCGGAGGCCCAGCCTTCAGCTACATAAGAGCTGTCAAGTTTTCCACATCCTGCAGAGAAGTTATTGCCCTGCTTAGCTTAGTATTGTCCGCAAATACAGAGATTGAACTGTTTACCCCATCCTCCAGGTCGTTTATGAACAAATTAAATAGGATTGGTCCCAGCACAGACCCTGGGGGACCCCGCTACCCACGACCATTCCGAGTACTCCCCATCACCACCCTCTGAACTCGCCCTTGTAGCCAGTTTTCAATCCCTGTACTCACCCTATGCTCCATGCCAATGGACCTTATTTTGTACAGTAAACGTTTATGGGGAACTGTGTCAAATTCTTTTGCAAAATCCAGATACACCCTGTCTACGGCCCTTCCTTTATCTAGATGGCAGCTCGCCTCATCATAGAAGGTTGGTAGATTGGTTTGGCAAGAATGATTCTTTATGAATTCATACTGATTACTGCTAATGATACCGTTCTCATTACTAAAATCTTGTATATAGTCCCTTATCATTCCCTCCAAGAGTTTACGTACTATTGATGTTAGGCTAACTGGTCTGTAATTCCCAGGGATGTATTTTGGGCCCTTTTTAAATATTGGCTTTTGGCTTTTTCTCCAATCAGCTGGTACCATTCCAGTCAGTAGATATACTACAGGCCATTCCTGGTATACCTATTCAAATACATTACAAATGCATCAAATACAGTATGTCTGTGTCACGTACCTGGTGATGGAGCCTGATATGCAGAGGACGGCCTCTCTTACAACTCTGACTTGGAGCCCCTGATAGAGTTGACAGGAAGCACCGAGATGCAGAGTCGCATGAGTGCCTGGCAGGATCGCTGAACCTGGAGCTTGATCGGAGCACTCAGCCAGGCTGTAGAGGTGTCTGTAGGAATCCCAGAGCAGTGGTAGGCAGGTATCTGGAGCGAGTAGACAACCGGTCCCCACAGGCAGAAGTGCAGGTGCAGCAGAAGGGATGATGGCACCCTCAAGGCTGAAGGGAAGGCAGGTACAGGCAGGCCGAGTCATACAAAAATGGGCATGTCAGGAACAGAGGCTAAAGCAAAAGCAGAATCAGATTACAGGCCGGGTCATCAACAGACTGGCAGCGGAGTGGCAGAAGGAGCAGGCAGGTGCGGAGTAGAGGACAAGCCGGGGTCGGATGCAGGCAGGAAACAGGAACGTCAGGAAGCAAGCCGGGTCACAACCGAAACGGAAGTCAGGTAAGTAATTGCAGGATACACAGGGAACGCTGTAGAGCAGACAGCACTGATTCTGGAAACTGAGTTTAAATAGCCTGTTTGGGCGGCAAAAGCTGTCACAGGGTGCGTGTGCACCAATGGCATTCTGACAGGGCAGAGGTAACAGGTCATCTTCTTCGGCAGCCATCTTGGGTGCCGGCATGCCCTTCCTGATACTGCCCGCCCCCAATGGGCAGCCTCCGGATGCCCAGCTAGGCCCACTTGTCAGGATGGGAGTTCTTAAAAGCTTGAACCAAATTTCAGGCATGGATGTTACCTTCAGGCTCCCAGGAGTTGTCCTCTGGCCCATACCCTTTCCATTTTATCAGGAACTGGATCTGATGTCTTCTCTTCCTGCAGATTGTTTCCACCTCAAATTCTTCCTCCCCGTCAATAATTACAGGTTCAGACGGGCCAGAACTTCGTCCTGGGAAGGGGTCAGGAATGGCAGGTTTCAACAAGGTAATGTGGAATACAGGGTGGATTCTAAATGACTCAGGCAACTCTAATTCATACGCAACCTCATTGATCCGTCTCTTCACCGGAAATGGTCATATAAATTTAAGGCCCAGTTTCTTCGAGGGACAGGCAAGTTTCAAATTAGTAGTTACTAGCTACACTTGGTCACCAGGGTTCAAGATCAATTCTCCCATTGTTTTCCTGTCAAAAACTTCCTTATTGTATGCCTGTGTCTTGGCCATTGTTTCCTGTAGCAGTTTGTTATTGGCGTGGAAGAAATTTATAGTTTCGGAAACAGCTGGTACAGGGGAATCTGGAACTGTATTAGACAAAAAGGAAGGGTGGAAACCATAGTTTGCAAAAAATGGAGATTGCTTTGTAGCAGAGTGTACTGAATTGTTATAAGAAAACTCGGCCAGGGGAAGCAGAGAAGCCCAATCGTCTTGAGAAAATGGGGAGAAACATTGCAGGTACTGTTCGAGGGTTTGATTAGTCCTCTCTGTCTGCCCATTCGTTTGTGGGTGATATGCAGAAGAAAATGAAAGTTCAATCCCGAGTGAATCACATAAGGCTCTCCAGAATCTGAATGTAAACTGCATCCCACGGTCGGACACAATATTGGCCGGAATCCCGTGAAGCCTTACGATCTCCTTGACAAAGGTTTGAGCTGTTTCTTGAGCAGATGGTGTGCCCTTCATTGGCAGGAAGTGTGCCATCTTAGATGCAATCTTTTTCCACCCCAGGCCACCAAAATGTCCGTTGTGCTAATTCAGTTGTCTTGCCAATGCCAAAGTGACCTGCCAGCGCATGATCATGGCATCGCCCCAGGATGGCCATTCGGAGGTCTTCCGGCACAAAGACCTTGTCTTTGTGCCAAAGTAGCCCATCCTTTGCCAGTAGAGAAAGCCCGGCTGGTGAAGGGTTCCTTACTAGAGTTTGTTTAATTTGTTTTATTAACTCTCCTCGAAGTAACAGGAAGTTCCCAGGGGATAGAATGGTATCTGGAGATGAGATCTCTTTAGATTTGCTGAACATGCGTGATAGTGCATCGGATTTTGTATTCTTGGATCTGGGCCTGAACATTAAGTGAAAAGAGAATCTAGAAAAGAATAGTGCCCACCTGGCTTGTCGGGGTTTCAATCTTTTTGCTGTTCTTAAATACTCGAGGTTCTTATGATCGGCATAGATCAAGATTGGGTGTGCGGCCCCCTGTAGCAGGTACCTCCATTCCTCCAGAGCGGCTTTGATGGCCAAAAGTTCATGGTCCCCGACATCGTAGTTCCTTTTAGCATTTGACAGCCTGCGGAAAAAAAGCAACTGGATGCAGTAGAGCCTTAGCTCCCTGCCTCTGAGATAATATTTCTTCGACCGCTGTTTCTGAGGCGTCTACTTCCAAGGCGTAGGGCAGGGCTGGGTCAGGGTGTTTCAGGACAGATGCAGATGTGAAAGGTCTTTTTAGGATGTCAAAAGTTTTCTGAGCTTCCAGAGACCAAGAGAATCTTGTACCTTGTTTGGTTAAGCTTGTAATGGGGGATATGATTGCAGAAAAATTTCTGATGAATTTTCAATAAAAATTTGCAAACCCCACGAAACGCTGGACACCCTTCTTATCACTGTGAGCAGGCCAACTCAGGATGGTCGTAACCTTCTGGGGATCCATCTGGATGCCCTCGGTGGAGATGATTAAACCCAGGAATTGGATGCTTTGGTGTTCAAATACACATTTCTCTGGTTTTGCATAAAGTCTGTGTTGTCGAAGGCGACTCAGTACATTCTTGACATGACTACGGTGGTGTTCTAGGGAGGGAGAGAAGATTAGTATATTATCAAGATAAACAACAACAAACAGATCCAGGAAATCTTGGAAGACATCGTTGATGAAGTGCTGAAAAGTAGCGGGGGCATTGCAAAGTCCAAAGGGCATTATGAGGTATTCGAAATGCCCAAACCGTGTGCAAAACGCCTTCTTCCATTCATCCCCCTCTCGTATGCGAACCAGGTTATAAGAACCCCGAAGATCCAATTTTGTGAAAATAGTGGCCGTACCGAGTCGCTGAAATAATTCAGGCACAAGTGGAAGAGGGTAACGGTTTCTTACAGTGACCTTATTAAGTTCACGGTAGTCCACACAGGGCTGTAATGAGTGGTCCTTTTTTTCTACAAAGAAGATCCCCACACCAGCATGAGACATGGAGGGGCGAATGAACCCCTTTTTAAGGTTGTCATCAATGTAGTCTATCAAAGCAACAAGTTCAGATTCAGATAGAGGAAAGATTCTGCCAAAAGGAACTTCAAATAAAGGAAGGAGCTCAATTGGACAGTCATAAGCCCTATGAGGAGGAAGCGTTTCTGCACCCTTTTTGCTGAAAACGTCCAAAAAGTCGTGATATGCTACTGGAATGACTTGGCGGGCTTTGGACTCCACATCGATGCACAGCAGGGGAGATTGGTCCTGATGATTCTCTTGCCAGCAATGCTGAAGGCAATAGGGGGAAACAAACTTGTTTTCTTCTGTAACCCAGTTAATGTGAGGGTTATGAGCTTTTAACCAAGGCATACCCAGAATGACTGGGAACAGAGGGGAAGCGATTGCATCTTGGTGTAGAAGCTCTTGATGGTTCTCGGCAATGGTGACAGATAACGGGATGGTTTCGTGAGTAACCAATCCAGATTTCTCCTCCTGGGAGCTGTAACAAAATGGGAAGAGCAAGATGAGCAAAGTGATTGGGTAGAGATGGAGGAGAAGCGGATGTAACTGAGAGGCACTTGCGGATTTTGACTGGGCAAGACCTCACATAATGTCCTGATCCTCCACAGTACAGGCAAAGATTTAGCTGGTGTCTGCGCTGGCGTTCTTCTGTAGTCAGAGGAGGGCGGAGGAGGCCAAGCTTTATGGGTTCAGGTGCATCTAAAGCGGATGCGGAAGGAGCAGATGAAGAGGGACTGAAAGAACCAGACACTTGTGGAAGCATCCATACTGGACGTGACTAGTCAGTGGCTCGTTCCGACCTACGTTGCCTTAGGTGATGGTCAATCTGGATTGACAAATTTATAAGTGTCTCCAAGGTGGAAGGAACACCTGTTCGTGCTAGCTTGTCCTTGAGATGATCAGAAAGGCCCATGCGGAACTGGTAAAGCAGGGCAGCATCGTTACAGCTGGTGTCAGAACTCCAGCGCCTGAATTCTGAAACATAGTCCTCCACGGCCCTGTGACCCTGCTGAAGCGTGTAAAGGGCAGTTCCGCAGTAGCGGCTTGCTAGGGGTCTTCATATAACTGAGCCATGGCTCCGAAAAAAGAGGCTAAGTCCGTCAGAGATGTGGACTTTTGTTCAAGGAGCCGGTGAGCCCAGCCCTGTGGTTCCCCCTGAAGCAAGGAAATGACAAACCCGCCCTTGGTAGCTTCCAGTGAGAAGGTTCGTGGTTGTAGCGCAAAATAGAGGTTGCATGCGTTGCAGAAGGCTCTGAACTTGTTGCGTTCTACGTGGAACTTTTCAAGAGTTGGGAATCTGGGTTCAGGTGATAGCATAATGACTGCGGGAGCTGCTGGCATCCCAGAAGTGGAAGGTACTTGAGCAGGAGCAGAGGCAGACACTGTGTTGGCAGAGTTCCTCCATATGAGAGGGTCCTCGCACAGGCTCAGACATGGCTGTCTGCTACTGTCAAGTACCTGGTGATGGAGCCTGATATGCAGAGGATGGCCTCTCTTACAACTCTGACTTGGAGCCCCTGATAGAGCTGACAGGAAGCACCGAGATGCAGAGTCGCACGAGTGCCTGGTGGGATCGCTGAACCTGGAGCTGGATCGGAGCACTCGACCGAGCTGTAGAGGTGTCTGTAGAAATCCCAGAGCAGTGTTAGGCAGGTATCTGGAGCGAGTAGACAACCGGTCCCCACAGGCAGAAGTGCAGGTGCAGCAGAAGGGATGGTGGCACCCTCGAGGCTGAATAGAAGGCAGGTACAGACAGGCCGGATCATACACAAATGGGCACGTCAGGAACAGAGGCTGAAGCGCAAGAGAGAGGGGATGCCCAAGAAGGACAACAAACTGGCAGTCATGTTCCCCCAGCTGCAGCATACTGCCAGGTTTGCTCCAGTGACGAGGTGGGAGGGAATGATGAGGTCACTGACTCTACGTGGGTGCCTGATAGGAGAGGGGAGAAGGAGGAGCAGGAAGCACATCTCCAACGAGGCAAGATGCCCTCCAGGGGCCAGCTTAAGGGCAGCCAACCGACTGCATCACACCGCAGAGCTCCGCATGTGCAGGGCGCTGCTGACTCCGCGCGTTTTTCCAAAAGATCTGTGGTGTGGGCATTTTTTGAGACGTGTGCAGCAGATCGCACCGTTGCTGTTTGCAACATATGTCTGAAGCGTATCAAGCATGGCCAAAACAGCAGCCGCTTGGGCACCACATGCTAGACCAGACATATGTCGAACTCCCATGCAGTCCATTGGTAAGCGTACCTAAAAGACCCACATCAAAGAACAAGGCAGACCTCTCCTTGCTCCTCATAAGCTGGGATCTCCAACCCTATTATACCTTCAGTTCTCTCAGAAACCTGCACTGAGAGGAATGAAGGTGTAGAATTAGGTGTGCCAAGTACTTGCTATTCTCTACCCCAGTTGCTAAACCGGCGAAAGAAATTTGGTCCCAGCCATCCACATGCCCAGCGGCTGAATGCTAGCTTGGCTAAATTGCTAGCACTCCAACTGCTGCCTTTTCAGCTGGTAGACTCTGCCCCCTTTCGTGAATTTGTGGAATGTGCGGTACCTCAGTGGCAGGTTCCCAAAGGGCCACTTTTTCACAGAAGACAATTCCGGCTCTCTACCGGCATGTGGAAGGCAATGTCTTGGCCTCGCTGGACAGGGCTGTCAGCGGTAAGGTGCATATTACCGCTGAATCATGGTCTAGCAGGCATGGACAGGGACGTTACCTATCTTTCACGGCGCACTGGGTGACCCTGCTGGCAACTGGGAAGGATGCAGGACAGGGTGCAGTATTGTTGGAGCTTGTTCTGCCACCACGCCTCCAAAATGCTACTAGTGGGGATTCTAACACACCTCTCTCCTCCACCCCCTCCTCTTCTTCTATAGATTTGTCCTCTGAATCAGCGGTGCTCTGTAGGCATTCAAGGGGCTACGCAAGCACTCAGGCAAAAAGATGCCATGCGGTGCTTAAGCTGGTGTGCTTAGGGGACAGGAGCCACACTGGGGCAGAGATTCTGTCAGCTCTGAAGGGGCAGGCTCAGAGGTGGTTGACGCCACGCCAGCTTCAGGCAGGAATGGTGGTTTGCGACAATGGCACCAACCTCCTCTCCGCCCTCCGACAGGGACACTTCACCAATGTTCCCTGTTTGGCTCATGTCCTTAACTTGGTGGTGCCGCAGTTCTTGTGCAGGTACCCAGGCTTACAGGATCTCCTGAGGCAGGCCAGGAAAGTCTGTGTACATTTCCGCCGGTCATATAATGCCAGTGCTCGGCTGGCTGACCTCCAAAAGGAATACAACCTGCCCAAGAACCGCCTAACCTGTGACATGCCCACCAGATGGAACTGAACGTTGGCCATGCTGCAGCGGCTGCACATGCAGCAGAGGGCCATCAATGAAAACCTGTGCGACTATGGCACCAGGACAGGTTTAGGGGAGCTTGGCTTTTTTTCGCCACAGCAGTGGCTCATGATCAAGGATGCATGCACTGTCCTGTCACCATTTGAGGAGGCCACGAGGATGGTGAGCGGTGGCAGTGCATGCATCAGTGATACTGTCCCTCTTGTCTACCTATTGGAGCACACGCTGCATGGAATAATGGACAGGGCACTTGAGGCAGAACAGAGGGAGGAAGAGGAGGACTTCCTTACCTCTCAAGGCCCCTCTTATCCAGACAGTGTTCCTGTGGGCCCGCCAATCACACAGGAAGAGGAGGAGGAGGATTGTGTCAGCATGGAGGTGGAGCCTAGCACTCAGCATCAGCAGCAGTCTTCAAGGGATTGTTTACAGTCCCCAGAAACCCATGGACTTGTACGTGGCTGGGAGGAGGTGGCTGCGGATCAGGTCGTCCTTAGTGACCCCCCAGAGGAATGCCTCAGCAAACCTATGCTGCATGGCCTCCCTGAGCCTGCAAAGCCTGTGAAAGGACCCTCGGATTGGTGGTATCAAGGAGAGGGATCAGTACTGGCTGGCAACCCTCTTTGATCCACGTTACAAGGGTAAGGTTGCAGAACTTATCCAGCCGTCGCAGAGGGAGCAGAGGCTGAAACATCTTCGGGAGGCCTTGCAGAAAGGTTTGTGCAACGCGTTTCCAGAGCCTGGGAGGTTACAAATTCCTGGTCCTGGACAACGTGTTGCTGAGGCTTTGGTCAGTCACAGAAGGAGCAGTGGAGAAGGTGGCCGTCTGACAGATGCGTTCAGACAATTTTTTAGACCGCAGCCCCAAGGTCTGATCGGTTCCAGCAACAATCACCAGCATCTGATTTACATGGTGCAGGAATACCTAGGGGCAAGATCAGACTTGGAGACCTTTCCAACCGAAAATCCCCTGGGTTACTGGGTCTTGAGGATGGATCATTGGCCAGAGCTTGCACAGTATGCAATTGAGCTACTGGCCTGTCTTGCATCCAGCGTTCTTTCGGAATGCACATTCAGTGCTGCTAGAGGCTTTGTAACCGATCACAGAGTATGCCTGTCCACCGATTCGGTTGATCGGCTCACCTTCATAAAAATGAATCAGTCTTGGATCACCAGCTACCAAGCACCTGATGCTGATGTAACCGACTAATTTTTTTATGAATGTGAGATCTCTTGAAGATTGCCTATGCTGATGCTGAGTGACTATCCTGTTATGCTGAGTGACTATACTATTCCTCCACAATGTTCATGTTGATAGCTTGTAAGAACATTTTTGGTTCTGGGCACCACCACCAGTGGCTAAGGCCCAATTTTTCTGCCCCTGCTGAACAGGGGCATGTAATTATAATTTTTGCTGTAATATTTTGCAGCAGGGCTTGTTCCTGTGCTAAACTAGAGTATCTGTGAGGGGTTGCAGTGTTTTGGCACAAGCACCAGTGCCCAAAGCCCAATTTTTCTGCCCCTGTTCAACAGGGGCGTGTAATTACAATTTTTGCTGTAATATTTTGCAGCAGGGCTTGCTCCTGTGCTAAACTAGAGTATCTGTGAGGGGTTGCAGTGTTGTGGAGCCAGCACCAGTGCCTAAAGCCCAATTTTTCCGCCCCTGTTCAACAGGGGCGTGTGATTACAATTTTTGCTGTAATATTATGCAGCAGGGCTTGTTCCTGTGTTTAACTAGAGTATCTGTGAGGGATTGCAGTGTTGTGGCACCACCACCAGTGCCTAAGGCCCAATTTTTTTGACCCCCGTTCAGCAGGGGTGTGTAATTACAATTTTTGCTGTAATATTTTGCAGCAGGGCTTGTTCCTGTGCTAAACTAGAGTATCTGTGAGGGGTTGCAGTGTTGTGGCACCAGCACCAGTGCCTAAAGCCCAATTTTTCTGCCCCTGTTCAACAGGGGCGTGTAATTACAATTTTTGCTGTACTGTTTTGCAGCAGGGCTTGTTCCTGCGTTTAACTAGAGTATCTGTGAGGGGTTGCAGTGTTGTGGCACCACCACCAGTGCCTAAGGCCCAATTTTTATGCCCCTGTTCAACAGGGGTGTGTAATTACAATTTTTGATCTAATATTTCACAGCAGGGCCCGTTCCTGCACCCACCAAGAGTAACTGTGAGGGCTTACAGTGTTGTGGCAACACCACCACACCACCACACCACCACCAAAGGCCCAATTTTTTTGACCCTGTTCAACAGGGGCATGTAATTACAATTCTTGATATAATATTTCACAGCAGGGCCCATTCCAGCGCCCACCAAGAGTAACTGTGAGGGCTTACAGTGTTCTGGTACCACCCAAACCTAAGCCCCAAATTTCTGCAGAGTATATAGGGCAGGCCCCTACTTTCAAACATCCGACTTACAAACGACTCCTACTTACAAACGGAGGGAGACAACAAGAAGTGAGAGGAAATCTACCCCTAGGAAGGGAAATTCTCCTGTAATGCCCCGTACACACGGTCTGACTTTCCGACGGAAAATGTGCGATCGGAGCGTGTTGTCGGAAATTCCGACCGTGTGTGGGCTCCATCGGACTTTTTCCATCGGATTTTCCGACACACAAAGTTTGAGAGCAGGCTATAAAATTTTCCGACAACAAAATCCGATCACGTCAATTCCGACTGTGTGTGGCCAATTCCGACGCACAAAGTGCCACGCATGCTCGGAATAAATTCCGAGACAGAACTGCTCGGTCTGGTAAAATTAGCGTTCGGAATGGATATAGCATTTTCGTCAGGCTGCAATGTTTTAAATTGTTTAATGCAGCGCACTCTGTTCTTCTTTATAATGCTAGAAGAATAAAGTATTTTTGCTGCTCATATTCACACAGACTTCTCACAAAATTATTTCTTTATTATTTCTGTTGATTTCATCAATATAATATTTGTATTTGTCACATCTGACTCAAAATTTTTTTTTTTTTTGGTTAGTATTTTTTTCAAGCCTGATGTTTATTTATTTATTTTTTTTTTAACTCCAGAATATTTTTGTGCGTGTTTTGTGTGTCAAGTTACCACAACACCATTATTATCTTGTATTATTTAATCTCAAGGAGATTGCTTGGTGTTGGTGTCTCTTGTTAATTTCACATTGTATTTTTGAAATGTACCTGCCTCCTCACAAACTGTCCTTTTTGAAGGAAAACACACATAGGCGAGTATAATTGAAACAAAAAATCCTTTATTAAGGGATCAGAACCAAACAAAGAGGGAGGCAACGCTGGAGAAACATCAGAAATTGGCGAAGCCTTTGGCCCCCAGGGCAGACATCAATTATTTCCAGCCAAAATTGGTGGCCTGAGGAGTCCATATCTAAGGGAGTGCAGTCTTGTCCAGAAGTCCAATAGATCCTGAGCAGCAGCAGATGACATGTATTGTCCCCAGGCTGTGGTCATACAAGAGCCTGCATCTTTTGTCAAACCAGACTGAACCCAGGGCCATCGCTCTCTGGTCTTCCTTCCACGCTTCCTACCACGCTGTGGCTCTGGTGGTGGAAGTGTGGCAGGAGGAGGAGGAGGAGGATGGTTTAACTCACACAGGTGGGTTTTGTGTGTGATTTCACCCCTCACCCCCTTAGTTAAGGCTTTATAAAGAAGGTCCTCACACATGAGGCGTTGGCCCTCCTACATGTCCTGCAGTTTGGTGGCAGCCATGGAGGCAAAGGCCTCTTCGCGAGTGGGGAAGGCTCTGAGGGACGCAGAAGCCTCCTGAATCAGCCTGAGCGCTGAATCCTGCACGTTACTCCCCTTCCTGGGTCTTTTGTTTGGAAGGCGGAGGGGAGGAACCTGCGATTCTGATTCTGTCAGGCTCCTACTGGGCCCGGCCTTCTCCTGGCTGCCACTTACCCCCGCCTCCTCCTGGCTGCCACATTCCACAGCCTCCTCCTGTGTGCTACATTCCACAGCCTCCTCCTGGCTGAGGTCTTCCTGTGTATGAAAAAGGGACATAGTTTTATTTTTTTATTCATCAATCACACACAATATTCACCTCATGACTGTTGCAAATTGAATGTTAACAAATATAACAGACTATCATTCTGAACCCAGCATTTTTCATTCTTGTCCCAATTTTTGGTGCCCACTACTGTGTATTGATATGTAAAACACTTTATTAAATCAGCAATTAGTGATCAATAATTACATCTAGTAAACATCATTTATTTATTGACCAGAAATCTGTAGAAGAATGCTATACCTGGCTCCAGCTGGGCTCCTCCACTTCTTCCTGGCTGGAAGTCCCAGGTTGGACATCGGAAGCCTCAGCAGAGTGGAAGGAAGGGTTGAGAGGGATTCCCTGACTTCAGGGTGGTCTGACAGAAAACAAAGTCTCTCATAGTACCAGAGCCTGGGGACATGAGCGTCATCTGCTGCAGCTCCTGATCTCTGGGAATCCTGGACCTTCTTGCGCTCCCTAAGATAAGTGCCCCTCAGGCCACCAATTTTGGCTTTTAAATAGGGGATTGGTTGCTGTGGGGACCACAGGCTTCACCAACTCCAGCAGTTTCTACAGCGCTGCCTGCCTCTTTTGTTTATGATTATAATGTGGGTGTTTGATCTGCCACAGACAGGGCAGCTCCATGTATTTGTCTATGAAAAGGGGGAGGAAGTTGTGATCATTGAAGCCATCCATTTTATCTGCAAGACACAAGACAAGACAAACCCTAACGTCAGGCCGAACTCTCCTAATCCTCTCCCAATATAGGCCTCAATCTAGAAGCAGTATAGGCCCAAGTTTAAATCTTACCTTCGTTATCACGTTAGGCGCCTCCAATACTCCTTCCTCCGCTCACAGATCGTACGAAGACACACGCGTACACACGAGTGGACTTTACGGCAGACTTTGCTCGGCGGACTTTTCGACGTACTTTAGGACAGACTTTCTGAATGAACGGACTTGCCTACACACAGTCCACCAAAGTCTGTCGAATTCGTACGTGATGACGTACGACCGGACTAAAAGAAGGAAGTTCATAGCCAGTAGCCAATAGCTGCCCTAGCGTGGCTTTTTGTCCGTCGAACTAGCATACAGACGAGCGGACTTTTCGACCGGACTCGATTTCGACGGATTAATTTAAAACATGTTTCAAATCTAAGTCCGTCCAACTTTTGAGAAAACAAAGTCCGCTGGAGCCCACACACGATCGAATTGTCTGATGAAATCCAGTCCGCCGGGCAAAGTCTGCCGTAAAGTCCGCTCGTGTGTACACAGCATAACGCTTTATATACACTGCGCATGCGTGAAACTCCGCCCGCCCCTGACGTTCTTTCTAGTCTATTCCCCACCCCTTCTTGTTCGGCGCAGTGGGGGAAGAGCACATGGCGGAGACAGAGCAGGTGCGTGCTAATTACAGCAACGAGGAGGAGGAGGAGGAAAGCCCGGAGCCAGAAACGTCCCGATCCCGGAAGGGACGATTTAAGGCATCCAATATGTCCTTTGGGGAGATGTTGGAGATGGTCGACATTCCTGAAGAGGGCGGACTATGACGGGAAGTATGGACCTTACCCCAACCCCAATGTCAGAAAGGCCAAGATCATGGCGAAAGTTGTCAAGAGTCTGCAAAGAAACTTTGGGGTACGACGATCGAAAGATCAACTCAGGAAGCGGTGGTCAGACCTCAAATTAAGGGAGAATGAGCAGTACAGAAGGATCAGGAGAGTGCTGCAAAAAAGTAAGTAGTTGTCCTGTGTTCCTATTCGTTATTTTTATTACGTTCATGCTGCTCCATATGCTTTTCTTTACTGTTGTACAGTTTAAAATGGCAACTTTCATGTTCATGGGCACATTGTTCGTTCGTATGAAACATTGTTCGTTTGGCCTAGAAAACACCATTGTTTTGGCCATATGCATTTGAATACATTTTTGCTAGCCTACTTCTCTTAAAATAATTTTGGTGTCTAGATGGGTTTGTAACTAGAATGTAATGCAAACTAGATTCTGTGTAAGGAGAGGACACTCAGCAGCTACACATCTGGACACAGGAGCACTAGTGTGGGACACAAGAACACCCTTTTTATTAGGGGCCCCAAACAGGTGCTCCAGTGTATACTATAGGGGTGTATCCATCTGTGAAACTTGTACAAAACAGGTAAGTATTCAAACTTGACAAAGGACAAAAATATTTCTTCATCTTGGAACTCTGCCAAAACAGACAATTGTACCCCACTTCCAAGCAATGTTTCATATTCCTATTTCTGTCATCAAATACCTGAGTGCTAAGTATACCTATTTTTTTTTTACATAGGGGAGAAAAGACTCGGAGGACACCACTCATCTGAGGAGACAACAGACCCCCCACCTCATAAAGACGTGTAAATCCACCAAAGCCAACAGGAGGAGGAGGAGGAGGAGGAAGACGTGGTGGAAATTGTCACCACAACAGGTGAGTGTCTGCGACCACAGGCTCAGGTAAGAGATGGATACCAGCATATTTATAATACATGGGTAAAAAGTGAAGGAAAAAGCTGCTGCGCCCACCAAACAAAACAAATATACGTATAGAATGAAAAATGTAGTGAAAACGATAAGCAGCCAACACCACCAATTAGACTAATTGTGACAACAAATATAAACAAAAAAGTGTAGCGCTATAATATGTCAGTCAGCAACGTTGGAGTATGCTGATTGGCCAACAGTGTATATCAAAGATTAAGTAGTATTGGATCACATATACAAGAGCAATGAAACAGTGAGAATTCAAATATTATAAAGAAAACCACTCCTATCATGTCCTTTGTGATATAACAATATAAAAAGTGTGCATCACACAAATTAAACCCAAACCCTTATAGTAAAACACAGGCATGTAGGGGTGGGAATAAGTGATAAGTCCCTGAGGTGAGGACAGTTCTTTTAATCAGGTGGAGACCTCTTAGAACATGGATATAGATCTCATAGTAATAGTTGTTAATGGTGGACTCCTCCACTGATCAGCCTGGTGCAAAAGTAACATAAAATGCCCTTACCGGACGCGGTGGACTCACAAGCCATACAGCGGTGAGTCGTACGAGCTTGAACCGTGTAGCACGGTAGGGTTATAGCTGTTCCTGGTCTACAATCGGATGGTCTTGAGAAGAACTCCAGTCCTAAACAGTCTCCCGGTTCGTCCTCCAGCACTCTCTTGGGTCTCAAGCAATATGAGATAGGGAAAAAGTGGACGAAAAGAGGCTCCACATAGTGTAAATCCAATTAATCAGGAGATTTATTGTATAAAAAAATTTCCAACGAAAAGTTCCAGATAAAAACAAAAATTCATAAAAACGTAATTAGCGCAGTAGACAGATGGTATAAGGTAGCGTCCTACACCCGACGCGTTTCGTCTGAGAAGACATCAACTGGGGTGCCTCCCCTGGGAACCTTCTAACCCTTATACTAGTACCAGGTATTACTGTGCCTCTTACTCACCTCATACTTCACATTCCTCTTCATCATCCTTTTCCCTTTCTCTTTTCTTCCCCCCCTCTCCTTTCTTCCCCCTTTCCCTCCCTTTTGTCCCTTTCCTTCCCGTGCTGCCTTTCCCAATTCTCCCCCTTCCTCCCCCCCCCACGTTTCCTATTTACCCCTTGCTTTATCCATCCTTTTTCCCCTCCCCTCTCTGCCCCCCCCCCTTCCTCCCCCCATCCCTTCCCACACTTCTACTTATTTCTCACCGTTTCTTTTGCATTCCTTTATATTTTTATCACTTTCACTCCACACTTTCTATACCATTCATTTCTCCATCATCTTCACCATTTTTCCTTTCCCCTAACTGTGTATACACTTCTATCACTACCTCACGCTTGTCACCAATTTATTCTTAGTATTCCTTCTACTAATTGACACCCCCCGTGGTCCACTTGTCCCTAGTTTGGCTACCCTAGTATACCTACTTGGTTACTCTATTTACCCTGATCATTTGTCATCATTTTTGCAGCTCCCCCGGGTCGCCGCGGGGGGACCAATTGTGGTGGTTGAGCCCTGCGGTTGGGGTCTGCTGGGACACGAGTAAGCAGCTTCGCTCCTTCCCCTTCTTAGCCTCATTAATATCTTATCTACCTATGATGCTGTATTATAAAGTCTTTTAGCAACCTCTGTTTAGTCAGAAATACAATCTACAGATTCACTCCTGATGAAGCGGCCAGTATCCGCGAAACTAGTCGAGGAACGTGATATCTGAGATGAAATTTTCTACTGTGTACAATTTTTCCCCTTTTGGGGTTCAATGACTTTACTGTTGTTACTATATTTTACTGTGTAACTGATGATTTGTTTTCTGCATCAATAAATCAATTTTTTAATTTTTATTTTGTATTGTTATATTACTTATATTGTAACACCTTTTACTGTACCGCAATAGTCCAAATGCCCTCATTTCCTTTTGGTAGCCTGGTTGGGGGACCAGGCTCCCAACATTCCCTAAACTCTAGCCTATAATACTTTTATCTTCTCAGGCATGTGTATTTATGCATATGTACAGCTATCTAAATTCACCTGCTTTCTATGTACATACACTTTCAGAAACTCCTTGGACCTGAAAAGATACTTATAAACAAAAGTTATTACTCTAACCTTCATATTTAACCTGCAAAGAATGGTAAACAATACAACATTCGTGTACATTGGTAAATTGTCACTGACATTCCTCAAAACCCACAATAACTAGACCCTCTGTAACCCTTATGCCGCGTACACACGGTCGGACTTTTCGTCTACAAAAGTCCAACGGACGCCGACGGACTAAAGCTGGCTGGTAATCCGTTTGTGTGTGGGCTTCTCCGGACTTTCAGCAGACTTTTTCAGCCTCAAATCCGACGGACTTTAGATTTGAAACATGCTTCAAATCTTTACGTCGTAACTACGACGGACCCGAAATCCGCTCGTCTGTGTGCTAGTCCGACGGACAAAAACCCATGCTAGGGCAGCTATTGGCTACTGGCTATGAACTTCCTTATTTTAGTCCGGTGTACGTCATCACGTACGAATCCGTCGGACTTTTGTATGGTCGTGTGTAGGCAAGTCCGTTCGTTAGAAAGTCTGCTGCAAGTCCGCCGAAAGTCCGCCGGAAGTCTGTCGGACAGGCTGTCGGACTTTTGTAGACGAAAAGTCCGACCGTGTGTACGCGGCATTACTTTCACGTTCCTACTAGAATACAACACCCGTGACACGTAAGAGGGCTGTCGTGGTAGGTTCAAACATATTCTTGTTACTACATACAAACAATGAGAAGACTCAAACATGAGACAAACATTTAGATACAAATGTGGGGGGGATATTTTATAGGTCCCAAAACAAAAATTAAAAAACAAAACAACCAAATGGAATGCTGCCTTCACTCTTAGCGATAGAAAAAAACAATACAATGGGAAAGACATGAGAGCATCTCGAAATTTTGCATGGACCAGCCACACAAAGTTGAAAAACAGGCATAAGAATTTTAACCACACAAACGTGTACTTTACAGATTTCTGAAGCCACAGCTGAACTACTTCCAAGGTATTTTTATTCTGGGGTCTCATACCTCCAGGCATCAAAAGTACCTTCCAAAGGAATACACGTTACTCTACCCTCTGACCATATATGCCAATCTTTAAAGTGGAGTTCCACCCACTTTTACAACTCTTCAGCATCCCCCACTAAACTGTGCACTGTAAACAAATTGGATATTTTTTTTTTTTTTCTCAGCACCTACTCTATATCTGCTGTATTCATTTTTCACTTCCTCCTCCCTGGCCGCGGCCCATCGCATCATTTCCTGTTTGCAATGCCTTCTGGGAAGGGGCGGCAAATTCCTCTGAAACTGGCGTTGCTATGAAAACCTGACCTGAAACCTATTACACTGCTTGTGCTGCACTGAGCATGTGCGAGATCTCCAAGGATGAAATCCAGGAAGAAATACAGTCTGGCTTCAGATGCCCACACTTAAGATGGCCACAGCCTGCTGTAAGTTTATAAAATAACAAATTACTGCTATAAACTAACAAAACAGACCTTAGTTTACAGACTAACATTACTAGAATACATTAAGCTTGTGTAATATAGGGGTATTTTTATTTAAAAAGTATAATTTCTGCCGGAACACCACTTTAAGGGGTTTAATGGCCTTTTCCCCAAAACTAGACTTCATGTACTGTGCAACCGTCTGACTGTGGGAAGCAGAAGAAAATATTACAGCGCACACATGCAAAAAAGACATTTACCTCCAGCAAGGCTAGTTTAAAACACCTAAACATTTTCAAAAAACACTATCAAAAAATATGGGGATTTAGTCACACCATATTGCTATATGGTGCTACAATATCTTGTTTGTCTATTGTATGGATTCTGACCAAATCCCTTTGGGTGAGGAGCACCCCACTCCCTCATTAAGTACCTCTAATTAGTGTCCACTTGCGTCATGGGTGGAGACCTCAAGATTCTCCCATTTTAGAAGAGTGTATTGCTCTCATGGTTTAGAGAAGCAGGATCTCCCAATCTATGGATAGTGTAGGACCCACTGATCATGGGGTACTTTGTCGCAGTAAGTGGGCTTAGCACCATATAGCAATATGGTGTGACCAAATCCCCATATTTTTTTATAGTGTTTTTTGAAAATGTTTAGGTGTTTTAAACTAGCCTTGCTGGAGGTAAATGTCTTTTTTGCATGTGTGCGCTGTAATATTTTCTTCTACTGTACAGTCTTATGACTGCACCATCTTTAATGCATCTTTTAGGGTGTGCCCCCCAAATATCTTGTTTGACTGTGGGAAGCTTCGCATTCCTTCCCTTGCATGGACTACTTATTGCCCATAGCGATTCGAATCGGCTTATCGTCTTACCCCTGCGTCCAGGGAAACCATTGCACCCATTTAGGAGAGCACCGCCCAGTACCTTTTTTTACAGTGGATTGACGGACTACAACCACTATAGCTGGTCCAGA
Source organism: Aquarana catesbeiana (assembly GCF_042186555.1). NCBI lineage: Eukaryota > Metazoa > Chordata > Amphibia > Anura > Ranidae > Aquarana > Aquarana catesbeiana. The sequence continues at coordinate 223,934,963 of NC_133330.1, read as the reverse complement.
CCCCCAACTAGAAACCCTAACCGAGGCGTCAGCTCTATGGCTTGTTGTCCCAACACTTTTGGCACAGAACTACAGAGTACCACTCTTTTAACAACAAACTATTAACTATGCCAAATGATTCGTCAACAACCACAGATCAACCCCCGAAATATGTCTCTACCCCTCACAGTGTATGCATACACAAGCACATTGTGCTGTACGACCGTACACTGTGTTGCTTGACTAAAGTGCACAGCACACTTACGCCCGCTTTCTCTACAGAACAATGTGGCTTCTCTCTGTACCTAGATATTACAACAATAACTTGGATGCCTCCTGTTGGCTCTCTACCCAAAACTGTATTACAGTATAAAACAACTGGAATGACATTTAAAAATCAAATATACTTCCAAACACGAGTCAAAAGACCCCAAGCTCCTCCAACCAACTTCCTGTTGCACACCTGCAAAAAACTTCCTGTTGTACATCACATCTTGTGAAGAGCTTCCTGTCTTCTCAGCTCTAAAAACTCTTCTAACTTGTTTATTTAAATATCAATGAACAGGAAGAGGGAGAGGGAGGGGAAGCCTAGTTTCATATTATGTCTATCAAGACATTAAAAAAATCTATGGCGCAACAAAAGCCAAAAACTGAAACTCCTGCAAAAAAGATGGCTCAAGGAGGTCAACCAAAGCCTTTCTTTTCCACTGCAGGCTATAAAATACAAACCTCAGCTAAAGCGCATGGCTACACACACAAAGGAATTGGAGCAGCTTCCTCTCTGGGATGATCCACAGGCCAAACAGCACAAAATCCTTAAACTGAGCCTCTACAAACCAAAATCACCTTTTTAAACCTGGCCAAAAAGCAGAGTAATTCCATCTAAAACCAAAACACAGCAGACACAAAATGGTGGCTGCAACAAACGAAGATCACGCCACGGCCCCACAGAGACCACAAGAGCTGGGCCACATGGCAGACAGCAAAATGGCCGACAACAAAGGAACCACATGGCAAAATGGCCGACGACAAAAGGGCCACACCAAAACACCAACACATGAAATGCAGTTGCTGATCCTGCCAAAACCAAGATTTCTTCACTAAAACACCAACACTTTCTCCCCACAAAACTACACATTTGAGATATACAAATGAACTCTTACAAACATTTTAAGCTTTATACTACTAGGGACCTTGGCCAACCAAACAACACAGACTCTCCAATCAAACAACAACGTTACATAAAACACAAAATAACATGGCTCAAACATACAGTCTTGTTCCCAAATAAAGTTCATATACTTACTCTGGCATCTTCCATAGGAACAAGACATTTCAACAGTGATGCTTGCATGCATGATCTTTTCATCTCAAAACAAAAAGAGCTCCCCCCATGCTATTGTCCACAGGTAGTAGCCAGCAGTCTCCAATGTAAATGATGGAACAGCCTTGCCTGGCCGCCACTCCTCCGCCAAGCCACATGGCAGCCCCAAAACGAATTCAATCATCAGCCACCCAAACAAACTGCTCAGTCACACACACATTCCAGGCTGCACAAAATGGGTCCCATAGCAGAGGCAAATACCCCATCAATACTGACAAATCATACACAACATACGGTTACTTACACATAACAAACATACAATAAATAACATTATACCAAAAGATGAAAAATTTGTTCTTTTGCAAAGCAGAACCTCGCTAACGCATCAGACAGTCTACTGATCTGATTGTGAAGGAGGTTCTGTTCACTCCTAAGGTCCTGGCCCGCCATCTTAACTGTCGTGGAAAAACCCATTTTCCTCTTTTGTGCTAATAAGCACACATTCAGTCTAATGGTATAATGCATCTTTAAATAACCCATGTCTCCCCTTTTCCCCAGTAAACAGACAAAATCACCATCTTAGCTCCATAGCTCCTTCATCTGCCTTGATCTCTTCCTGGGAGCCACCTTTTATTCATATAAACAATAGAGTCTCACGGTTGTAATCCTGTAGAAAGATCTGGACGGCCGCACACCGTGATAGGCAGATAAAATCTTCTTTATTCAAAACATGGAATAATAAAGTACATGACACCGCTGGAGTGGTACAGCTTAGCCGCTAACGCGTTTCACTCTCGTACAGCGCGCTTACTCATAGCCTCACGGTTTCACAATCGACCAATCAAGCACAGGCTCCCTCAAACAGGAGGGGTTATACAACAACTAATGAACAATGACTAGAGAAGTCTTATGGGCGTGCCTGGGCATGGGAAGCGTGTATGATTTCCTGCCCCCTGTCTCTGTAAGCTATCCTCAGCTAGACAATGGAAGCCGCATGGCTGGGTTAAATCATGGACGCTGTCTGACCATAACGCACCCAAAGGCTCCCGTTTTTCGTGAGTCCTTATTCTGCGTTGTTCAGAGAACAACGCATACCCGGACTATGCTACCGTTTCTGCTGATGGGAGATTATCTGCAGGTGTACACCATGGCACCTCAAATATGTTTCACTCTCGTACAGCGCGCTTACTCATAGCCTCACGGTTTCACAATCGACCAATCAAGCACAGGCTCCCTCAAACAGGAGGGGTTATACAACAACTAATGAACAATGACTAGAGAAGTCTTATGGGCGTGCCTGGGCATGGGAAGCGTGTATGATTTCCTGCCCCCTGTCTCTGTAAGCTATCCTCAGCTAGACAATGGAAGCCGCATGGCTGGGTTAAATCATGGACGCTGTCTGACCATAACGCACCCAAAGGCTCCCGTTTTTCGTGAGTCCTTATTCTGCGTTGTTCAGAGAACAACGCATACCCGGACTATGCTACCGTTTCTGCTGATGGGAGATTATCTGCAGGTGTACACCATGGCACCTCAAATATGTTGATCAGGCATACAGGGGTGACACAAGTGCACATCCGCTAAACTGATAATGTCTTTGCAGAGTGAACACCCCCCTCAACGATCGTTCTGTGCATCGCACAGGGGCCCTTCGCTGGCGGACATATCCCCACTCTGCAAACACTTCTCTCCAACCTCAGGAAGTTTTCCACTATCAAACGGATCTCAACCAGTGTCAGTCTGCCCCAGTCAGCTCTTTAGAGCAGGCTGCGGGAGTAATAACACTGGGAGACACTATGACAATACATAATAAAATACATCTTCATAAAATTTCCACAACACACCTTAAACCAAAGTGCTGCCAGAAGAGCCACCCCTCCATTGTCATCCCCCTGACCAGCTATCCACCTCCACCAGAGCACCCTTACCTCCTTTCTATGGATCAATGGAAGAAGGTGGTCTGGTCTGACAAATCATGTTTTCTTTTACTTCACATTTATGACCCGGTGTGTGTGCATGGTATGAATGATGGCGCAATGATGCAGTATGAGAAGGAGACAAGCTGACGGAGGCAGTGTGATGCTTTGGGCAATGTTTTGCTGGAAAACTTTAAGACCTGCCATTCATGTGTCCATTACTTTGAAGTCCACTTATAAATAGATATGCACTAAATTGATATGCAATAATATTTGCTACTGAAACACTGATCCTCCTCCCGGCCAATCAGGAAGGATCCTGAGACCCATCACCCAATTGGCTGAAAGGACAGGTGATCGGATTGGATGCCTAGGAGGAAGGAAGAGGTGCACTGTGCAACCCGCTACGATGCGGAGGAAGAGAAGACCCAATGGAAGCCGCAAGCCATCGCCCAACCACAACCTAGATGAGGTAAGTGCTGGGCTGGATGACCGACCGCGGGGGGGGTGGATAGTACAGGTGACCAGACTGACTGACTGGGGGGGTGCTGCCAGCCGACCAATCGATCCGGGGGGTGGTTGTTTGCCGCCCCCCCCCCCAAAAAAACCACTAGCCACCACTAACCTGCACCTATAGTGTAAAAGGAAATATACCCTCCCAAGGATCTCAGCAGCTACTAGAAACTGTACCTCCTATGACACCATCATAAAATTGAATACAAAAAGATATAAAAAACAATAGCAGTGCTAATAGGTAAAGTGCTAGATCTTAGTAATGTCAATGTGCTATGAACTTACAGTATACACCTGCATTACTTCATGTAACTGCAAAAACAAAGTAAAAAAGTTAAACTAGTATCACTCACTGTGACTTATTTGAAATATCCTAACTTATAAAGTTTCTTATGTGTCTATCCAATTTTTTATGACAGAACAAACTTTATATATATATATATATATATATATATATATATATATATATATATATTTATATATTTTTTTTTTTTTTTTTTGGGCGTTTGCCCACTGACAAAAAATTGATCAGTCTATAATTTGAATAGTTGGTTTATTATAACAGCGAGAGACAGAATAACAACAAAAATATGCAGAAAAACGCATTTTAAAAAAAATATAAATTGATTTGCATTTTAATGAGTAAAATAAGTATTTGACTCCTTCGCAAAACATGACTTAGTACTTGGTGGCAAAACCCTTGTTGGCAATCACAGAGGTAAGACTTTTCTTGTAGTTGGCCACCAGGTTTGCACACATCTCAGAAGGGATTTTGTCCCACTCCTCTTTGCAGATCCTCTCCAAGTCATTAAGGTTTCAAGGCTGATGTTTGGTAACTCAAACCTTCAGCTATCTCCACATATTTTCCATGGGATTAAGGTCTGAAGACTGGCTAGGCCACTCCAGGACCTTAATGTGCTTCTTATTGAGCCACTCCTTTGTTGCCTTGGCCATGTGTTTTGGGTCATTGTTATTGTGACAGACCTATCCGGGAGAGAGACTTTTGGAGGGGACTGTATGCTAGCCTCTTGCCGATCGATCGTGGGCCCTTGCATTTGGGGGAAGGGTGCTCTTTGAGAGCTGTATGCCTGGGGACCCTTGAGGTGGTATTACTGTGGATTCGGGTCCTGGTTCCCCAGGACACACAGACTCTGGGGACCCTGGATTTGCCATATTAGAAATAGTGGCTGATTCATAATGCTGGGACAGATACTGTTAGGAGATGCTGATGTAAATTCCAGCACCTGTCTGTCTGTTGCCTGCTAGAATGTGTATTATAAATAAGTCTACTATGGGATCTAAGAGTCATTAGATCCCCATTGTTGTTTGTGTTTAATTAACTCTGCTATTGTGATAATGTTGATTGGATTTTCTGAACTACAAGACGGCCAGTCTGGCCTAAAGGTCATGTCTGAGTCATCTAGGCTGTCTAAAGGGATTAGTTAATTAGCTCATGTTAATTAGGTTAATTAGGTTACAGCTGTATTGTTAGAGTAATATGAGTCGGAGGTATGCACCTCCACTTTTAGTGTATAAAAGAGCCTGTATATTGCAATAAAATAGATTCCTGGTTGAACTTACATACAGCCTGCCTGGTGTTTGTTCTGAGCTATCACAACTGGGTTAGAACGGCACATAGCTGAAGTTCTAATCCCCGAGCATTGGATGACCGAACCATCAGACGTTGCAATCTAAATCATTAGCTGCACTGGAGTGTCGGAGAGTGGAACCGAGCGAGCAAGGGGCTCGTTACAGTTATGCTGGAATATCCATCCATTCTGGTTGAGGGAAGGATGTTCTCACCCAAGATTTGACAGTACATGGCCCCATCCATTGTCCCTTTGATGCGGTGAAGTTGTCCTGTCCCCTTAGCAGAAAAACGCCCCCAAAGCATAATGTTACAACCTCCATGTTTGATGGTGGGGATGGTTTTCTTGGGGTCATAGGCAGAATTCTTCCTCCTCCAAACACAGCGAGTTGAGTTGATGCCAAAGAGCTCGATTTTGGTCTCATCTGACCACAACACTTTCACCCAGTTCTCCTCTAAATCATTCAGATGTTCATTTGCAAACTTCAGATGGACCTGTACATGTGCTTTCTTGAGCAGGGGGACCTTGGGGGTGCTGCAGGATTTCAGTCTTTCACGGCGTAGTGTGTTACCAATTGTTTTCCTGGTGACAATGGTCCCAGCTGACTTGAGATCATTAACAAGATTCTCCCATGTAGTTCTGGGCTGATTCCTCACCTCATGATCATTGAAACTCCGCGAGGTGAGATCGCATGACCAAGAGAGATTGACAGTTCTTTTGTGTTTCTTCCATTTGCAAATAATCGCACCAACTTTTGTCACCCTCTCACTAAGCTGCTTGGCAATGGTCTCGTAGCCCATTCCAGCCTTGTGTAGGTCTACAATCTTGTCCCTGACATCCTTGGATAGCTCTTTGGTCTTGGCCATGGTGGAGAGATTGGAATCTGATTGATTGCTTCTGTGGATAGGTGTCTCTTATACAGGTAACAAGTTGAGATTAGAAGCACTCCCTTTAAGGGAGTGCTCCTAATCTCTGCCCGTTACTTGTATAGAACACACCTGGGAGCCAGAAATCTTGCTGATTGATTGGGGATCAAATACTTCTTTCACTCATTAAAATGCAAATCAATTTATAACTTTTTTATGCGTTTTTCTGGATATTTTTGTTGTTATTCTGTCTCTCACTGTTAAATTAAACCAACCATTAAAATTATAGACTGATCATTTCTTTGTCAGTGTGCAAACGTACAAAATCAGCAGGAGATCAAATACTTTTTTCCCTCACTGTATACAGTATATACACTATATTACCAAAAGCATTTGGACGCCTGCCTTTACACACACATGAACTTTAATGGCATCCCAGTCTTAAGCCTCGTACACACAATCTGATTGTTGGCAGGGGACTGTCTGTTCACACATTATTGTCCTAAAATCTGACTGTCAGTACGCTCCTTCTGACAATTGTTGTCCAACGGCTAGTACATTTTCGGGGGTCAACGGTCTGTTTTTCGTATTGTCAATACAGTAGTCCGTCACACAAAAGTCGAAAGTACAAACACAAATGACCGGAAGCAAGGAACGAGCCGGAAGCGGTCGGTCTTGTAAACTAGTGTTCATAATGCGGCAAATTATGAAATGTCTAAATGCAGCGCACTTTCTCTGCTTCTTTACTGGGATAATAATGAAGCTACTTTGCTGGTGATACTAATGGAGTTACGGCAAACGTATTTTAAAAGGCTTTTGTTTTCTAGTGATAGCAAGATTATTATTATTATGGTTGTTTTTTTATTTTTGGGCAAATTACCACAACACCATTATCCATGAGTTTTTAAAATCAAAGATGCAATTATGTTGGTGTCCCTTGTTAATTTTACATTGTATTTTTGAAAATGTAACTGCTTACTCCCAAACTGTCATTTTGAAGTAAAGCACATAGCCAGTTATTATTCTACACAATTTGTTTATTGTGCATAAAAAAATAAAAAAATGTAATTAGAGAGGCTATCTGCCATCCAAATACAAAGAACTTAACCAAAAAGTGCATTCTATGCATACAAAAATATAGAAAATATAACAAACAAAATCATTATAAAAAAAAAAATTGAAATTAGTAAGTGGTGAAACAGTGAAAATCCCCAGTCCAGCGGCCTTGTCGGGGGTCTTGTGGCTGGTATTGCCACTGACCGCCATGCTGCTGTGGTGGGTGGGGTGGCTGTTGTGTGTGGGTTGGCTGTGGAGGTGGTGGATGTGGGGGCCACAAAATCATACAGGTATGTGTTTTCTGAAAATTGGCCCCTCACCCCCTTGTTGAGGAGTTGCAGGATGAGTCCCTCACATCTGCTCCTTTGCTCACCGGCCATCTGCCTTAATCCCTCAGCCTCATCTGGATCTGTACAGAGCGCAGTAGTGGCCTGGCTGAGGAAGGAAGCTGTGGTCTCCAGATTTCTGCTCTTCCTGGCCCTTTTAGCAGGAGGGTGTAGGGGAGGGATCCGCGATTCCGTCTGGCTACTACCCGTTGTCTCCTCCAGACTGACAATTTCCTGTGTATGAAAATGGGACATAATTGTAATCTTTTTTAGGGTTTGGTCATCAATCACACACAATTTTGATCTCCTCACTGTTGCAAATTGAATGTGGAGAAAGAGAAAAGACTATCATTCTGACCCCAGCATTTTTCATTCTTGTTCAAATAATTTCTGGTCACTACTATCTATTGCTATGGAAACCACTTTGTTAAGGCAGAAATATTTTAACAATAAGGTCTAGTTATCATCATTGTATTTTTGGACAAATATGGTCAACAATGCTATACCTGTGTCAAGCTGATCTCTTCCACATCTTCATCCTGTGCAGCAGGACCTGTGTGGACCTCAGGAGCTGTGGCCTCAGCAGATGTCGAAGGGAGTGTAGACAGCAATGGCCTAGGTTCTGTCTGGCCAGTCAAAAACCGCAGGCTGTTGTAATACCACGATCTGGGAACATATAGGTCATCCGCTGCTGCTCCAGATCTCTCTGAGTCAAGGACCTCGTTCAACTCCCTTTTAAAAGTACTCCTTGGGTTTTGAAATTTTTGTCTTGATGTAGTTGATGTCTGCCCTGGGGTATACAGGCTTCACCAACTCGAGCAGTTTCTCCACAGCTACCTCCCTCAATATTTTATTGGAGTAGTCTCTACTCTTGACCTTCCAGAGACAGGGCAGCTCCCAGGTCAATGAATTGAAGACAAACCATAATGTCTGGCTTAACTTATAAGCTGGTCCCAATACTGGCCTCAATCTAAGCAGTATAGACCACTACCCTCCTATGCCCCAATTTCCAATTGTCCTTTTGTTTTATGACTCCTTTCTTGTGTTGGCTAACGTTTGTCCTTCACTCCAAGATCATTCCTATGGCCGTTCCATCGACCATGCGTTCTGGCTTTATATACACTGCGCCTGTGTGAAACTCCGCTCTCAGTGCTTAATGATGTTGGGACGTGACCATCTCTCTTCTGCATGCAACACACACAGCGGAACATTTGGGAGGGACAACATGGCGGATTCGGCAGATTCCAGGCAGCCCCAGCGGTGGTGGAGCTCATAGTAGGCACAAAGCAACCCCCATGAGCAAGGGTAGATGGTGGAGATGGTGGGCATCCTAGAGAAGCACGATTATGACTGCAAGCTGCGCAATTACAAAAGGCCCAACAGCCGAAAGGACCTCATTTTGGAGAAGGTCATCGCTGTTTTGCAGTGCAAATTTTTGGTGGAATGATCAAAGGACCAAATCAGAAAACGATGGTCTCATCTCAAACACCATGAACAAGACCAGATGGAGTACATACATCAGGTCATAAAAAAGAAGTAGGCAATATTTGTATATAACCAATATGTATATGTGTAAATTAGCTGTCTGTATATGTTCTTTATACAAGTAGCTCAAGAGAATTCTATCTAATGTTTTCTAAAATCCTTGTATGACTTGGTATTCTAAAGATAATGGTAAATATAAAGCAGATATGAACATTGTTGTTTGCTCCTGTTTTTGGACATTTCTTTATTTTTGGATCAAAGTTATTTATCTTCTTTCAACAGGGAGGCACCAAAAAAGAAGGCTACAGCCAAGCCACCACAAGAGACAAAGGGAGGCTACCCCCGCTCGGGCCCCAACAGGAGAGGCAACAAGGCCATCTTCCCCACAAAAACGTAAGTGCCAACTTCAAACACACTCATCTAAATTAATAAACAGAAACCGCGCTAAAATAATAAATAAAAAGTCTTAATATAGTTCGTGCAGTCCCATATGAATGTCCACATAAAATGAGGTGGGTGGAATTGTTAAATGCAAATAACATAAGATTTCATCCAATGTGGTAAATGAAAAACAGCAATGGAACTGGAAACACCAAAATACTGCGCTTACCAGATGTAAGCCAAATAAGAGCGGGTGGCTTAAACCCAGCCTGGGCCTTTAAAATGATGATCCAGCCGAGTCAAGATGATCACATCCGTCCCATATGTCCAGTCCGTCAAGATTTAAATCCCAAAAATATTTATATATATATTTATATATATGAGTGTGTTTGAAGTTGGCACTTACGTTTTTGTGGGGAAGATGGCCTTGTTGCCTCTCCTGTTGGGGCCCGAGCGGGGGTAGCCTCCCTTTGTCTCTTGTGGTGGCTTGGCTGTAGCCTTCTTTTTTGGTGCCTCCCAGTATTTTGGTGTTTCCAGTTCCATTGCTGTTTTTCATTTACCACATTGGATGAAATCTTATGTTATTTGCATTTAACAATTCCACCCACCTCATTTTATGTGGACATTCATATGGGACTGCACGGACTATATTAAGACTTTTTATTTATTATTTTAGCGCGGTTTCTGTTTATTAGTTTGTATTTGGTGTGACCACACTTATAACCGCAGCTTCTTTTTCCTTTGCCAAGCGCAGTTTTTTTTCTTTTTGACTCATATAAATGATTGGAGCCACTGACAGGGGTGTTTCTAGGTTGGCCAAAGGCCAGGGGCTTAGGGCAGAACTTAAGGGGTCAAGAACACTTTCTTGTTGCTGCCTGGCTCATCAATGCCCATTAAGGCAGCCTTGCCAATGTAGACATGGTTAAAGGAGAGGCTACACAGATTCATGCCTGCTAGGATGATCATCATATATTCCCTATCCCATAGGAGACAAGAGGGGTGGGGGGCAACTGCTGTACTTTTCCAATGTTGGTACTTTTCCAGTGTTTGCCCTCTGTAAAATGACATCACCTTCCCTTTTCTATACATTTTCACAGAAAAACAACCAGAGTGCAGCATGGTGGAGTCCACTAGTTAGGAGCAAACATTGACATCAGACCAAGTGCAAGGTTGGTCAACTAATGTAGCAAAATGGATGCTAGAAACAGAGAAACAGTGACTTGGGGTGGCTTAATGAATGGTGTATTGTTTATTTTTAGAGGAAAGTGAGTGTGGTCAGCTCACTAAGGATGTTTCCTTGGAGCCATGGGATCTGACTCCTTGACCCAGCACAGACATTGCCATTGTGGACATCAAATCCCCTGACGTGAGTCACAGTGAGGGCCAAAGCAACCCAGAAGAGGAAGAAGAAAGTATTCGGGAGCCTCTTGTTTGTGCAAGTAAGTATTCTTGGAATCTGGCTTCAAATGTGTATACATGTCGAGTGTTTAGATGTCCAAACAAAACACCCACTCCACACATTAGCAAAGTATGTAGTGCAAAAAAGAGGGACTTGAGGCCACGGAGAGGCCAATGGACTTTTACAGCGCTCAATAGACAAAATGAAAATTTACAAAGTAAAAAAATATATATTTTATTGATAAATCTTTAAAAAAGACAGACATGAGACAACACGCTGATGAATGTTTACAGAACAATTTTAGTAAAAATATGATACAGAGCTTACTACCACTTTCTCGACATGTTTCGCTTTCTAAAGCTTCTTCAGGAGATATAATGTGGCATCTGATCAACTATGGAATGAGAAATAAGCAATAAATACTCATGTCCAAACATACACATAACAACCATATTAAATTCATTTGGTATACATCAATACAATACATTTTTGGGTATAGGGGTGTATAAATCATTGCAGGGTATAAATATTGCAACATAATTTGTCAACGGAGTTGCAAAAGAGAATAATAGATTTGAAAACAATAATAATAGTAATAATATTGTCAAAAAAACAAAAAAAAACAAAAAAAAACCCAACCACCACAACCAATCCACCTTACCAGTATTATAAAAACTGGGAGTAACTGTAGATATGTATTTGAAACTCGAAATTGTGCACAAATGGGTGATGCCCTCCAGCCCTGACTCCCTGGCAAGGTATGCAGAGAGGGGCAAAAAAGGTCTTGGTATGTAGAGTAGATGAAACTCTCTGTGAGAAGAGAAAGAATCAAATACATTGGTGTCACCCTGGGGTAGTAAAAGATTAAAATATTGATTGCAAAATACCTCTTCAGGTGAGTAGAATCAATAAAGTTTCAAAGTCACATCCAAAGGATGGTTAAAAGCAAATAACCTCTTGGTAAAGGGTTCCTTAAAAACAATGGGAAGCAAGCGCAACTTTGCAAGATGTAAAGATGACCCCACGTGGGTCCTGCGGGTCAGACAGCATGAGAAGGAGCTGTACTTCCCATAGCTGGGGACCTATAGATTAAAAAAAAAAAAAAACATTTTTCAACAGTAGGAAAATGATGGTACTAAACAGGAACAAAGCTAATGACAAATCCATAGCTGGAGCGGAGCTGGAGACTTACTTGAAGGAGACACAGATGGCAGAAAGGGACACCGAGGTGGTCCACCAAAGGGACCGCAGCGTTATCTGCCTGGCGTCGGAAAGAAATGACAGAGGGTGGCGGGGAAAACCCCGCTATATACCCCTCTCCAGCGTGACGGCGTCTGACTTGCTGTCATGCCGCGGACCAAAGAAGAGGACCGCGCATGTGCACGCATCCAGGCTGCAAAATGGCGACGACGTCAATGACGCAGGAGCGTTCATTGAGCGGCGGCCATTTTGGAAAATCCGGTGCCCGGAGCAGGACACAAAGAGAGCCCTCAGAGATATACAAAGGGAGGACAATGGTGCCTCCCAGTCTTCGAGGGGAAAAAAAAGGACTGGAAAATAGTGGAGCTAGGGTGCATGAGCCCCAGGCGGTCCTCATAAAAGGGCACAAAGCAGTCAAAATATTGATTGGAGACCAAACCGCTGAGTGCCCCGGGTGTCCATGCATACCACAAGCAGTGAAGGAAGGGCTAGAAAAGGCAAAAGGCACAAAAATTGAGAAGTGACTTATATAGTAGTTATAAAAAATATATATAATAGATATATAGTCAATATCAGAAAATAATAGTTAATCACAACATATTTAGGTGTAGGGTAAATGGTGGGCAAGAAAAAAAAAAAAAAAAGATTTTTATAGAACGCATTGCACTCGCATATCATTAGATAGACCACGCCAATGGATTGGCAAGTGGCCAGAAAATTTGGATTATAAACTTGTCCATTAGGGAGAGCAATATTACGTGATGCGTAGATATATCTACAAAAGTCACACTTGTGACAAGGTCTGGTCCCCTTGACGTTGGTGTTGTTTTTAGAGAGAGGAGCATAATGACTATGGACAATATGGTCCCTAATTGAGCGAGAGCATCTATATGTGATTTCCAGGTGATCTTTTAAGTGTTTGGAGACGTTGGGGTCTCCCATCAGCAAATACCAATGTTTCTGTAAAAGATCCCGTACCTGCTGGTGTTGTCCAGAAAATCTAGTAATTAATCTCAGACTGGAATCCGGTCTGGGGGTGGTTCGACCATGGATGAGATGGGTACGGTCCTGCTTTTTGGCCCTTAAGTAAGCTCTTTTAAGGCATTTGTTGCTGTAGCCACGTAATCTAAGGCGGTCTCTTAATGCTTTGGCCTCAGATTCAAAATGGGCATTTTCACTACAATTTCTTCTTAGCCTCAAATATTGTCCATACGGAACATTGGTTATCATGGAAAGTGGATGTGAACTGGTGGCGTGCAGGAGAGAATTTCCCGCTGAGGGCTTCCGAAAGAGGGTGGTCCCTATAGTTCTATCAGGATTAACAAAAATTGTTATATCCAAAAAAGTAAGGGTGGACTGATTTGCTTCCATGGTGAAGGTCATATTGTATGAATTTGATTTGAGGCCTTCAAAAAAACAGGAGAGATCCTCCCTACTGCCCGTCCAGATGAGGAAAATGTTGTTAATGTAACGTCTCCAAATTGGTATGTGTTCCAACAGGGTCTGCATGTCGTCCCTGAAAAACAGGTTTTGCTCCCATTCCCCCAGGTACAGGTTCGCATAGGAGGTGGCACATTTGTTCCCCATAGTGACCTCCTGCACCTGGAGGTAATGGGAGCGTGCAAACATGAAAATATTGTTTGTCAGAATGAACCTCAAGAGGTCCAAAATGAACCCATTATAGGCCGAAGACACATCAGTATTTCAAGAGATGAAGCCCTCCACAACTGCCACCCCCAAACGATGGGGAATTGAGTTGTAGAGGGCTTCCACATCCAGGGTAACAAGCCATGCTTCCTCAGGAATAGCTAAGCCGTCTAATGTTCTGAGAAGATCACTGGTATCTTGTAGATACGATGCCAGACCCTCGACATGGGATCTAAGGAAGTTGTCGACCAGTTGGCTAGCATTTTCAGTTAGGCATCCGTTTCCGGACACTATCGGATGGCCAGGGGGATTTTGCAGATCCTTGTGGATCTTGGGGAGGGCATATAGTGTGGGAATCCGGGGGCAGGGGACATTAAGAAAGTCCCATGTCTGTTTTGTGATTAAGCCTTGATGATAGGCAGTCCCAATTAATTGTCTGTAGCGAATGGTCATGTTGTTGACATGGGCTGCAGACACTTTTTTGTACCAGTCCCGATTTTGCAGGAGACGTAAGACCATTGACTCGTACTGATCGGTAGTCATCACAACAAGGTTGCCTCCCTTGTCTGAAGGTTTTACAATCAGACGTTGGTCCGATTGTAATGACTTCAGGGCTGCTTTCTGTTGGCATGTCAAGTTAGACTGTAACAGGCCCCTCCATTTGGTCTTACAAATATCGTCCGTAACTTGTTGGGTAAAGGCCCAAACGTTGGGGTTACCCTGTAGTGTGGGAAAGGTCTTAGATTTGGATTTGTACTCCCTGGGGGAGGCGAGAGCCCCGGGCAGATGGGCAGAAGATATAGGGCCAATAGGTCCCTCCTGATGTAAGGTATGGGCTTCCATAAGCTCCGCTTCGTCAATGTATCCCTCGTCCCATAGCTCCATGAGCTCCTCCATGGCTTTGATATCGTCTAAGGTCATGTTTTTCCATGAGGATTCCACGGGGGATGTCATTTGAGTGGATTGTTTGGATTTATCATACAGAATGCGAAGCATAAGCTTGCGAGAAAATAAGTTGAGGTCTTTAATGAGTTACTGATCAATTTTCTGTGTCGAACAAAAGGCTAATCCTAGTTCCAAGACAGAATCTTGATCAGTGCTCAGGGGAACAGAGGACAAATTAATTACTTCAAATTTTTTTCCTGTTTCTGAAGCAATGACTCCGCGTTGGTCGTCTTTTTTTGGATTGTGCACCGGTTGTGTAAAGATCGGAGCCGGACGAAAATCCGACTGGGTAATTATGTCATTGACATTACTTACTTGTGATGCTGATGTTTGGAGTGGTGAATAAGTGGCATTGATGTTAGAAGTAGTGTCCCGGTGACCCGGTGCGTAAGAAGCAGTGTTAATTTTGGCAGTAGTGACTCTTGTGTGAATCGGTGCCCGATTGGTATTTTGGTGACGTTTAGTTGGCCAAGTGGGTGTGTTGGCATTACCGTTGGTGCGTTTAGAAGATCCAGAGTCCTTTTGACCTGTAGTGCGATCAGGTGCCTGTGAGGAAAAAGAAGAAGCAGAAGAGGTGTCAGAGTCATTAGGTTCAGAGTGGGCATCCTTAGAAGTCCGCATTCTTAAATTACGTCTTTTGTTGGTTTTGGTCGGGGCCCAGCTGTAGGCTTGGTTATTGTCATAAGATAATTTGTCTCTTACAAATTTCTTTTCTTTTGTCTTTAGAATTTCAGCCACATACGTCTCTAGATGTGTTTTCAGGGCGCCCTCTCGAGTAGAAAAGAGCTCACTAGAAACAATAGAGCTATTTTCACCATGTAGTTTTTTGATCTCCTTGTCTAGAAAGGCCAGTTCATTGCTAAAATGGCAGCATAGTAATTGTATCATTTTCGTAGAACAGGAGTGGAGATTAGCCTCCCAAATGATTTTGAATTCTTGTTCCAATTTGCTAACTGTAGGGAAGATTTGAATTCTTAGTCCCCACGGAGCAATTTGGTCATCTAAATATTTAGAAAAATACCATTTATTCCAGTAGATTCTGGCTTTTTTCTCTAGCATTCTCTGGAGGCGGAGAAAGAAACGATCCATGGATAAACCACCCCCTGTAGCATTCTGGCACTTGTGGATCTGATCCATAAATCCTTTGAATGAATTGCCGCAATAATTAGCCATGATAGGACAAAAAAAAAAAAAAAAAAAAGCACAACAATAATGAATTGTTAGGTGAGCATAAATAGAGTCAAAAGAAATAGACCAACAATGTTGATAATATTGATTGATTACAAATTTGATTTAAGGTAGGTTTGAAAATCCTCACCTCTAGATAAGTGATAGGTGGGTAACACCTTGGTAAAACATATCATAGGGATAGAGGGGAGAAGTCAAACAAGAACACCACATCCCAATACACAAATTGAAAAAAAGAGGGACTTGAGGCCACGGAGAGGCCAAGGGACTTTTACGGTGCTCAATAGACAAAATGAAAATTTACAAAGTAAAAAAATATATATTTTATTGATAAATCTTTAAAAAAGACAGACATGAGACAACACACTGATGAATGTTTACAGAACAATTTTATTAAAAATATGATACAGAGCTTAAAGAGGAGTTCCACCCGAGGTCCAGTCAAAAAAAAAAAAAAAATTAAAAGTCAGCAGCTACAAATACTGCAGCTGCTGACTTTTAATTGGACACTTACCTGTCCCAGGGTCCAGCGATGCGGGGCATCGAAGCCCCGTTCTTCTCCCCCTCCGTTCAGCGGCACCGGCATTGCAACTGTGGGCGCCGGGCTGTGGCTTCACAGCCTGGCACCCACTGTGCATGGGTCCCAGATGATTGACAGGAGGGAGGGAGCAGACCTGAGCCCTTCCTGTGCCGAGGGGGAAGTGATGTCACCAGCCCAGGCACTGGAAGAGGCAGACTACGAGGGACCCCCTAGCAACAGGCATTTAGAGGTAAGTGAAAAAAAAAAATATCCAAATTTTTTTTGTATTTTTTTTTTAGGATTTTTCATGTAGTTTTTTTTTTTTGGGTGGAACCCCACTTTAATACCACTTTCTCAACATGTTTTGCTTTCTAAAGCTTCTTCAAGAGTTATAATGTGGCATCTGATCAACTATGGAATGAGAAATAAGCAATAAATACTCATGTCCAAAGATACACATAACAACCATATTAAATTAATTTGGTATACATCAATACAATACATTTTTGGGTATAAATCATTGCAGGGTATAAATATCGCAACATAATGTGTCAACGGAGTTGCAAAAGAGAATAATAATAGATTTGAAAACAATAATAATAGTAATAATATTGTCAAAAAAAACAAAAAAAAAAAACAAAAAAAACAAAACCCAACCACCACAACCAATCCACCTTACCCCACGTGGGGTCATCTTTACATCTTGCAAAGTTGCGCTTGCTTCCCGTTGTTTTTAAGGAACCCTTTACCAAGAGGCTATTTGCATTTAACCATCCTTTGGATGTGACTTTGAAACTTTATTGATTCTACTCACCTGAAGAGGTATTTTGCAATCAATATTTTAATCTTTTACTACCCCAGGGTGGTTCACTACAAGTATTTTTTGTAATACTCACTCTCTGATGTTATTTGTTGACACCAATGTATTTGATTCTTTCTCTTCTCACAGAGAGTTTCATTTACTCTACATACCGATACCTTTTTTGCCCCTCTCTGCATACCTTGCCAGGGAGTCAGGGCTGGAGGGCATCACCCATTTGTGCACAATTTCGAGTTTCAAATACATATCTACAGTTACTCCCAGTTTTTATAATACTGGTAAGATGGATTGGTTGTGGTGGCTGGGTTTTTTTTTTTTTACAATATTATTACTATTATTATTGTTTTCAAATCTATTATTATTCTCTTTTGCAACTCCGTTGACACATTATGTTGCAATATTTATACCCTGCAATGATTTATACCCAAAAATGTATTGTATTGATGCATACCAAATGAATTTAATATGGTTGTTATGTGTATCTTTGGACATGAGTATTTATTGCTTATTTCTCATTCCATAGTTGATCAGATGCCACATTATAACTCCTGAAGAAGCTTTAGAAAGCGAAACATGTCGAGAAAGTGATATTAGGCTCTTTATCATATTTTTACTAAAATTGTTCTGTAAACATTCATCAGTGTGTTGTCTCATGTCTGTCTTTTTTTAAAGATTTATCAATAAAATATATATTTTTTTACTTTGTAAATTTTCATTTTGTCTATTGAGCACCGTAAAAGTCCCTTGGCCTCTCTGTGGCCTCAAGTCCCTCTTTTTTCAATTTGTGTATTGGGATGTGGTGTTCTTGTTTGACTCCTCCCCTCTATCCCTATGATATGTTTTACCAAGGTGTTACCCACCTATCACTTATCTAGAGGTGAAGATTTTCAAACCTACCTTAAATCAAATTTGTAATCAATCAATATTATCAACATTGTTGGTCTATTTCTTTTGACTCTATTTATGCTCACCTAACAATTAATTATTGTTGAGCTTTTTTTTGTTTTTTTTTTTTTGTTTTTGTACTATCATGGCTAATTATTGTGGCAATGCATTCGAAGGATTTATGGATCAGATCCACAAGTGCCAGAATGCTACAGGGGGTGGTTTATCCATGGATCGTTTCTTTCTCCGCCTCCAGAGAATGCTAGAGAAAAAAGCCAGAATCTACTGGAATAAATGGTATTTTTCTAAATATTTAGATGACCAAATTGCTCTGTGGGGACTAAGAATTCAAATCTTCCCTACAGTTAGCAAATTGGGACAAGAATTCAAAATCAATTGGGAGGCTAATCTCCAATCCTGTTCTATGAAAATGATGGAATTACTATGCTGCCATTTTAGCAATGAACTGGCCTTTCTAGACAAGGAGATCGAAAAACTACATGGTGAAAATAGCTCTATTGTTTCTAGTGAGCTCTTTTCTACTCGAGAGGGCGCCCTGAAAACACATCTAGAGACGTATGTGGCTGAAATTCTAAAGACAAAAGAAAAGAAATTTGTAAGAGACAAATTATCTTATGACAATAACCAAGCCTACAGCTGGGCCCCGACCAAAACCAACAAAAGACGTAATTTAAGAATGCGGACTTCTAAGGATGCCCACTCTGAACCTAATGACTCTGACACCTCTTCTGCTTCTTCTTTTTCCTCACAGGCACCCAATCGCACTACAGGTCAAAAGGACTCTGGATCTTCTAAATACACCAACGGTAACGCCAACACACCCACTGGGCCAACTAAACGTCACCAAAATACCAATCGGGCACCGATTCACACAAGAGCCACTACTGCCAAAATTAACACTGCTTCTTGCGCACCGGGTCACCGGGACACTACTTCTAACATCAATGCCACTTATTCACCACTCCAAACATCAGCATCACAAGTAAGTAATGTCAATGACATAATTACCCAGTTGGATTTTCATCCGGCTCCGAACTTTACACAACCGGTGCACGATCCAAAAAAGACGACCAATGCGGAGTCATTGCTTCAGAAACAGGCAAAAAATTTGAAGTAATTAATTTGTCCTCTGTTCCCCTGAGCACTGATCAAGTTTCTGTCTTGGAACTAGGATTAACCTTTTGTCCGACACAGAAAATTGATCAGTTCGAACTCATTAAAGACCTCTCATTAAAAACTTATTTTCTCGCAAGCTTATGCTTCGCATTCTTTATGATAAATCCAAACAATCCACTCAAATGACATCCCATGAGGAATCCTCATGGAAAAACATGACCTTAGACGATATCAAAGCCATGGAGGAGCTCATGGAGCTATGGGACGAGGGACACATTGACGAAACGGAGCTCATGGAAGCCCATACCTTACATCAGGAGGAACCTATTGGCCCTTCATCTTCTGCCCCACCCCCCGGGCTCTCTCCTCCCCCAGGGAGTACAAATCCAAATCTAAGACCTTTCCCACACTACAGGGTAACCCCAACGTTTGGGCCTTTACCCAACAAGTTACGGACGATATTTGTAAGACCAAATGGAGGGGCCTGTTACAGTCTAACATGACATGCCAACAGAAAGCAGCTCTGAAGTCATTACAATTGGACCCACGTCTGATTGTAAAACCTTCAGACAAGGGAGGCAACCTTGTGATGACTACCGATCAGTACAAGTCAATGGTCTTACGTCTCCTGCAAAATCGGGACTGGTACAAAAAAGTGTCTGCAGCCCATGTCAACAACATGACCATTCACTACAGACAATTAATTGGGACCGCCTATCATTAAGGCTTAATCAAAAAACAGACATGGGACTTTCTTAATGTCCCCTGCCCCCGGATTCCCACACTATATGCCCTCCCTAAGATCCACAAGGATCTGCAAAATCCCCCTGGCCATCCGATAGTGTCTGGAAACGGAGGCCTAACTGAAAATGCTAGCCAACTGGTCGACGACTTCCTTAGCCCCCATGTCGAGGGTCTGGCATCGTATCTACAAGATAGCTAGTGATCTTCTCAGAACATTAGATGGCTTAGCCATTCCTGAGGAAGAGTGGCTTGTTACCCTGGATGTGGAAGCCCTCTACAACTCCGTCCCCCATCGTTTGGGGGTGGCAGTTGTGGAGGGCTTCATCTCTCGAAATACTGATGTGTCTTCGGCCTATAATGGGTTCATTTTGGACTTCTTGAGGTTCATTCTGACAAACAATATTTTCATGTTTGCACGCTCCCATTACCTCCAGGTGCAGGGGGTCGCTATGGGGACCAAATGTGCCACCTCCTATACGAACCTGTACCTGGGGGAATGGGAGCAAAACCTGTTTTTCAGGGACGACATGCAGACCCTGTTGGAACACATACCAATTTTGAGACGTTACATTGATGACGTTTTCCTCATCTGGACGGGCAGTAGGGAGGATCTCTCCCGTTTTTTTGAAGGCCTCAAATCAAATTCATACAATCTGACCTTCACCATGGAAGCAAATCAGTCCACCCTTACTTTTTTGGATATAACAATTTTTGTTAATCCTGATAGAACTATAGGGACCACCCTCTTTCGGAAGCCCTCAGCGGGAAATTCTCCCCTGCACGCCACCAGTTCACATCCACTTTCCATGATAACCAATGTTCCGTATGGACAATATTTGAGGCTAAGAAGAAATTGTAGTTAAAATGCCCATTTTAAATCTGAGGCCAAAGCATTAAGAGACTGCCTTAGATTACGTGGCTACAGCAACAAATGCCTTAAAAGAGCTTACTTAAGGGCCAAAAAGCAGGACCGTACCCATCTCATCCATGGTCGAACCACCCCCAGACCGGATTCCGGTCTGAGATTAATTACTAGATTTTCTGGACAACACCAGCAGGTACGGGATCTTTTACAGAAACATTGGTATTTACTGATGGGAGATCCCAACGTCTCTAAACACTTAAAAGATCACCCGGAAATCACATATAGATGCTCTCGCTCAATTAGGGACCATATTGTCCATAGTCATTATGCTCCTCTCTCTAAAAACAACACCAACGTCAAGGGGACCAGACCTTGTCACAAGTGTGACTTTTGTAGATATATCTACGCATCACGTAATATTGCTCTCCCTAATGGACAAGTTTATAATCCAAATTTTCTGTCCGCTTGCCAATCCATTGGCGTGGTCTATCTAATGATATGCAAGTGCAATGCGTTCTATGTGGGGAAGACTAAACGTCCTTTTTTCCATCGAATTAGAGACCACGTCTCCTTGGTCATTAAGAAAAAGATGGAGACCTCCATTAGCCGTCATTTAGGTCTATGTCATCATTTTGATGATAAAAAATGCATTTTTTTCCTCTTGAATACGTCCCCCCAAAAGAAAGAGGTGGAGACTATGACAGGATCCTGCTGCAGTGAGAGACCAGGTGGATTTTTGATTTAAATGCCCTCAAATATCCTGGTTTAAATGATGTTTTAAGCTTTAAGCCCTTTCTATAAAAATCTTTTTTTTTTTTTTTTCTTGCCCACCATTTAAACTACACCTAAATATGTTGTGATTAACTATTATTTTCTGATATTGACTATATATCTATTATATATATTTTTTATAACTACTATATAAGTCACTTCTCAATTTTTGTGCCTTTTGCCTTTCCAGCCCTTCCTCCACTGCTTGTGGTATTCCGACTGCTTTGTGCCCTTTTATGAGGACCGCCTGGGGCTCATGCACCCTAGCTCCACTATTTTCCAGTCCTTTTTTTCCCCCCTCGAAGACTGGGAGGCACCATTGTCCTTCCTTTGTATATCTCCGAGGGCTCTCTTTGTGTCCTGCTCCAGGCACCGGATTTTCCAAAATGGCCGCCACTCAATGAACGCTCCTACGTCATTGATGTCGGCGCCATTTTGCAGCCTGGATACGGTCCTCTTCTTTAGTCCGCAGCGTGACGGCGAGTCAAATGCCATCACGCTGGAGAGGGGTATATAGCGGGGTTTTCCCCACCACCCTCTGTCATTTCCTTCCGACGCCAGGCATATAACGCTGCGGTCCCTTTGGTGGACCACCTTGGTGTCCCTTTCTGCCATCTGTGTCTCCTTCAAACAAGTCTCCAACTCCGCTCCAGCTATAGATTTGTCATTAGCTTTGTTCCTGTTTAGTACCATCATTTTCCTACTGGTGAAAAATTTTTTGTTTTTTTTAAATCTATAGGTCCCCAGCTATGGGAAGTACAGCGCCTTCTTATGCTGTCTGACCCGCAGGACCCACGGTCATTTTTACATCTTGCAAAGTTGCGCTTGCTTCCCGTTGTTTTTAAAGGAACCCTTTACCAAGAGACTATTTGCTTTTAACCATCCTTTGGATGTGACTTTGAAACTTTATTGATTCTACTCACCTGAAGAGGTATTTTGCAATCAATATTTTAATCTTTTACTACCCCAGGGTGGTTCACTACAAGTATTTTTTGTAATACTCACTCTCTGATGTTATTGGTTGACACCAATGTATTTGATTCTTGCTCTTCTCACAGAGAGTTTCATCTACTCTACATACCGAGACCTTTTTTGCCCCTCTCTGCATACCTTGCCAGGGAGTCAGGGCTGGAGGGCATCACCCATTTGTGCACAATTTCGAGTTTCAAATACATATCTACAGTTACTCCCAGTTTTTATAATACTGGTAAGGTGGATTGGTTGTGGTGGTTGGGTGTTTTTTTTTTTTTGACAATATTATTACTATTATTATTGTTTTCAAATCTATTATTATTCTCTTTTGCTCTGCTGACACATTATGCTGCGATATTTATACCCTGCAATGATTTATACCCAAAAATGTATTGTATTGATGTATACCAAATTAATTTAATATGGTTGTTATGTGTATCTTTGGACATGAGTATTTATTGCTTATTTCTCATTCCATAGTTGATCAGATGCCACATTATAACTCCTGAAGAAGCTTTCGAAAGTGAAACATGTCGAGAAAGTCGTATTAAGCTCTGTATCATATTTTTACAAAAATTTTTCTGTAAACATTCATCAGTGTGTTGTCTCATGTCTGTCTTTTTTAAAGATTTATCAATAAAATATATATTTTTTTACTTTGTAAATTTTCATTTTGTCTATTGAGCACCGTAAAAGTCCCTTGGCCTCTCCGTGGCCTCAAGTCCCTCTTTTTTCAATTTGTGTATTGGGATGTGGTGTTCTTGTTTGACTCCTCCCCTCTATCCCTATGAGAAAGTATGTAGTGCCTTAACATTAGCATGGAGAAGGAAGAGGTGGAAGGAGCTGGTAGTGTTGCTAGGTACCCGAGTTTTGGAGACCCAGGCACCAGGACCAAGATTACAGAGTAGTTACATTCCTAGTAGTGTAGGTGTCTGAAGGGCAAGCAGGTTGCAAGCAACAATAGACTGGGGTAGGTAAGTATTTCCTGAATTTGACTAGTAACTTGACCATAACTCACTATGTAGGGCCTCAGCCACTTGACCATCATTCCCTTAATACTTTTTACTCTTCTTACTAGGTCATGATCTTCCACAATGCACTATTGGCAGTATGAGTGCAGATGTAAGGATATGTTTTCAGGGATATACCAGTTGGTGACACTCTTCGCTCCTTCAAGCCAAGTCTATCTGCAGGATCCAAATCCGAATAACTCGATCATTTGACCCACTATACCGGTATACGGTACAAGCCTTTTTGACTCACCGCCAACGGCCTGTGAGTCCACCAATTCTGGTAAGGGCATTTTATGTCTATATGTCGGAGATGATATTATCATGCTGAAAGAAGAGCCTACCCCCATATGCTTAGATGTTCCTGATTGTCTCGTTTTAACACACATGGAGACCAGGAGCACCTAGAGCGACACCTAGACACCGAGACCATCTCATTGTGTAGTGATGGACATTGCTAGTTTACATATCTATCTGTCTGATACACTTATGATGTGTGATAATGCTATCAATCTGCTAGACACACACTGTTAAGCTCACCTTCATTATATTGAGGTGCTTTTTATTTTACATACTTATTTTTCTGATACACTTGTGTTGTGTGATGATGCAATCAATCTGCGAGACACATATTGTATAGCTCAGCCTCATCATATTGATGGTGTTTTTTATTTTTCACACTTGGATTAGATTTCTAATTTTGACTATTCCTATCACAATATATTTATTACATTACGAATGAATACTACGAGATACATGTAGTTTTATTCTACTTTCAACACCCCATACATTCACTTTCCTATCTAGGTATCCACCTATTTCTTTTTGTCTCTGGGGGAAACCTCTGGGTACATATCCCTTGGGAATACCTTGGGTTCAACACTATTTTTTTGGGTAATATACCCCCTTTCTTATTTTTTCATATTTATTATCACCATTTTTTGTGTTTTGTGATGTGTTCACCAACACCTTTCTAGCGCCACACTTTGCCGTTTTTAGTATGAGTGCAGATGTTGCATTGTTTGAAGGATCTGGAGCAAATCAAGATGACTGCCACTGCTTTACAGCTAATGCCCCATACACACGATTGGAAATGCCACCAGCAAAACTCTGATGAGAGGTTTTGGTCGGAAAATGTGACCGTGTGTATGCTCCATCAGACTTTTGCTGGCGGAATTCCAGCCAGCAAAAAATTGAGAGCAGGTTCTCTATTTTTTCGGTCAGAAAAAGTTCCTATCCGAAAATGCGTTTGTCTGTATGCAATTCGGACGGGCAAAAAATCACGCATGCTCGGAAACAATTCGACGCATGCTCAGAAGCATTGAACTTCATTTTCTCAGCTTGTCGTAGTGTTGTACGTCACTGCATTCTTGACGACCAAAAGTTCAGAGAACTTTTGTGTGACCGTGTGTATGCAAGACAAGCTTGAGCATAATCCCGTTGAAAAAGCCATCATACCTTTTTCCGACCAAAATTCCGATCGTGTGTACGCGGCATAAGAATCCAAAATTTTGTGGACATGCTTGCCAAATTTTAATTTCCTCTTGCCTGGTCTGAAGCTTATTGTTCCACTTATTGGCTCCCGTTTGCCCTTTTTTTTTTTTTTAATTATTTATTTATATTAGAAAACCGGATCACCGGGACACACAACAAAAGTATGGCTACAGTCAACATAGGTACATACAGAAATATAAAAAATAATATATATCGTACACTGACAGAAATGAAAGATCTGACATCTCTTTTCCATAATTTGGGAGGAATACAAACAAATTACAGGGTCAATAACGTGCAGATTAAATTACTACCTAGTTTCTGACCTGTTTTCCATGTAGTGGCATAAAACTATGAAACCATCTATCATGTAGTTTCTGTTAGTCTTCTGGCTGTCAGTGTGTCTTGCATGTGTCTTCAGCACCGCGGTGTAACTTAATCCCGGGTCAAGCGGCTTCCTATTTATTTTATTATTACGAAAGGAAGAACCAAGAAAGAGAAAGAGCCACTAGTGTGATGAAGAATAGGTTAGAAAAAGTGATATGGAAAAGGACAAGGTTAGAAGGGAGGAGAGATGGGGGAAGGGGGGGGGTGCACGTTTGGGAGGAGGGAGGAGGGGTGGGTTGGGGATTCGGATAGTGATTGGTAAGTATGTGTGTTTGCCTGTATCTACTCGCAGTTAAACCTGGGAGCTGAGTGTATGTTAAATTCATCTACCTTGGAGTGCCTGGCCTTCTTCTGAGTACTTAAACATATTCCACAATTGCCAAGTTTTGGAGTATATTTCCTGTCTGTTTTGGCTTGTGAGAATTAAGTCCTCCATCTGATTTATTTCTTCTACTCTTTGGAGCCATAGAGCTATGGTAGGCGGTTGGGTGGATTTCCAAAGGGTTGGGATGCAAGTTTTCGCCGCATCCAGTAAGTGTCTTACCACCGATTTCTTGTATACCCGTGCTGGGGTGTCATTGGCGTGTAACAGGAAGTACGCTGGGTCATCTGGTACTACACGGTCTGTGAATCTCTGCGTTAATTGGCGGACTTCTCTCCAGAAGTTCTGGATCCTAGGGCAGGACCAGAAAATATGGAGGAGTGTGCCCCTTCCCTCCTGGCATCTCCAGCAGACATCCGGTGTCGAGGGGTATATTCTGTTGAGCAGAGCCGGTGTTCTGTACCAATGAGTAAGGATTTTAAAATTTGTTTCTTGAATTTTGGTGCATAGAGAAGATTTGTGGGTGAACTGTAGGATGTGTTGAGTTTTGTTAGTGGTGAACTGGTAATTTAGGTCTTTTTCCCATTTGGAGAGGCCCTGTGGTTTATAATCTCCTGTTGGAGTGATTAACATGCTATAGGTTAGAGAAAGTGTGTGTATCAAGGGTTCCGTTCCTGAGCATAGGTCTTCCATGGGCGTGAGGGTTTGATCGGTAACATTGGGTGGTGGCATACTACCGAGGAAATGGTGGAGCTGTAGCGATCGCAGAAAATCTAGACGGAACTGTCCTTCATGGTCGGACAACTCTGTGATAGTCTTCCACCTCCCCCCAACACTGAAATGCGAGGCTTGGTATATCCCCACTTCCCTTAACTCCCTAAATCTTCCTTCCTCCAATCCTGGTTCGAATAAGGGGTTCCCTAAAATGGGCCTGAGTGGTGAGTTATGGGTAAAGAGGGGGGACGAGTCTATCAGGTGTGCACAGACCCGTGCCGTGTTGCCTATTAACGGGTGGCGTTTGAGGTCTGTAGGGAGTGTCGTGTAACACCATGGAATCCTGTGTATAGGGAATGTGCTTTGTGCCTGTTCAAGTTGTGTCCAAAGTTTGGTGGTTGTATGTCTGCACCAGTCGATGAGCCTACTCAGATGTGTAGCTCTATAGTAGGATTGGAGTTCAGGCATTGCCAGTCCTCCGTATCGTTTGGGCAATGAGAGGATCTTCCTGTGTAGTCGTGGTTTTTTCCCTGCCCAAAGGAATTTGATAAATATTGCTCGTATTTGGTTGAAGTAGTCAGCGGGTATGTGTATTGGAATAGTCTGCAGAAGGTACAAAAATTTGGGTAAAATTGTCATCTTGAGAATGTTGCAACGCCCAAACCAGGAGTGGAGACCTCCATTCCATTTATCTAACATTTGTTGGACTTTTTTTAATAGGGGTGGGAAGTTAAGCTTAAACAGTTGGGAGAATGTCGGGGGTATGTGTGTGCCTAGGTATCTCAGTGCTGTAGTGGTCCATTTCAAGTGGAAACTATTTTGGAGTTGTGTGAGATGTGGTTGTGGGATTCCCAGGCCCATCGCTTCGGACTTACTAAAGTTAATTTTCAGATTAGCTAGTTGGCCATAGATGTGGAATTCTTTCATAAGGTTGGGGAGAGAAATGGTTGGGTTCGTGAGGGAGAACATCAGGTCGTCAGCGTATGCCGATACCTTGAATTGCTTTTTATTTACTTCTATTCCTGTGATGTCTGGGTTCAATCTAATGTGGCATAGGAAAGGTTCCAGGGATAACGCGAAAAGCAGTGGTGACAGGGGGCAACCTTGACGGGTCCCATTAGTAATTGGGAAGGCTTCGGATAGTACGCCGTTCGCTCTTACTCTGGCCGATGGGTCTGTGTAAACTGCAGAGATCCAGTGTAGCATTTTGTCACCTAGTCCTATGTGTTTCAGCGTTGCAAACATAAACCTCCAGCTGACCCGGTCGAACGCCTTCTCGGCGTCCGTTCCTAGTAAGATGCATGGGGATTTGGTGTTGTTAGCTATATGAAGAAGGTTGAGGACCTTGATCGTGTTGTCCCTAGCTTCCCTAGTTGGGACGAAACCTACTTGGTCTAGGTGAATTAGTGAGGTAAGATGTTGTTGCAACCTAATGGAGATGATCTTCGTGAAAAGTTTTAGGTCCGAATTTAAGAGAGAGATAGGGCGGTAAGAGCCGCAATGGCTTGGATCTTTACCCTCTTTTGGTATAACGGAGATTTGTGCTTGTAGTGTGGATTTGTGAAACTTTCCCCCAGAGCCTAGATTGTTATAGAGTCTAATCAGGTGTTGTCCTAGGGATGGGAGAAAGGTCTTGTAATAGGGTATTGTAAGCCCATCCGGGCCTGGCGCTTTACCCGATTTAGAATTTTTTAAAGCAAGTTGTAGTTCGCTTAGCGTGATAGGGTCTTCTAGTATGGATTTTGCGTCATCCGGGAGGGTCGGCATCAGGGAGGATGATATGTACTCTGTCATTTTTTCAGGGGTAGCTTGTGTCTCTTTTAGATTGTATAGGGATGAATAGAAGGCGCTAAACTCCTGCACAATCTGTTGTGGTAAAGAGGCTTTCTGGCGTGTAGGAGATATAATATGGGGTATGTATGAAGCTATTTTCTGCTCTCTTAGTGATTGAGCTAACAGTCGCCCACATTTGTTACCTGATTCGTAATGTTTTCTTTTGCTAATTTGTATCGCCGCTTTCGCTTTATAGCGCAGTAGGTCGGTGATCTGTGTACGGGTCGTGTCTAACTCTATTTCCAGTTGTTTAGTGGGTGTCTGTTTATGACGTACTTCTAGTGTTTCTAATTTTTTAAGTAAAGTATTCAATTGTGCGATTCTTTGTCGTTTAAGTCGTGAGCCATGTTTGATGAGTATCCCTCTGACAACGGCCTTGTGTGCCTCCCACACTAGTCCTATGTCACAGTCAGGGGTAGAATTAGAGGTGAAATAGTGTCCTATCTCTCTAGTTATCTCGGCCAGAACTTCTGGGTCTTTCAATAGACCCTCGTTCAGTCTCCACGGTGGTTTCTGTGTCGACCTCATGTCTGGGAGAACATACCGCAATGTGATCGGGGCATGGTCAGACCATGTGATTGAACCTATAGTGGTCTCTCTAACCGCTTGTAAATCTCTGTGGGGGATCAGGAAGTAATCGATTCTGGAGTACGTCTGATGTGGTTTGGAAAAGAAAGTGAAATCCTTTTCCCCCGGATGGAGCAGGCGCCAGGCATCGATCAGTTGTGAATTGTGTAACGTCGTAGCGATACGTTTACGTAGATCCCTCGAGGTCGAGGAGGTTCCAGTGGAAGTATCCTCCGTAGGGGTTAGGGGAACTTTAAAGTCTCCTCCCAGGATCAGGTGTCCGTCTGAGAATTGTGATAGTAGGTCCAGGTGACGTTTAAGGAATCTGTCTTGTTGTGTGTTGGGGACGTACAGGTTAGCTAGAGTTACTTTTGTGTCCCCTATCTTCCCCTTTACGAAGACGAATCTACCTTCTCTATCATACTTTACTTCCGTAAGTGACCATGGTATTTTAGATGAGATTAGGATAGAGACCCCTCTGGACTTAGCCTCTGTGTACCTGGAGTGGTATACCTCTGGAAAAAATCTATTCTGTAGTGTTGGTAGAGCACCCTCCCTGAAGTTGGTCTCCTGCAGAAAAACAATGTCCGCTCCCATGCGTCTCATGTCATTGGTTAGCATGCGTCTTTTCTCAGGCGTGTTGAGGCCCTTTACGTTAAGAGAAATTATGTTTATGGAGGTCATGGTTGTGGATGGTGGGTTTACTGTTGATTGAAGATTAGTCCCAGGGAGGGGGTAAGGAATTGAAGGGGGGGGGGGCTAGCAAGGGATGGGTAGGGAGGGTAAGAAGCAGGTCAAGTAGAAGAAGATAGATGAACTCAAGAGAGAGTAAATGAGAAAATAAAGAGGCTGTCACTAGATAGTGCAGCTTAGTGCAGTTACTAAATTAGCCAATAAGGCTATTACGCTCCCCGGACAAATTACCGGGAATGGAGCGCTGTCCTATGTGGGACGGTGGAAAGACAGGGCCAGGGAGTGAGCCCCCGAACCTCTCCCTCCACCCCCGGCCAACTATGATTTCAATACGTGTACACTCAGTGTCATTAGCATTAGCATAACAGGTTGAGAAGTTGTAGCACTCTAGACACGTTAGCATTCTACATGCTACCTTTAAAGAACGTGGTAAAACCAAAGGCACAAAAAGGAAAAAAAAAAAAAAACTGATACAAGGGTGGGGCTCTCCTACCTAGAGCCCAACGAACACATTTGTGTAAACATAATAACTCGGCAAGTGCAATAACGTAAAGTCCTATTTTCCTCCCCATCCAGTGACATATAAAGTGGTTGAGCCGCATGGAATGTACTAAGAGCAAGAGTAAACTGTATAGTAAGGAGAACATTCAACCTAGGCTCAACAGTTTCAAGTACAGGATGAGACCTCAGGATTATTAGTGTTCAATACCGCACAAGGCCTTAACGAAGTGGTCAAACATTTTCCGTGGTCAAAAACCCCTTTTACTGGCTAACCTATGGTGGGTCCCCTCCTCCCCCCATGGCTTGAGTGACCGATCTTTAAGAACGGCTTGTGCCCTGGCAGTATGATAAATGACAGTAACTGCAGTAAGAGTCTGGGACATCACGCCATGTGTGGCTTCTGTCACCCCAGTAGTTCCATGGAACGCTTGTCTCCAACCGTGAGGTGTGTGGCGGTGAGTATCGGTGCAGGTTCATCTCCTGCCGTTCCCATGTAACTCAACCTCCTGCATCCGTTTAGTTCGCAAGGTTCCGCAGGTATGCGGGGGAGGACCAAATACTATGGACAGGAGAGGTCGGTACCGTGCCATAGACCGAACAAGTTCAGGTGTGGCTTAAGTCATGGAAAGGGGTACATGCCATTAGGCACTAGGCCTTTGTCTTCCCTCTAGAGTGACAAGGGATCATCTAGATCTCGTCGCCGACCATCCCCAAGCCCGGTGTACTTCTTGAGGCTGGAGGGAGGGAGGGGAGGTTAGGTAGGGGGAGATTAGGGTAAGGTTTGTCCAATTCCCTCTCTCTCTTAGCGGCAGGGGTGACCAAGCAACCGTTCCCTGTGTGCGGGGGCTAAGTTCCTTGCGGTCTGTCCTGAATTGAGTAGGGCTGGATAGGGGGAGGGGTGGCCATAGGCCTACTCACGCGGTTCTCCCTCTGATGCCGTCCTGCGTCTTCTTCTGTTTCTTTGGTGGCGAGGAGGGAGGGGTCCGTGCTGTCTCAGGGGTCCCGATCGTCCTTGTGGACGTGGCAGGAACTGGAGCCAGTCAGGTACTTGGATCGGTTCTGCATCCATGAATCTGAAGAGCACTGGTAGGTCTGCGATCCTGTGTCATTGCGGAACGTTACTGACAGCGGGTATCCCCATCTGTCACGGACCTGGCCGGAGCAGAGGCTGTTGGAGAGGACTGTGTGCGGGCCTGTTGCCCACCGATTATGGGCCCTAGCATTTGAGGTGAATGAGAAATCCAGTCTGAACTGTATTAATCGGACTCAGTCATGTATATATTGTATGGGGACTCCTTACTGTAGATTTGTGTCCCTGAAGAGGGAGGGGGGATTCCTCCAGCAGCCCCCTGCTGATAAGACTGATTCATTCTGCTGGGACACATCCTGTGAGGAGATGCTGGTGTTATCAACATGTGTTTATGTTAATTGAGAGAGCTGATCACATTAGCCACCAGCACTGGCTAATAGACGAATGGTCTAGGCTGAGGAGGGGGGAGATTGTTGTTTGTATTGTTAATTGTAATTAGCTCCAGCTATTGTGTTTATATTAATGTGTGAAGCTCGGTGCCCACAAGACTGTCATCTGGTCTGGGTACATTTTGTAGTAAATTAGCTCATGTTAATTAGGTTAGCTTTGAGTCATCCCTGCTGTATAAAGGTCTGTGAGATCTCAAAATAAAAGTGAGTTCTGATGTACTCCAAGACTGGTGTTGTCTAGTTCTTGGGGTTCCTATAGCCAGATCCATTGGACTCGTGTTCCAGAACTTAGGAAGCGGTATATGACAGAAGCACTCAAGCGGAGTGTGGGGCGTTTCGTGACATTGGTGGCAAGCAGCGGGAAAGCTTCCTGAAGTCTGAAGTCTGGGACATCCAAACCTCCAACTGGATCCAAGATCAGCATAGCAGACTTCAGTCACCCCAGCGGAGATATGGACCTGGCATCAGAATTTCCGGGGCTGCTGCGGATCATCCTTTCAACGTACACCAGGACTGTGTCTGAGGATGAATACCTGGAGCTCAGGCAGCTGATTCGGGTGGAGCTCTGGATTGCAGCCCTCCGTCTCGCTGGTATAAAACAGGGCAAGTGCTTTCCAACCCAAGAGCAACGGGCCAGTGACCAACGGGCATTGCGGATGGCATTCCTGGGAGAGCAGCCCCAGGAGCAATGGGTGACTGAGTTGGACAGGTTGGTCCAGCAGGAGATAGAGCTGGACAATCGTTATCGGGCTCTGCAATGGCTCGCAGAGGAGGGATATTTAGGGGAGACAACAGAATGCTCTCCGGAGGGATATGACTTTGGCGGCCCTGGATTGCTGTGGGAGAACCTTACAGATCTTTTTATGTTTGGCGATGAGGGGGAACCTGACCTTGAGGACATGAGGGACTATAGAGAGTCTATGCTCGGTCTTGCAGGGGTCTCAGAGCTCAAACCTGATCTGGACCATTTGCTAAGGAAGGAACAGCATCTGGAAAGGGCATACAGGAAACTGCTAGAACAAGTTCAGCAGCATGCCAGAGAATCGGCAGTGGAAAATCCGGAGATTGCCGTCCCCAAACCTGAAGTGCTGACAACAGGGCAGAGCTCTGCTAACCTCTGTCCAGAAATGATAACATCTTCTGGGTTCCATGGACAGGAGATGGTGAACCTCTATTCCCAGACATCAGTTGCAGAGACATGGGATTTGATAGACTTTTCTGCTGAGGAAGAACAACCTGATGAGCCTCCAGCAGAAGAGCTGCTATCAGGGCCAAAGTTCACTGTGTTCTGCCCAGCACCAACAGTGGCTTCGGCCTTCCTGAGAGAAGAGGTAGTCGGCCTTTCTCCCACAACACTGACAGGGACATGTGATTTTCTGCCAACAGCATCTATGGAGTTAAAACAAACTTCTCCAGCTGAAGATCTGTTAACTGAACAGAGGGTCCAAGACCTCTGTCCCACACTTTTACCACTTCCAGAGACTGGGGATTTAATAGACATTTCTGTAGAGGAGGAACCACCTAGCAAACCCCCAGCAGAAGTGCTGGCAACTGGACAGAGGGTCCAAGACCTCTGCCCCACACCTGCAGCAATTGTGGAGGCTCAGGGTGAGAAGATGGCAATCACTTCCCAGCAGCAGATACAGGGGGAGAAGGGAGCGGAGGTGTGTGTTGTCCCTCCCCAACAGTTGGCCAGGGTGGAGGAAGTGGGCTTTCCTCCCCAGCAAAGATCCGTGTACCTGGGAGACAGTACCATCGACATGTCGTCCCAGCAGCCAGATGAGGGAATGGAAAAGGAAGCAGCCGGCTCACCTCCCCAATGGCAGCTACACAGTTTGGGAGTGGAGGAAGCCAGCCGCCTGCCCCAACAGTGAGCCGGAGCAGAGGATGCGGAGTCCCCAGCAGAAGTGCTGGCAACAGGGCAGAGTGCTACCAACCTCTGCCCAGCACCGGCAACAACTACAGAGTTCCAGGGAGGCGGGGCAGTCGGCCTCCCTCTCCAACAGTTAGCCGGAACAGATGGTGTGGGGTTTCCAGCAGAAGGGCTGGCAACAGGGCCGAGGACTGCTGGACTCTGCCCTCAACTAACAGAGGATGGATTTCCTGTGAAGGTGGATGGGACTTCAGTCTCCACCTGTATACCCCAGGGATGCTGGGCAGTGGGCCCCAATCCCCAACAGCATGACGGAGTGAGCCCAGACACCCTGTCTTCTCTCCAGCGGCAGAAAGGATTCCAGGGAGAAGGGCCAGTCCAGGCCTCTCCCCAGCGGCAGATATGTTCTCTGAGAGAGGCAGAGGTTGGCTGGGTGAGTGATACTCTGTTTGGAATAATTTATTTGGGGTACTGTGTGGGTACAGGCAGTAGAGGACTGGAACTATGGACTAACTTCGGAGTCAACCCGTCTGGGGTCTCCTCCTGTGTTAGTCTCCTGCCAAAAGGGGAGAAATGTCACGGACCTGGCCGGAGCAGAGGCTGTTGGAGAGGACTGTGTGCGGGCCTGTTGCCCACCGATTATGGGCCCTAGCATTTGAGGTGAATGAGAAATCCAGTCTGAACTGTATTAATCGGACTCAGTCATGTATATATTGTATGGGGACTCCTTACTGTAGATTTGTGTCCCTGAAGAGGGAGGGGGGATTCCTCCAGCAGCCCCCTGCTGATAAGACTGATTCATTCTGCTGGGACACATCCTGTGAGGAGATGCTGGTGTTATCAACATGTGTTTATGTTAATTGAGAGAGCTGATCACATTAGCCACCAGCACTGGCTAATAGACGAATGGTCTAGGCTGAGGAGGGGGGAGATTGTTGTTTGTATTGTTAATTGTAATTAGCTCCAGCTATTGTGTTTATATTAATGTGTGAAGCTCGGTGCCCACAAGACTGTCATCTGGTCTGGGTACATTTTGTAGTAAATTAGCTCATGTTAATTAGGTTAGCTTTGAGTCATCCCTGCTGTATAAAGGTCTGTGAGATCTCAAAATAAAAGTGAGTTCTGATGTACTCCAAGACTGGTGTTGTCTAGTTCTTGGGGTTCCTATAGCCAGATCCATTGGACTCGTGTTCCAGAACTTAGGAAGCGGTATATGACGGAAGCACTCAAGCGGAGTGTGGGACGTTCCGTGACACCATCTGTATGACAGGCCTTTTTGAAAGGCAAGTTCCAGTAGAGGACAGAGGAGGGCTCTGCGTTTCAGTGTGGCCCTCGATAAGTCTGGGAGTATTCTGGCCTGTTTGCCTCTCACTTCCACTTCACCATATTCCCAGGCACGGCGGAGGATAGTCTCCTTTTGAGTGTAGCGGTGCAGTCTGCATACCACATCCCGCGGTCTGCTCGGGTCTTCAGACCTGGGCCCAAGGGCTCTATGCACTCTGTCCAATTCGATGTTGAGTTCAGGGTTATCCAGCACTGTACGGAATATGTCCTTGACCGTCTCTCCTAGGTTCTCCGCAGTTGTTTCTTCTGGAATCCCCCGGAGCCGCAGATTGTTCCTGCGGCTCCGGTCCTCGATGTCTTCCAGGTGTAGCTGCAAGGCGACGGCGGAGTCACGATGATGATCCCTTTCCCGCTCGAGCGCTGCGACTCTCCCTTCCAAGGAGGACACCGATGTTTCCCCTGTGGTCATTCGTTCAGCCAGCGTAGCCACCTCGCCCCTTACTTCTTGTATATCCCTCCGGTGTGTCTCCTCCAGCTTGAGGATAAGCGCCTCAATGTCGGAGCGGGTGGGGAGGGCCTGAAGCAGGGCCCGAATGTCCTGCTCGAGCATGATGGGCTCCGGAGATCGTGGGGATGCCATTGTGCCCCTCGTAGAGCCTCCGTTATCTTCCGGGGAGTTGTTAACAGCGTCCCGGGGACAGGATACTGCTGGGGGATGTCCGCTCTGTCTGGAGGTTTTTACCTGCTCACCGCGTGGTAGGCCTCGCAGCGCCGCTACGGTGGCTCCCGGAGATGTGCCTTGTAATTGCTGAAAATAGTGGCGGATCTCTCCTGGGCTCCTTCCAACAGGTGTACCCCGGGTTGATGCTCTTATCCTATGCCGTTTAGTTGGTAGCATGCCTCTAGTGATGTGAATTTAGCCGGGGTTTTCGGGACAGGCCGGGAGCTCAGGAGAAAAGCAGCCTCACTCAGCCATGTCCGGGCCACGCCCCCCGCTTTGCCCTTTTAATATTTACCATATTTTTATGACTTTGAAATGTGAAAGTTTAGGGACAGAACTCAGTGTTTTTCCACTCCACTCCTCTAGGTGCACCACCAGGTCCTGTTTTCTGTATTTTCCTAAGTCTAAAAATGACTGTGCGAATTACTAACAGTGAAAATGACAACATCACCTGTGCCAAATTCTACAAATTTAGAAAACATGACCTGGGTTTGCATCTTGAGGGGGAGAGTTGGGAAATACTGCCCTAACTAATGTGAATTGTAATGTTTTTGTGTTTTTGAGAATATAAAACCCCAAATTTGAAGGTGCCCCCAAATTGGGCCTTAACATTCTTATTGCTCTCATGATCCCATGTCTAAAATGTGTGTATTTCCATACATCTAGATTGCTAGATGCCCCTAAACACACAGTATGTCAACATGTGCTATCTACCATCACTGGTTATCAATGGATGCGTTTTGGGGGTGCAACCCCTTCCTCATAATTAGGGATGAGCTTCGAGTTCGAGTCGAACATCGGCTGTTCGCCGATGTTCGCCGGGGACATGATGGGACTTCCCTGTGGCATTCCCCGTGATGCCACAGGAAAGTCCCGTCAAGTCACCGTGCATCAGAGGGGGGCGGGGTCAACGGGTGGCCCCGCCCCCCGTTATTTAAGAACCGTCATAAGAGGAGAAGCGTCACACAGCAGGAGCCTCCCTCCATGCCAGCATGGATGCGGAGCAGCCCGAAAAGAAGATGAAGAGAAGAAGATGAAGAGAAGAGTGGGAACCTCCCTCCATGCCATGGATGCAGAGCGGCCCGAGGAGAAGAAGGGAAGAAGACGCCGCGGAGGAGATGCTGGACGAGAACACCGGAGGAAGAACCAGAAGAACCAGCAGGAGAAAGATAGAAGATAGAAGAAAGAAGAAGCATTTAAATAAAAGAATTATCAAAAACTGTCTCTTGTCATTTTTAACATTTTTGACAGTTTTTTTGTGAAATGGTAGGGGTACTTTTGTACCCCCTTACCATTTCACACAGGGGGGGCGGGATCTGGGGGTCCCCTTGTTAGAGGCGGCTTCCAGATTCCGATAAGCCCCCTGCCCGCAGACCCCCACAACCACCGGCCAGGGTTGTGGGGATGAGGCCCTTGTCCTCATCAATATGGGGACAAGGTGTTTTGGGGGCTACCCCAAAGCACCCTCCCAATGTTGAGGGCACGTGGCCTGGTACAGTTCAGGAGGGGGGGGGTGCTCTCTCATCCCCCCTCTTTTCCTACAGCCTGCCAGGTTGCGTGCTAGGATAAGGGTCTGGTATGGATTTTTGGGGGGACCCCACGCCGTTTTTTTTTTAAATTTTGGCGTGAGGTTCCCCTTAATATCCATACCAGACCTGAAGGGCCTGGTAAGGAATTTAGGGGGACCCCCCACGTCATTTTTTTTTTAAATTTTGGTTCGGGGTTCCCCTGTGGGGAATTCCCATGCCGTTTTTATCAATGAACTTCTATGTGTATTGTCGGACCGACAATGCATTAATAGCCTCGAGTAGCTTTAAATGACTTTTTTTCCTTTGAAATGTCATTTTGCTGTCAGACTGTTCTAAACACGGGAAACATGCGCCCCTTTACAGGCATACTATAGACTCCCCCCAGGTACAAAATTTAAAGGGATATTACACTTTTATTGTTTTACTTTAAGCATTATTAAAACACTGCTCCCGAAAAAATGGCCTTTTTTAAAACTTTTTTTTGCATTGATCCATGTCCCCTGGGGCAGGACCCAGGTCCCCAAATACTTTTTTATGCCAATAACTTGCATATAAGCCTTTAAAATTAGCACTTTTGATTATTCATGTTTGTGTCCCATAGACTTTAACGGTGTTCGCGTGTTCGAACGAATCTTTTGCCTGTTCGCATGTTCTGGTGCGAACCGAACAGGGGGGTGTTCGGCTCATCCCTACTCATAACTAAAGTAGCTCAGAGGTAGGGGTTGCATCCCCGAAACACGTCCATTGATATACCCCGTGATGGGAGATAGCACATGTTGACACACTGTGTGTTTTGTGGGTTTAGAAAAAAAGATGTTTGTAACTACACACATTTTTTGGCATGGGATCATAAGGGACATTTAATTGTTATGCCTCTACGTGTACATAGCTTCAAATTTGGGCTTTTAGAGGGGTGAGCTCACCCCATCTGAGGAAGGCAACAACCACACAGTCTTGGGATACTAATGCCTCATTTGGCCTTCACTTTACCAAACTCAAACTTTGTAAGTTCCTGAGTTTGGTATGTATATCTAATGTTTTAGAACATGCCTGTTTAGCCACAAAAAAGAGAAATAATGCAAAACATACATGTTATACACCAGGATGTTGTTGTTTTTTAAAACCTTAAAATGCACAATGTGAATGTGCTTGGAGTAAAATGTTTTTTACTAAACAATGTGTTGCTTATTATTTCAATGCTCAATACCGGTGTATTTGATAAGTTGTTGTAGTTACAGTGACAATGTGCTCTTAAATGTGGCCAACTCCTGCAATTTTTAGGCCTCAAAAAAATTAAAGGCGTTGAAAAGGCATAATGTTTTTGAACTTCATGCATTAGATCCATTAAGAACAAAAACATTGTGTGTGTGTAGCAGACCCACAGCACACCTCATGTAGCAAATAAGGTACATTTGCACTATTGTAGCAAGTGGCCAAAATAAAGCCCATTTGTGAACATATTAGATAAGAAACACAGACAAATGAAATTCAGTTCAAAGGAAATATGAGGTTATGATCTCAAAAAAAGATGAGACATGATCAGCTACAATTTGCTGCCAAGCCACTGCCCCAAGAAAATAATCAAGGTATTTCTGCTGTAAATCTCTGGCAATCCTTGTAACACTAATGAGTCACATGACACCGGGGAGGGAAAATGGCTAATTGGGCCCAATTTGGACATCTCACTCCCATTTCACTTAGGGCTGTACTCACTTTTGCTGCCAGCAGTTTAGACATTAATGGCTGTGTGTTGTGTTATTTTGAAGGGACAGCAAACTTACACTGTTATACAAGCTGTACACTTACTGGTTTACATTGTAGCAAAGTGTCACTTCTTCAGTGTTGTCATATGAAAAGGTTTAATAAAATATTTACAAAAATGTGAGGGGTGTACTCACTTTTGTGAGATACTGTATATATATATATAGCTATAGTTATAGTTAAATTAATAAGCACTTAAAACAGTATTAAAGGGGTTGTAAAGGTAAAAGTTTTTTCACCTTAACGCATTCTATGGATTAAGGTGAAAAAACATCTGACAATACCGGCCTCCCCAGCCCCCCTGTTTTACTTACCTGACCCCTCAAAAGTCCCGCACTCGCCCCCGGCATCCTCTTCACCGCTCAGCCTGGCCATTGATTGGTTACCGTGGATGGATTGAAAGCAGCGCAGCCATTGGCTCACGCTGCTGTCAATCACATCCAATGACGCGGCGCTTGGGGGTCGGGGCCAAGTGATACAGTGAGCAGCTATGGCCACCGGCTGTATCACGGGAGCGTGCCCACAAGCACTCAACACTATGGGAGGGAGCTCGCATGAAGGTGTTGAGTCCTTGTGGGGGGGGGAGCCGAGACAGCCGCCAGCCGCTGAGGGACCCCAGAAGACCAGGTTCGGGGCCACTCTGTGCAAAACGAGCTGCACAGTGGAGGTAAGTATAACATGTTTGTTATTTTAAAAAAATATATATATCTTTAGTGATCCTTTAAACCCAAAAGCAAACATTTATTATATTGCAGCTTACCAGTACTTAGATGTGGTGGCTTTATTTGTTTCCTTTTTTTGGCTTAATTCTCTTATTTACATCTGGTGACACAGCCAGCAAGTCTATTGCAGTTACAAGGATGAGACAGACCATTTACCACTAGCGGGCTGCCTAAAATGATTAGCTTTTATTTATTTAAGTAAAACCCATATCCCAAAAGGAAAAAACTGTTTGCTGTAAATGATTATAAAGTATTAGCTAAAGTATAAAAAGATATAATATTATACGCCAGTGCTGGGACTTCCACAAACGAATGCAGCTGTATCCCAATGCACCATGGGCATTAGGAATATATGCAGAAAATCACTATACAGTGCTACTATTTGTGTCACCTATTCCAATAATTGCATTAAAAAACATAGAAATTCAAAATATAACAATGCTGGAAATCACTGAAGTAGACACCGCAACTCCTGTGATCCCCACTTGCTTCTGAGTCCCGTGCTGAGTGACTTCCCTGATGCATTCTGAATACCGGAGGTCGGCTGTTCAGCATGGGCACCATTCAGTAAATGCTTTGAATTTTATGAATGAATGCAAAGTGCTTTCTGAATGGACAAGGTGGAAAGCGTGAAGGCACAACCCTGCCTCTCCATTTTATGCATTCAGAGAACGCTTTGCATTCATTCAAAAATATCAAAGCATTCTCTTAAAGGGGTTGTAAAGTCAGAAAGATTTTTATCTTAATGCATTCTATGCATTAAGATAAAAATCCTTCTGTGTGCAGCAGCCCCACCTTTAGCTCCCCAATACTTACCTGAGCCCCATCTCTGTCCAGCGATGTCCACGAGTGTCTCGGTCATCCGAGACTCTCCCTCCTGATTGGCTGAGACATAGCAGTGGCACCACTGGCTCCCGCTGCTGTCAGTCAAAGTCAGCTAGCCAATCAGGAGAGAGAGGGGGCCAGGCTGGCCTGTTGCAGTGTAATTGCACAAAGCAGCCCAGATCCACCTCTTCTTGGGTCCTTCTTCTGTGCTCCTGGCCCATCCCTCCTGTCGAGTGCCCCCACAGCAAGCAGCTTGCTATGGGGGCACTCGAGCTGAGTCACAGCTCCCTGTGTCCATTCAGCTAGGAGCCCCACCCCAGCCCCGCCCCTCATCCCTGATTGGCTAGCTGACTTTGATTGACAGCAGCGGGAGCCAATGGCGCTGCTGCTTTGTCTCAGGAAGGAGATTCTTGGACAGCTAAGACACTCATGGATATCGCTGGACAGAGAGGGACCTCAGGTAAGTGTTTGGGGAGGCTGCTTCACACAGAAGGTTTTGTATCTTAATGCATAGAAGGCATTAAGATGAAAAAACCTTCTGCCTTTACAACTCCTTTAAGAACTGTCCAACAGGAATATCCCGTATAGCACTGGCGTCTGGTGTTTTTTTGTTTGGGGGGGCGGAAACCCCCCTGTGGCACCTCGCCCCCCAGCACCTCACCTCCCACTGTTTGCCGGTCCACTCACACCTACCCAATTGGCTGGGATCATCGGGCAGGAGGAGACAGGCTGCAGCAGGATGGCGTCTTCCTTGAAGATCACGGAGTGCCTCTCCTCCCCTTCTCCTAGGCATCCAATCAGATCACCTAAGCTTTCAGCCAATCAGGAACCGCGTAACATACTCACACTTCCTAAATTGGTGCAGAGGCGCTTCAGTGTTAGAAAAGAAAATATTCATTTGCTTTTCTAACACATCTGGGTGGACTGTGAGCACAATGCTTTGCGCTCCAAGTCCATCTTTTTTTAATCAAGTCCTTCAGAAAAAACACCTCCGCCGCTGTAATTCATGCGCCCGGCTTCCGAAAAGGGGCCAGACACTTGAATAGGGGGTGGCAGCAGGGGCCATGGATAGATTCATGCTATGCATGAATCTACCCATTATACATAGAGGGGGTGGCTGGAGAGAGGGGGTGGTGCCTGTGCGCCCTTAATGCACGGACGGCCACTACCGTATAGTATTCCTGGGATGTGCTGAATATGCTTGTAACAGACTGTTCCCTGACATAGGGTTTCCTAATTAGCTCAGCGCCCACTAAACCACTATCATTTCAATCAATCAATCAATTCCACATCTAGAAAAGATATACAAGTCTCACTCCATTGTCCAGTAAACAAAACAATTTATTGTTCAAATACAACAAAAATAAAAGATTCTAAATCACTTAAGCCTTTTTGAGAAACAAAAATCAAATCATCAATGTACCGTAAATATATAAGTATGTATGATTTGAAGGGGCTTCTACCTTTCTAGATGTGGGACTGCTCCCACCACCCCATAAAGAGGTTAACAAGTGAGCGAAAAAAGATTGCCCCCATTGCAGCCCCACACTACTGGGGGTAATGAATGTCATGAAACGAAAATAAATTATACATCAATAGATATTGTAAAATATGAATAAATGAAGAACAACATTCAATAGAATATTCTGTATTCCACTTCTATAAATACCACACTACTTCCAGAACCAAAGTGTTCAGTTGAAGAATAAAGATTGGCAACATCACAAGTAATCACAGTTGAATCATGCTCCCACACTACCTCATTCCTGATTTTTAAAAGTTGTGTGGTATATTTAAGGTAACCAACCAAACAGAAACAAAAAATGTATACACACCCAAATGGATATATCCTCCAATTTATTAAACAGCAGAAGGATATAAAACGGCACATATGCAAAATAGCAAAAATACCAGGCCCAGCTAATCCCACCTCCCCCCCTACCACACAGTTCCCCCGTACACCCACCCACCAATTCCTCTACCCCCTAAACAAATAAATCAGATCGCTGGGAGCTCCCCGAGATGCTGACACTGTGCGGCGCTGCTGCTAGCCCCTCACAGTGATGGAAAACCCCCGGTGACTACACCTGCAAAACATGGGTATGTTGAGCGGT
Source organism: Aquarana catesbeiana (assembly GCF_042186555.1). Taxonomy (NCBI): domain Eukaryota; kingdom Metazoa; phylum Chordata; class Amphibia; order Anura; family Ranidae; genus Aquarana; species Aquarana catesbeiana. The sequence goes on along the minus strand of NC_133330.1, from coordinate 223,892,606 downwards.
GGTGACTCCAGCATCTGCCCAGTAACCTGAATGGAAAGCACTACACCATAGAACCACTATGGGTGAATGTAGTGCAAGCTACCAATGAGGTGAACCTGGGGGCTGGATGCACATTCAAATGAATGAACTGAAGCCCCGCTAATGAGTCTGATGAACACGCTATGTCCTTAACCAGTCCCGATCCACAGGTAAAGGTAGATACCCATAAAACCTGAACATGGAGATGGTGAGTACTGGGAGATGATAGCCTGCAATCTGCTAGAGGTGTGTGTAATTGGACACCATATAGGGAGATAATAAATCCACTGCTGGCTCCCCTTGTGTGAAAAGTGAAGGTAGCAATAGCGTCTGAGACTAATGGCCTCCCTTGTACATAACATCAAAAACCATGAGCTGTGACAGATCTGAAAAAGAAATAGACATCCGATCCAGCCAGTGTTCACACTGTGTCACATAAACTTCTGGGTATCTAATGGACACTGCTGATATGATTGATCTGTCTATATATGAGTTACTCACTGTTTCATTTCCTTCCAACAGCTCTGGTAAGATGTTCGTATGTTTAGGATGAAGTTCCGGGGGCGGAACAAAACATGTAGATCTGTAAAGGAGCAGAACCCCCTCACCCCCTGATGTGCTGCACCTCGCATCATCTCTCTGCCTGACCCTGTTCACTGGACGGACTTATTAGAGGCTACAGGTCACTGTGCTATGGGACTATTTTCCGTTATCCTAACCTGCAGTCCTGCATCTGCTATGTGCTTCACTGGACACACTTTATTTCCCTACACGGGGTGTTAGAGGTCTGAATCAGCTTTCGGGGACACCGTATATACGCCTCATCCACACAGTATATCTGTGAAGTTTTTCACGGCACCTGTCTGCTGAATGACCTAGCGGGGAAGCCCTTTGGCTATCTTTTCATCCAGAACTACGGAACATACGAACATCTTACCAGAGCTATACAGTGAGTATACACCTTGCCCATATATAAGGCGGCACCACCCATCTAATTACTATTCCATGGTCCCAGATTTTTTTTTTTTATTATGGTATCTTTAGGGTAACTAGGATGCTGGATGACTAGGAGTTGTAGCTGTGCATCAAGCTACTGGCTAATCCCTTTGTTTAGTGACACGATTACTAAAATAATTGGTCTCCCCATAACCGGATTTAACTCCTTATAAATCTTTGGCAAGCGATAGAAGATTGCTATGATGGGGTGCTGGGGACTCAACATCTCAGCCTCTTTGGGACTGAAAACTCCAATCTGAATACCCCTCATTACCATGTCTGTCAAAATCTTTTTATAGTTCCTAGTAGGACCTCTGTTCAAAACAAGATAAGTATCACCATCGGACAACTGGCATATTGTCTCTTCTGTATAGTCACTTGACTCCATACGCACTATCAAGCCCCCTTTATCTGAGTTCTTGATAATAGACCTGTCACCGTCCAAGGCTTTTAAATGTATTCTTTTTTTAACAGATACGTTGTCATTTCTAATAAAAGGAGATGAAGTAATTTTATGAGCAAGCTCAGGTAAATCTTGTTGTACAAAGTTCTGAAATGTATCCATTTCACCTCCACTGGAATTTATCAGGTAAAACTCTGATCTTGGTTTGAAGGGGACTTTAACACACAGCATCCAATTGCCATCAGAAGCTATGGATGAACCACCCTCCAAAGCCAAATCATCCAGATCACTGATAGCACAAAAGTCATAAAAATCAACTTTCACATGATCATCCTCAACCTACTGTTCAGAAATATCAGATAACTTGCATGAACTACCAAAATAGTACCCCCTCACTGTAATATTTCGAATTCATGAATTAATTTATGTCAAGTATTGTATCAAATTAAAATGTCGAGCAGGGCAAAAATGTAGACCTTTAGATAATGCAGATATCCTATCAACTGAAAGCTCCCTTTTTAAAAGATTCAAAACATTACATTGATTCAACATACCTGTCCCCAAAGGAGGTAGTGGCTGATATCACCAGCAACGCCCCACCCCCTTTTTGGCCAGCACTTTATTTATAATGACCAAGCAGATTGGGGGATCTGCTTTTAGTTCCTACTGTTTCATCAGACTGATCAACTGATTTATACTCTGGAGACAGGTAATCACCAGTATCTGAACACATTGATGAGTTGGACCTGACATACCCTGTATTGTGGGTCTCTGTCACGTCATTCCTTCCCACTGTGATTAGTTATACTATCTTGTACAATTTACATCCGATTCTACCCACCCTCAATACATGTCCACTTTTATGGCACTTCAACTTGTGTGTTTCTTTGTCTCACCTTTGTCCCATTTTCTTCCCATCTTGACACCTCATGACCCCTTTTCCAGCACCCATGCATTTTTCAGCACACTATCACACACACCCATCTCTCACATATACACGGTTGGATTGTTTTTTGCTTATGTTTTTGCTTTCACTGCTTTTTGATTGTTTTATTTGGCCCCTTGCACTGCACCTTCCCATTTCCCCACCCCCATGCTTCCCTTCCACTCACATGTATCACCCCACCTGCACTATCCTCACACTTCACCTATCTGTTCCCTTTTTTTCCCCTGGATCTTTTCCTCTTAAGCCTTTTTTCATTCACTCCCTGATCTTTTTTTCCCATTCTTCCCTTAACCATCCCCCCCTCCTTCCCGTTCTTTCTTTCCCATCCCCTTCCTTTCCCCTGGTTTTTTTTTTTTTTTTTTCCCTAATAGTCTGCCCGTCCCCTTCTTTCCTCACATGTTCTCCCCACACTCGCCTTTTTCTTTATATTCCTATATTTTCACCCTACTTCGTCACTTGTTTCACGGCCAACACATAGACACCACTATTTACCTATTACATTACATACTCTGATATACTGATATCTATATGCAGTCCTACTTACCCTTGTTAACCCCTTCCCCTCCCCCCCTTTTGTTACCATCATCACTATAGGAATATTCATACATCGCTGACCCCAAGCACAGACAACATCCAACAAATATTTAATTAAATAAATTACAGAGTTATCTCTTTTTTTCAAAAAATGACACATGATACATATATCTCTATCCGTGCTAAACCGAACGCACTGATGGTACAGTTGTCTGTTATTTGATGCTTTGGCTGCAGGTCTCGCTCGCTTGCCCCTACGCTCCTCCCCAGTTTTGGGAAATATCCACTTGGTGTGACTCCTTGTAAGACACGCATGGACGATTAACCCCCCCTTTTCCCCTGTTGACGTGGTGGGCGGCCGGGGACTCTTGTCGGGACCCGGTGGGGGAGACGTCGGAGAACTATAAGCTCAGGAGAAATTGCTCAAACACAATGTGATTGGTAATTATACTGTTAAACATATATATATTATATTGTATTTTTATGGTCACATCCATGAACTCTAATACGCAAATTTTGTCACAGCGCCTCAATCCTCTGAAGATGACCCAACGGGGTCGAAACGCGTCAGGTTTATCATCCTATTTTAGCGCTTGATCATTGTATAATACTTGTGCCAGCTTCATTTGTGTTATCTCCTGCAGCACAGCTCCTATTTTAACCATTATGGTTAAGTTCCATTAATAAAAAAACTCTTTCAAGTAACAACCTATTATTTTCATAATTTTTTGCTGCTTTAAAACCCCACGGGGGATACCTTCTTTTTCTTTCTCCTTCTGGTCTTCTTCCACTTCTGTTTCGTCTCCTCACCCTGCCTCTGTGTGTGCACCCTTTTTAGAGAAATCAGATTTTGCTTCATTCCCGCTTAACCTTTATGCTTCTTAGCTTAGCCAAATCTACCCCATGAGTGCTTCCTTTTCCAATTATAGACATTATCAGAGTCATAATCCAATTTGTCCTGGGCCATCTTCTCTCATTTGCCATCAGTAATTTCATTTTCCTTTTCCATATGATCAAGTTTATCATTCAACTGCTTATCTAGTTGAGCAAACCTCTGATATAACTAAGAGGCCTACTGTTCAAAACGAATGTCCTCACTACAGATATGTTGTAACCTTAAGAACTGTCAGGGATGCTCCATATAATATGTCTAGGATGTGCTAAACACGCTTGTAACAGACTGTTCCCTTACATAGGTTTCCTAAATTATTTTGTTTTTCTGTCTTCTATTGTTTGTTTGTGTTTTTGTTTTCTATTTTTTGTTTTCCCTATTTTTGCTTTATACATTTAATGAACTGTCTTTTGATATTCAGCTTTGCTGCTGAGCTAGAGGAGTTTTGCTAAAGTGGTGGTGTTTTGTTTGATTAATTTATTTACTTATTTATATATTTGGTTAAATGTATTGCAGTCTTTGACTGTGCTTTTGATGTTAAGGCTCCATTCCCCTAGTACGACTCCAAAGTAGCAAGGTTTCCAGTGCTACTCTGGAGCACGACTTTGATGCGTCTTTCGTTGTGGCTTTGATCAGACTTTACACTCAATGGATCCAAGTCACATCAAAAGTCACACCAAAGTAGTGCAGGTACCATTTCAAAATTGCTGCAACTTTAAGTTGCACTGATCTGTCTGGGTGGCATTGAAAAGAATGGCTGCGACTCGTCATGTTCAAAGTTGCATGACAAGTCGCGCTAGTGTGAATGGAGTCTTAATGGAGTATTTATTATAAGAAGTTTAATTGTTTTTATGTATTTATGTTATGTGACCGTCTGATTTGCATTGCATGCTTGTCTGTGTTTGACTTGATGGGGTTTGATGGGGTTAATACCCTGACTGACCAGTACCTGATCGGGGGCTGAAGTGATAAGAGGGCTTCCCTTGCGGTTGAGTGCAGAGCACCCCTGAAGGTGGAGACAGGGAGAAGGTTGCAAGCTGCGGAGTTGCTTGGGGATCAGAGTAGATGAGGCACCAGAAGTAGACTTGACCATGCAGCAGTTTCAGCAAGTCAGAAGACTTTCTATATGGGCAGGTAAAATCTTGACCATGCAGAGGTGCCAATAAGACAGGTGTCACTCTAGATACACTGGCAGATCTTGACAGGCGAATAGAACAGGAAGCGGAGTCAGGAGCCAGAACCAGGGTCATGCACAGGAGGTCAGTTAAGACCAGGAGCAGAAGCATGGTCAAGATCAAGCTGGGATCAAACACAGTAAGCTGACAGTAAGCAAAGCTTATTTGAACAAGCCGGGTCAAAGCCAGGAGAGAAGCCCAGACAGGTCCAGGGCAAGGCAGGTCAGCAACAGTATAATGATGTAATGATAATCAGTATAATGAGTTTTTTGGTCTGGATTTTGTTTGCTGTTTAAAGTTTTAGGGCTCATTTACACATCCTGGGGGCAGTAAAAATAGGCTATTGAGGTGTGAATTTAACAACTATAAACCACACTACATACAGTATCTCACAAAAGTAAGTATACCCCTCACATTTTTGTAAATATTTTATTATATCTTTTCAGGTGACAACACTGAAGAAATTACACTTTGCGACAATGTAAAGTAGTGAGTGTACAGCTTGTATAACAGTGTAAATTTGCTATCCCCTCAAAATAACTCAAGACACAGCCATTAATGTCTAAACCGCTGGCAACAACAGTGAGTACACCCCTAAGTGAAAATGTCCAAATTGGGCCCAATATTTTGTGTGGCCACCATTATTTTCCAGCACTGCCTTAACCCTCTTGGGCATGGAGTTCACCAGAGCTTCACAGGTTGCCACTGGAGTCCTCTTTCACTACTCCATGACAACATCACAGAGCTGGTGGATGTTAGAGACCTTGCACTGCTCCACCTTCCATTTGAGGATGCCCCACAGATGCTCAATAGGGTATAGGTCTGGGGACATGCTTGGCCAGTCCATCACCTTTACCCTCAGCTTCTTTAACAAGGCAGTGGTTGTCTTGGAGGTATGTTTGGGGTTGTTATCATGCTGGAATACTGCCCTGCGGCCCAGTCCCTGAAGGGAGGGGATCATGCTCTGCTTCAGTATCTCACATTACATTTTGGCACTCATGCAGCCCCAGACCATGACACTCCCACCCCCATGCTTGACTGTAGACAAGACACACTTGTCTATGTACTCATCTCCTGGTTGCCGCCACACACGCTTGACACCATCTGATCCAAATACGTTTAACTTGGTCTCATCAGACCACAGGACATGGTTCCAGTAATCCATATCCTTAGTCTTCTTGTCTTCAGCAAACTGTTTGCAGGGTTTCCTGTGCATCATCTTTAGAAGAGGCTTTTAAAGACCAATTTGATTCTGTGTGCGACGTATGGTCTGAGCACTGACAGGCTGACCCCCCACCCCTTCAACCTCTGCAGCAATGCTGGCAGCACTCATACGTCTATTTCCCAAAGATAACCTCTGGAAATGACGCTGAGCATGCTCACTCAACTTCTTTGGCCGACCATGGTGAGGCTTGTTCTGAGTGGAACCTGTCCTGTTAAATCACTGTATGGTCTTGGTCACTGTGCTGCAGCTCAGTTTCAGGGTCTTGGCAATCTTCTTATAGCCCAGACCATCTTTATATAGAGCAACAATTCTTTTTTCAGATTCTCAGAGAGTTCTTTGCCATGAGGTGCCATGTTGAACTTCCAGTGACCAGTATGAGAGAGTGAGAGCGATAACACCAAATCTAACACACCCGCTCCCCATCACACATGGGACCTTGTAACACTAACGAGTCACATGACACCAGGGAGGGAAATGGCTAATTGGGCCCAATTTTGACATTTTCACTTAGGACTCACTTTTGTTGCCAGCTGTTTAGACATTAATGGCTGTGTTGAGTGTGTTGAGCAAATTTACACTGTTATACAAGCTGTACACTCACTACTTTACATTGTAGCAAGTGTAATTTCTTCAGTGTTGTCACATGAAAAGATATAAAAAATATTTACAAAAATGTGAGGGGTGTACTAATTTTTTATGAGATACTGTATGTTGCAATCTTGACCAGGCAGGGTTGTACCAAAAGTGACAAACTCAAGTAAATGGGGCCACGCCGCAACTGTCAGCCCAGTTCATTTGCCGACATATGCTGCAATCATAAGCCAGGCAGGGTTGTACCAAAAGGGACCCACCCAAGTAAATGAGGCAACGCCACACTTGTGAGCCAAGTTCGGCTGCCAAAAAAACCCCCAAAAAACAATTATTCAAGGGGCAACAGCATTGCATCTGGAATGTCTGACAGCTGCTCCGTTTAGAGGGGTGGTAAGGGCTGTAGCCCATGTGAGCAAGCCCCAGAGTGTATAGTGCAGGGAACCAAATGTAACCAGGTACATGATGTAAAGTGCTGACGTGATACAGGCTGCAGTGTGCTAAATGTTTTAGGGTAAGGCTGTACCATCCAACAAATGCAATCAATTCAAGGAAAGTTGCAGGCTTTTAGGGGTTAAAGCAGACTTAGAAGAGCAAACATAGTGTCTGTTAAACTGCCCGTCTAACACCCTTTGAAAAGCTCTTCAGAGAGCTCCTGCAATGTAAACACGTCCTTACTGTGGTAAAGAGTGTGCTGATTGTTCTGGACTACATGTCACGGTGTAAAGAGCAGCGTTGCCAACCTACCAGATTGAAATTTACTAACACGAGACTCAAAATTTACTGGCACAGCCAAGGTTTTACTGGCGTTTCCAAAAGTTATAAAATTACAGTTTTAAGTGCAAATTTCAGTATTTAGGCTACAAACAAGTACAATATCCAGTTAGTAATGTAATTTAGGGTGGATATTAAGGCAAAAAACATATTTCTTATTTTATTTTCGATATAGTAAGTAAGTAGCTCAGGGACGGGACTCAGGAGGGAAGAAACTAGAATGGGCACACACACACATGAAATTGACTCTCACAGTGTGCAGCAGCACAGATCACCGACACGACACATCCCCGACAGGACACAGTGACAGTCTCTCTCCATGCCAGGTGGTCCCTTCAGTCCACTAACGTGCAAACTGCACTGACAGTTCCGCTCACACATGAGGCTCCGGCTGCTTCGCTCGATTCTCTTGCACCATGACATCACACGACACACTTAGGCACCGCCTCCGCCAGATCTGCCCCCCCGGTGCTTCCTGAACACACTGTACCAAGCACGCGGATGGTCTCTGCCGGCTCCAGAGTGTCACAAACATATTTTTTACTGGCAAACTTTTCCTGTCACTGGCATTTACTGGCAGGAGAAAAGTGGCTGCCAGTAAAAATACTGATGGTTGGCAACACTGGTAGAGAGTGTATTTGGGATTTTTGTGGTGTGCTGAGTGTAAAGTGTGGTAGACATACTAGGAATATTATCGGTACTGTGTTGATTGAGGATTGTCATGGTGCTGTACTGTGTATTTGAGGTACATGATGGTGTATGCTGAGTGTATTGAGATGCAATTTGAAAGGTGACCCTACCTCTGCATACCAATACGATCTCACTCCACAGCCGCCCCCACAAAAAATAAAATTTTCTATAGTTAGGACTGAAAAACTCCATCCCCATAGCTAGCCTGAAGGACTACAGCACTTGTCAAAGCAACTAATATTATACATTGGGTGTGTACATTGCTTCTGACTCCGGGGGATTGTAATGCTTCAGGCAGTGAACTATGTTGGATTGTGTGGATCACAGCTTTGGAAGTCTATGAATACTATATTCTTAACAGTTAACTTTACCTTAACAGCTATCAGGTAGGAAGGCTCAGATAAGTTTGGAAATACAATCGGTTTTATTTAGAGTGGTAATACACAGCCATGACAGGGAGCTTCAGAGGCAACTTAAGCTTAGTAGCACTACACAGGGATAAAGTTTATAGGAAACGTAAAGATACTTGCAGTGAGTGGATTGCTGGAGATGGGGGTCACCCAGTGGCTTCTTGAGAGATGTACTGGTCTTCTATGTGGAAAGGAACAGGTAAGGTTTTCTTTGGGCAAAGTAAGTAGACTGTGGGTAGGGCAGAGGAGAGTCTCTGACTACTAGAGAGGAAAGGGCTCTGTCCGGCCCAACAAGTGGAAGTTGGAGGGGCTCTGTCCGGCCCACAAGTGAGGTGGAAGACGGGGCTCTATCTGGCCCAAAAGTGAGATGATAGTTGGAGCTCTGACCGGCCCAAAAGAGAGATGATAGTCAGGGCTCTGACCGGCCCAATAGAGAGAGATGACGGCAGTCTTCTGTTGGAGATCTTTACCTGGCATCAGGTTCTTAGCACAAGCGTTAAGCAAATGGCGTTGGCTGTTTAAGTAGGGACAAGAGGAGGAGCCGGGTGATGTTGTTGTGACGTCATCAATCTGCGACGGAGTTTGTGGAGATATCAGAGCTCCGAGTGAAAAGATAAGAATATTGCAGGAGAAATGTCGGAGCCTCCAGTGGAGGGATAAAGACATTACAGGAGAAATGTCGGAGCCTCCAGTGGAGGGATAAAGACATTACAGGAGAGATGTTGGAGCCTCCAGTGGAGGGATAAGGACATTACAGGACCCCCCCGAGGGACCCCTCCTGGGGGCCAAGGGAGCAGGCCTGTCAGGATTGTGAGAATGGAAGAGGCGGACAAGCCGTGGGGCATGAACCTCGGAGGCGGGTTCCCAGGAGTCATCCTGTGGACCGTAGTTCTTTCAATGCATCAAATACTGTAAGCCGTTTCTTTATAGCTGGAAGTCCAGGATCTGAGCGATTTCGTATTCCACCTGGCCGTTAACCTCAACCAGTGGTAGAGGCATTGGAACTCAGCCGGGGAAGGTGTTGGTATGGTAGGGTTTTATCAGGGAGACGTGGAAGGTCGGATGAATACGTAGGGACGACGGTAGGTTTAGCCTCACTGCTGCCTGGTTAATCACTGAGTGGATGGGAAAAGGACCAATGAATAATCCACTAAATTTGCGTGAAGGCGTGAAGTTCTCCTGTGAAGATCGTAGTAGGCCTTTTGTCTGCTTTGGGCTCTAGTGATGTTATCGCGTAGGTGAGGAATGAGGTTCTTTAAGGTGTTGATAAAATCTTCAGCCGCAGGGTTGTTGGTAGATATCTGCTGAGGGATGAAGGAGGGATGGAAACCATAGTTAGCATAAAAAAGGAGAGCAACCTGTGGTAGTACTGGTAATGTTGTTGTATGCAAACTCTGCTAGGGGAAGTAACTCATGCCAATCATTTTGAAGGTAAGTGCAGTAGCAACGGATATATTGTTCTAGACAGCGATTTACCCTTTCAGTTTGTCCATTCGTTTGAGGATGGTAGGCAGTTGATAATCGATGGTCAGTTTTAGACAGAGAGCTTTCCAGAATCTGGAGATGAACTGTGATCCCCGATCTGAAACAATTCTGGAAGGGATTCCATGGAGTTCGAAAACATGTTGTGTCAAGATCTCGGCCGTCTCTTTGGAGTTTGGTAGTTTCGTAAGGGGCATGAAGTGAGCCATTTTGGTAAGGTAGTCGACTGCGATTAGGGTTGTGTTGTAACCACCTGAGCGGGGTAACTCAACGATAAAGTCAAGTGAAATGGCCTGCCATGGTTTTTGGGTATAGGGAGACTTGTGAGGAGACCAAAAGGGAGTCGAGATTCGTGTTTACAGCGGGCACAAGTCTCGCAGGAGGACACATACTCCCTTACTGACTCCTCCATTTTCGGCCACCAGAAGAGAAGAAGATCAAGGGTCCTGGTGATGCCAGGATGCCCAGCTAGGGTTACGTCATGAGTAAGTCGAAGAATTCAATGATGTAGTGGAGTCGGTATGTAGAAGAACCCTTCTTCATCTGTCTCTAACTGCAATGGGGTGGTTTTCTGAGGTTAGGGCCTGCTGCAATTCCTCTTTGAGGGTCAAAATGGTGCAAAAAATTTTCTGCTGTGGGATGATTTGGGAATTTCTGCCAGTTGTAGCTTGGTGTTCTTCTAGGCGAGATAGTGAATCAGCCTTTCCATTTTTGGATCCAGGTCGGTAGGTGATGACAAAGTGGAATCTAATGAAGAAAAGAGCCCAGCGTATCTGTCTGAAGGAGAGTGTTTTGTTGCGCTGAATGTATTGGAGGTTTTGATGGTCAGAGTACACTATGAAGGGTAGTGAGGTACCCTCGAGTAGGAGTCTCCAAGACTCCAGGGTGGATTTCACTGCTAGCAACTCCTTTTCTCCTCCTGGGTAATTGATCTCAGTGGGAGTAAGGGATCGAGAATGGTAGGCCACAGGGTGAAGCTGTCCATCAATGGACGATCTTTGGGATATGATAGCCCCTAGGGCCAGATGGGAGGCATCTACCTCCAGCATGTATTGTAGGTTAGGGTCTGGTAAGCGTAGGATGGGTGCAGTGGTGAACTGACATTTCAGGGAATCGAAAGCCTCCTGAGGTAGTGTATTCCATGCATAGTTGGTGCGAATACTGGTTAGTTGAGTTAATGGTTTTACAACTAAGTAAACATTTTTTATGAATTTACGATAAAAATTTGCGAATTCTAGGAATCTTTGAAGTGCCTTCCTATTCAGGGGTCTGGGCCATTTTTGGATACATTCGATTTTACCAGGATCCATCTGTATGCCTTTCTCGGAAATGATGTAACCCAAGAATGTGACGGTGTTGGACTCGAAAATGCACTTCTCTAATTTGACATATAAATTATGTGTGCGCAGCCTAGAGAGAACCCATCTGAAATGCTTGCGATGGTCTGCGATGTTGTCAGAGTATATAAGTATGTCGTCTAGATATACTACTAGATAAACATCGAGAAGGTCCCTGAAAATGTTGTTCATGAGGAACTGGAAAGTGGCAGGTGCGTTGCACAGGCCAAAGGGCATAACCAGGTACTCATAAAGACCGTAACGAGTGCGGAAAGCGGTCTTCCATTCATCACCCTGACGGATTCTGACCAGATTATACGCGCCCTTCAATTCAAGTTTGGTAAACAAGTTTGCCGTTTGCAGATGTTCCAATAATTCTGGGATGAGAGGAAGGGGGTATCTATTTTTCACAGTGATCTTGTTCAGTTCTCTATAATCGATGATGGGACCTAGGCTTTGATCCTTGTTCTGGATAAAAAACATGCCTGCTGCTGCGGGTGAGGTGGACGGTCTTATGAAACCTTTCTTCAAATGTTCTTCTATATATTCTTTTAGATGGGCCAATTCAGGCTGTGATAATGGATATATATGTCCGTTTTAAATATTCTTTATTAACATTTCTTAAAATTTACATACCTTCCAACAAACATATTTTGGAATCACACGATGGGGGATATGAAAGTAGAGGAAGAGAGAGCAAGATTAGACGTCAGTAAAACATACTAAACCTTCAGAGCAACTATCCTGCTCCTCCCGCCTACTCACATTAATTAACCTGTTATTTCCATAAAATACATCTTTTTACCTGACCCTCCCCCCCAACCCTTCCCATCCCCTCCCCCACCAGTCGGGATCGCACACAGTATCAACTAGTCATTACATCCTACTTTTGTCAACCAGGGATTCCACATCTTGCAAATTCCCTAAGGTTCCCCCTTCTGATGTATAGGGCTCCTTCCTTCCATACTGTCTCGTTTATAGATTTTTCCCATTCCTCCACCATCGGGGGCGAAACTGCTTGCCATCTTTGCATAATCAACTTCTGAGCTTGATACAAACACCTCAGGACCGCCGTTTTTAGCGTTACCTCCTCCACTCCCCATACTCTGTATCCGAGGATGCATAGTCTGACGTCTATTTCCAAGGATGTCCCAAACGTGCCACTAATAGCTTCTACTACCCCCATCCAGTACCGGACTAGCTTGGGACATCTCCAGACCATATGTATCAAATCACCCTCCTCACCGCATCTAGGGCACTTAGCATCCATTCTTAGGCCAAATCTAAATAATTTTTTGGGGGTGTAGTATGCTCTGTGTATCAGCATTAAGTGGGAGACACTCTGTGAAGGAGAGACCGATACCGCCTGACCAATCTCCAGGATTTTCCTCCACTGTACATCTGTTAATTTCCCGATATCCTCCTCCCATCCTTCCCTGCATCCAAGATGTTCTGGTCTTACAGTACTTTTACTACACAGTTGCGCATAAATTTCTGAAATAAAGCCCTTTACGTTTTCTGATTTGACCACTTTCTGAAGCAGTGGTGCGTTGTTCCATACCATATATATGTCCAAAAGGAATTTTGCTGCCTGGGAGTAACTCGATAGGACAATCATATGGTCTATGTGGGGGTAGAAGCTCTGCATTCTTTTTGCTGAAGACATCAGCAAAATCTTGGTATGCCCTAGAGTGGGTTTGTGTATATGCAGCCAGGGAAGACCTAGGATGAGAGGGAAATGGGGAGATGATATCACATCTAGTCAGATGTATTCTATATGTATATTTTCTGTCACCATAAGCAGAGGTTGTGATTGTGTAGTGATGGGACCTGAAGTTAAAGTAGTTCCGTCAATAAGTCTAAGAGAGACAGGTTTGCATTTAGTGGATATAGGAATTTTATTGGTTGTAACAATATGTGAATCTATGAAGTTTCCACACTCTCCAGTGTCAATCATAGCCTCGAGAGTAATTCGGGTTTGGTCCCACTGCAGAGATACAAGAATTTTGAAATAGTTAGAGTCTGGTAAGTGGGGGTTTATTAGCTTGCATAGGTAAGCTGACTTACCCGGTGTTTTCTTCCTGAGTAGGGGGCAGTCTTCAGCGCGCCACAATACATACAGAGCTGAAGGGACCTTCTCCTAGACCTCTCGGCTTGGGAAAGTGGTCCCCTAATTGCACCAATCTCCATGGGATCCACAGACTCCGTGGTATGGCCGGAGGGAACCGAATATTAGACCCCTCAGATTCTCTCAGCTTTCCATTTGCGCGTTCTTCTGTCAATGGATATGCTGAGGGGAATAAGAGCATCCAATGTAGGGGGTATTGTAGTGCGGGCTAATTCATCCTTCAGGGTTTCTGATAAGCCTAGCCGGAACTGATTTTTTAGGGTGATCTGGTTCCACTCGGACTGAGTGGCCCACCGTTTAAATTTGGCGATGTAATCTTCGACAGGGTTTTTTCCCTGTCGTAGAGCACGTAAGGCAGACTCAGCGGAAATCTGCTTGCTGGGGTCATCATATAATAGATCCATGGCGGCCCTGAAGTCGCTAAATGAGTTTAGGATTGGATCTTCTTTCTCTATGAAAGTGTTTGCCCAGGCTCGGGGTTCCCCTCTAAGGTAGGAAATGGCTGTGCAGACTTTTGTTGTGTCAGTGGCATAAGTTTGTGGTTTCATGTCAAACAACAGTTTACAAGCGTTAATGTATTCTCTGTAGTTTCTCTTATCCCCCGAGAAGATGTCTGGTGGGCTTATTTTCATTTCTGGGGTGTCGGGGTGTGTAACCCGAATAGAGAAGTTATCAGTGACATAGGATTTGAGAGTCTGGTTCTCAGTTGAAAGGTTTGAGACCAACTGTGAAAGAGCGTCAAGTCTCTGATTGAACGCCCCCAGGTGTGTAACTACCTCTGATGGATCCATTTTATCCCTATTGGTAGGAGGTTCTTGCTATCTGTAATGATTCAGGCAGTGAACTATGTTGGATTGTGTGGATCACAGCTTCTGAAGTCTATGAATACTATATTCTTAACAGTTAACTTTAACCTTAACAGCTATCAGGTAGGAAGACTCAGATAAGTTTGGAAATACAACCGGTTTTATTCAGAGTGGTAATACACAGCCACGACAGGGAGCTTTAGAGGCAACTTAAGCTTAGTAGCACTACACAAGGATAAAGTTTATAGGAAACATAAAGATACTTGCAGTGAGTGGATTCCTGGAGGTCACCCAGTGGCTTCTTGAGAGATGTACTGGTCTCCTATGTGGAAAGGAACAAGTAAGGTTTTCTTCGGGCAAAGTAAGTAGATTGTGGGTAGGGCAGAGGAGAGTCTCTGACTACTAGAGAGGAAGGGGATCTGTCCGGCCCAACAAGTGGAAGTTGGAGGGGCTCTGTCCGGCCCAAAAGTGAGGTGGAAGACGGGGCTCTATCTGGCCCAAAAGTGAGATGATAGTCGGGCTCTGTCCGGCCCAGAAGAGAGATGATAGTCGGGGCTCTGACCGGCCCAATAGAGAGAGATGACAGCAGTCTTCTGTTGGAGAACTTTACCTGGCATCAGGTTCTTAGCACGAACGTCAAGCAAATGGCGCCCACTCATTCATCCCCCTGTACCTCATTGTTTTCTCTACCATAGCCTGCCCCTCTTCCTACTCCTTTCTTTTGACTATTACTTATTTTTTCCATTATTTCCCAATCCTAACCATAGGTAACCTTTAGTTCATTTGTAAAAAAAAAAGGGTGAAGGCAGAATACAAATGTGCACATATTTGGTGACTTTTGCAACACTGTTTGTTATATATGTTAATGAAACATGTATGCCTTTAAAACATTGTGTTATAATTTGTATACAACTTTAAAGACTTAAAGATATGATGCTGTTTGTGTTCTCTTTTTCTCTTTCTCAACAACTTAAATAAAGAATTTACAAAAAAGAGTGTTATTGGCAAATGTTTTTATATAGAGGTAGGTAAAATATTAAAGTTGACTTAATCTGGAAGCAAAACATATGGGCTGACGCTTCGGCATTTATGATTGGTGTATGACCCCCAGGCTTCCAGGTGCTAGTGAACTTCAGGTAATATACAGTATGTGTTACAATCTTGTCTTAAAGATGAATACAAATCTCTTGTCAAAAACTGAACATCTGTGCAATCATGGCAGCAAGAAACAGTAACAGCAAAGGGGCTTTACTGATGATTTTGTAAAGCTGTTGTAATAATAAATTATATTTTATCTTCTGTGATACTTAGTATTATTCTATAAAATGTGTTAGGTATTTTTGCCAAGTTCTTTTTGCCATACACCAGATACTCTTCATAGTAATTGATAATAAAAGTAATTTTACTTGAAGAGATAAAGATGTGAAATACAGTTATCATCAGAATCATAGCATATTATGATCGTATGGAAGTGCTTTAGGGTTTCGAGCGTTAATTTTATCATCAATAATGTTCAGGTGAAAGATTAATGATAGAATTAGCATTCTGTTGTACATGAAAATCAATATATTACCTAAATATTTTTAGCTTTTTGCAAATAATATTTGTAACGTTTAAGTATATGCATTCTGTAGTTACAGAGATTAAACTATATACAGTGTGTGTATTTGTATTTATTTTATCCATAAATATGCAGACAGCAAAAAGCTCTTGGAAGCCATGGCAAAAACACTTTCCTTGGTTCCTGCAGAATAGTGGCTGTATGTTCTCAACAGAGACAGTCCTTGTTTCATAATCCTCAATGGTAGAGAACAGGGTTAGGTGACTGGTAAACTGTAGACTAAGTAAAGATTTTGGGAAAAATGAATTTATAAGTCAAACCGCTTAAACATGGAAACCCCATTTTTAAAGGCACTTCCCTCAAAAAAAAAAAAAAAAACCTTAAAAAACATTATATAGCAACTTTGCATAATTCAATGCAGTGAAGCACACATTAACCTCCCTGGCGGTAATCCCGAGTGTGGGTCGGGGTTGATTTTCAGTACCAAAAGCGGTAACCCTGAGCCACACTCAGGATTACACCGCAGTATCCACGTACAGGTACTTACCTTGTCCCTAGAATACTGCGATGTACGCCCGTTGTGTGGCCGGATCCTCAGCCCGATGTCTCTGTGTTCTGGGTTTCGTACCCTGCGAGCGTTGCAACGCATGGGGCGGAACCGGCAGCAAATTCAAAAGGTACAAAACATAACACACACACAATACATTGTAATCTGTTAGGATTACATTACTGTATCAATTCATTTGACCTCAGTTTTGTCCCTAGTGCTTTGTCCAGTGCCCTGCCTGCACTTTTACCATTCTTTCTGCCTGGAAACTGGAAAACATCCATGGCATCCAAAAAGCGTCCCTCCTATTTACTGGAGCATCTGGTATGAAAGTAGACATTGAAGATGACAACCCCCTGGCATACTTACAACTATTTCTGATCAATGATGTTATTTAAAAAATAGTTACTGAGACAAACCGGTACCAAGAGCAACAATTAGCTACTACGCATCGGAAGTTTCCAAGAAGCAGAAAGTGGGAACCAGTGACCAAAGATGACATTTGGAAATTTCTGGGCCTAATAATACTTCAAGGAGTGGCGGGGAAACCCCTGCAGAAGTAGTATTGGATAACTAATAAATTCTTGCCACTCCATTCTTTGGCACAGTCATGTCAGAGTACAGATATTCCCTGATCATGAAATATTTACAATTTCCAACGAAGCTATGTGCCAGAAAGAGATAGCAGCTGTCAGAAACCATGAATCAGACCGAGACAGAAGAACAGTTAAATCATGTTTAATAATAAAAGTAAATAGAACAAACGTAGTCAAAACATAGCTAAAGTTCAGTAACCGGAACAGATAGTCAGACAAGCCAGAAAGCCAGGATGCAGAGATCAAAGTAGTGGAACAGCAAGCAGGATCTGGAGCCAGAAAGAATGTCAGCCAAGCAAGTCTTTAACAGGAATGCAGGAGATAGTCTCTGTGATGTTGACCCAGGCGAAGGCAGAGATCATCTGGGCTGGATGGCTTAAGTAGGCAGGACTGACAAGCAGGATATCATCAACAGGTGAGACACTGTGGAGAGATAGGAGCTAGCAATTAGCCGACAGCTGAGCGGCCAGCTCAGAGATAGAAGGGCTGAGCCCAGCCCTGACAGCAGCATAGATGAAACTCTAATGGCCTACAAGGGAAGGCTCAGCTGGGTGCAATATATTGCATTAAATAGAGCACGGTTTGGCGTAAAAGCCTGCATGCTATGCGAATCGTCAACTGGTTACATTTGGTATTCAGTCCTATACACTGGAGAAGGAACAAAATTCAATCCAAAATACAGCAACAAAGGAATGGCAACATCTTCAGTTCTTTCGCTCATTGAGCCATTGCTAAATCAGGGCTATTGCATAACAACCGACAACTTTTATACATCTGAACTCTATGAGTTTCTTCTGCAAAACAAAACAGATGCCTATGGAACCGTTAGGGCTAACCAGCGCGACATGCCACCAATGTGTGGAAGAAAAAGCTGGTTTAGAAGCTGAAGACTGGAGAAGTGGTTGCCTGGCGGAAAGGCAAAATGATGGCACTGCGATGGCAGGACAAGAAAAATGTGCGCCTAACGAGTACAGTTCATAATACCTCTACTATGGTACACACGAAAGGTGGGAAAGAAATCATGAAGCCACAAGTATAGATAGCACCAAGGGAGGTGTCGACAGAGCCGACCAAGCAATAACATTCTAACCAGCAATGAGGAAACAGCAAAAGAAGTACTACAAGAAGATCTTCAGGCATCTTCTTGAGCAATGCTTGTGGAATGCCTACATTCTGCTCAAGAAAAGAGTGACAAGCCTGTGATTCATTCTGACTTCACTTGGAAAGTTGCAGAGTGGATCTCTGTGAACCATCAAACACCATCAATGGCTGTGAAGAGAGCTGGATGTTGTGCTGTTGGCGTTGTCAACCCGGAACACCGACTGGTCATCACTTCATGGACTACATCCCACCAACCGAGAAAAAGTCAGCACTTACAAGGATGTGCGTGATTTGTTGCTCGAAGCGAGATGACAGTGGAAAGAAAATAAGAATGGAAACCAGGTTCCATTGTTCTGATGACGTCGGACTTTGTGCAGTCCCTTGTTTCAAAATGTATCATACGAGATGTTTACTAAACCAATATGCAGTGTCTAGTATTACAGTGACTAGTAATATTGCACCCTTGTTTGGGCAAATTTCAGTGTTTTTGATTTGATTACATTATTGAATACAATTTATTAATATTATATTATTCTTTTTTATAATTATTTATAGTTATGTATTATATTATAATTTATGATTTCGTGTTTCAAACTTTATCATACCCGGGATTTCTACTAGACTCTTGTTTGAACAGATTTAAGCGAGTTATTCCTAAGAATTACAGGCCTACAATATAAAACAACAATTTCCTTGCAAAACAATGTACCACTTTGACTTTCAAAAATCAGACATAATAAGACCGCCAGGGAGGTTAATCAAAATCAAACTTATAAATGTGATAACCCAAAAACAGATAAAAGCTGCCACCCTCTGAAGCAATAGCTCATTAGCCACACAACACCAATAGACATTTTTCCTGCTTTCGTATATTGAAATAAAACTAATGCAGTTGGGGGAAATCAACTGAAAAAAAGAAACACAAACTGGACCATAACAAGATCATTTCATTAAAAAGGAATGTTTTAACTTGATTAATTTTACTATCTTAGGACAATGTCCTCCTAATAATGTTTGAAACCTTTAGCCCGGGTTCACACCTATGCGAATTAGAGGTGCGTTTCCGCACCTCTAATTCGCATAGCAGGAGAATGTGACTGGCTCCCTATAGAGCCAGTTCACATATCTCCGGGGCGGCTGCGGTGCGCACTGCACAAAAACGCTGTGCGTCTTTGGCTGCGTTTCAGGGCCGAATTCAGGCATAGAATCGGCCCTGATTCGTCCCTGAAACGGTGAACAGGGACGCACAGCGCTCCTGTGCGATCCGCAGCCCATTGTGGTGTGAACCCGGGCTTAATGATTTGGGGTCCATTTTATTTCAAAGCTCAACTTTCATTTTAAATCAGCTAAATACATTCCAAGTGCTTCAACACAAAAGGTGTGCCAAGTCTTGCAATTTAGGCACATTTTACATGTGTTTTAGTGTATTTTTATTATTTTATTTTTAACACACGCACCTAAAATGCACAAAAAAGCTAAGCAGTTGTCACTGCAGATTGTATAGCTGTCCAATCAGCAGGGAGCATAAGCTTTGCTTGTTGCCTGTCTATAGGTTTCATTCAGTTGGGGGCATGTCTGACCTCTGCTTCCACACAGCCATCAAGGTTCTTTTCTACAACATTTAGTAAAGAAGTAGAACTGCGTTTTATCATGTTTTTGCC
Organism: Aquarana catesbeiana; assembly: GCF_042186555.1. Taxonomy (NCBI): domain Eukaryota; kingdom Metazoa; phylum Chordata; class Amphibia; order Anura; family Ranidae; genus Aquarana; species Aquarana catesbeiana. The sequence continues at coordinate 223,872,736 of NC_133330.1, read as the reverse complement.
CATTTTTCTATTCAGAAAAACAAAAAATTTATATTTATCCCATTTAACTAAAAAAAAATGCCAGATCAAGGCCCCAAATATGCTAAGAAACAGTGTATAATTTTGGCATGCAAAGGAGTTAAAACTATTGTTTAGTAACCAGTTGCCACCCACCCACCGTCAAATGATGGTGGGGCGGTGTGGCTCTCGTTCGGCGTCCCAGAACGGCCGCTCCTACTTGCTAGGACACGGCGCGACCCTGATCTCTGTAAAGAGCCGCGTCCACGGCTCTTTAACCATGTGATCGGCTGTGTCCAATCACAGCCGGTCACATGTAAACACAGAGATGCCGGTAATCGGCGCTCCTCGCCTCACACTGACAGAGTGTGTAGCGAGGAGAGCCGATCAGCAGCATCTCCACCCAGGGGGACATCTACACATGTAATTACAATATAGCTCCAACAGTGTCACCATTCAGTGCCCACCATTGCCCACCAGTGCCAGCAATCAGTGCCCACCAGTGCCAGCAATCAGTGCCCACCACTGCCCACAAGTGCCACCAATCAATGCCCATTAGCGATGCCAGTCAGCGCTGGCTATCAGTGCCACCTATCAGTGCTGCCCATCATTGTCCATCACTGCTGTCCATCAATGCCCATCAATGTCACCTATCAATGCCACCCATAAATGCCCATCAGTGCCCATCAGCACCGCCTATCCATGCTGCCTATCAGTGCCCACCAGTGCTGCCTATTAGTGCCCATTAGTGCCACCTAACAGTGCCCCGAGAAAATATTACTGTCTGACTCTGAGGCTGAGCGCACCCTGGGAAATCAGAGTCATGGTCGGGACAACTCACAGCCGTTCTCAGCATGAATTACTGCCCAGACACATCGGGACTGGACTCTCTGCCACTTGTACCCCCCCCAGCAGTTTTCCAGCCTCTCTCCTGCAGGCTGCTGCTTGAGTGAGTGGGAGGCTCCTGGCTTCTGCTGCTTGAGTTGGCGGGATGGGGATGTGTCTAACCCCCGAGATCACACCCGCCTGGAAGAGGGAGGTGTGTACAGCTGAGCAGAGGGAGCTGAGTGAATGTTCCTGGAGGTAAGTTCAGATAGCAGTACATAGTGAAATAGTTTACAAGTACCTCTATGCTAAATCTGCTAAGTTACTGCAGCTTAGCATAGAGGTTCTGTTAGCTGGCAAATGGGATTGCATCTCCTTTTCATGTAGCATAGTGAGAAATTGGGCTTATTAAAGAATCGTGACTGCCCCCTGGTGTGTGCCCTCCTGATCCCCTCAGTGTATACCCTCCTGACCTCCCAATGTGTGCCCTCCTGACCCCCCTGACCCCCCCCAGTGTGTGTCCTCCTGACTCCACCTGATGTGTGCCCTCCTGACTCCCAATGTGTGCCCTCCTGACCCTCCCCTGGTGTGTGCCCTCCCGACCCCCAGTGTGTGCCCTCCTAACCCTCCCCTGGTGTGTGCCCTCCTGACTCCCTGCTGTGTGTGCCCTTCTGATCCCCCAGTGTATGCCCTCCTGACCCTCCCCTGGTGTGTGTCCTCCTGTATGCCCTTTCAACCCCACAGTGTGTGCCCTCCCAACCCCCCCGGTGTGTGCCCTCCTGATCCCGTACTTTGCCATCCTGACCTCCCTGGTGTGTGCCCTCTTGACTTCCCTGGTGTGTGCCCTCCTGACCTTACTGGTGTGTGCCCTCCTGAATCCCCCCGGTGTGTGCCTTCCCAGCCCTCTGGTGTGTGCCCTTCCAACCCCCCCCTAGTGTGTGCCCTTCCAACCCCCCCTAGTGTGTGCCCTTCCGACCCCCCCTAGTGTGTGACGTTCTGACCCCCCCCAGTGTGTGCCATTCTGACCCTCCCTAGTGACATCTAGTCCTTTGCTCTACTGATCCCTTTACACTGTCCTACATTCTAATGACCTCTATACACTGCTCTTCATTCCACTGACCCCTGTACATTGTCCTGTTGCCCCCTGTCCTTCACCCTACTTACCACCTATCCTCTGTCCTATCAACTCCTGTCCTCTGCCCTGCTGACCACCTGTTTTCTGCCCTACTGTTCCCTGTACACTGCCCTACATCCCACTGACCACTGTACACTGCCCAACATACTGCTGACCTCTGTACACTGCCCTGCATACTGCTGACCTCTCTACACTGTCCTACACACTACTGACCTCTCTACACCGCCATAAATACTACTGACCACTGTGCACTACCCTACAAACTACTGACCTCTGTACACTGCCCTACATACTACTGGCTTCTGTACACTGCCCTACATACTACCAACCCATGTACACTGCCCTACATACTACTGACTTCTGTACACTGCCCTACATACTACTGACTTCTATATACTGCCCTTTATACTACCGACCCCTGTACACTGTCCTACATCCTACTGACCTCTGTACACTGCCCTTCATCCTACTGACCTCTGTACACTGCCCTACATGCTACTGACCTCTGTACACTGCCCTACATCCTACTGACCTCTGCACACCCTACTGACCTCTGTACACTTTATGATACTTTAAATTCAGTTCTGTAAGCAACACCTTTTTTTCTGGCAGTGTCCCTCCCGAGAATAGACTCTGGATCCACCCCTGCTTGGAGTTAAACAAGATAGAAAGGGAGTGTGAAGAGCACAAGGAATGGACATTAAGGTTAATACTGAGCACAGTAGTAGGTGCACTTATTAGTTGACAAAGATTTGTCTACAGAATAGCAAAGGGTTAATCAGAGAGCAGAGGACTGACACACGGCTGGGAAATAGCAAGGGAAAACTGTGGGTTGATGCAAAAAGGAATACAAATAATGAGGCTAAACCACAAGACAGGACCAAAACCAAAGAGAGCAGTAAAGTCAGAAACAGAACTGCCACCAAAAATAGAGTTTGAGACAACGATTTCAGAAAGCACACTGTAGCACTGCTGTGATGCAGCCTCCTAGCAAGCAGCAAGGGTAGCTACATCAATGTCTCAGCAAGAGGAACAGAACAGAGGCACAGGACAGAGAAAGGTGGAAAGGCAGGAGACATAGCCAAAACAATTAAAAGCCAGATAATATGTATGTTGTAGTATTTATTGCAGGAAGAAACAGTGTAACAATTTACACACTTTTCTAGAATGAATGGTCACTCAGTGCTTCCCTACCCACTGTGTGGTGGATCTTATCTTCTGTCCAGGTTTCTTCAAGGCTATCACCAGAAAAGCTTGACTCCAGTCAGCAATTTTGCTCCCCACACCGTTGGATTGTGGTGCCAGAATCCACATTGGCTGTTTTCTGGCTTGTTGTCTTGGTAACTTGTTTGTAGAACAGAGATCCTGGACAAGAAGCCCAACGGGTAGCACTAACTCCAAAGGAGCCGCTTGGTAATTTGGGTCCTCTGTTCTGTGCCATGACTTCAAGAACAACCTAAGCCCCGCTGACACATCTGGTAGAATGAAAGTTACTGAAAGCACTTATAGGAACACAAGTGTAGATACCTTTAACTTGGTTGTAGATTAGTGGCTTCAAATAGATACGGGTTAGAATAAATGGTTGTTTGAGCATATACGAACAGACAAAATGTAGGTTTGGACACAGTCCTCTAGACAGTATATTCACTATGCCAACATAACTTTGTTTTGCTTGCGTCTATCTAGAAAGGTTACTCTGTGGTATAAGCAACAAAGCTAAAACTTCTGCAGTGTGTAAACGTGCTTTTACTACACAAAGATGTTGTACATACAAAACTATTACAATCTTAGGAACACAATACAAGACTGACAGATATCTATAACAAGCAAAATGCCAAGCAATTGAACAGCCTATAGTCTATACCAGTACAAATACACTTAAAGGTTACTTATCTTCTGTTACTGTATGTTTGTGATCTCCATTGGCAACGATTCTCCTGGAGCATCAGGCACCTTTCTTCTATCATGAGTGGCTTCTCATCTTAAAGCACGATGGTGTGTGTGTGTGTATGTGTCTCTACTCACCCCTTTTATGTGTCAGGCTGTTTACCATAGTTACCAAACAACAGAAAACGTACCTGTTTAATGTAGCTGTAGAAACAATGGACTGTTGAAAAACTGTCAATTAAATACAAAAATGGTATCTACGTACCCATTGTCTACTCTATCCAACACCTGACAGTAATCTAACAGTCATTCTTTCAGTTTGTGAGCTGAAAGAACCTCAAACAAGTAAATCTCTTACTTGTGTACTGTAGCTATAGAGACAATAGCCTGTTGAAAACTGTCAATTGAATACAACAATACAACGTACCCATTGTCTACTCAAACCAGAACCTGACAGTATCTCTATGACCAACCACTATTGTGTAATGTTATGTCCCATGTATCTTATGTCTGATTAATATAAAAAAAATCATATTGTAACAAACGCAACACAAACTTAGAATAGAGTTCCATACCACCAAACTGGGATTAACTCATGAATCAGTAAAGTCAACAATAAACAATACATATACGTATTAACTGCAATGTGAATAGTAATGCTATACCTAGTCTAGAGTACACTCTAGGAGAATGCTATGGTATGGTGCAATGTACCCTGGGGGGTACCTCTTACCATAGGCGATAGGTGAAGGTCTCTGTGTAACAGCTGCAAAGAAACAGTCTTTAGTCCTAACTCTTCAGCTGGATAGCATTGGGGCCCAGTTGTACTATTGATGCACATGAGAATAGTCCCAGTTGAGCCTGTAGGCAGCAATAAGGCTACTAGATGGCTGTATGGTCAGTCACACAACGCAACAATTAATCCACTCTCTGCTCTGCACACCAAGGTGCCTCTGGCTGTCGGCACATCTGGACTCAGAACTCCAGATCCAACTCAGCTCACCATTATGCAGGAGTAACGGTGACCTCTGGATAGTGATGTACAGTCTCCAGGCTCCCTCATGGTAAGAGAAAGCTATGTCCTGTACAGCCTGAGAAATACATCTCTTTCCCCTCCCCCTGGCCATCTCCCTCTGGGAAACAGTCCAAAAGCAATTGATTACAGCAGAGTCTCTCTCCTCTGGACTACAGTTCCCACAGTGGAGCGCTGTCTGACTCAGTCTTTGAACTCTTCCTGCTCATCAGCTCCTCCTGCTTGCTGATATAGTTGTTAACCATATAGTTGTTAACCAGTTCAGCCCTGCAGGGCAGCAGCTACAAAGAGCAGCTGTCTGACTCAGTCTTTTGAACTCTTCCTGCTCATCAGCTCCTCCTGCTTGCTGATATAGTTGTTAACCATATAGTTTTTAACCAGTTCAGCCCTGCAGGGCAGCAGCTACAAAGAGCAGCTGCAGCCAGTATTTCTCTCACTCTATATTCTTAGCCAAGCACCCGGCTACAAAAACAGTATGCAGTGTGCTTCCTATAACACATTTTTCACATCATCCTGAGTCTGACAAGACAATGCCAGTACTGATGACTACAATGAACTTTTCTTATTTGACCTGTTAAATAAACCATTAAAATGCTTTGTTACATCTGTTTGCTAGGGATTAGCTTTGAGTTTGAGTCAGTCCTTGACAGTGGTCAGTCAACCACTGTTTACAGTTTGCCAAACCTCCAGCTGCAGCACCTATTCATTTAGTGGCAGTATTGCTAATACTAATAAGTGGCAGCCTGTCTGTCCACCAGCTTGTTTTATATTGTAAATAAGCTGGGGAGTGGGGCATGTGTGTTTTCAATGAGAGACCCCCACATCCATTGGGTAAGTGATGTGGGGATGAGGGCCTTCCCCATTAAACATGCTGGGGCCGGGAGGGGGGGGAAACTCGCAAGGTATCCATCTAATTTTAAGGGCATGTGGCCTTCTATGATTCAGGAGGATGGGAGGTGCTCACTACCCTTCCCTTTCCTTGCCTGAGGGCTGCATGTCCTGATAAAGGTCTGGTATAGATTTTTTGCATAGGGACTGCATTAAAAATCCACACCAGACTCCTGTCTAGAATTGCTTTTTGTTTTTTCCTCTGCGGGGTATGTTGCCTGCTTAGTTTCAGAAGGGGAAGGAGGGGCATGCACTCTACCTGCTGCTTTCCTGGCCAACTAGGCTGCCTTTCTAATAGCATAGGTTTGCTTTGCTAACAGCTCTTACCAATTTTTTGGGAGACCCCGGGACTTATGTGGGTTACACAATTAGGCTTATGCCGTGTACACACGAGCGGAATGTCCGACAGAAAAAGTCCAAAGGGAGCTTTTCATCATATATTCCGATCATGTGTATGCCCCATTGGACTTTTTATGTTGAAAATTCTGAAGGACCTAGAAAGAGAACATGTTCTAAATTTTTCCGACAGAACCAATTCCTGTCAGGAAAACCGATCATCTGTATGCTGTTCCAATGTACCAAAAACGATGCATGCTCTGAAGCAAGTACGAGAAGGAAGCTATTGGCTACTGCCTATTGAACTTCCGTTTTCTAGCCCCGTCGTAGGTTTTGTACGTCACTGCGTTCTGGACAGTCGGAATTTGGTGTGACCGTGTGTATGCAAGACAGCTTGAGCGGAATTCCGTCGGAACTCCTTCGGAAAAACCTTCAGAGTTTATTACGACCGGAAAACCGGTCGTGTGTACAGGACATTAGACTACTGCATTCTGCATCACGCTATGTGCATTCTATATCACGCTGATTTGTGTACCCCACATAAATACTGATGTCCAGACATCATTATAATGACATTGTTTTTATTGTTCTGGTGAAGGGACTTTGTGTGTGATATACTGTATGGTTTATGTGAGTCATGGGACTCACTATTTATTGGCTTTGATACATTTTTTTACAATAAGACATGCTTTTAGCCACTTATAGCAAGTCTGTTTTTGCCTTTCATTAACCGCTTGGTTATTTCCTCTGGGAGCTTTACTCTGTGTGAGTAGAAATAGCACATTTACACCTGTATACACCTTGTTTGGCACATTTAACCCTTTGATTGCCCTCCAGTTAACCATTTGATTGTCCTGTCACCAATATCATTACTACAGTGTACAGCTATTTTTCAATGATCACTGTATTACTGTCACCAGCAACGTCAGATAGTGTCAGAGTCAGCTAGTCAGCTAGCCCCTGTCAGGGACACGCTGGCCACAGGGCAAGTGAAGCTCTGAGGCACACATGAATGTATAGGCCTGCCGGTGTTCGTACTATTGTACGCATATGCGCACACTTATGCACATGTGTGGGCATTCACGCATGGGGGAAAGCATTGGCTAATTCTGGCGCCCAGCGGCCCATATAAGTGCAGCAGCTGCACTAGTGAATTGCTGTCTGACCTGCAGCTATTTCTGAGTTCCTGTATCTGCTTCTGTGTTGGATTCCTGTGATTGACCCAGCTTGCCCTGACCACGCTTGAAAGCTACCTGCTCTGACCTTGGCTTGTCTCTGGATTTTGCCTTGCCTCCTGCTCATCTGCCTGATTCTAGGTTGATGATCTCTGCTTGTATTCTGACCATTCTCTGCCTGCCATCCATGCCTGCATCTGACTATCTGTTGCTGACCTGGATTTCCAGTTATCTACCTGTCCTGCTCTGCATACCTGGTACTCGCTGTTCCTTCACCTGCTAAGTGCTGCCAGTCATTCCGCACCTTCTACCTGCCAGCTGCCTGCCAAGCACCTGCTGCCTGTTGTCTGTCCAGTCCTGGGTCTGCTGTCTCTGCCGCCATCTGCAGTTCTAGCGATCTGATCTTTCTCTAGCGACGCAACTGCTACCCACTGCGGAAGCTGACACAACATCTTGCAGGCATTTGTACCTCGTTGCGCTCTCGCGGCCACTGTTGCAACATCAGTGGTACCTGAGCGAGGGCTGTAAGAGAGGCCTTCCTCTACATGTCAGGTACTGCCGCAAGATACGTGACAGCAAGATCAGTCCTGACCTCTGCTAGCACTAGCAGTTTTTTTTCTAGACCACAAGCAGTCCTTGATTGCTAGCCAGGAGCACTTTTTCCCAAAGTTGCCATTAGGTACCTATAAATTTAGTGTCCAATAATGTCCCAAGAAAGATACAATAGTGAGGAGGCCTACAGGATTATGAGCATGACAGATGAGAGCAAAGGAGGATCCTCACTGCCATAATGAGGCTCAGAATGTGAACCTGTAGAAAGCAATGGCACCCTAACAGCTAGCTCAGATGATAGAAAAGAGGCCCCTGCTAAGATCAGGCATACCTGGCCCCAGGTTGCTGAAGTGATAGAAACGCATAATTATGCTCATATGCAGGACATATTGCAGTATCTCATGGTGAAGTGGCAAACACCAGAAGTGCAGTACAAGCTGGTGAGGTGGCTATCTCTTGTAGTGTAATGCAACTACAGCTACCAAGAATTTGAGCACAGACCTAAAAGCCCATAGTAGCCTTCCAAAGGTGCTTGCAAACCCTAATTGGCTTCCCCCCAGATTCAGCAGCACCGTTACCCCCCCTGTTCTCTGCTGGAATGGCTAGGAAAATAATGCATTTTAAGCATTTCAATAACAATACCCTCTTTCATCCTCAGGTTGGCCCTGACCATGATCAGCTCCACAAAATTTGGCCCCTCATAAATTACCTTTCCCAAAAATTTGCAAATGTGTATACTCCCCAACAAAACATCTGCATGGACGAGTCCTTTGTACATTTTACTGGCAAGTTTGCAATTTTGCAATATCTCCCCAGCAAGCATGCCAGATACGTGGTCAAACTTTATAAGGTGTATGAAAAAGCCACATGCTATACATATAATTTTAGACAAAAAAAGACAGTCAAATGGAGTCCCTTGAATGCCCAGACTACATGGAGAGCAGTGGCAAGAAAGTGTGGGACTTGTTGTCACTCTTTTTTCGTAAGGGGCTTCCATTTGCATGTGGGCATATTTAATGCAAGTGTGCCACTTTTTAGACATTTGTTCATTCAATAAATTGGCTGCTGTGGCACCGTGCAATCTAATTGCAGGGGCTTCTCCCAACAGCTCGTTAACACCCCACTCAGGAAGGGGGAGAAAGTCTACTTGCATAATGAAGACCTACTCACGGTGAAGTGGAAGGACAAACAGGATGTATTTATCCTGTCTTCAATTCACGTGGTCCAAATTAACATCAGGTGTCATTAAAAAGCCTCTCTGCATCCATAACTATAATCTAAATATGGGAGGCCTAGACTTCAAACGACCAAATGATGAAGCCATATTTAGCACCCTACAGAGCTAGACACTGTTAAAAAAAAGTGTCTATATATTTATATTAATTGGCTCTATATAAGGCTCCTTTCTAAAATTTCAGGAAAGCATTCATCACAGCCCTTTTGTATCCAGAAGGTGCTGTGGCCCAACACCAAAATCCAGATGCAGTTAGCTGGCTGCATGAGAGAGCCATTTTCCAGATGCCTTCCAATGTACCCCAAAACAAAAGTCAACCCAAAAAAGATGTAGTGTCTGTGGGAAACACGGAATGAGACGTGACGCTTTTTTTTGTCTTTCGTGTCCTGGGCAACCTGGCCTCTGCCTCAAAGACTGCTTCTGTTACTACCACACCGTAGTGGACTTTTAGTCTAAGGTACAGCATGGCACAGTATAGGACACACAATTCTGCACAAGAAGGGTCTCTAGAGATGTTAGGCAGCCAGGAAACCTTCTATCACAGTTTAAACCCTAAAATCGAAGGCTGGAAAAGTTATTGTTCTGAAAAGTTAAAGTCGCAAAAAAGGTACAAAAAAAGTAAAAAAAAATTAAAAAGTAAAAAAAAGCTGTTGTTTTATTGAGTTAATGTTATATTGTTACTTTGTGTTATTGCTAACCATTGTTCTTTCCTTTGCAGGAATGACAATCAGCTGCAACACTGATCTGTGTAATCTGACAGCAGCAGCATGCATCATCAGTGCCTGCAATGCTACAGGGGGAGGTTTCTCCAGTTAAAACAAAAAAAGTACATGTCTGCCTAAGCATTAGTAGCGTGGGGTGGTCAGCGGGTGGTAGATTTGGAATATGCTTTTTTCACTTTTTTCTGGCTGAGATTTCTTCATCCACATCGATCGATGTGAATGTAGGAATCTGTTAGGTCCTTGTTTTTGTATGCCCAGCATTAAGAGTATGGGGTGGTCAGTTTGCAGTAGCTCCTTTGCTTCGGCAATACTTTTTTCACTTTTTTTCTGTCCGAGATTTCTTCATCCACATTGATCCATGTGAATGGAGGAATCTGTTCTTTTTTTCGTGTTGCCCACAGGCTGCATGAAAAAAAGAACATTACATGTATGCCCAACATTGTAAGGGTGGGTGAATGTGTGGCGGAAGCTTCTAATGTTGGGCATAAAATGCCAGGACAGTTCAAACACCCCCCCCCCAAATGACCCCTTTTTGGAAAGTAGACATCCTAAGGTATTTGTTCAGAGGTATGTTGAGTCCATGTAAGATTTTATTTTTTGCCACAAGTTTTTGGAAATTGACAAAAAAAATTGTTTGCGCAAAGTTGTAATTTTAATGAGATATTTCTCACACATGCCTTGGGTATACGTGACATTACACCCCCAAAACACATTTTGCTACTTCTCTCTCTATTTCTTATTAGCAAATACCTTGGGGTGTCTACTTTCCAAAAAGGGGGGGTTTGTACTGTCCTGGCATTTTAGCACCTCAAGAAATGTGATAGACAGTCCGAAAGTAAAAGGTGCGTAAACTCTAGTATATATACCATAGTTTGTAGACATTATATTTTTCACACTAACCAATAAATATTCATTTATTGGGATTTTTTTTACCAAAGACTTGTAGCAGATTACATTTTGGCCTAAATATATGAAGAAATTTGATTTTTTTTTGGATATGTTTTATAACAGAAAGTAGAAAATATAGTTTTTTTTTTTTTCAAAATGTTCGGTAACTTTTCGGTTATATAATACAAAAAAAAAAAAAGCTTACTGGTGATCAAATGCCACCAAAAGAAAGCTCTATTTGAGTGAAAAAATCATATAAATTTAATTTGCATAGTGTTGCATGACTGAGCAATTGCCAGTTAAATTATCACAGTGCTGGAGTGCTGGATAGCAAAAAATGCTCAGGTCATGAAGGGGATAAAACCTCCTGGAGGTCAAGTGGTTAAGCAGCATTAAAAGACCCACTCACTGCTAAAGAGTATATGAATATTTTTTTCATTGGTATATGTCCACCATGGTAGTTCCCAGCTACCAATGCCCTTTTTTACCAAAAGTTTGCAAACTGGCCTCAGAAAAGAAAATATAACAACATTCAGTTCCAATAGACTTCAGTAGGGTTTGGGCTATATGCTCAGCATTGGTGGATTTTTGGCTAGGTTTATTTATTTTTCCATGAACAAAACCCAGGCCAGTTCACTCAATACCTTTTGATAAGTGCAAAAAATGTCCGTGGATCCTGCCAAAAATCTAGTTCTCTCCTATGTCTGTGCAGCATTTCCTCAAACAGTAATGTTAACCCAGGAAAGGTTAACTCTGTGAGCTGTAGAATACCTAACTTTTTGTTAGAGCCCTTTCACACTGGGGCAGGCGTCGGCGGTAAAGCGCCGCTATTGCAAGCGGTTTTACCCCCGGTTTTACCCCCCGCTAGCGGCCGAGAAATGGTTAAAAACCACCGCAAAGCGCCTCTGCAGAGGTGCTTTGCCGGCGGTATAGCCGCGCCCTCCCATTGATTTCAATGGGCAGGAGCAGTAAAGGAGCGGTATACACTCCTTCACCGCTCCGAAGATGCTGCTGGCAGGACTTTTTTTTACCGTCCTGCCAGTGCATCGCTCCAGTGTGAAAGCCCTCGGGGCTTTCACACTGGAATGAAAGCAGCGGCACTTTCGGGTCGGTTTGCAGGCGCTATTATTAGCACAATAGCGCCTGCAAACCGCCCCAGTGTGAAAGGGCTCTTAAAGAGATGAAGAGTTGAGAGGTGTTCTCACATATCCTGTCATAGAGTGATAATGCTGTTTCTCCATAGTAAGGATACATTTTGAGTTTGCTGCAAATTTTTGCTGTTTACAGCCTGAACAGCAAACTTATGGGTTTTTTTCATCTGAGCACCAAAAGCAAACCATCCACAGTTCTTTGAATGAACTATCAACTGTGGTCAGGTGGCAGTATGGCCAATAATGGGGCATGGAAAATATGGCTGGCCATGCATTTCACAATTTTCTTGTACAATTTTTCTTAAGATTTCCCAAAACCATATAATGAGGTCAAACCTAAACGCTTTCAATTTGTATGCAATCAGACAGGTCCTTGCTCTATATAGTTGAAGGCAAATCTAAAGGAAATTGAATAAGAATTGTAAAAAGTATGGCCAGCTTATGACTGGTTTCTCCTTATATAGGTCATCTCAGTCTTTTAGCAGGTTTTGTTGGAGTTGGTGTAGTAAGGCACAGCTAGCAGTGATTTCAGGGAAAGATAATTGTGGTATATACCATACTGTATACTGCCAATGCTACATCACAGTAAAATGCAGCATTGTGGGCCACATAGAGTTGAGTGTAATTCCCCCCCCCCCCCCCCTGTTATCCCAATTTACATTTTTTTTCTTTTGGGAGGGGAAGGGGGGAGGAGCTTGGTTTTTCTTATTTTATTTCTTTTGTTTTTTTTGTTTTCTGTCTTGGTGTTCTATTGTTTTAGATTTTTTTGCAGGGTTTATGTTTTTTTTTTTTCTTAAAAAAGAGGTTTTAGTTTATTTTTTACCCTATGTTTTAAAGTAAATTGTACCAGACTACATTTTTACCCTATACATGTAAATTAATCATCAGGTTCCTCTGATGAAGTCAATTAATGATGTAATTTATGTATGGAGAGCTAACTGTGCCCTAAGTAGAGAGGAGAGATTGGGGTTGATTTACTAAATCTGGAGAGTGCAAAATCTGGTGCAGCTGTGCATGGTAGACAATCATCTTCTACCTTTGGCTTGTTCACACTGGCGGAACTACCGCCATAGCAAGCCACGCGGGCGCTATGGGGCCCGCAGCCGAGTGGGGCCCCGTCACAGTTGCCAAAAGAAATCCTTTTTTAATAATTTTTCGCCGCCCGCCGCTGCCGCCACTAGAGGTCCGTGGCCGGCGGAGGTAATGTCTCCGCCGGCCGCCATTTTCCTGAAGACCAGCTAACTTCGTAATGACAAGTGGAGCCTGCTGAGTGGCTACAATAGAAATAGAGCTGCGGCGCCACCCACCCCCCGCCCCCGGCCTGTCTGTCATCTGTGATCTGTTTTAGAAAGGGGTAGGGGGGTGGGCGGTGCCGTAGCTCAATTTCTATTGTAGCCGGCCGGCTCCGCCTCTATTTTGTTTCCCCTCAGGCTTCAGTAAGCTGTCATATCTCAGTCTCATATATCAGTCTCCTGCTCTGCTGGGATATAGAAGGGCTCCAATTGGGGGACACCTGAGATGTAAGGAAGCACTCCGCTGCCTGGGGACACCTGAGATGTAAGGAAGCACTCCGCTGGGGACACCTGAGATGTAAGGAAGCACTCCGCTGCCTGGGGACAGTGACACCAGAGATTTAAGGAAGCACTCCGCTGCCTGGGGACACCTGAGATGTAAGGAAGCACTCCGCTGCTTGGGGACAGTGACACCAGAGATGTAAGGAAGCACTCCGCTGCCTGGGGACACCTGAGATGTAAGGAAGCACTCCACTGGGGACACCTGAGATGTAAGGAAGCACTCCGCTGGGGACACCTGAGATGTAAGGAAGCACTCCACTGGGGACAGTGGCACCAGAGATGTAAGGAAGCACTCCGCTGCCTGGGGACACCTGAGATGTAAGGAAGCACTCCGCTGACTGGGACAGTGACACCAGAGATGTAAGGAAGCACTCCGCTGCCTGGGGACACCTGAGATGTAAGGAAGCACTCCGCTGCCTGGGGACAGTGACACCAGAGATGTAAGGAAGCACTCCGCTGCTTGGGGACACCTGAGATGTAAGGAAGCACTCCGCTGGGGACACCCGAGATGTAAGGAAGCACTCAGCTGCCTGGGGACACCAGAGATGTAAGGAAGCACTCCGCTGGGGACACCTGAGATGTAAGGAAGCACTCCGCTGCCTGGGGACAGTGACACCAGAGATGTAAGGAAGCACTCCGCTGGCTGGGGACACCTGAGATGTAAGGAAGCACTCCTCTGCCTGGGGACACCAGAGATGTAAGGAAGCACTCCGCTGCGGACACCTGAGATGTAAGGAAGCACTCCGCCGGGGACACCTGAGATGTAAGGAAGCACTCCGCTGCCTGGGGACAGTGACACCAGAGATGTAAGGAAACACTCCGCTGGCTGGGGACACCTGAGATGTAAGGAAGCACTCCGCTGGCTGGGGACAGTGACACCTGAGATGTAAGGAAGCACTCCACTGGGGACACCTGAGATGTAAGGAAGCACTCCGCTGCCTGGGGACACCTGAGATGTAAGGAAGCACTCCTCTGGCTGGGGACAGTGACATTTGAGATGTAAGGAAGCACTCCGCTGGCTATGGACAGTGACACCTGAGATGTAAGGAAGCACTCCGCTGCCTGGGGACAGTGACACTTGAGATGTAAGGAAGCACTCCGCTGGCTATGGACAGTGACACTTGAGATGTAAGGAAGCACTCTGCTGGGGACACCTGAGATGTAAGGAGGCACTCTGCTGGGGACACCTGAGATGTAAGAAGGCACTCTGCTGGGGACACCTGAGATGTAAGGAAGCACTCCACTGGGGACACCTGAGATGTAAGGAAGCACTCTGGGGACACCTGATGGCATCTGGTGGCAAGTGACACCCTCAGGGCTCCCACTGATTCTTCATTATGGTGAGTTGAACTATTTCATTTTATATTACAATGTAATAATAGAAATAATGCGCTTCAATCACCCTGACACCATAACAACCATGGCGCCAGGATGATTGAAGCTCTAACACCAGATGTTATAGGAAAAGAGCGACCAACTCTCCTAGGAAGAGAAAAGGGAGCCGTGCCACATCCAATACAACATAGACAACAGAAAAATGGGGTTCCCCTGAGTGGATTTTCCCGACACTTGCACATAAATTGTATGTAGTAGCAGAGTACAGACTTGTATAGAGAATAAAAAAGTATTTTTATTTAATGAGGAAATTCATTTTCTAAAAACAATGTGGACGTCATAAATAACAAAACAAATTACATAATAAACATGATTCGTATAAATTCATCAACAATGATATGGTATACAGAAAAGAACCTCCTTTCAAGCCCGGCGCGTTTCGGGGTACAAATATATCAGTCCTTCTTCAGGGGCAAAATTGAAAAGAGGGATTCATCTAAATTAATGGGGAAACATATACATAATAAGTCAATTGATTATTGTATAGAATTGTCAATAGAAATCTGTTTAAAGGTAAAATGATCGATTGATCACCTACCTGGGCCTATTATCATTGGTTACTCTGAGGAAGAATTTTTTTAAATAAAAACCACATGAAAGAGCGAGGCATATTTGAAGGGATGGTGGCCAAGTATATAGGTGTAGATACAGGTGCTGTTCCTTCAATATAGTAAATTCAATTAGATGTTGATAAATCGTAGATCTCCAAAAGGAGACACAAGGTTTCACCTATCCCTGTCCCTCCCGGGCGCGCGTGCAGGCCAGAGCGATATACTGGGGCTAGAGAGGCAACCCTGTAAACAAAAGTTAAATGGGTGTCAGATGTGTGGGCATATTATATTATGAAAGTATTGGAGCAATAAAGGGGCAGGCTGGTGTGAAAGAAAAATACATATTAGAATTTATATAACATAATATAGTTTGCCTATATTGTATAGTAGATTTGTACTTATTATTACAGTACAGTATGTATAGGGAAATACCAAGCATACATAATATAGTATACACCGGCAAAATTTATGTAGCACAGTATAGTTTGCCTGTATCGTATAATAAATTTGTAGTTTAGCTCATAATATTTGTAGTAAAATATGTGTGGGGGGAAAGGACAAAATATAAATAATGTATGCAGGTAGTGTGAAACTAGCACAAATTATATGTCATTTCATAGTGCAATAGTGTTAACTACTTTGTCAGCACTGCTTAAAAAATATGGGTTTAGTGCTGTAGTTGAATGTATAAAAGATCTAAATTATAAGAGAGACTGTTGTTATAGGTCTCAACAGAAAAAAAACAATAGGGAAGATTGTATATTCCCAAGTGAGAATTACAGGAAAGGGAGAAGAGCACAGTCATGTCCCGATTTGTTGTAACAAAAAATATAGATCAATACCTTGATTCAGTAGTATATAGGTACAGCTGGCCCCACGTCCAAGCGTCCGGCAGGTAGAGCGCCTTAGCTAGGACTGAGAGGGGCTGATATATGTAGCCGGCGGGCTCCAATCAGCTGGCGCTAGCAATCGCGCTCAGCTGTGTGATGGAGCCCGTCAGCTGGGAAGCCTTAATAGCAGCCCCCTGAGACGGGGGTGCGCAGCGCCGCCCCTGCCGCGCATGCGCGAGCGCAGTGACGTTGGACGACATCGCGCACACCCATCCCACCGGCACGGACATGCCTATCCAGGCGGACTGAGCATGCCCGCCGGAGTGGCAATATGGAGGCAAGGGGCGTGGATGTTGAATCGCCCTAGTAACCTCCTGTAGCGCTGCCCAGGTAGAAACCCTGGGCGGCTTTCCGTGCCGGGCAATCGCTCGGGCCAGATGCACCCCGGGGGGGGGGGCAAAACGAGAGGCAACCAAGATAAAGAAATGGTTGTGATTAAACATAATAAACAAGCTGGTTGGCAGTATTTGGAGATTATACCATATTTAGAAAGGCTATTAGATTGTATATACTCAATACTAAAAAAGTCAATAGGGAACAGCAAAACGAGAATCTAGATATTCAATACAGTTATATACTTGACAATGCTTATTATGATTAATCGAAAAAGGGCAAAAAATTGGTTTAGAACATAAGAGAAGGGCTAAACAATAGCATGCATGGTCACAATAATTGAATATGGTGGACAGTTGATTGACATGTTAAATACATTAAATTTATTTTCGTCTAATACAGACAGACATAACAATCATTACATTCATGAATTACATCAAAAGATCTAGGTAAACATAATCATGTATGAGTTCTTTATGTACAAAATATTCCCGAGATGTCCACATAGGCTCGCACATGACCCCATGTATTACATTACTTGATAATTAATACCTTGATGGTAGCTTGGACAGGCACAAAAATGTAAGCCAAGTAAACCCAGGGAAATGTAGGGAGAGGGGGAGGGTATAAACTACACACATCTTGTAGGTTTTCAACACTAAATTTAATTAGCAGATGCAAATGGTACCGCTGAAAGGTCTATCTGAGGGGTTTAAAATGATTTATCTTATTGGGGTCATCTGTGTAACATACCCGACACCTTGGGAGTTTAAAATACATGCAGATAATACAGCAAAGACAATGAATGTGCCAAACTACTGTATCGTGTGTAGATAGAAAGAAAAGCAATCTATATAGGGTCAGGCAGAGGGAAAGGAAGTGGCATCTTACTTCCCTATTTAAGAAAAGATGTAGAGGGGGTAAATACATGAATTAATATCCCTAATTTATTTCTCCATTCCCCCGGAGTTAAACCCCTCGAGGAATGGCTTAAAACAAATGGCCTCATTCAGGCCTGGGGGCAGGGTGGCTTTTAACAAATAGATCCATTTTAATTCTCTCTGGAGTAAAATTTTATTCCAGTCACCCCCTCTGGGGCTGGGGTGTATCCGATCCAAGATTAGGAATTTGATCCTAGGGAACTTGCCCCCATGTACTAACAATACATGGCGACCTAGGGGAAGATCGGGCTCGGACGTTTGCATGGATACAATGTGTCTATAAGCTCTTCTCC
Source organism: Aquarana catesbeiana (assembly GCF_042186555.1). Lineage (NCBI taxonomy): Eukaryota > Metazoa > Chordata > Amphibia > Anura > Ranidae > Aquarana > Aquarana catesbeiana. The sequence goes on along the minus strand of NC_133330.1, from coordinate 223,854,936 downwards.
AGAATTCTAACTTAGTCTTTCCTATATAAAAGCAGCCACAGTTGCACTGGAGTAGATAAACCACTCCAGTGGTTCTGCAGTTCGCAAAATGCTTGGGGTAGAATTTATTTCCATTGGGGAGGATAGGATTTTTTTGTGTCCACATATATCCACAATACTGACAAGAGCCACATGCGAATGTCCCCTTGTATTTGCAGTGTGTTCTTGTCGGCTTGAACTCGCTACTAACAATTTTATCACCGATGGATATTGCTCTCCTGAATGTAAAATATGGTTTCTTTGGCACCAGGTGGCCCAAGGACAGGTCGAGGGCCAACAGGTGCCAATATTTTTCAACTATTTTTCTAGTTTGGCGATGTTGCTGGTTATATGTGGTAATTATCCTTAGCTGATTTGGATCTTTTTGATGTTTAACCGTTTGAAAGAGCGTGTTCCTGGGTTTATTCATTACTTTTTTGAAAGCCTTTTTCAGAGATGTGCGTGTATATCCTCGTGTTAGTAGTCTGTCCCGTAGCTCAGCTGCTTCCTTCAGAAAAGTTTCGTTGTCTGTGCAATTACGTTTCATTCTAATGTATTGCGAATATGGTATGGAATCAATCAGGGGTTGGGGATGGAAACTGGCAGCATGCAGTATGGTGTTACCTGCGGTGGTTTTTCTAAATAGTTTGCTGGAGAGTTTACCTTGTTCATCTTTGTAGATCTCTATGTCTAGGAAGGTTATCTGATTTTTGTTGTAAGACATTGTGAATGTTAAATTGAACTCGTTTTTATTCATTCTTGATATGCACTGCTCGAGTACATCCAGGGGGCCGTCCCAGACGACAAAAATGTTTTTTAGACCAGGTGTTGGCCGGCCTCAAACCACCCCCACCCAACCTCAACACTTATACACAAATGACACTCTAAATGCTCACCTGAACACATCCATACATTTGGACACTGATTTGAGCATCATCAATTTATCCTCACATTACCTATCAGAAAACGAAAGATCGATTCTAAAGAAAGAACTAAACTTCTGCCCTAATTATAATTTAGACAAATTTGAGCTCTATAAAGACCTTCAGATATTTGTCCGCAAAATAATTTTAAAAAAGCTCTACCAAAAACAAGATGCCAGAACTACCTATACTCCCCAAGAAAATCAAGCCCTAGATCAGCTTATCGCTTTGTTGGAGGAGAGCGATACAGCCGATCTCATTGACCAAATAGACCTTCCCCGAATTCTTCAATCTATAGAGGCATCAGATGTTGATGACCGAATACACCCAACGATGTCCAAATTAAAGAAAAAATCCGATCTTTGCCCACCACCCGTCCTTGGGCCACCTGGTGCCAAAGAAACCATATTTTACATTCAGGAGAGCAATATCCATCTGTGATAAAATTGTTAGTAGCGAGTTCAAGCCAACAAGAACACACTGCAAATACAAGGGGACATTCGCATGTGGCTCTTGTCGGTATTGTGGATACATGTGGACACAAAAAAATCCTATCATCCCCAATGGAAATAAATTCTACCCCAAGCATTTTGCGAACTGCAGAACCACTGGAGTGGTTTATCTACTCCAGTGCAACTGTGGCTGCTTTTATATAGGAAAGACTAAGTTAGAATTCTGGAGAAGAGCTTATAGACACATTGTATCCATGCAAACGTTCGACCCCGATCTTCCCCTAGGTCGCCATGTATCTTTAGTACATGGGGGCAAGTTCCCTAGGATCAAATTCCTAATCTTGGATCGGATACACCCCAGCCCCAGAGGGGCGACTGGAATAAAATTTTACTCCAGAGAGAATTAAAATGGATCTATTTGCTAAAGGCCACCCTGCCCCCAGGCCTGAATGAGGCCGTTTGTTTTAAGCCTTTCCTCGAGGGGTTTAACTCCGGGGGAATGGAGAAATAAATTAGGGATATTAATTCATGTATTTACCCCCTAAACATCTTCTCTTAAATAGGGAAGTAAGATGCCACTTTCTTTCCCTCTGCCTGACCCTATATAGATTGCTCTTTCTTTCTATCTACACACGATACAGTAGTTTGGCACATTCATTGACTTTGCTGTATTATCTGCATGTATTTTAAACTTCCTAGATGTCGGGTATGTTACACAGATGACCCCAATAAGATAAATCATTTTAAACCCCTCAGATAGACCTTTCAGCGGTACCATTTGCATCTGCTAATTAAATGTAGTGTTGAAAACTTACAAGATGTGTGTAGTTTATACCCTCCCCCTCTCCCTACATTTCCCTGGGTTTACTTGGCTTGCATTTTTGTGCCTGTCCAAGCTACCATCAAGGTATTAATTATCAAGTAATGTAATACATGGGGTCATGTGCGAGCCTATGCGGACATCTCGGGAATATTTTGTACATAAAGAACTCATACATGATTATGTTTACCTAGATCTTTTGATGTAATTCATGAATGTAATGGTTGTTATGTCTGTCTGTATTAGACGAAAATAAGTTTAATGTATTTAACACTGTTCTAAACCAATTTTTTGCTCTTTTTCGATTAATCATAATAAGCATTGTCAAGTATATAACTGTATTGAATATCTAGATTCTCGTTTTGCTGTTCCCTATTGACTTTTTTAGTATTGAGTACATATAATCTAATAGTCTTTCTAAATATGGTATAATCTCCAAATACTGCCAACCAGCTTGTTTATTACGTTTAATCACAACCATTTCTTTATCTTGGTTGCCTCTCGTTTCCCCCCCCCCGGGGTGCGTCTGGCCCGAGCGATTGCCCGGCACGGAAAGCCGCCCAGGGTTTCTAGGGCGATTCAACATCCACGCCCCTTGCCTCCGTATTGCCACTCCGGCGGACATGCTCAGTCCGCCGGATAGGCATGTCCGTGCCGGTGGGATGGGTGTGCGCGACGTCCCCGTCTCAGGGGGCTGCTATTAAGGCTTCCCAGCTGACTGGCTCCATCACACAGCAGAGCGCGATTGCTAGCGCCAGCTGATTGGAGCCCGCCGGCTACATATATCAGCCCCTCTCAGTCCTAGCTAAGGCGCTCAACCTGCCGGACGCTTGGATGTGGGGCCAGCTGTACCTATATACTACTGAATCAAGGTATTGATCTATATTTTTTGTTACAACAAATCAGGACATGACTGTGCTCTTCTCCCTTTCTTGTACTTCTCACTTGGGAATATACAACCTGCCCTATTGTTTTTTTTCTGTTGAGACCTATAACAACAGTCTCTCTTATAATTTAGATCTTTTATACATTCAACTACAGCACTAAACCCATATTTTTTAAGCAGTGCTGACAAAGTAGTTAACACTATTGCACTATGAAATGACATATAATTTGTGCTAGTTTCACACTACCTGCATACATTATTTATATTTTGTCCTTTCCCCCACACATATTTTACTACAAATATTATGAGCTAAACTACAAATTTATTATACAATACAGGCAAACTATACTGTGCTACATAAATTTTGCCGGTGTATACTATATTATGTATGCTTGGTATTTCCCTATACATACTGTACTGTAATAATAAGTACAAATCTACTATACAATATAGGCAAACTATATTATGTTATATAAATTCTAATATGTATTTTTCTTTCACACCAGCCTGCCCCTTTATTGCTCCAATACTTTCATAATATAATACGCCCACACATCTGACACCCATTTAACTTTTGTTTACAGGGTTGCCTCTCTAGCCCCAGTATATCGCTCTGGCCTGCACGCGCGCCCGGGAGGGACAGGGATAGGTGAAACCTTGTGTCTCCTTTTGGAGATCTACGATTTATCAACATCTAATTGAATTTACTATATTGAAGGAACAGCACCTGTATCTACACCTATATACTTGGCCACCATCCCTTCGAATATGCCTCGCTCTTTCATGTGGTTTTTATTTAAAAAAATTCTTCCTCAGAGTAACCAATGATAATAGGCCCAGGTAGGTGATCAATCGATTATTTTACCTCTAAACCGATTTCTATTGACAATTCTATACAATAATCAATTGACTTATTATGTATATGTTTCCCCATTAATTTAGATGAATCCCTCTTTTCAATTTTTCCCCTGAAGAAGGACTGACATATTTGTACCCCGAAACGCGTCGGACTTGAAAGGAGATTCTTTTCTGTATACCATATCATTGTTGATGAATTTATACGAATCATGTTTATTATGTAATTTGTTTTGTTATTTATGACGTCCACATTGTTTTTAGAAAATGAATTTCCTCATTAAATAAAAATACTTTTTTACTCTCTATACGAGTCTCTACTCTGCTACTACATACAATTTATGTGCAAGTGCTGGGAAAATCCACTCAGGGGAACCCCATTTTTCTGTCAACACCAGATGTTTGGAGTATCTTTATCTGCTTATTGTAAAATATTCTGGAACACACATATTTCTATTGTGGTGTGGGATCTGGGCCTGCTGTCCCTCTATCCCTCTTTTTTTCCTTCCTTCTCTCTCTCTTTCTTCCTTTGTTTCTCCCTCCATCCCTCGTTCAGCTCAGACTCTAACCACACCCCCTTTGAGTCATGCCCCTTTAAGCCGCGCCCAATATTCCGCTTAAACCATGCCAATTTATCGCCACGGCGCGCTTTGCAAAAAGTGTCCCTATAATTTTTTTTACAATGTTGGCAACTATGCCCAGGGATGATGAGGAATTTAAGTTTACTGTTAAGCCTCCCGGGCCCCGGGAGTCGGCTGCATACAGCAGGAGGCAGGAGCTGAGTGGGCGGGGCAGAACGCTCGAGCGCGCCTGTGAAGGGACATCGTTTTTGGCACATGAGGAGGCTCTGGAGTCTGGACAGGAGGTAGGAAGGGAGTGGGAGACAGACTGTCATCTGTTTTGCACAGTGCCTGGAAAAGCACCTTGTCCCCGTGCAGATGGGGACAAGGGCCTCTTCCCCACAAGCCCTGCGGCGTTACTTGTGGGGGTGCAAAACTTGAAAAAAACTTTTTTGACTTTACTAACACTATAATGTGCTGAATGTAACCTGTAGATTTTATTGGCAAATTTTTGTTTTGTTGTTCGAAATTAATATAACCTGTTGCCTGGGTACTGTGCCACATGAGTGCTGTAATCTGTTGTTCAATGGCATTAGTCAATTTTTTTTGTGGGGGGGGGGCTGTTTGCAGGGGGGGCCCATACAACATTTTGCTATGGGGCCCTGTCATTTCTAGTTACGCCCCTGCTTGTTCAGTTAAGCTTTGACAAAAAAAATGGAAGCTGATTGGTTTCTATGCACAGATGCACCAGATTTTGCACTCCCCAGTTTTGGTAAACCAACCCCATTGGATTTCCAGCAGCAGCACAAGCTAGAGAATTTGATTCTGGGTGTCAGCCAGTGAGAGTGGAGAGCTGCTGAGTACTTCTCTTCTCTGAAATTAATATTCTAAGATGAGCTGTTCTTAATATGTTTTTATGTGAGTGAGTTTTTAATAAATATTGGTTATTTTTTTTATAATAATAATTTTTTAAAGGTTTACAAAAATACAAGACAGTTTACAGAGAGATGTGTGTTAAGCATAACAAAGTATACACATAGAATCAGGGCTTTTTTTTCTCAGAAAGTAGTTGCAGGAACTCAACCATGACCCCCCCAAATCCCCCCTTCCCTTCACACACACCCTCTAAACTGCATCAACTAGTGGGTGTGGTCAAATCTCACTAACAATGGGAGGATCTTAAAGGGGCAATAAATACCAGGAGTGCATTAGTTACCATGAGTTGGGTGAGGGGGGGGTGTTTACAAACGGAGTGCAGAGTTCGGGGGGTGCATTACGTGCAGAGTTTTCGGGGGTGCGCTATGTACATACTGTAGAGTTCATGGGTTATCTATATACAGAGTGCAGAGTTCAGCCTTCTTCCAAAGCTGCAGGGAGATAATCCAGTAGGGGTGTAGGCATCAGCACTGCACTCTGGGCATCTGCATCTCCCTTGCCCTCATCCTGCACTCAGTGGGAGCCGCTCAGGAGATTAGATCTGTGGGGGCCGTTGGGAGACGAGCAGTCACTTGTAAACACAGAAGCCGGACTTCTGTGTTTACAAGTAATAGTCGTGAGCAGGGAGCAGAGGGCCTGAGGCAACGGTGGTCGGACTGGGTTTCACCAAGTTCCAGGTAAAAAAAAGCCCTGCATAGAATCAATACTCAGCAAGGACATGATAAGTGAACAATAAACAAGTAATAGTAAAGGGTACTTGCATAAAGGAATCACATGGCTATAGATTCCATCTACCTCTTCATGTAAAGATAGAAAAAAGACTATATAAAAAAGGGGGGGCAGAGACGGGGGGGGTTTAATAGGAAGGGTATCAGTGAATATATCTGAGACATACAGTATCACTTTAGAAGTATACAATCATTACTAGTTGCTAAATCAGAGCACAGTAGCTGAGATTCTCTCACCTCTTCAGGGGTAAACTGAGAGGCGAAAAACTGCAAAGATCCCACGCTTATACTACTATTATAATGTTCCTACTTCTTGGAGGCTGCTAGCACTGGGAATCATACACCCCCTTTATCTAAATCAGGGGTAGGCAACCTGGGGCCCTCCAGCTGTTGTGGAACTAGATTTCCCATAAGGCATTGCAAGGCTGGCAGATACAATTACTCCCAGAGGCATAACGGGACTTGTAGTTCTGCAACAGCTGAAGGGCCCCAGGTTGCCTATCCCTGATCTAAATGAATAACGGTTATTTTGTAACAAATACAATAAAGTGCTGTGCTTCCCTTATACATATAAATACTAAGCTCTTATGCTGAAAGTGAAAAATGTAAACAAATATATGTGATAAATTATCAATTCATTTAACGCGATAAGTATCCAATGATGAACAATAAAGTGAAATCAAAATCCATCCAGTTTCCGTTATACTTAAATAAATTGTATAACTACAAATAAATGTCTCTAAAAACTCCAGTGTTTCTATCTCAATATACATTCCAGCAAACCATGCGTTGTGGGCTACAAACAGTTTTAGGAAATATTAAATGCAGGAGTAGGGCCACAGGATCATCCCCAAAAGTTGTTCTCATACTTTGTGCAATAGGTCTTTGGATTTCTCTCCAAAAAGGTTTCAGGAGTGCGCATTCTCAGAAAACTTGTAATAAAGTTCCTCTATAATGGTTTTAACGAGCAGCAAAGTGGAACGAGGGGGTAGGTTTTGTATAGTAGAGTTTGGACTCTATTCCATTGTTGGATTCTATTGGAGATGGATGATTTACAGTATGTGTGAAGAACAAAATATGTTCTCCTTCTTTCTGAATAAAAGTGCGACCAAGGTGTCTTTACCATTTTAGATGGGGACATAAGGCTAGAAGGAAGTTAGATGTAAAGTGGACACAAAAATTAAAAGAAGTATAGACCAGGGAAAGAGAAGCAACAGAGAAAGTAGGAAGAGAAAAGAAAAAAGAAAAGCTGGTATTAGGAGAGGAGGAGGATCCCCGAGGAGCAGGGTGGCTCCCAAATCCCACAGTTATAGGGCGTACACATGGTCGGACTTTGTTCGGACATTCCGACAACAAAATCCTAGGATTTTTTCCGACGGATGTTGGCTCAAACTTGTTTTGCCTACACACGGTCGCACAAAGTTGTCGGAATTTCCGATCGGCAACCACGCGGTCACGTACACCACGTACGACGAGACTAGAAAAGGCCAATTCAGAACCAAGCGCGGCACCCTTTGGGCTCCTTTTGCTAATCTCGTGTTAGTAAAAGTTTGGTGAGAGACGATTCGCGCTTTTTCAGACTCGTGGCTTTCAGATCATTTTCTGCCGTTCAGTTTGTGCTTGTGGGTTTGTATCTGCTCTTCAGTGCGTGCAGCAAGTTCCGCGTGACTTTAGGTAGTCATTGTATTCTTGTTCGTTACTGTTTTTCAGGTCGCTCTTCACAGGCCTTGCTGTTCTTCAGTGCGTTCTGTTACTTCGTTCTGAGCAGCCGACCGTTTTCTAGCCATGTTTCGTATGCGTACTCCTAGTAGAGTTTGTGCTGTGCGGGGGCTTGGTGTTGGGGTCCTGACCTTGACACAAGTCCAGTCCATGAACAGGGTGGGGAGGAGTTCATGGACCAAGAATTGGTTGCTTCAGCGTGACCAGTTCTCTCACATGCCTTTGCTCCGTGAGATCCGTGAGAATAATCCTGATGATTTCAGGAACTTTCTCAGGATGACGGACCCCGTGTTTCACCGTCTGTTGGCTTCGCTGACCCCCTATATCAGCAGGCAGGATACCTGCATGAGGCAAGCCATCACTCCGGAGCAGAGGTTGGTCGCTACCTTGCGGTATTTGGCCACAGGGAGAAGTCTGCAGGACTTGAAGTTCTCGACAGGCATCTCCCCCCAGGCTCTGGGTATCATCATCCCAGAGACCTGTTCTGCCATCATACAGGTCCTGCAGAAGGAGTATATGAAGGTAAGATTTTTATGCTTTAATATCACATTTTATTGTATTGAATGTTTGATAATATCTTGTATTTCTTTCCTCATTCCCTAATTACCATGATTGTAATATGCTGTGAATGTCCCCTTTGTCCTCATGCATGCTGGATTTTTATGTCATTATTATTTTATGTCCTTCATACATATTTGCCCTTCACTAACCTCCCCAGCATGGTGTCTCCTGCCCTATATTCACCTCATGTAGTCACTTAACAATGGATTTTATCAGCTCCATAGTAGTGCTTTACCCCAAACACCCCCTAAAATGTTTGGAAATGTTATTTTTTCTTTAAATTCAGGCAGAGTGCCAGAGGCTTTTTTTTGTGGTGTCCCCAAATAATTTTTAGTAACCCTCCCTCCCCCAACTGCTAAGTCAGCTGATCCCAATTCTCTATCTATCCTCAATCATCTATCTGCTGACTTTGCCAAACCCATACACACTATACCCACCTCTTTACTGGTCAGATTTATGGATGAATTACCCAAAGCATGTAGTGCAAGGGCCTGCCTGTATACTTTCCAATGGTACTGTTTAAAGTTTTTGTATCCTATTATTATCTTGATAGGTAATAGCAGAATGTCCAAATGTCCTCAAATGTGTACAGTGTGTATTTATATCTTTGTATTCAGACACTTCTTACCTGTCCAGTGAGCTGCCAATAGTGTAACTAAGGAGGGGCTGTTCCAAGTAATCCCCATTATTTAGGCATTCATCTCTCAATGAAGTGAAGAGGGTTACCTCTCCAAGATTTACACACACCCCCTATAATGTTAGAAATGGCCCATGAGAGGGGGGGGAGGGGGAATATGATAGGTGTACCTTATACTTTGGTGTTGTTAAATTCCCCTTAATAAATGCTATCTGGAGGTTGCCCCATAATGTTTGTGTCTAATCTGCTTGCCATGTTTCAGAGTAAAAATAGTAATGTTTATTGTTTTTTCCTCAACAGTTTCCTTCCACGCCGCAGGAATGGCAGACTGTGGCCTCCCACTTTGCCGAGCGGTGGGACTTTCCTAACTGCAGAGGGGCAATTGATGGGAAACACGTCCACATCGTCCCACCACCCAACTCGGGGTCGTACTATTATAATTACAAGGCTGTTGGCGGTGGTGTCGGCTAATTACGACTTCTTGTATGTGGACGTGGGGAAGAATGGCCGGATGTCCGATGGTGGAGTCATCACCCAGACGGAGTTTTACAGGCGTCTCCAGAATGGCAGCTTGGACTTGCCAGCTCCAGAGGACAATGTGGAAGGACTCCCATTCATGTTCGTTGCTGATGAAGTGTTTGCGCTGGGGGACCACCTGATGCGGCCATTCCCAATGAGGACCCTCACCCCGGAACAGAGGGTTTTTAATTACCGGCTGGCCAGAGCCCGAAGAGTGGTGGAGAACACATTTGGAATCCTGGCCAGCCGGTTCCGCCTACTTATGACACCCATCCATATGGCGGAGTATAAACTGAACCATATAATACTTGCGTGCTGTGTTCTCCATAACTTTTTAAGGAAACATTCGGCCAACTATGCTGGCTCAGTTGGGCCTGAGGCCGGAATGATACATCAAACCACACTGACGGCGCTTGAAAGCGGCCGTCCTGGCTTGCCCTCCCTGAGTGCCCGTGATGTCCGGTTACGATACCAGGAGTTCTTTGCGGGTGGGGGGGCCATCAATATGCCAGACAATCTGTGAAGCCTTTTTATAATAAAAAAAAAATCTTTGTGGTTTTTCACACAAACCAACATGTTTGTTGTATACCAATTTTTGTGGTGGCATTATCCAAAATCAAAATGTCAATTTTATAGAAAACAGGCCTGTGTAAAACCAACAAGAAAGACACAAATCTTGATCTTACAAAGTTCACATTTGGTAGAACTTGAAGGCAATATCAGACATGAGTATTTAGGAACTGTGTTTGATATTGCGTTCAGATGGGGGGAAATCACCCCTGGAAAAGCCAAATTTGGAAGATGCACACAAATTTCCCAATGTCAACATGTGCTACCTGCCATCACGGGGGATCAAAGGATGTGTTTTGGGGGAGCAAGCCCTTCCTCACCGCTACTTTATTATTGAGGAAGGGGTTGCACCCCCAAAACGCGTCCATTGATCTCCCGTGATGGCAGATAGCACACGTTGACACACTGTGTGCATCCTCCAAATTTGGCTTTGGGAAGAATCACAAAAACATTTAGCACATTGTAGCGCACAAAAGAAGAAAGTGATTTGGAGGGGTTTTAAACTCGCCCCAAAACATCAATGATGTTTTTATATTTTGGAATAACATCATTGATGTTTTGCTTGATGATTTCCAATTGTAAATTACACCCCATGATCTCCCCGATCAGGATCTGGGCACTTTCAGATGTGAAAGGATCTTCATCCACAACCTCACGATCACCTAAAAAGAGAGGAACCCCAAAATAAATTTGGTTTCAAAAAAATGCCGCCATCCATCTCTTATCTGAGCCTGTGGTCGCAGACACTCACCTGTTGTGGTGACTAGTTCCACCACGTCTTCTTCCTCCTGCTCAGCTTGTGTTGGGGGGATTTCCCCTTCTTCCAGAGGGGGGGGGGCTCTGGTCTCCTCAGATGAGGGGTGTCCTCCGAGTCTTTTCTCCCCTATGTGAAACAAAATGGTATAATTAGCACACAGATATTTAATGTCAGAACTATAAATAGGAAACATTGCTTGGAAGTGGGGTACAATTGTCAATTTTAGCAGAGTTCCAAGTTGTAATTTGTTGAATGCCCTTTGTCAACCTGCAATACTTTACCTGTTTAGTGTGAGCTTCACAGATGTAGCCCCCCCTATAGTATACACTGGAGCACCTGTGTGGCCCCTCTAATAAAAATGGCGTTTTTGTGTCCCACACTAGTGCTCCAGTGTCCAGATGTGAAAACAGCTGCTGAGTGTCCTCTCCTTACACAGAATCTAGTTTGCATTTCATTCTAGTAACAAAGCCATCTACACAACCCAATTCTTTGAAGACAAGTATAGGGCGTCAAAATGGTGGCCAAATGCATATGGGCTAAACAATGGTATTTTATATTTGGAACGAAAAATGTTTGATCCGAACGAATAATGTGCCCATGAACATGAAAGTTGCCATTTTAAACTGTACAACAGTAATAAACACAAAAAGAATAGGAACACAGCACAACTACTTACTTTTTTGCAGCACTCTCCGGATCTTTCTGTACTGCTCATGTTCTCGTAATTTCAGGTCCGACCACCGCTTCCTGAGCTGATCTTTCGATCGTCGTACCCCGAATTTCCGGTGCAGACTCCTGACCACTTTCGCCATGATCTTGGCCTTTCGGACATTGGGGTTGGGGTTGGGGTAAGGCCCATACTTTCCATCATAGTCGGCCTTCTTCAGGATGTCCACCATTTCCAACATCTCCCCAAAGGACATATTTGTGTCCTTAAATCTCCTTCTGGATCGGGATGTTTCAGGCTCCGGCCTTTCCTCCTCCTCCTCCTTCTCGTTGCTCCAATTATCACGATCATGCTGTCTATCCGCCATGTGCTCTTCCCCCACTGCGCCGAATGAAAAGGGGCGGGGAATAGACTAGAAAGAACGTCAGGGGCGGGCGGAGTTATACACATGCGCAGTGTGTATAAAGCGTAACACACGTGCGTCTTACGTACGATCTGTGAGCGGAGGAAGGAGCATCGGAGACGCCGATCGTGATAACGAAGGTAAGATCTAAACTTGGGCCTACACTGCTTCGAAATGGAAGCCTATATTGTAACAAGATTAGGGGAGTTTGGCCTTACATTAGGGTTTGTCTTGTGTTGTGTCTTGCAGAGAAAATGGATGGATTCAACGACCCAATTTCCTGCCCCTGTTCATAGACAAGTACAGGGAGCTGCCCTGTCTGTGGCAAGTGAGACACCCCCACTATAACCACAAACAGATGAGGCAGGCAGCGCTGGAGAAACTGCTGGAGTTGGTGAAGCCGGTGGTCCCCACAGCAACCATCCCTTATTTAAAAGCTGAAATTGGTGGCCTGAGGAGCACTTATCTTAGGGAGCGCAAGAAGGTCACAGATTCCCAGAGATCCGGAGCAGCAGCAGATGACGTTTATGTCCCCAGACTGTGGTACTATGAGAGACTGCGATTTCTGACGGACCACACTGAAGTCAGGGAATCCCTCTCCACTCTTCCTTCCACGCTTCCTTCCACCCCAGCTGAGGCTTCCGATGTCCAACCTGGGACTTCCAGCCAGGAAGAAGTGGAGGAGCCCAGCTGGAGTCAGGTATAGCATTCTTCCTCAGATTTCTGGTCAATAAATAAATGATGTTTACTAGATTTTATTATTGATCACTAATTGCTGATTGAAAAAAGTGTTTTACATATCAATAGACAGTAGTGGGCACCCAAAATTGGGACAAGAATGAAAAATGCTGGGCTCAGAAGGATAGTCAGTTATATTTGTTAACATTCAATTTGCAGCAGTCAGGAGGTGAAAATTGTGTGTGATTGATGAAAAAAAAAATAAAACTATGTCCCTTTTTCATACACAGGAACACCTCAGCCAGGAGGAGGTTGTAGAATGTGGCAGTCAGGAGGAGGCGGGGATTAGTGGCAGCCAAGAGAAGCCTGGGACCAGTCGCAGCCTGACTGAGTCTCAGGTCCCTCCCCTCCGCCTGCCACGTAAATGAGCCAGGAAGACGACTCCGAGTCCCGTGCAGGATTCAGCATTCAGGCTGATCCAGGAGGCTTCTGCGTCCCTCAGAGCCTTACCAACTCCTGAAGAGGCCTTTGCCTGCATGGCTGCCACCAAATTGCAGGGCATGCAGGAGGGCCAACGCAGGCTCTCTGAGGACCTTATTTATAAAGTCCTACGTAAGGGGGTGAGTGGGGAACTAACACCCAAGACGGATGTCATTGAGATGGACGATCCTCCTCCTCCTCCTCCTCCTGCTGCCACAACTCCACCACCAGAGCCACCACGTGGAAGGAGGCGTGGAAAGAAGACCAGAGAGTGATGACCCTGGGTTCAGTCTGGTCTGACAGAAGATGCAGTCTCTCATATGACCACAGCCTGGGGACACAGATGTCATCTGCTGCTTTCCGGATCTCTGGGACTTCTGGACCACACTGCCCTCCCTTAGATAAGGACTCCTCAGGCCACCAATTTGGCTTTTAAATAATTGATGTCTGCCCTGGGGGTACAAGGCTTCACCCACTTATGCAGTTTCTCCAGCGTTGCCTCCCTCTTTGTTTATAGTTGTGAGCCCTTAATACATTTTTTTGTGGAAATTCTACTCTCCTGTGTGTGTTTTCATCCAAAAAGGACAGTTTGTTGGTGAGGATTCAGGTACATTTCTAACATAAAATGTGAAATTAACAAGAGACAACAACACCAAACAATCTCCTTCAGATTAAATAGAACAACATATCAATGGTGTTGTGGGAATTTGTCACAAAAAACACACTCAAACATTTTCGGGAGTACAAATCAAAATCGCAAAAATAAAAAAAATAAAATAGAAACACAAAAAAAGAATCTACATTAAAGCTCAAAAATATATAAAAAATATACAAAAATATGTTGTCAGATGTGAGAAAGCAAAATATATTGAGGGAATCCCGATAAATAGTAACGAAAGAAGTTTGTGAGAAGTGTGTGTGAATATGAGCAGCAAAACTACTTAATTCTTGTCACATTATAAAGAAGAAGAGAGTGTGCTGTATTAAACCATTTTTAACATTGCAGCGTGACGAAAGTGCTGTATCCATTGCGAACGCTAAGTTTACCAGAATGAGCTGTCCCGTCTCGGAATTTCTTCTGAGCATGCGTGGCACTTTGTGCGTCGGAACAGGCCACACACGGTCGGAATTGACGCGATCGGATTTTGTTGTCGGAAAATTTTATCTCCTGCTGTCCAACTTTGTGTGTCGGAAAATCCGATGGAAAATGTCCGATGGAGCCCACACACGGTCGGAATTTCCGACAACACGCTCCGATCGGACATTTTCCATCGGAAAATCTGACCGTGTGTACTGGGCATTAGTGTAAGCTGACCGAAGTAGGAGATCACAAAGGCAACAATAAAGCGTCATCAAAGTCTGAAGGCAAAGGCAAATACTGTGTCACCCAAGGGTGCCACAATCGCTGAGCTATTTAATATTGCTTCCATTTTGGCATTAATTATTTCCTAATTTATTCTATGGTTGGTGTCAACTAGGATAAAATTGGAGACTTCCAAGCCTTCACAATTGTTTGTTTTGCTGCTGTAGTGATCTGTAAAAGCAACTTAAATTATTGGTATGATAAATTAGGAGGCTTAGAGTTAAGTAGTGCTACTGATGGGTCAGGGATCACCGTAACTTTGAAAATTATGGAGATCATAAGACATATAGGTTTCCCGAATTCCCATACCACAGGACGATCCCACCAAATGTGCAAGTGTGTACCAAGAGCACTACAGCCACGGAAGAATGTCAGAGAATAGGCAGGGACATATTTCGCAATCCTGGCAGGGACCAAATACCAGCGGGTGAGTTTCCTTATAGTTGGTTTCCATGGCCACGGTGTTTGGAGATTTCATGGTTTGCTAGATTTCCTTCCACATTACAGCCTCCAAGGTATAACCAAGATCTGCCTCCCATTTAGCGACATATGGGGGGGGAGGGGGGAGTCGGGCTTAGTAAGTATCTGAGCGTATAGAGTTGATATTGGCATACTCATTCAAAACATATGGGTGAGTTGTTACCAATATATGGAGCGATAAAGTACTTAATTTGAAGGTATTGAAATAGTTCTCATGTCGGTAGACCATGGCTCTTACAAAGCGCACAAAAGGTTTCGAATGATGTAGAGGCCGTAAACTTATGAAGCCTAATTAGATTAGCGGCTGTCCAGGGCCGAAAGGAGTTAGGGAGACTTCATGCCCAATAGAAAGAGGGATTCTGGAGGAAAGACAGGAGTAGTACATCAGAGGATTGGAGACCATAAGCCATTTTGAATCCTTCCCAAGTGGCTCAGAAAAATCTTGTAATAGGGTTAGTGAGATCATTACAGTCCGCAGGCAGTAGCCACAGGAGATTGGCCACAGATAGAGCATCGCAGTCCATGATTTCTAGAGTGACCCACAATGGGGTTTCTTGCACTGCATGATACTTGGGTAACTGGGCTAAGAGAGCCGTGTTGTAGTAGGCAGCAAAATTGGGGACCGGGGCCTCCAGGAAGCTTCAGAAGGTGCAAGGTCGATTTGGGAAGGCAAGGTTTTTCCTAGCTCCAGATATTTTCTGCCCTTTTTGAAAGCTAATGTACAAAGTGTTATTAAAAAAGAGGCATAGGTAACTGGGCACTGCCATCGGGGACAAGTCCCATTGCAAAATATTTTAAAAAATACTGCAAGGCAGCTTGTCCCCATGTTGAGAGGGCCTCATTCTCACATTGTGTCGCCCAAAAGGGATGTGGGGGTCAAAGGAGGAAACATCAGAATCTAAAAAGCTACTTTTAGAACAATGGGGCTGATTAGATATTCCCCCTCCCTCTACATGAAAGAGTATGGGGTACATAGTGCCCTCGTTACTCCTTTACAAAATATATTTCTCTGAGAGATGTAGATCCATGTCAATGCCGATTAGAACTGCCCAATGATGTTAACCCACTGCCATGTTGACTACTGCCACGCTGACCATCAATGTTGCCACTCCACTGTTCTTGTCCCCGATGACAGATGGCTCCTTTATGTAAACCTGGTGTGACCTGGTTGTTCCTCACTGGCCAAATATGGTCATTATCATATTTGGTAATGATGTCACCCAGGATCCTTGCAGCTTGTTTACAAATAGAAGCCAGTCAGGAATCTGTC
The DNA here is from genome assembly GCF_042186555.1 of Aquarana catesbeiana. NCBI lineage: Eukaryota > Metazoa > Chordata > Amphibia > Anura > Ranidae > Aquarana > Aquarana catesbeiana. The sequence goes on along the minus strand of NC_133330.1, from coordinate 223,838,654 downwards.
ATGTAATTTAGAGGTGGCAGTGCTATTGTTGCTAAATGACAGACTTGTTTGTTTACAAGCATCAGCTGGGGGTTCAGGTGGGCAAATGGCCATATGTGGCCAATTTTTCACCCATTCACTGAGCTGCAAATAGGCTAGGTCTATGAACCCGAAGCTCATCCCTACTTTACTTTATCAGAAATTAAAAGAAAAGTTTCAGCTTTAGATATAATGTACTTTAACATTATTTTTCTCCAATGAGCTTTGTGATGGAATTAGTAGAAACCAGTTTTCTTTTTGGAGAAGAAATTACTGAAGATCTCTTATTAAGATAAAGTATTTACATTAACAAAGTGTGGGATTTTAATGATATTTTTTGCTGCTTCATTTTTATTATTTGCTTTTCTACCCCAATTTGCTTGCATCTTATGAATAGATAATGCAATTTGTTGCATTAGTTACAATAAAGGTTTCCAACAAACTATTTCAAATGTGTTTGTAAAAGAATATAGGCAAAAATGAGCTGATTATGATAATATGCATCTGTTAAAAGAAAATTATCTTATGCATTTCTTGATAAAAATTACTAAATTTCAATTTAAGTACAGTTTAGATATATTCTTTAATCTAGCTCATTAATGCTGTTACTCGGAGCATGCAATGAAGCAGCAAGTACAGAAGGCACACTTAGTGGGTCTATAAACATACTGTCTTTTTGTCCTGTGATCTATGCTAAAGTATAAAATGTTGATTTATTAGTTATTTGCTTTTGGCGGATTATATCATATAAGCCTCTAGCTCTGCTTGGCAAGTTAATTTGCATAATGTGTTGTTATATTTAAACTGAAAACGAAATGGCTCTGTGTGGTCTGACAAGTGCTTGTCAGTCTCATGCAATATTCAGAAGTAATAGATCCAAATCACAACAACACTCAATGTGATGTTAAATAAAGTGTATATTTTACAGACTATTGTATACTTTGATAGCTAATAGAAAGTTAGCAGATCAAAAAGACTTATGCAAAATTTCCTTATCTGCAGATTAGTAATAGAGTTGGGCCGAACACCCCCCCTGTTTAATTCACACCAGAACTCCTGAACATGTAAAAAAAGTTCAGGCCCGAGCCTCGAACTCTATTAAAGTCTATGGGACCCGAACTTGAAAAATCAAAAGTCCCCATTTTAAAGGCTTATCTGCACGTTATTAGCCATGAAAAGGGTATAAGGGGCCTGGGTACTGCCCTGGGGGGCATGTATCAATGCAAATTTCTATTGTTTTTAAAGATCTTTTTTACAGGAGCAGTGATTTTAATAATGCTTAAAGTGAAACAATAAAAATGTAAATTTCCTTTAAATACAGTGCTGGGGGGTCCCCTTAGTCTGCCTGTAAAGTAGCATCTGTATCATTAATAGACCCTGCTGCAGCAAAACTGACAGAAGAAAAAAATGACATTTATATTTCCAGCAATACAATACCATTGCCAGCAATAGAAAAATGTTAAAAAAAACTGTGTGGGGGTCCCCCCAATCCATACCAGGTCCTCTGGGTCTGGTAATTTAAGGGGAACCCCATGCCAAAATGTAAAAAAACAGCATGGGGTCCCCCCAAAATCCTTACCAGACCCTTACCCGAACATGCAACCTGGCAGGTCAGAAAAGAGGGGGGACAAGCAAGTGCCCCCACCCACCTGAACCATACCAGGCCACATGCAGGTGGAGCTTTTTTTTTCTTTTTTCAGGTCCAGGGGTGATGTCATGATTGACAATGGATCTACATTGGGGTACTTTTTTTTTTTTATTAAAGGAATTGTCAAAAACTGTGTGTGTGTTTTTATTTCTTTTTGACACTTTTTTAAGTTAATGAGTAGGGGTCCAATGTATACCATACTCATTTACATGGGGGGTGGCCCGGATCTGGGGGCCCCCTTGTTTCCAGATTCCGATAAGTCCCCTGCCCACAGACCCCCACAACCAAAGCCCAGGGTTGTGGGGAAGAGGCTCTTGTTCTCCTCAACATGGGGACAAGGTGTTTTGGGGTGGGGGAACAGAGCCCCCCACACCAAAGCACCCCCCCTATGTTGAGAGCATGTGGCCTGTTATGGTTCGGGGGGGGTCACTTGCTCGTCCTCCCTTTATTGACCTGCCAGGCTGCATGCTCAACTAAGGGTCTGGTATGGATTTGGGGGGCTTGCACACTGTTTTTTTTTCACATTTTTCTATTGCCGGCAATTTTTTGCTTCATTCAGCTGTCAGTGGGGAAGCCCATTGACAGCTGGTGACTCATCCGTTGTTATGGACACAGTGACTGGCTTCCTGGCCTGCTCCTTAACAAACAGCTATTCACTATGTCCTAATTGGTCACAGCTTTGCCTAATCAGGGCTTAGAATGCACTGCGCAGTGCGCAGTGCATTGTGGGGTGCTTGGCGGGCGAACATCCCAACGAGCGTTCTGCAAATTTTCGGGTGTTCGCCAAACGGGTTATGTTCATGCAACTCTAATTAGTAAATATTGATAAATCCATTCCACTAGCAGTTCATCCTATAAGCTGTTCCATTCCTGTTCACAGGGTGAATAAAAAGAAAGGCGTGCCTTAAACGTTTATTAAAAAATAGCAACATGTACATCAAGCCAACATGTTTCATGGGAATAGACTCCCCCTTCAAGTTCACAGGGTTTGGCTCTTCTGAAACATTATTTTTAATAAATTTAATCTGATAAATTGCTTGGGCCCTTTCCGGTGGAGTACTGTGCTGCTCCCTATTCCGACCTCAAATTGTGGCCTCTGACAGAAATAAATCTTCCAGCACCATCTCCCTTTGTATCTCTGAAATTACATGATGGAATCATTAAGGAAGCTAATGTATGGATGTTTTTCCTAGAAGCCTTTGTGCATTTTATTTTACTTTCACTTGTATGTTGCTTTGTAGAGCATGGTGCCCAGGGATTATCCTTATCTTATCACCTACTAGACATTCTGTTGAGGAGGTTCCAGAGTCCTGTGTTGAGGTTGGACACAGTGATTTTTTCTGTTTTTTCACCTTGCCAACACCCTGTGAACTCACTGTCAGTGAGTTGGATCCATCTTTGAAAAAACAGGAAAAAAAAATGTTCTGATATAGTTATTTTGCAGCCCTACCCTTTGGTCAGAGGGTGTCCTATATACTGTAACTCTCCCTTTAGCCCTTCATCTACTAGGGAATGAGTGTTTGGTAGAGCAAGCAGCTTGCCCGATTTTAACCCCCAGGGATGGAGCCTGGAGGCCATTCAGACAGGCCATTCTGCCCAGCCATCACTGGAACAGAGTTACAGTCAAACCTCTTGTTTTCTGCAGCTGTGTCCACCATGGATGCTGTGAGCCACAGAGGGACTGCTAGCTATGGAGCTGTAGTGACTTTTTGTCTATTCGACCTACTGTTTCCTCTTGTTCTACAAAACATTAAAAACTGCATACAAGTCTGGACCTGCATTACTTCACAGATGCACAAGTATGTAAGTGATACACCCTTGGGACAAGGTATTGCTCAGAGTGAGTTGCCCTGTCATGAATCTGCAGTAATGGTTTATGCTCTGATTATCTGTTTATCCTTCAGTTCTGTGTCTCAGCCTTAAGAGACCGTGCCCCCACACCTGGGCGTTTAAGTATGAGCTCTCAGCATGGCTCCACCCCAGCCTCTCAACTATTTAACCCCATGCACTACAAGCCAGCTTTGCCCAAGCAACAGATGTGTCTAGGCTTCTGGGTGGTGGCTCTATGTTTATTTCTGACTTCCATGTACCGACCTTGGCGTGTTCTTCCTGACGATCCCTGTTTGCTAGTAACCCTGGCCTTTGCATGGCTTCCTAACGATCCTTGGTTTGTTCTCCTGACTATCCTGTACTTAACCTTGTAGAGCTGCTTCTGCTCTGTCTACCTGAGCCGGTTTGTGAGCATGCACTGAGAGACCCCAGGGGCCGTGACCTGGAGTCAGCTGCAGCCAAACCCATCCTCACCACTATAGGCTCTGGTGAATACCTGCTGGCTTTTATGCCCTGTACACACGGTCGGATTTTCCGATGGAAAATGTGCGATCGGAGCTTGTTGTCGGAAATTCTGACCGTGTGTGCGCTCCATCTGACTATTTCCATCGGATTTTCCGACACACAAAGTTTGAGAGCAGGCTATAAAATTGTCCGACAACAAAAATCCGATTGCGTCAATTCCGACCGTGTGTGGACAATTCCGACGCACAAAGTGCCACGCATGCTCAGAATAAATTCCGAGACGAAACTGCTCGGTCTGGTAAAATTAGCACTCGGATATATATAATGGATATAGCACTTTCGTCATGCTGCAATGTTTTAAATTGTTTAATGCAGTGCACTCTCTTCTTCTTTATAATGCTAGAAGAATGAAGTTGTTTTGCTGCTCATATTCACACAGACTTCTCACAAACTTCTTTCTTTATTATTTATCGTGATTTCATCAATATATTTTGATTTGTCACATCTGACTAAAAAATTTTCATTTTTTAATTTTTTTTTTGTTTGTATTTTTTTCAAGCGTGATCTTGTTTTTTTTTTTTTTTTTTTTTTAACTACAGAATAGTTTTGGGTGTGTTTTGTGTGTCACGTTACCACAACACCATTATTATCTTGTATTATTTATTAATCTCAAGGAGATTGGTTGGTGCTGGTGTCTCTTGATTATTTCACATTGTATTTTTGAAATGTACCTGGCACCTCACAAACAAACTGTCCTTTTTGATGGAAAACACACATAGGCAAGTATAATTGAAACAAAAATTCCTTTATTAAGGGCTAATAACCAAACAAAGAGGGAGGCAACGCTGGAGAAACTGCAGAAATTGGCGAAGCCTTTGGCCCCCAGTGCACACATCAATTATTTTACTGCAAAATTGGTGGCCTGAGGAGTCCATTTATAAGGGAGTACAGTCTGGTCCAGAAGTCCAAGAGATCATGAACAGCTGCAGATGACATCTATGTTCCCAGGCTGTGGTCATACAAGAGCCTGCATCTTTTGCCAGACCAGAGTGAACCCAGGCCATCACTCTCTGGTCTTCCTTACACGCTTCCTTCCCGGCTGTGGCTCTGGTGTTGGAGGTGTGGCAGGAGGAGGAGTAGGACCTGGAGGAGGAGGAGGAGGAGGAGGACTATGGGTGAGCTCACAAATGTGGCTTTGGCATGTGAGTTGGCCCCTCAACCCCTTATGTAGAGCTTCTAAAATGACAAACTCACATAAGAGGCATTGGCCCTCCTCCATTTGCAGCATTTTGCATGCTGTTAGGTCAGCAAAATCCTCTTCCACACTGTGGGGTGTTCTGAGGGCCTCAGTAGCCTTCCAAAATAGGCCAGTTGCTGCCTCCTCCAGGTTACTCCTCTTCCTGTCACTTTTTCTTTGAAGGCGGAGGGGAGGGACCTGGGTATCAGGCAACCTACTTGGCCCGGCCACCTCCCGGCTGAGACTTTCCTGAGTATGAAAAAGGGACATCGTTTTAGTTTTTGGTTAATAAATCACAATCATAAATTAGTACTCCAAACTAACATCTATTTAACATCATTAATTTGACAACCAGAAATATTTAGAAGAATGCTATACCTGGCTCAAGCTGGGCTCCTCCACATGTTGCTGCCTGGAAGGCCCAGGTTGGACGTCTGAAGCCTCAGCTGAGGGGGAAAGAAGCGTGGAAGGAAGAGTGAAGAGTGCTGGCCTGGGTTCAGTCTGACCTGCCAGAAAATGCAGTCTGTCATAATACCACAGCCTGGGAACATAAATGTCATCTGCAGCTGCTGATCTCAGGGAATCCTGGACCTTCTTGCACTCCCTTAGATAAGTGCTCCTCATGCCACCAATTAGGGCCTTAAAATAGGGGATGTCTGCCGTGGGGATCACAAATTGCAGCAAATTATCCAGCGCTGCCTTCCTCTTTGTTTGGTTCTTATAATTGGGGTGGTTTACCTGCCACAGACAGGACAGCTCCCCGAACATATCAATGAATATGCTGATAAACTCCTGATCCTTCCAGAAATCCATTTTCTCTGCAAGACACAACACAAGACAAACCCTAATGTCAGGCTAAGGTCTCCTAATCTTGTCACAATATAGGCCTTAATCTAGAAGCAGTATAGGCCCAAGTTTAAATGTTACCTTCGTTATCACGTTTGGTGCTTCCAATACTCCTTCCTCCGCTCACAGATCGTACGTACTACGCATGCATGTTACACTTTATATACACTGCGCATGCGTGAAACTCTGCCCGCTCCTGACGTTCTTTCTAGTCTATTCCCCGCCCCTTCTCGTTCGGCACAGTGGGGGAGAGCACATGGTGGAGACAGAGCAGGTGCGTGCTAATTACAGCAACGAGGAGGAGGAGGAGGAAAGCCCGAAGCCAGAAATGTCACAATGCCAGAGGAGACGATTTAAGGCCTCAAATATGTCCTTTGGGGAGATGTTGGAGATGATCGACATACTGAAGAGGGCTGACTATGACGGGAAGTATGGACCTTACCCCAACCCCAATGTCAGAAAGGCCAAGATCATGGCGAAAGTTGTGAAGTGTCTGCACAGAAATTTTGGGGTACGGCAATCCAAGGATCAACTCTGGAAGCGGTGGTCAGACCTCAAATTAAGGGAGCACGATCAGTATAGAAGGATCAGGAGAGTGCTTCAAAAAAGTAAGTAGTTGTGCTGTGTTCCTATTCTTTATTTTTATTATGTTTGTGCTGCTCCATGTGCTTTCCTTAACTGTTGTACAGTTTAAAATGGCAGCTTTCATGTTCACGGCCACATTATTTGTTCGTATGAAACATTGTTCGTTCGGCCTAGAAAACACCATGTTTTGTCCAGATGCAGTTCAATACATTTTTTCAGGCATACATCTGTTAAATAAATTTTGGTGTCTAGATGGGTTTGGAACTAGAATGTAATGCAAACTAGATTCTGTGTAAGGAGAGGACACTCAGCAGCTGTCTACACATCTGGACGCTGGAGCACTAGTGTGGGACAAAAGAACACCCTTTTCATTAGGGGGTCCCACATAGGTGCTCCAGTGTATACTATACTGGTGTCTCCATCTGTGAAGCTTGTACAAAACAGGTAAGTATTCAAGCTTGACAAAGTAAATAAATATTTCTTCATCTTGGAACTCTGCCAAAAAAGACAATTGTACCCCACTTCCAAGCAATGTTTCAATATTCCTATTTCTGCCATCAAATATCTGTGTGCTAAGTATACCTATTTTTTTTTACATAGGGGAGAAAAGACTCGGAGGACACCACTCATTCGAGGAGACAACAGACCCCCCCACCTCATGAGGAAGTGGAAATCCCCTAAAGCCAACAGGAGGAGGAGGAAGGAGACGTAATCAAAATAGTTACCACAACAGGTGAGTGTCTGCGACCACAGGCTCAGGTAAGAGATGGATGCCGGCATATTTATAATACATGGTGTGTTTTTGTTTCTGTATTTTTAGGTGATCGTGATGTTGTGGATGAAGGTCATTTCACCAGTGAAAGTGCCCAGATCCTGATCGGGGAGATCATGGGGTGTAATAGGGACTTGGAAAACATCAAGCAAAACATCAATGATGTTCAAAACAAAATGAAGAACATCATTGATGTTTTAGGGAGAGTTTAATACCACTAGAAATCCCTTACTTAGTTGTGTTTTTTTTACTGAAAACCCTTTTTTTTCATTTTTTGACATATTTGCAAAAAGCCAAATTTTGAAGATGCACACAGTGTGTCAACATGTGCTATCTGCCATCACGGGAGATCAGTGTATGCGTCTTGGGGGTGCAACCCCTTCCTCAATAATGAAGTAGCTGAGAGGAAGGGGTTGCACCCCCAAAACACGTCCCTTGATCCCCCATGATGGCAGCTAGCACATGTTGACATTCGGCAATTTGTGTGCATCTTCAAAATTTGGCTTTTCCAGGGGTGACTTCACCCCATCTGAACGCAATATCAAACACAGTTTATAAATACTCATGTTTGATATTGCCTTCAATTTCTAACAAAGTTGAACTTTGTAAGTTCCATATTTGTGTATTTCTTGATGGTTTTAAACATGCCTGTTTTACCTTAAATGGACATTTCTACTTTTATTAATGTGACCAAAAAAATTGTTATACAACAAACATGTTGGTTTGTTTTAAAAACCTTTTATAAATGCACATGTGATTGTGCTTGTATTAAAAAGATTGATAATCAAGAATGTGTGGCTTCTTCTTTCAATGCTCCGAAACTTTCGGTGTGGTAACATTGGTGTTTTCTGTGACAATGGGGGTTATTTCCTAAGGGCAAATCCACTTTGCACTACAAGTGCCGTTTCAGTGCAGTCTCAAGTGCACTTGTAGTGCAAAGTGTCTTTGCCTTTAGTAAATAACACCCAACAGTGCTTTCTAATGTTATACAATCGCACCATTTTCAGGACTCCCCAAATTTCACTCAGGGTCAGCTAAAAGAAACACAAGCAGTAAATGTCAGCAAATATTTTAGTAGTTAAAATTTGTTTTTATTTAAAAAATGTCTCAGACATTGTCTGGCATATTGATGGCCCACTACCCGCAAAGTATTCCGTATATCCTAGACGGACCTTGCGGGCACTCAGGGGGGGCAAGCCAGGACGGCCAGCTTCAAGCGCCGTCAGGGTTGGTTCATTTACATTAATTCTGGATTCAGGCAAAACTGAGCCAGCATAGTTCCAAGAATTTCTCCTAAAAAGTTGTGGAGAACAAAGCAAGCCAGGATGATATGATTGAGTTTATACTCCGCCATATGTATGAGTGTAAGAAATAGGCGGAACTGGCTGGCCATTATTCCAAATGTGTTCTCCACCACTCTTCTGGTTCTGGCCAGCCGGTAATTAAAAACCCTCTGGTCCGGGGTGAGGGTCCTCATAGGGAATTGCCGCATAAGATGGTCCCCCAGTGCAAACGCTTCATCCGCAACAAAGACGAATGGGAGTCCTTCCGTATTGTCTTCTGGAGGTGGCAAGTCCAAGCTGCCATTCTGGAGACGCCTGTAGAACTCCGTCTGGGCGATGACTCCACCATCTGACATTCGGCCATTCTTCCCCACGTCCACATACAGGAACTCGTAAGTAGCAGACACCGCCACCAACATCACAAGACTACTGAACCCCTTGTAGTTGTAATAGTATGACCCTGAGTTGGGTGGTGGGACGATGTGGATGTGTTTCCCATCAATTGCCCCTCCGTAGTTAGGAAAGTCCCACAACTGGGCAAAGTGAGAGGCCACAGTCTGCCATTCCTGTGGGTTGGAAGGAAACTGTGGAGTCAAACAAGAATAAAAAATTAATCATATTGCACATAAACATGGAAAGCAGATTAGACACAAACATTCTTGGCCAACATCAGTATAACATTTTTTTAGGGACTATTTGAAGACAAAGGTATAAGGTCCACCTATCGGATTCCTCCTCCCCCCCTTTCATGGGCCATTTTTGAAATTTTATGGGGGGTTAGATGTTTTGGACAGGTAACCCTCTCCACTTCATTGAGAGATGAATGCCTAAATAATGTGGATTACTTTGGCCAGCCCCTCCTTACTTTACAATATTGGTAGCCCACTGGACAGGTAAGAAGTGTCATAATACAAAGAGATAAATACACACTGTACACATTTTAGCACATTTTTACATTCTGCTATTACTTATCAAGATAATAATAGGATACAAAAACTTAAAACAGTACCATTTAAAAGTATTCAGGCAGGCCCTTGCACTACATGCTTTGGGGAATTCATCCATAAATATGACCACAAAAGAGGTGGGTATAGTGTGTAGGGGTTTGGCAAAGTCAGCAGATAGAGGATTGGTATCAGCTGAGTTAGCAGTTGGGGGGAGGGAGGGTTCCAAAAGATTCTGTGACCCAAAAAAAAAGCCTCTGGCACTCTGCCTGAATTTAAAGCACACATCACAATTTTACACATTTTAGGGGGTATTTAGGGTAAAGCACTACTATGGAGCTGACAAAATACATTGTTAAGTGACTACACGAGGTGAATATAGGGCCAGGAGAGCATGCTGGGGAGGTAAGTGAAGGCAAATATGTAAGAAGGACCGAAAAAAATACATAAAAATCCAGCATGCATGAGGACAAAGGGGACATTCATGGTAATTAGGGAATGAGGAAAGAAATACAATATATTATCAAACATTAAATACACTAAAATGTGATGTTAAAGGATAAAAATCTTACCTTAATATACTCCTTCTGCAGGACCTGGATGATGGCAGAACAGGTCTCTGGGATAATGATCCCCAGAGCCTGGGGGGAGATGCCTGTCGAGAACTTGAGGTCCTGCAGGCTTCTCCCTGTCGCCAAGTACCGCAGGGTGGCGACTAGCCTCTGCTCCAGAGTGATGGCTTGCCTCATGCAGGTATCCTTCCTGCTGATATAGGGGGTCAGCAAAGCCAACAAACAGTGAAATACGGGCCCGTCATCCGGAGAAAGTTCCTGAAATCGTCAGGATTATTATCACGGATCTCACGGAGCAAAGGCATGTGACAGAACTGGTCACGCTGGAGCAACCAATTCTTGGTCCATGAACTCCTCCCCACCCTGTTCATGGACTGGGCTTGTGTCAAGGTAAGGACCCCAAGCCCCTGCACAGCACGAAATCTATGATGAGTACGTACACTCAACATGGCTAGAAAACGGTCGGCTGCTCAGAACAAAGTAACAGAACGCACTGAAGAACAGCAAGGCCTGTGAAAAGCGGCCTGAAAATCAGTAACGAACGAACAAGAACACAATGACAAGTCAAGGGTAACTCACTGCACGCACTGAAGACCAGATACAAACCCACAAGCACAAACTGAACAGCAGAAATACGATCTGAAAACCATGAGTCTGAAAAAGCGCGAATCGTCTCTCACCAAATTTTTACTAACACGAGATTAGCAAAAGGAGCCCAAAGGGTGCCGCGCTTAGTACTGAACTGCTCTTTTATAGTCTCATCGTACGTGATGTACGTGACCGCATTCTTGGCGATCGGAAATTCCGACAACTTTGTGCGACCGTATGTAGACAAAACAAGTTTGAGCCAACATCCGTCGGAAAAAATCCATGGATTTTGTTGTCGGAATGTCCGATCAATGTCCAACCGTGTGTACAGGGCATTAGACTCCATGCCCTGGGGAATCTTACACTCCAGCTTCCTGCTTGGCCTGTGTCAGTGTTCAGGTGGAGCTGCTTTCCTGAACCACCTAAAGCTCCATTTGCAGCAAACGGGCCAAAGGGTCCACAACCTTAGAGGTGCGCTCCTAACCCCAGTGGCGTGCATCCATCACCTGGCCTCAGGTGACCTGACATCCCCTTACAAGCGAAGAACCTTCTAGGTGGAGGCATTAAAGATTTAAGAACTAAAGGACACTTGATGATAAGGATCACAGTTAGCTCAGAGCTCAAGATGCCCTGTTACCCAAATGCTGCCTCAGCATGGGAATGTAATGACTGCAAAGAGAGTGTCATCTCATAAAACCATCCCAAAGGGGTGTAATGCTGAACAATATGAAAAAATATGCCATTGTAAACTATGTCCTTTTGTAACATGCACCCTTCACCATGTCATGCCTACCAACCGCTGTGGCACCATGGCACATTTTGCACGGTACACTTTTTTCACCTAGAAATCTGCCGCTACCATGAAAAAGCTAGTTGGTTGTATTTATCTTCCAGATCTTCCTAGTCTACCCCTAGGTTTCCAAGCATATAGGCATGTATCTTTAAAAAATGTATTTTGGCCCACTTTTATTTGTTATCAAATGTTATGCTCTTTAACATTGCATGGGTGTTTCAGGAGGGGACCAAAAATATATATGCATTGATGGTTTGACAGGGGACCAATGTCTTTGAAACTCATACTGGCTAATATCAGCATGTGGGAAGGTACAGCGTAGTGCAGCGGCAGTCTGGTTGCAGAGAACAGAGTATTAATGCAGAATCCAGTAATTCAAAACATCCTAACATTCATCCCTCTTCTCCAGGCATTTACAGAGGTTTTGTAGTGCCACTGCAAAATGAGTGAGACTCATACTGATTCATACTGTTTAGTACAACATGATATTTTTCTAGATAACACTCAATGACAGTTAGGTTACCCCAACAGAGTTGAGATGCTGCTATATCATATAAATTAGTGGTTTGGCTCCGAGCTGTGCCCAAGTGTGGTCACGCAGGCTGCATCCCTCACCTTTTTTACATATTGGTCAGGCCATCATGTCTTTCCATCACTAATATGTACTCTATTGATATTCTATGATTTGAGGTGGCAGCCCACTGGCCTGTGACTATATCCTTTATCCAACACCACATTCATTGTTATCATTGTATCCTTTTCCTACCATTGCTCTGCAACTTGTAAAACATTAATAAAAATCTATTGGAACAGTAAAAGTTCTGTAAGGGTCCTTTCACACTGGGGCTGGGGCGGCGTCGGCGGAAAAATGGTTAAAAACCACGGCAAAGCGCCTGTGCAGAGGCGCTTTGCTGGCGGTATAGCCGCGCTGTCCCATTGATTTCAATGGGCAGGAGCGGTGAAGGAGTGGTATACACTCCGCTCCTTCACCACTCCGAAGATGCTGCTAGCAGGACTTTTTTTCCTGTCCTGCTAGCGCACCGCTCCAGTGTGAAAGCCCTCGGGGCTTCCACACTGGAGACAAAGCAGCGGCACTTTCGGGTCGGTTTGCAGGCGCTATTATTAGCGCAATAGTGCCTGCAAACCGCCCCAGTGTGAAAGGGCTCTATAAGTGCAAAAAAAACCCTTTGAGCCTATCAAACATACAATGCTTCCTGTTGTGGTGTGACAATGCTGCTCCTCCATAGACACAGTAAAGCAAGTGTATGCTGTAATCCTAAGACAGGATGATAGGATGACAGAACAGCTGCCAAAAAATATAAAAACAAATTAGTCCATTAAAAGATATAATACATGAAAACGATGGGACTCATTCTGATGTGGGAAACTTTTTGAAAATTCTACTTGTTCTTCTGGTTATTCCTATAATGATGGCATAATGCATGCACCAAACACAATGGCCTTCTATAGGAAGAAGAAGACACGGTAAAGAAAATGAATATAGCCCTCACCTAGGTTACTGGTTCGTTTTAAATTCTCCCTCGACAAAGTTACCTTTATGTGCAGCAAAGAGGAGACATGATGTTGCTCTAAGTTCTTGCTTTATGTTATGTTTTTGTCTTTATTTTGAATAATTTGTATACTCATTAAGCTAATCTTACTTACCCACCTGTGTTCCATGCTCTGCCCTCCTGCCAAAAAGTCTCACTGCTCCTGGTGCATTCTCCATAACATCAATCATAGCGACCGTAGATGGGTGGAGCTGGGACCTTAGCACAAATTTCTCCACTAACATTTTTGTTAAAAAAGATGATTCAGCCCACATACCTTCATGCAAACCTGAAATATTAGTGTTTGGTGGAGAAGCCTTTAAAACATAGAGCTTGGTAATGGTGTACTAGATATACTGCATCATTAACGTACAATTCAGTTGACTTCTGTGCAACCAGCCTGAATTTCAACGTCCAGTCCATGCTGAACCAGCTGAATTTCAATGCATTTATACCCTTAGAATGAGCCTGTCCTCATTAAATACCCCTAAATCCGTCCTCAATAACATACAATGCAAGAAGCCCAGCCTCTACATTTTTATTGCTTTGTTAGACAGTGTTGACAGTTGACAGTGTTTAAATCTAGTTGTAATTGATAATGAAAATCTGCTTGCACAGTACAGACAGGATTAATTATAGCAAACAAAGAAAGCTACCTAGAATTTTTCCTTGCTGAAGGGTCCAGAATAGAGCATCTAAAAAGGTAAGCTACAAATGTAGTTTTTTAAATTACAGTATGCTATTTGAATGGGGACATATACCAAAAATAAAGTAGGTGTTATCCCAATTTGGCTGCAAAATTGAAAGTGTTAAGAGTATCTTCTATCAGTATTGAGTTAGAGGAGGGGATGAGACAGCCTTCCTGCTTGGCACAGGCAACACTACTGTTCAGAGAAGGAGAGATCACATGACAAATCTTTGATAGGCAAACAAACCAATTTTTTTATATGCCTGTTTAAGACTGTTTGTCTTTTAGGGTAAATTCAGACTATTACATTGAAACGTGCAAAACTACAATGCCCACAATCCATGACACTATTCATTGTAGATGGCACCACAACACAATGCTTAGTAGCTGCTAAAGCATGGCAGTGCATCACAAGATACAATGCAGTGCATTATCTATTCATAGTGAACAGTTTGTCTTACTGCAATACACTTTTAACAAATTACGGTACATAACACATCACAACAGACCTGATAAGTCTATATGGTCAATAAATGTTTTATCATCCCACGTTAGATATCATTTTGTCAGTATGTTTCTGGGGTTTAGGTAAACCAAATCCTGATGCACCTCCAACTTTCCTAGTGGGTTATCATGACTACCTGGCAAGAGGCAAGCCGTAAAGCCCAAAGTGCTGTCCTGAGCTGAATTCTGTTAGCAGCTTGAGATCAAGATTTGTGAAAATAGATTTTGTAATTGTGTCACAGATTAAGGAGTAGTTGAAGCTGCCTGTATATGTGCAGATTAGGCCATCTAAAATGTATTCTTCCATCAGCCAATCAGTTACAAAAGATTTGTCCATTCATCAAGACAGACTGTATTGTTCAGAAAACAATGGGGACAGCAAAACAGGAGCTGCATTTGTAAGAAATGTGAACCACAAAAGAGCTTCCATTTCATTTAATCAATATCTGAGGGGGCAGGAAAGTTGGGGTAATGCATAGTTGTCAGCAGGTCTATAATGACCTTCCCTGCAGATATGCATATGAATGAACCTTAATAATTACTCACCTGCCACTCTGCAGTACTGTGTACACTGTTTTCTAAATCAACCCCATTAACTCCCATTATAATCCCTAAAAAAATGCTTCTGGCAGTTAGACAGAGGGAAAACAGCATGACAGTTTGCAGCTGGTACTTCCCGAGGCCTGCAGTACAATTCTAAGCAAAGAGAAAAAAAATGAAATATTGTACTGTGAATTTTAAATAAAGGGGTTTATTGACTAGTCAGATGAATGAAAATCATCAGCAAATCCTCAGTAGCAAATTCATCATAAAAATGATTATCACAGTCTACTAAAGACATCTTTGAAATAAATTGGCAAACCTTGCCAGCTATGGACCACTCAGTGCTATTATTGGTACAATTTCCATGCTTGATAAAACAGCCTCAAAGGATAACTGAATCTAAAAAAGGTTTTCTCATGGGATTGTCTTATTATTTAAATGTAATGTTCCTAGATATTAAAATGTAATGAGCAATATGCAAATGAAATATTCATGAAAATTATCATCTGCTAGTTTTACTTTAAATTGATTTTTGTAAAGAATCACAGACATTTCTTCTCATACAGCTATTAGTTTGGTCTACAGAATGAAAGCCTGGCCCTAAAAACAACCTTTACTGAAATCAGTTCATACATTCAAGGATGATATACTATATATTTTTACTTAGCTAAGTCAACCTGTGTTTACTTTGAGAACCAAATGATGTCCAAGGAGCTAAAAAAATTAAATGAGCTTTCTTAGCACATGTTTGGATATTTGAAGCATATACAGTTGCACCAAGCAAAAAATGTCCTTCTTTAGCAAACCATCCCTCTAATTCTCTTTTAGTTATGGAAGTAAAGTCAAATTGACATATAAGAGCCTGTGTTTTGTTTCTTTGTACACTATGATATAACTATTATTATACTACTGATTTAATATTAATATATATACAGTTTTCCATGTGCACCTTTATTTGAATCCAAAATCCATAGACAGCCAGGTTTCTAAGATACAACATACATTGCTGGTTTTGAATGCCTTTGTGCTCTTTCATGTCTTTACCCCAAACATCCAGAGATTATTTCTGAATGTCATTGTGTGAATTGCAGCTAGGGTACAACCTTTCCAAAAGAGAGTATATTGACAATTAATGTGGCCCAACACACTACTTACAGACAGTCAATACAGACAGCATTTTGATTGTGGGACATTTTTCACATGGCAGGGGTCAAAATAAAACAATGAGACCCAACTGCAGCTCCAGTATAACAGGATCAGTTGAGAAAATAGTCCAATATTAGCGCTACCCCTTGCCGCATTCATAAATCATAACACAAAATCTGCATTATTCATAGTAAATCTGCATATCAGCATGTTGTAAAGTTCAGCAATAGCAATTCAAAATTCATCAATTATCTTCTGTTATTTAATAAGTTTTAAGTGTAGTTATCAGAAATTAGAGTAGTAAGTGGAAGCAGACAGTAAAAAGTTCCCTGGACAATTCCTTGAATGATCCTGACTTGAATCTTGTTTGTCTTGAACCTTGAAGTCTTTGCTCCTCCCATGAACTTTCTGATTTAAGCCATGTCTTTGAACTTCCTATTTGCCAGATTATTGTGCTCCACCCAGCCATTATCTTGCTTGTCTCTCCTACTGCCGTCTTTATCTTCGCTATCATTCGTTACTGACCTTTAGCTTGTTTCCAATCCCTACCTGTTACACCTGGAACGGCTTGCTCACCTCCTGGTGGGGTGATCCTGAAGACTGCGACCTGGTACTGACACACAGCAAAACCCATATCCACTATCAGGAGCTCTGGTGAACACTGGTTAGTACTTAGACCCCACACCTCAGATGAACCCCTGCCATCAGCCAGGGTGACCTGCTTGTATACTTGTCCCCCTTGTCGGTGGGTGCTGCTCCACTGCTATAACTACTGACCTCTGAGCCTGACTCCAGACCATGACATCCTTCTATATAGGTTGTACCTGTTTATCCATAGCCCTTTCTCAGCCATTCCAAGTACAGAATTTACACAGCATTTCTCAGCTACAGAAGTCATGGAACAACGTTCATATGTTACACACTGCACAGCATAAAGCAGAGAGCTAAGTGTAATCTGAGATGTGAGTGGAGGGAATGGACACACCCCCTCTACACAGTCTCATAGGTAAAACTCTGCACAGCTGAGGTTGTCAATCACTTGTCATGTTCTGGGGGGGAAGTAGGTTGGTCTCTTGGGATTGCCTGGTCAGCATAGACTGTCAGAAGTGACTTGTGTACATAGTGGGTTTTTCCCAAGGTTGACTATAAAAGTGGAAATACCCTTTATGTTTCTAAGCTGTGTGGGAATAAAAATGAAAGAAAAAAATGATTTAGTTCCTATGTGTAATGATACCAGTTCAGCTAGAACTTGTTCCAGACACTTCTATTAATTCCCCCTAATGAGTTTGTTGTTCATGGGTTTACTAACAATCTGCATATTTAACCGCTTGCCACCCGCCGGCCGTCATATGATGGGCAGGCGGCGCGGCTCAAGTTCTGGGTGGGCATCATATGACATCCATCCATTTAAACAGGGAATGCACGCAATCGTGTGCGCGCATCCCTGTTCCTTTGGTGGCGGCGTGTCACGGAGACACCGCTCGCCACCGAGGGGGGTGAACAGCCATTGCGCATGGCTGTTTACCACGTGATCGGCCTTGATGAAGTCACGGCCGATCACAAATGGTACCGCCCCACTTTGCATGGCGCATGCACGTGATCACAAGCGCGCTGTGCATGCACGTCGTGGCAGCGTGTTCCCGGGAACACTGCTCGTCACTGACACTGGTAAACAGCCATTGGCCGGTGGCTGTTTACCACGTGATCGGCTGTGATCCTTTCGCAGCCGATCACTAAATGTAAATACAGAGGGGTAACGAGATGTTACCGGTTCTCCTCCTCACACACCGATCGTGTGTGAGAAGGAAATTGCAGTAACATCTCGTTACCGCTTACAGTGTACAACAACACACACTGATTGTCCCCCCAATAAAGAGAACCTGTCACCGCCCATCAAAGTACCCGTCACAGTTCATCTGAGTACCTGTCACAGTCCATATGAGTACCTGTCACTGTTCATCTGAGTACCTGTCACAGTCCATATGAGTACCTGTCACAGTTCATCTGAGTACCTGTCACAGTCCATATGAGTACCTGTCACAGTCAATATGAGTACCCGAGTACCTGTCACAGTCCATCAGAGTACCTGAGTACCTGTCACAGTCCATCTGAGTACCCGAGTACCTGTCACAGTTCATCTGAGTACCTGAGTACTTGTCACAGTCCATATGAGTACCTGAGTACCTGTCACAGTCCATATGAGTACCAGAGTACCTGAGTACCTGTCACAGTCCATATGAGTACCGAGTACCTGAGTACCTGTCACTGCCCTTCAGAGTACCCGAATACCAGTCACCAGCCCATCAGAGTACCCAAGTACCTATCTGTAGCCCATCAGAGTACCCGAGTACCTGTCACCAGGCCTTCAGAGTAACCGAGTACCTGTCACCAGGCCATCATAGTATCCGAGTACCTGTCACCAGGCCATCAGAGTACCGAAGTACCTGTCACCAGCTCAACAGAGTACCCAAGTACCTGTCACCAGCCCATCAGAGTCCCCGAGTACCTGTCACCAGCCCATCAGAGTAACCGAGTACCTGTCACCATTCCATCAGAGTATCCGAGTACCTGTCTTCAGCTCATCAAGTTACTCGAGTACCTGTCTCCAGCCCATCAGAGTACCTGAGTACCTATCTACAGCCCATCAGAGTACCCGAGGAACCTATTTGCAGCCCATGCCTCATATAATACACATTGGGGTGTTTGCTTTCCAAAATGTCCTGGTGCTCAAGGACCTTCAAAAGTGTGATAGGTATGAATGAAATGAGATGTGTAATTTATGCTCCTAGAACGCCTGAAGGCTCTACTTCAATATTGGGCTTCTGTATGTGGCCAGGCTGTGTAAAAGTCTCACACATGTCATATCGCAATACTCGGGAAGAATAGCAGAATGTATTTTGGGGTGTAATTTTTGCTATAAACATGCTATGTGTTAGAAATATCTTATAAATTGACAACTTTGTGTAAAAAAAAATGTGTTTTCATTTTTTTTTCCACATTTTCCAAAAACTTCTGGAAAAAAGTCAACCGTTCAAAAGACTCACTATGCTGCATAGATATTACGTTGGGGTGTTTGCTTTCCAAAATGGGATCATTTTGTGGGCAATTCCATTGTCCTGATGCTCCAGGGCCTTCAAAAGTGTAATAGCTGGTTGAGAAATGAGATGTGTCATTTATGCTTGTAGAACGCCTGAAGGTGCTACTTCAATGTTGGGCCTTTGTATGTGGCCATGCTGTGTAAAAGTCTCACACATGTGGTATCGCCATACTCGGGAAGAGTAGCAGAATGTATTTTGGGGTGTAATTTGTGGTATGCATATGCTGTGTGTGTGAGAAATAACCTGATAATATGACAATTTTGTAAAAAAAAACACATAAAAAAAAGAATTGTGGGAAAAAATTACAACCTAAAAAAACTCACCATGCTATTTACTTAATACCTTGGGATGTCTACTTTCTAAAAAGGGGTCATTTTGGGGTTATTTGTACTTTCCTGACTTGTTAGTGTCTCAAGAAATGAGATTCACTTTATGTACTGAAGGCCTGATCAAATGTGATCAATTTTCAGTGAATGGCACCATAGTTTGTAGAATCTATAACTTTTTTATAGCACAAAAAATAAAAAAACCACTAGTGATTAAATACCACCAAAAGAAAGTTCTATTTGTGTGAAAAAAGGAGGCAAATTTCATATGGGTACAGTGTTGCATGACTGAGTAATTGTCATTCAAAGTGTGAGAGCGCTGAAAGCTGAAAATTGATCTGGGCAGGAAGGGGGTGTAAGTGCACTGTGTATATTGAGGGGGTTAAAAGGGCTTATTGTTAAGTTACATAAGCCTTTTATTTTACCCCGAATATATGCAATAGCTTAAAGCTGCAATGTTGCATTCCATTAAATGATACTAGCTTGATGCTAACTTTTTAAAAACATTTTAACACTGAGATAGGATATATTTAATGATAGTGTGTTATCTTGAATTAATATAGCCATCACATGACCAATCATATTGCTTCCTACTTTTTGTTTGCCAGTCTGGATGTGACATCTTTTTATCTTCATGTCAAATAATTATGCAAAATCTGGCAAGCCATCTTGCCCTTATCTCCCAAATGCTGTGAGTGAGGCCTGTTTGTGTGCCAACCAAGCCACTACATTTTGCTACAACCCACCTTGCTACATTGCAGATATAAAACAGGTATACAGTATATCTGTATGTATGCTCTGGTCTGTGTTGTGCAAGACATATGACTATGTATGATGAGTAAAAGTGAAAGCTTAATATGTACACACACACAGTTTCCAGTCTTGCCTGCAAAGCAGTTTTCCCATGACTAGAGATCTAAAGTCCTTAAAGTGGACCTATCTTTAGAAGTGGAAATTTGTTATCTTATGGAGAATTTCTAGATGTGTTAATTGAAACTAAGCAGTGCCTGAAGTATCTGAAATTCCTCCTAAAAACAACAGTGCACTTCCTGTTAGGTGAAGGTGCCTAGGTACTTCCTGCAGCCTCATAGCTGTATATCTATAGTGTGAGATCTAAGGCAATGCTGCCTCTAACTTGTAGTCTTAGGTGATTTGTGGTTAGATTTGGTGATGTTACTACCAGTGGTGTTTTTTTTTGGGGGGGCAGTAAAGAAAGCCGCTGGTTGGTCACAGGCGGCACCCCCCCTCCTGGGTTGGTCAAGTAGGTTGGCGCCTGCACTTCTATCTCACGAGCAGTGCTCCAGGTGGCAGACGATGGCAGGCGGCAGCTTTGCTCCGGGCGGCGGATTCCTCCTGGGAAGCCAAGGATCTTCCCTCCTCCTCCTGATGGCCAATCCAATCGGATCGCCTTTCGACCAATCAGGTGATGGGTCTCAGGACCTGCTTCCTGATTGGCCGGGAGGGGAATCAGTGTGACAATAGAGAATATTCATTCACTATTGTCACACAACTGGAAGGGCTTTGGGTGCAGTGCTCTGCGCCCCATGCCCACCCTATTTTGAAACCTATTAGAGCCTCTGGCTCTAATTACGTGCTTAAAAAAATCCCCCATTGGAATCCATGTGTCCAGCTCTCTGCATGTAGATCAGGGGGCCGGACGCATGGATGGAGGGGTGACTCCCGTGCACCCCTATGGACGGGCAGCTACTGGCCACTACTGTGCTGCTCACTGGAGGCTCCAACATGAGAAAGAAAGGCTCTGACTTTACCAAGAGGGCTACCTATTGGTAGAAGCAGGGATTCTGTGTTAAATAAGCCATGGTATATCAGTAATGGGAAAAAGTTCAGCTGCAGGCACACCACAGGTAGTATTGGTGACTCGGCCCATGCTGTCTGCCTGCCTTTTTGAGAACAGGTTCTAGAGTTTAGTTCCCTTTGAAAAAGTAACTTCTGCCATTCCCATTAAATTAATTCACAATATGCCACTTACTGTATATTTGATGGTCTATTATCCAGGAAAAACATACTCACAAGGCTAGTGAATCCTACAATGTCCTTTTCTCCCCTGCCATTCTTCTTCTGAACGTCCCTTCCCATGCCATTATCTTTGTTTACTTTGTCTTTGGGAGTCGGCTATTTCTTCCAGAATCTTGCCGCTGACCCCTGATGCAGTGCCAGATGAAGAATTATTTGTCTGGTAATGTGGGAAGCCTCCTGCCACTTCCTAGGATATATGAACCCCAGGAAGCTAAGAATGGCAGCAAGGACTGATTTACATTGATTTAGCCATGTCCTTTTGGAAATTCCACCTTTCACCATGACCACCAACCACTGTTAAACTTTGATTGGTTCCCTTTCTTTAGTCTACTGAAATCTGTCTTTACCCTGCCTCCCAGGCCATAAGTTACCAGACTTCTTTTGCCTGTGAGGCACACACTACATTCATGGATTGTGAGGCAGGGAAAAGCAGTGACCCCTCCTCCTGTGTTGAAATAAATGTTGAAATAAAAAAATGCATTTACAGGAATGCATTCAGTGTAAGTAAAAATATTTCTTCTGGCCACAGGAATAAGTGATTTTAAATGTTTTATGCAGGGAGGGTGGGGTAAAAAAAAAATTCTGAGAGTTTTTTCTTTTTGGCTTATAACTGCACCAGCTCTTCTCACTATATATTCAAATGTTTAAGCCATCCCCTGATCCCTGGCCTCTAGGCTTAAGAGAGACTGGTGTATTAGGGAGTGGGAACAATACCACACTGAGATTATCTGTAATACATGAACAACCATAACAATGGGGTTACTGAATCAAGTGGATATGGGATATACATATAAAAAAACAGGGATCAATTTCAGTTCAGTACACAAGATGTTACAATAATATTGGATTTGTAATAGGACCAATGGTCTTTTTTGTTCTTGCAGAAAATTTGTTTAGCCACCACATATAAAATTCACTGTACATGTAACAGTCCAACCATACACTTGTACAATCAACTTTATATTTAATTGCAGTACAGTATATGGTCTTTCTTAAATTATACAATCAATTTGTGTCTAATCATGAAGGCCCTTGTACTACATAGTTTTTAGTAGAGATTGTAAAATCAGATTGTAACTTGTGTGGTAATTTTTAGGATTTATAAGCTGTAATATATACCATTTTTGTTCTTGTATTTAGATATACTTTCACATGACAACATATTGTACAACCTTGACCATTAAATTAATCCAAATAAAATCATATAAAACTACTTTTATGTATGTGTTGCCATGTATTTTACTTATTTCCCATTACTTTACAGCAGTCTATATTATTAGGACAATATTATCCAAATCAGAAATATATTTAAAATTCAATACATGATATGTACACAAACACATTAAAGTTTCCCTGCCATATCTGTATGCCTATTTTCCTAAAGCTAAATTCCAGGTATGGATATTTTTGCATATTTACAGCCTGGACCAATGTAATTATGCATATTCCATACGAGATCAATCACTGTGGAAGCAGAAAAACGCTGTAGTAGCTCCTTTTTTTTTTTTTTAAGTCTGCAGTGGTGCAAAAACCTGAAATGGAAAACCCATTAAGTGAACAAAAATGTGAAACACACACTAAAAAGTGAACTTAAAGTGGAAGTAAACCTTCCTATCATTTTCAGCCAAGAAAGCTGTCATCTTGGCTTCTGTTTGATCTAAAACTGCAATGATGCTGCACATGTGATCAGTTATGACACCAGCCATTGGATGGTTTGACAGTTTGGTTAAGAGCACAACCAATGGGAGTGTTACATTCCTGGCATGTGCTGGAAATGTAACTGTTTTTTGAAACAATTAAATGGATGGGTTTACTTCCACTTTAAGGGTGCGCTTTAGTCCACCCCCGAAGGGGTAGGACCTCTACCCCGATCCCCCGGGGTGCAAGGCTCCTGACAGGGACAAAGGGGTTTCCATGGTCTGCCTAGCAAGAAGGCCTGGAAGACACCCCGTTCTTCTAGGTCAACTAAAGCCAACCATTGAATACTTAGTCGAAGGGCTCTCCTGAAGATGGGCCCCACAGGGGCAGGGGAGGAAGGAACCCGAGGGCCACACATCCTGCCCCTAGATGTCAGGGCAAGCCAGAAGACTCACACCCTTCATCCACTGAGAAAACACACACAAAAGTGAAAGTGAGACAAACAAGGGGAGAAAAATAAATAAAATAAATAAGTGGACATGCAATAGTGCACTGGCCGAGCCCTGAGGTCCGGAAGACAAAAATTGCCCCAAGGCCCCAAGCCAAAAGGCCCAGCCCTAAAGGGTGCAGTGCAGAAAATAAGCATTTGGTGGCTGTGGCCATGTGCCTGTTCACACAGTGGGGTCTCACACCCAAGTGTTACTAGGAGCACCCCTAGGGTGACCACCCCCAGGAGACACAGACACCGTGGACTCTCTGCCTTCCCAGCCCATGGCCAGACAAGGTAGATACACTCAAATTAGGAGGTACTGGGTTCCTCCAGTTTTCCCAGAGGGATTACTCTCATGCTCCAACTGCCTGTGGGCGCCCTGATTTCTGTCTTCTAATCTTCCAAGCCCCCATCACTCCAGCAGGGATACATAGCCAATCACTCCATTCTTGGTCAGGCCAGAATGACAGCACAGCACCTCTACTGGAACACTAATAAGAACAGATACTAGGGTGCACCAGCCTTGTGCATTATCCTTTGATAAGTTTTAATAAAGGAATAGATTAAAAACTACTCACAAACACCTTACCGATTAAGGCTTTATATTGCGGTTCCCTTTCACAGTTTGTGAGTAGTTTTTAATCCATTCCTTTATTAAAACTTATCAAAGGATAATGCACAAGGCTGGTGCGCCCTCTCTTTCTTTTTTCTTATGTGACTGTTAGTATATCCCTATCCTGGAGGGCAGCAAGGTCTGAGACATTATCCATATCGAAACTCTAGATCACCTGATCAACACACTTGTGTGCAAGAGTATTTGTTAGTTTGCTGCAAACAGATGCTACACTTGATCTTAGTCAAAATGCCAAGAAGCCAGAACTGCTACATTGATCCTTGCTGTTTTTTGGATCCCATGCAGTGGATGCTCTACTGCATACTGAACATAGGAGGGGTCACTTATTTAGCATGGACCACATTTGGAGAATACTTTGCATTTTCTCAATGAATGCAACACATTCTCTGATTGGACTAGGTGGTTAGGCGGGGTGATGATGTCATGATCTCCACCTCATCCATTCAAATAATAGGTTGCATTCATTAATAACTTGCAAAGCATTCTCTGAATAGTGCCCTGTGCCAAGCGAGTTACCCCCTGTGGTTACTATGCAGAAGGGCAGTGGCTCAAAAATTAGACCCGGAAGACAACAAGGATCACTATAGTATCGGTGACTAATACAGTAATTCTCCACTTGTAAACAGGGATTAGTACCCCTTTTAGGGAAGTCCCTTCTCTAGATGGATACTTTGGGTGGAGCTAGCTTAGTCCTTTATAATCTAGGGCCGGATGAGCATAGAGCAGAGGTTGATAGGAAGAGGTTACCTTCAGCATATGTAAGCTTGTAGCCCACAGAAATAAACCTTTCGGTGTAGGACTGGTATAGGCTCTGAGAAAGAACCCAACTAAGTGGACTTACAGTGAGGGTATTGGAAGTGCTGGTTAGCATCCCTGTGCCAAGGTTGAATTGGAACTGTGCAGTGTTACTGATGTTGAATACAAAGAAGCAGTGGTAAATCTGTGTTTTGGAAGCAAACTGTGCACCCTATTACTGCTACAGTAAAAAGTCTGAGTGTGTGGACATTCTTTTTTTTTCTGGAGGTGGACCTAAAGCCCAGAGAATGTGAGTGACCAAGATGGTGGGGTTCGCGCATGTTACAGGAGTGTGGTGCTCTGTTGCAGGAAGATAGTGGGAAGGACCCTTGACCAGCATGACTATTGCTAGTGGCAAATCGGTGCCCTGCTAACCCTTAATGTAATCGTCAGGATAGAGTAGCTCACTGTGTGTGAAGGATCTATACATGATTGCTGGATGGTGTGACTGATGTTCAACATGTGATCAAAGCACAGAGATGTACCGCTTTCCATTGAAAAAGGCCTCTAGTTAAGCTCAAAACACAGGGGTTAAGCACCGAACATCCATACTTACAGTATATACATTAGGGGTAGACTGTGGATACTGGACTGTGGGTGATGCCGCAACAGGGGTTGGCCTTATGTTGGTATGCAGTGAGCAAATCTCATGTGCCTGTGTGTCTGAACTGCAACCAGCCGATGGCTCTCATTGTACCCTGGGCATGCTGTGG
Source organism: Aquarana catesbeiana (assembly GCF_042186555.1). Taxonomy (NCBI): domain Eukaryota; kingdom Metazoa; phylum Chordata; class Amphibia; order Anura; family Ranidae; genus Aquarana; species Aquarana catesbeiana. The sequence goes on along the minus strand of NC_133330.1, from coordinate 223,812,911 downwards.
GAGTTGCCATGCCTTTTGTTTGAGGCCCTCCCTGACCATGAGCAACCAGGTAATCTGATATTGCCCTGGGAGGTGGAGGCTGTTTGGATGAGGTTTTTGGTGATAAGTAGAACTCGACAGGTCAATTGAAGACAGAGCACTTGGGCTCTCCTAGCCCCAGCTAATCTGGGGTGAGTGAGCTGTGGACCAGTTCCTCCATTGCCATTGGGAAAGAGGACATATTAGGTGCTTATCTCCAATGCTTTATTCTGCCCTATTGATTCTTCTAGAAAACTATCTTTCTTCGTGGCTGCTATAAAACCACATTATTAAAATCACCTTGCAGTTTACGTTAAAAAGGTAATTGTCTTTCATGTTTACTATATTTTTTTCTTGCCTTTCCTCTTCATGTCAGTAATATACTGGTAGCTCCACCTTATAATTGCTAAGGACAGCCTCTTTACAATGCAATAAATGTCTTGGAAGCCCCCCACTAGTGTCTATGAAGCAAGTTAAATGAATAATCCAAGGGTAGGAAACCTCTGCCGACATAAAGATGAAGTTTTTCCATCATCTAATCATGTCAACAACATATGGTAAGTGACTCATAGGAGGTCAATTAATGCAAAATAATATTAATTAGACAATAGAAGTTGTACAAACTTTAGATCCAAACTGGAGATTTGAACTGGTAATCAACACACTCGGTAGAGGCTGAATTGATGAAAGGACTTTTCTTACACCTTCTGTCCAATACCCCCTGGACTTGGTAATAGGGTGTACCAGGATGAGGAGCGGCATTGGTGCCTGTGGTGGGTCCAGACAGAGTAGATGACCTGAGGGCAAGCTGGTTACTATTAGGATGCTGTGGATGCGCAGTCTGGATCTGGTGAAAAATGTAGGCACACAGGTGAAGCACAGGAATCCCACAAATGCAGGAAGCAAGTCAGAGTCAAGATGAGCTGGAATCAGCAACAGATGAGCAGCAGTGGTACAAAATTGAATGGCAGAAGCAAAGTCAAAAGCCAGGCTGAGGTCTGGTATCAAAAATTTCCAGGTGACAAAGAGAGGACACGGGAACCACTGCTGGTTCCCGTGTCCTCTCTTTGTCACCTGGAGACTGTTGATACCAGACCGATTAAGGGTTTATATTGCGGTTCCCTTTCACAGTTTGTGAGTAGTTTTTAATCCATTCCTTTATTAAAACTTATTAAAGGATAATGCACAAGGCTGGTGCGCCCTCTCTTTCTTTTTTCTTGTGTGACTGTTAGGATATCCCTATCCTGGAGGGCAGCAAGGCCTGAGACATTATTCATATCGAACTCTAGATCACCTGATCAACACACTTGTGTGCAAGAGTATTTGTTCGTTTGCTGCGAACAGATACTACACTTGATCTTAGTCAAAATGCCAAGAAGCCACAACTGCTACATCGATCCTCGCTGTTTTTTGGATCCCATGCAGTGGATGCCCTACTGCACATTAAACATAGGAGGGGTCACTCATTCAGCATGGACCCCATTTAGAGAATACTTTACATTTTCTCATGGAATGCAACACATTGGGGGTTATTTACGAAAGGCAAATCCACTTTGCACTACAAGTGCACTTCTAGTGCACTTGGAAGTGCAGTCACTGTAAATATGAGGGGGGCATGCAAGGAAAATAAAAAACAGCATTTTAGCTTGCACATGATTGGATGATAAAATCAGCAGAGCTTCCCCTCATTTCAGATCTACCCCTCAGATTTACAGAGACTGCACTTCCAAGTGCATTTGCAGTGCAAAGTGGATTTGCCTTTCGTAAATAAACCCCATTCTCTGATTGGACTAGGTGGGGAGGCGGGGTGATGATGTCATGATCTCCACCTCATCCATTCAAATAATAGGTTGCATTCATTAATAAATTGCAAAGCATTCTCTGAATAGTGCCTTGTGCCAAGCGAGTTACCACCTGTGGTTAATATGCAGCAGGGCAGCCGCTCGATAATTCGATTTTTAAGACAACGAGGATCAATATAGTAGTGGTGACTAATACAGTAATTCTCCACTTGTAAACAGGAATTAGTACCCCTTTTAGGGAAGTCCCTTCCCTAGATGGATACTTTGGGTGGAGCTAGCTTAGTCCTTTATAATCTAGGGCCGGAAGAGCATAGAGCAGAGGTTGATAGGAAGAGGTTACCTTCAGCATATGTAAGCTTGTAGCCCACAAAAATAAACCTTTTGGTGTAGGACTGGTATAGGCCCTGAGAAAGAACCCACCTAAGAGGACTTACAGTGAGTGTACTGGAAGTGCTGGTTAGTATCCCTGTGCCAAGGCTGAATTGGAACTGTGCAGTGTTACTAATGTTGAATACAAAGAAGCAGTGGTAAATCTGTGTTTTGGAAGCAAACTGTGGACCATATTACTGCTACAGTAAAAATTTTTAAAGTCTGAGCATGTGGACATTCCTTTTTTTTCTGGAGGGGAGGTGGACCTCAGGCCCAGAGAAAGTAAGTGACCAAGATGGCGGGGTTCCAGCATGTTACAGGAGTATGGTGCCCTGTTGCAGGAGGATAGTGGGAAGGACCCTTGACCAGCATGACCATTGCTAGTGACAAATCGGGGCCCTGCTAACACTTATGCTATGTACACATGATCGGACATTCCGACAACAAAACCGTGGATTTTTTTTCTGACGGATGTTGGCTCAAACTTGTCTTGCATACACACGGTCACACAAATGTTGTTGGAAATTCCGAACGTCAGGAACGCGGTGACGTACAACACGTACGACGAGCCGAGAAAAAGGAAGTTCAATAGCCAGTGTGGCTCTTCTGCTTGATTCCGAGCATGTGTGGACTTTTGTAAGTCGGAATTGTGTACACATGCTCGAAATTTCTGACAAGTCTTCTTGTCTGAAAATTTGAGAACCCGCTCTCAAACAGTTCTTGTCGGAAATTCCGACAGCAAATGTCTGATGGAGCATACACACGGTCGGAATTTCTGACAACAAGCTCACATCGATCATTTGTTGTTGGAAAATCCTATCGTGTGTACAGCCCATTGATGTAATCGTCAGGATAGAGTAGCTCACTGTGTGTGGAGGATCTATACATGATTGCTGGATGTATATACTTTATTAAAATCACCTTGCAGTTTGTTTTAAAAGGGTAATTGTCTTGCCTTTCCTCTTCATGCCAGTGTCTATGAATCAAGTTAAATGAATAATCCAAGGGTAGGAAACCCCTGCTGACATAAAGATGAAGTTTTTCCATCATCTAATCATGTCAGCAACATATGGTAAGAAAGGGTAAGTGACCCATAGGAAGTCAATCAATGCAAAATAATATTAATTAGACTATAGAAGTTGTTGTACAAACCTGAGATCCAAACTGGAGATTTGAACTGACAATCAACACACTCGGTAGAGGCTGAATTGATGAGAGGACTTCTCTTGCACCCCCTGGTAATAGGGTAATAGGGTGTAACAGGATGGGGAGCGGCATTTGTGCCTGTGGTGGGTCCAGACAGAGTAGATGACCTGAGGGCAAGCTGGTTACTATTAGGATGCTGTGGATGCACAGTCTGGATCTAGTGAAAAATGTGGGCACACCAGTGAAGCACAGGAATCCCGCAAATGCAGGAAGCAAATCAGAGTCAAGATGAGATGGAATCAGCAACAGACGGGCAGCAGTGGTACAAAATTGAATGGCAGAAGCAAAGTCAAAAGCCAGGCTGAGGTCAATGTCAGGCAGGCAAAAAAGTTACTAAATCAACAGGCAAAAAACAAAGTCAGTACACAAGCCAGAGTCAGCAACAGGAGATCAGAATACAACTGAACCAGGAAGCAAGTCAAGGACAGAGCTGCAGAATGCAGAACAAGTCATCAATAAATACACATATAATTGGTGTGAATCAACCCTAATAAAGTAAAAAAGAAACAGATTATGTGAAAATAAATTTCAAGTTCTGTGATGCGATACTCTTCAGCACAGTTAATAAAACAACAAAGAGTTAAAAAAATAAAATTCAAAGAGTCAGTGAAACAATTAACCATCCACCGATTCAGCATAGTTATTTTGAAAAGCTGATCAAACACTTTGTACCCTCCACCGCAGATATCAATGGTCTCTTTCCAAATGAACTGGATTCCCATAACAAAGATCAAACACACATGTTCATCAATGACCATCCATGTTGAAAGGACTCCGCCAGCCTCAGGCTCCAAGATAGGACCAGACAGCATCCATACTCATAGAGGGGAACAGAGGCTGCACATAGTGTAAAACAGTTCACTGTCAAACAGCATCATCAGGGGAACAGGAGTGCAGCAAGTGACGTCTAGTACAGTTCATATAGACTCCGCTCAGGTCATAGGTCTCAGAAGCTGATGACCACTTAGCAACTTTTTCTAAGTGCATTGTTCTTTAAATAGGGAGATTGGTGCCAGTCAGATGCTAACCTGTATTAGTGTGAGCACGCGCATGTATGTGTGAAAGCTTGCACAAAGTCAAAATTCTATGTAATTGAGTATGGTTTGTAATTTGCAGACGCGCAGATCTTACATGAAATACCATGAAATCCATCCTTGGACCAGAAAGTAAAATCAGCAGTCTTTCTTAGGATCTAATGCCTTTGATCCAGGTTATAGGATAGCAGCTTTATCATATCCAATAAAGCAAAACACTTTGATAATAAGTGAAGGAAGATAGAGGAGCAGGCAGACTCTTCATATAGAAACTTTTAGGAGAAATTCTGGGGATGAGTGGAGACAATTTACTCAGATAAGAAACAAAGTTTCTGAAATTACCAGTGTCTGGAATACTGAATCCCTGCATCCTGACGTAATTATTAACAAAAATACTATCCTTAAAGTCTGAAACCACATGAAGAAAAGCATAATTTAAAGCAAAAGGTGGAATATTTAGAGTATTTAACACTGGCTATAAATCTTATTGTGGAAAAATAGAACTTTTAGTGACTTGAGTTTCAGGAATGTTATAGTGAATTGACAAGATGGACACGCCCACTGAACAACCAGTAAAACCGAGACAGCTTAAATTTGTACTTTGAGGAGCGGTATACAAATCTTAACTTCATCCCTGATTGGAGTAAATTCAGAATGCTGGAAAATGTCAGGTGAAGTGGAGAAAAATTGTGAGCTGTAGCAAAAGCAAAAATTTGGCAGATGAAGGAATCGATTATTTTTGGAGAAACTACAATTTCTTTAACTTCCGGCACTTAACCTTTGGGCCATTACATGCAGTCTCTGTACATCTAGATGTAATCCCTCCTCCCTCAGCTATAACATATAACTGAGGGGAAAATTGGTAGCTCCTCCTTTAGCTTACACAGAAGAGAGAACCACGTTCTACATGGCAAAAAAAGAGTGAATGCTACTGCCACTAACTGTTGGTTCTGTTATGATTAAAGTACATATATTATTTGTACTGGCCCAGGGGGAAAATGGATCTCTGCCCCCTACCCAGGCCTTTTCTGGCCATCATTGACACTGTTTGCATGTACAGTTTTAATTTTATAACATATGTCCTCATCCCTCTTGAAACTCTGTCAAAACTCACCATTCCTCCACCATTCCTTAATCATCTCTATCCCTGACAAGGGTTAGTTGTCATTAGTTCTCCTCATATCTCCTTCTCATGTCTGCTCCAGACATGGGTCAGGAGTTACGCTTCCTTCTCAAATCTCCTTCTTAATGCTCTTCCACACATGGGTCAGGTGTAACATATCCTCCGCACATCTTCTTGTTTCTTCTTTCTGCTTCATACATGAGTCAGGTGTTACTTGTCCTCCTCATATCTCTTACCCGCTTCTTCTCAAGACATTAGGCAGGTGCAATTTGTACTCCTCACATCCCTTTCCTTCTTCTCCTTTAAACCTGGTCAGGTGTCACTCATCTTCCTCACATCTTCTTCTCACTTCTCCTCCAGATATGAGTCAGGTGTTACTCACCCTTCTCCTATCTCTTTTTCACTTTTTCTCCAGATATGAGTCAGGTGTAATCCTTCTGCCTTACATCTCCTCAATTCTTCAGACATGGGTTAAAGACACTCATGCTCCTCATATCTCTATCCACTTCTCCTCCAGACATGGTTCAGGAGGTACTTCTCCTCATGCCTTCTAACTTCTGATCTAGACATGGCTGTGTTAGGCATTACTCACCCTCTTAACATATCATTCTCTGCTCCACACATATGTAAGGTATCACTTTTCCCTCTAAGTCCTCATTCTCACTTCTACACTAAATATTGGTTCAGGTATCACAAACTGTTCTCATTCCTCCTCCTCTAGACCTGCATCAGGTGTCATTCATCCTCCTTACATCTTCTCTTCACTCAATCTTAACAGCCTTAAATAGCGGTTTCCTGCCCAAGTTGATGGTGATGGCTGTAAGGGAAGTTATGTATCCTGCACAAAGTTAGATAATTTGTTGTTTTCTGGCTGGAATGTTAGTAATTTTTAGAAACCTGAACTATCTTTTGCTTTTAGAAGTCTGTTTTAAAATGTGAAATTATAAATGCTAACTTATTAAAAAGATAAACTTTGTTTCAGATTTCTGACCACGCCAGCCAAAAAAAAAAAATGCTAACTTAGTGTAAGACACTCAATAACCTTGACAACCTTCACACAAACCACGACACAAGTGGTTTTCTGCCAACAGAAAACCTCCTAGGCTGATGATGGCCAATGGTCCAACCCTTTGATGATGAAAGGAAACTGCAGGCCAATAGAAAATTAGATCTCTATGACAATGGCCAATGGAGTTTGAATGTGACCGCATTAGAGGTATATGACAGATGGAATGTTTAAACATATACATAAGGCTAGCAGTAACTGCGGAGTGTAGGCTGAGCCAGACAGGCAATATAATTGGGTAATACAGTGGCAGCAGACATAGAGCTCAAGAAGATAACTGAGTCAATGGCATAACTGGAGCTGTGAAATGAAAAGGTGGTATTGAGACATGCCAGTATCAGGGACAGTAGCAGAAGAGATAGAAAGGCAAAGATACTGAGGCAGAGAATGAGAATTAAGAAAAAAAACTGAGCAGGAAGGGGGAGAAACAGAACTAAAAAGCAGGAATGACAAGTGCATATGAACAGAAGGCAGTAGAAATAAAGCTGTTAACTAATAAAAGAAAGTACAGTAGAGCAACAGGCAGTAGAAGCAGAGCTGGGAGGCAGGGTGGATAAGTACAGATGAGTAGAGATGAGCCGAACACCCGCCCGGTTCGGTTCGCACCAGAACTTGAGAAGAGGCAAAAAATTTGGACAAACATGCGAATACCGTTAAAGTCTATGGGACACGAACATGAAAAATCAAAAGTGTTCATTTTAAAGGCTTATATGCAAGTTATTGCCATAAAAAGTGTTTGGGGAAAATGGGTCCCACCCCCTGGAGGGTGCCCCCCCTTTTCATGACAATCCTAGAGAAAAAACTTAGCAACTTCTATCAAACATTTTGCATAATGTGAACCAGGACTCACTCAGGTTGGCACTCTCATGCCACCTGGTGGTCAGTATAGTCAGATACAGTCCTTGTGTATGTATATATATATTTTTTTTTCAGTCCATTTTCAGGTTTAAGTTAAGAATTTGCCCCTTTTTGCCACAACTTATCCTACCTAACTAACTAAACACCCCCCCCAGTGTCCTTGGAGCCCCAAGTCTATCAATCTTCCCACTGGAGGTGCAATCACGTATCAACAACATTCCCAGCAATTTCCCTTCTTTGCAGGGATGACTCGGGGGACAGAGGCATGCCTGTAATCAAACAATAGGCCATACCATGGTGCAAGGGACTGTATTTCCCGAAGGTAATGTCCCTCAATAGTCCCGCTTGCATTTGAAAATCTCAGTCTGTCCACACACAGCCGGGGACTGAGAATAGTTTCCTCATCGATGAAGAACAGGACATGTTGAAGTCTCTCAGCTGCAAATCAGCGTGTCATTTTTCAGAGGGAGGCAGAGGGAGGCACACTGGCAATTTCAGAAAACAGGCCAGTATGACTCAAGCGGGCACTCCTGGCTACTGCCAGCAGAATGCAGTCCAGCAGTACAGAAAAATAGGTGTCCTCACAAGCAACTTTCTTCTTGAAGGTGGAGTATCTTTCATTAAGCATCCTGACTCCACAGAGCACAAATCTGTAATCCACAGTGATTTCTGTAACTTGACACAGTTCAAAGCATTCACCAGTAATACCTGGGATCTGGTAACTGTAGGGTTTCCCCTTGAGCATTAACAGTGGTAATATAATGCCGGATGTCTTTCTTATTAGGCCTGCAGTAATGACACAATCCAGATTAATTTGACGTCCATAGTCCCAAATTTGTAGAACAGAAACATACTTTTCAGCATATCTGGGTGAGAAATTTGAAGTCAAGGTGCAGAGGGATTCTGACAAAACTCTACACGGCCACATACATAGCCATAATCCTCAGCCACTTTCTAATGACTATACACTGTAGCTTGGACAGTCTGGGCAGCATTTTAGGGTCTCTATTTCTAAGTTAAACTCGTGCATCAGGTGCGCATTGAACCGGATGTCCAGCAACAACAACCAGACTTGGCCGATTGAGTTGGCTTAGCTATAATGCCTTTAGGGACCCATCTTGCCCTGCGATCCTCCTCAAAGGATTTAGCGAGACACAGAAGTGGAGCTGCACTGGTGGAAGGCTCAATTTTAACACTGGCAGCTGGCACAGGAAGAATTTCATCCTCCTCTAAATCACACAATTGTTCCTCTTCACTATCACTTCACTTCCCAGTCCATAATAAAGTATCTGAGAACAGTTCAGAGATCCAAATTCTAGATAGTTATGCACTTTTTGGCCAGGAGCAGGTTGTGCTTTGAGCTAACATCAACTGACAAAGCAACCTTATCCCTTTTACTGACCACAGGTATCACAGCCTCTACTGGCACACTACTTTCACCTATTTCAGGCCTACCCAACTCCGGTGTCTTTCCCCCAGGAGGTTCCATCATCAAGGAACGCAGGTGGGCCTGACCACGGCCTTGAGGGATAACTGGAGCAGCCACAAAGATGAGCAGCTTCTCGCACAAGCCAGGTGTCAGAGTCCTGGATGTGAGGCTGGATTGCAGAGGGGGCGCCCCTTGCAGCTAAGTGCAGCGTAACCCTGGGAGTGAGACAGGGAGTACGGTGCCCAAAGGTGCACGGGTTGCCAGAGCGCTGTTGCTGAGTAGCAGATAGCAGGGAGCTGCTGGGGTGCGCTGGTAAGGTTGAAGGGCAACCGTGCAAGGAGGGATTCCAGGTATGGAGCCGTGGAGCAACCAGGAGCGGAGTCAGAGCCAGGCCAATGGTCATTCAGCACAGGAATCAGTCCAAGGTGAGGTACAGCAGGATAATCAGGAACAGAGAAGGTAACTGAGCCAGGGGTCAAACACAGGAGGACGATCAAGGTACAGATGCGGAGCCGAAAAATAGTCAGGTCCAAGCCGGGGTCAATGCAGGCGGAAAACTGGAGCAGTCAGGCAAGCCGAGTAGTAACAGGAAGCAGGTATCACAACAGGCACAAGGAACACAGGAAGCTGATGATAATCCAGCAACCAGCATGCACCAGCAGCAGGCTTAAATAGGCAGAAGGGCGCCACCATGAGGAATACTGGCAGAATTACCCGTACTACGGTTATCACCCTGACAGTGCCCCCCCCCCCTAGGGGAAGCCTCCGGATGCCCAATCTGGCCCATTTTTCAGGGTATCGGGCTTGAAACCTCTGCAACAGTCTAGGGGCATGAATGTTATCTGCTGGGTCCCAAGAATTATCTTCTACAGAGTAACCTTTCCATTTAACAAGAAATTGAACAGTCCTACCTCTCCGACGGCAGTCCAGAATGGCTTCTACTTCATATTCTGTTTCATTGTCCACCAAGATTGGAGCTTCTTCTCTCCCTAGAAAAGGACTGGAGACAACAGATTTTAATAAAGAAACATGGAATACTGGGTGGATTTTATAGGAACTTGGTAAAGACAATTCAAATGCCACTGGGTTAATTTCCTTCTTAATTGTGAATGGACCGATAAACCTTGGTCCTAACTTTCAGGAGGGGCAAGGAAGCTTAAGATTTGTTGAGGAAAGCCACACTCTATCTCCAACTTTAAAGACGGGATCTCTCCTCCCCTTGTCATAATGTTTTTTATAATTCTCTTGGGCCTTCTGCATAGTTGCCTGGAGAGTTAGGTAATTAGCCTGAATGGCATTTATCCTGTCCTGGACTGCAGGGACTGAGGTCTCTGGTATAACATTAGGCAAGAATGAGGGATGGAAACCGTAGTTGGCTCACAAAGGTGACTGATTGGTGGAAGCATGGATTGAGTTGTTGTATGCAAACTCTGCACACGGAAGTAGCAAGGACCAATTGTCCTGGGAGAAGGAGCAGAAGCAACGTAAGTACTGTTCTAAAGTTTGATTAGTTCTTTCGGTTTGACCGTTGCTTTGAGGATGGTAAGCTGAAGATAGGCACACTTTAATGGAAAGCATTTTGCAGAGCTCCTTCCAGAACTTAGAGGTGAATTGCACCCCTCTGTCGGACACAATGTTGCTCGGTAGGCCGTGAAGTCTGGCTATCTCCTTTATGAAGATCTTCGCCGTGTCAGCAGCAGATGATGTACCCATCATGGGCAAGAAATGCGCCATCTTGGACAGGCGGTCAACGACTACCAAGATGGTTGAAAATTTCTCAGAGGGTGGTAACTCTACTATGAAATCCATAGATATTTCTTTCCATGGTTTCTCCGGCACAGGCAATGGGCACAGTAGACCCCAAGATCTGATGTTAGACACCTTGTTACATTGACAAATGGTGCAGGAACTGACATATTCCCTGCAGTCAGGCTTTAGAGTGGGCCACCAAAAAGATCGCTGAACAAGCTCCAAAGTCTTTCGAACCCCGAAATGACCAGCAAGTTGGTAGTCATGTAAAGTCTTTAGGACCTGGGCTCTGGCTTGCTGCGGAACAAAAATTTTGTTCTGATACCAAAGAAAACCTTCCTGGTTTCTTAAAGACAGTACTTCTGGTTCAGAGCATTGGGAAGAAGCTTGTTTCAGTGAGAAACTCAGGTCGATTTGAATCATGAGAAAATTCTGTGTTCGAACATACTCCAGGTTTTTGTGATCCGTGAATATCATGATGGGATGCTGAGCACCTTCAAGGAGGTACCGCCATTCCTCCAGGGCAGTTTTAATAGCCAAGAGCTCTCAATCTCCCACGTCATAATTCCTTTCAGATGGACTCATCTTCCGCGAGGAGAAGGCCACAGGATGGAGTAACGACTTAGGACCCTGACGTTGGGATTAGACTGCCCCTGTGGCAACTTCAGAGGCGTCAACCTCTAAGATGTAAGGGAGGACCGGATCAGCATGCTGCAGGATAGGTGCGGAGGTAAAGAGGGATTTGAGCCTATCAAAAGCTGATTGGGCTTCTGAAGACCACAGGAACCGAGTATGTAAACGGGTAACTTGGGTGATTGGTGAGATGATGGAGGAAAAGTTCTTTATAAACCTCCTATAAAAGTTTCCAAACCCCACAAATCTTTGTACTCCCTTTTTATCCGATGGAGTTGGCCAGTCCAAGATTGCCTGTACCTTTTGCGGGTCCATAGCAACACCACCAGTGGAGATAATTAGCCCCAGGAATTGTATTGACTCCTTTTCGAAATCACACTTCTCTGCTTTTACATAGAGTTTGTGCTTACGTAGAGTGTGCAGAACTGTTCTTACATGTGTACGATGGAGCTCCAGGGTGGTTGAAAATATCAGGATATCATCCAGGTAGATGATGACGAAGTAATCCAGAAATTCTCGAATTATATCGTTTAAGAAATGTTGGAATGTGGCCGGGGCGTTGCACAATCCAAATGGCATCACTAAGTATTCGAAATGTCCAAAGTGAGTTCTAAATGCTGTCTTCCATTCGTCACCCTCTCGGATGCGAACGAGATTGTAGGCTCATCGAAGGTCAAGCTTAGTAAATATTCGGGCAGTACGGAGTCTCTGGAAAAGTTCTGGAACTAGAGGAAGAGGGTAACGGTTTTTTATAGTGATTTTATTGAGCTCCCTGTAATCCACACATGGTCTTAGGGATTTGTCCCTTTTTTCGACAAAAAAGATTCCGGCTCCAGCAGGAGAAGAGGAGGAACGGATGAAGCCTTTCTCCAGGTTTTCATCAATGTATTGTCGCAATGTTCCTAGTTCCATCTCTGAGAGGGGGAATATGCGACCGAATATGATTTCGGCTCCTGGGAGTAATTCAATTGGACAATTGTATGACCGGTGTGGTGGCAGGACATCAGCCTTTTTCTTGTCAAAGACGTCTGAAAACTCCTGGTAGGCCGGTGGAATACTCAGGTTGTTGACTGGTACAGGTTGAACTGACAGGCAACTGGCTACATTACTGGTTTCAGGGGCAAGACAGTGCTGTAGGCAATAAGGTGAAGTAAATGAAATTTCTTTCCTGATCCAGTTGATCTGGGGGTTGTGGGCTTGGAGCCATGGGGTACCCAAGATGACGGGGAACATGGGTGAGCTTAGAATGTCGAAACTTATGAATTCCTGATGACCATCAGGAGTAGTAACCAAAAGAGGAACGGTCTCTTGTGTCACAGGACCGGAACTAGGCAGGGTGCCATCAGCCAGGAAAACTTCCAATCTACATTTCTTGGGAAGTAGGGCCAGACCGAGCTTTACTGCTAAGTCCAAGTCCAAGAAACAACTGCAGGCCCCGGAGTCGACTATGGCCTGAAGCTGAACCCCCTTGTCGGCCAACTGTAGCGGGATGGAAAGGATAAGGTGAGAAGTGGAAGTTCCGGACATCTGGAAGTACACTGGAGAGTTGTTGGGTACCTTGCTGGGCCTTATGGGGCAGTTGCTCAGGAAATGTACCTTTCGGCCACAATAGAGACAGAGATTGGCTTGACGCCGACGCTGTTTTTCCTCAGGAGTCAGTGCAGATCGCACCAGACCAACGGGCATAGCGCCGATCTCTGGTACCAGCACTTTGGGAGTCTGAGAACGTTCAGCCTGGTGCTCCCAAAGGCGTCTATCCAACTGGATGGATAGTTGAATGAGCCCCTCGAGGGTAGCAGGAATGCCGACCCTGGCCAACTCATCCTTAAGGGATTCAGAAAGCCCCAGGCGAAACTGGTATTTCAATGCAGCCTCATTCCAGTCTGTATCGGCAGACCACCGGCGGAAGTCCACAGTATAGTCTTCCACCGGGCGCCGTTTCTGTTGAAGAGAATGCAGAGCGGCCTCAGCGGTGGCTGTACGCTGGGGGTCTTCATACAATTGCGACAAGGCTGTAAAGAACGTTTCCACTGAACTAATAGCTGAGTCCTTCCGTTCCCATAACCTGTGGGCCCATGCCTAGGGTTCATTGGTCAGCAGGGAGATAAGAAAGCCAACTTTGACAGTCTTAGTGGAAAAGGTATGGGCTTGCAGAGCCAGATATAACAGGCAGGCATTCTTGAAGGATCTGAATTTCTGCCGGTCTCCAGAGAAACGTTCAGGGGTAGGTACCCACGGTTCTGGGGGCAAAGTCAGTACTGAAGAGGCCATAGCAGGGAGATTGGTGGAGGAAGAACCAGGATCCAAAAAGGCAGATGGTAGCATAAAATGTTGGAGTTTTTCTTCTAATTGAAGGTATCCTTCCTGAAGAACTTGGGCCACTCGTGTAAGGGTAGCGGCCTGTTGGCATAAAGTCTCTATTAGGGACGCACCTCCGCCGGCCTCAGTCATGGCTGGATTATACTGTCAGAGTCCTGGATGTGAGGCTGGATTGCAGAGGGGCGCCCCTTGCGGCTAAGTGCAGCATAACCCTGGGAGTGAGACAGGGAGTACAGTGCCCAAAGGTGCATGGGTTGCCAGAGCGCTGTTGCTGAGTAGCAGATAGCAGGGAGCTGCTGGGGTGTGCTGATAAGGTTGAAGGGCAACCGTGCAAGGAGGGATTCCAGGTATGGAGCCGTGGAGCAACCAGGAGCGGAGTCAGAGCCAGGCCAATGGTCATTCAGCACAGGAATCAGTCCAAGGTGAGGTACAGCAGGATAATCAGGAACAGAGAAGGTAGCCGAGCCAGGGGTCAAACACAGGAGGACGATCAAGGTACAGATGCGGAGCTGAAGAATAGTCAGGTCCAAGCCGGGGTCAATGCAGACGGAACACTGGAGCAGTCAGGTAAGCCGAGTAGTAACAGGAAGCAGGTATCACAACAGGCACAAGGAACACAGGAAGCTGATGATAATCCAGCAACCAGCATGCACCAGCAGCAGGCTTAAATAGGCAGAAGGGCGCCACCATGAGGAATACTGGCAGAATTACCCGTCCTACGGTTATCACCCTGACACCAGGTGATACCAGGGGGACTCTCTATGCTGTCCCCAGCTAGGATGGTGACATTCCTGTCCCAATCCATTTGTAGTGTCCGCGGAGGTTGGGCTGGAGCGACTACCTCGAGTACGGGTTGCCCGCAGTGTCCACAGATGATCCAAGGCTGCAGATACGTGGCCAAGTGTCAGACTTTCACGTACCTGACTGACGAACCCGATACAGCAGGGGTAGGTCTCCCTTACGTATCTTGTTCCCGGCCCCTGGTAGTAAGAACAGAAGGCACAGGAGCACAGAGTGGTATGAGAGCCTGGCGGGTGGCTTGCAGAGGTAAGGCCCAGGATCCAGGTGTAAGAGGACTGATGGTCCTTGACAAGCTGAAGCACAGGCAGCAGATGCAGAGCAGGAGCGGGGTAGACAGGTCTAGGCACAGACAGGGTTGGCAGCAGACGGTCAGCACAGTACAAGGGAGCAGGCAGATTCAGAGTCCGGGTCACAAGCAGGGTTGGCAACAGGCGGGGCATCGTAGTACAAAGGAGAAGGCAGGTTCAAAGTCAAAGGCAGGCCGAGGTCAGGTGCAGGCAGACAGCAGAGAGGAATCCAATAGACAAGCTGGGTATCAGGGGGATCAAACGTTCAGACAGGTAAACACAGGTACTGGGAACTGCAGATCGGACAGCACCGAGCAAAGTGCATCAATGGTTTAAATAGGGCGATTGGCGCCAAACCTCGAATGTGCCTGCACAACGGCGCGCACATGCGCGCACTCGCGTGCACCGGCATGAGCCGGCGCACCCCAGGGTGCCCAGTACTGAATCTGTTCTGGGAACCTCTCTGACACCAAGCCAAAACTCTTTCCGCAGATCAGTCCCAAAGCTTCATAGCCTCCAGCTGTATACAGGGTAAGCCTGCCTTTAGGTGCATACCGCACTCCGGTGTCAGTCAGAACACCTTTGGTTCCATTCAGACCAGGGCCATTACCTGAAATACACATCTTCCAATCTTCAAATTGCGCCATCTTCTCCATCCAACAATCGGATACACGTGGCAGCACTTTCTTATCCTCCTCTGCAGAGCGGTATCTTCTCCCCCTGCCAAGGGATTGGTGTACATACTTTCTTTTCACAGCACGCCAAAACTTTAATTGAGTCCATTTTAACCCCTGCAGCACTGGCGTAAAGTGAAAAAAGACCAGGCTGACACTCTTCCATGAACAATGAGACATGTTGGTTTGTCCCCACATTGTTGGAATGCACAATAACACTGTCTATACAAAGTAAAGTTGTTACTTGCCACATTCCCACAGAGCCAGATGAAATCCTGATGTAGCTGTAGCCGGTTGCTAGGGGCAACCTCTGCTGGAATAGCACCTTTGCCCCACGTTGGACGCCAAATATTAGTGACCTCCCGGACCTCTAGGGGCCTGATGGTGACCTCCAGAGTCAGGAAGAGCTGACATCCTTCTTTGTAAGTGGGTTACTAGGCATAGTGGGTGTAATGCAAGATGGAAGAATTGGGCGCCAGTGACTTTTTGAATGGGAACAAGAGATTTATTGTCTCTTAACAAGAACTGTGGGAGAGCGGGTTAGGGCCAGAACACCCTTAAATAGATGAAATGTTAATTGGCAGACTCTGAGACACTATAGGTAGACAGCTATACAGGGAAAGGCCTCCAGCCGTATGCCACATCTGTATAGCTAGGACCGCTGTCTCCTATGGCAACTGAATTTGTAACAGTCACTAAAGGTAATCGTACATAACTCTTGGTAACACAGAATAGTTCTTTTCTTATCTCACAGTATCCCACTGTAGGTCTTCATTCACTGAGCTCCCAGTCTCTCACTAGACTTCCAGATCCCCGTTGTCACTGGATCTCCTGAGATCTTCCACAGCTAACCCACTGTATACTCCTCAAGCGTCACCCCCGCTAACCTGCTGGATCCCTGGCTGAATCTTTCCCACTTCTTCACCATCCTCGGATGGTGAGAAGACTGCTCTGGTACTTTCTCAAGCTTACTCACAGTAGGCTCTGGTAATAAGGTAGATGGTCCCCTAGTGGCGACTGCTTCCCCTTTACCTCTGACCACAACTGGTTCCCTGTCAAGCTGAACCTTCGCAACTTGGTTGGACTCCAATACTGCAGTCCCCATCCTAGACTGCTTCTCCTGCTCCTGGATAGGCCTCAGGCAGCATAGCAGCCAGGTGTCCCCCGGATAGGCCTCTGGATTCTGGCCTAGCAACCCGGGGCGACATAACACACGTCCACCTCAACAGCCGTCCAGATGGCACAGAACCCCGATCACCTGATTCCACTCAAATAAATAGGCTCTCCCAGCAGGCCAAGGGACTAAAGAAACCTCTGCCAATTGATTGGGACACCCCATCCATTCATGATCTGACCTTGCTATGCCCTTGTCGATCTAATGTCACCTGCCACAGTGCCACCTAGTGACAGAAGAGAAAAGGTGCAGCAATTCCAGAATTAGAGGGAAATCAGTGGATCGTCTAACAATTATCCAGGACAATTACTACCTGGCAAACTAAATTTGTTAGCAAACCTGCCTAAACACCAGGGTGCTACATATGTTTTGAGGTGGATTCTTTCCCTTTTTCTATTTTTCAATTTTTTTTCTCTCTTTTAATTTTTAGATCTGGGTATTATATTCTTTTTGGCCAATAGGCTCAAAAAGATATAACTTGGGGATCCAGGGGAGCTAAGAAATTAATTTTTATTGGAAATACTTAAGATATCGATAAAGTGTGATATGCATTGGGTCCTGTGACCAATGTGTAGGAAAATGTGCATTATTTTTCTCTCTTTTTTTCTTGTGTTTTGTTTGTTAAAATCGCAAAACGATATATAAAATGAAAGAAAAAGAAATATGTAAGCTGCTTGCTTTATGATTTTTTTTTACCTCTGCCTATATTAAACAAATGGATTTTATGCTGTGAAGGATTCAAGTCACCGATTCCATCTGTTTCAAACTTCATCGCTGGCTTGTGGAGCCTGTTGATCGGTCACCGGATGTTAGTCTTTCTTGCTAAACTAGATTGTTGGGGTAATAGCACAATTCAAATTTTAAAACAAGGGTATGTGCTAGGTCACAATTTCATAAGGGATATTGAGATAAATATAGCATGACGTTTTGCAATAAAATGATCATGCATGTAGCGCACCCCCTAAGGAGCCGCAGATGAACCGGGATCCCCCACCGTGCACAGCCAGGCACACCAAATTTCTGGTCACTTCAGAGTCAGGGTACAGTCCAGTACTTTGCTTTTGTTTTATTAAGGAGAAATAACTTAGATAGGGATTGGGAAAATTATGGGATGCCCACTTGACTTCAAAATTCATGGACAACTTCCCCCATACACAGTCTATATACACTCCTCACTTCCTCTAGCACACTTGCTTGTCGAAATCCAGCTGGTGCACTGTTTCTGGATCTGACAAAAGCACTCAGTCAGATTTAGAGCAAAAGCATGCTATAGGCAGGAACCTGAGGTCCCTTTAAGTGTGTAGCAAAGAAAAATCAGTGTCCAGCTTTCATCCCTGTGGCTACTGATCCCAGGACCACTTCTTCAGGCATTGCCAGCCCGCCTGGCTGCAGCTGCCCCTTTCACTAGCCCTCCTTGCTACTTCTCCACAGTTTGCCAGACTAACAAACTCTCACTCTACAGTTCTCCCAGACTGATCATTCACCAGCCCACATGACTGACTTCTCAGGAGATCTCCTGGACATGCTGACCTCCTCCTGCTGTCCTTTCCTTGCTCCAATGCCTCCAGGAAAAGGTTCCTCAGTGGGTTGTGGGGGATCCTTTCTACACCTGATCCCCAGGCCCAAGGTCACCCTGCCCAAACTAGGGGGCACCCCTTAAGGGTCACGACAGCTTCCTCAGCACTCCATCCCCATCTTCAACCTGATTCCCTTGCTGGCAGGACAAGTGAGTATTTATGAGGTGGCCCGCCACCTGCCAGCCCATATGCGTGGACTGGCTGGAGCCCTCATCAATACTCCAAGCAGCTCCTGCTAGACTCCCCCCACTACTTCTGGAAGCTTCTCCAAGGTTACAGAAAGCAGGAGTCACCAGAAATGCTGCTTGCTGAGTCATCCAGCCTCCCTGAGTTGCTCAGCCCTGACCCAGATTCAACTCAGGCCTGGCTCTCAGCCAAGTCACATATTCCTACACTACAGCTTACTCTAAAAAAAAAAAAATACCTACATCTAGCCCACTAGAGGGTGCCACACGATTCACATGTTTATTGTGAAGCCAGCATTTTTGGGCTTTGAAGGAACTCTTTCTGAAGGCAACATAGTTACCCAAGTATTCTTGCTCTGTGGAAGTTGGGCAGGATGTTGCTTGGCATCCTATTATTCTGTGCTATAAAGACCATTGTGCTACTTTGGCAGTCCCCAACTTATCCAACTCTGGCACTGGAATTCCTTGATTAATTCTATTTTGTCCTTGTACAGAGCATTCTACAACAGCGGTGCCTTCATGCACTGGTAGTACTCTTGAGTGGAGCACAATATGCTTAGATGTTAATCATATGCCCCGTACACACGGTCGGATTTTCAGACGGAAAATGTGCGATAGGAGCGTGTTGTCAGACATTCCAACCGTGTGTGGGCTCCATCGGACATTTTCCATCAGATTTTCCGACACACAAAGTTTGAGAGCAGGCTATAAAATTTTCAGACAACAAAATCCGATCGCGTCAATTCCGACCGTGTGTGGCCAGTTCCAACACACAAAGTGCCATGCATGCTCAGAAGAAATTCCAAGACGGAACAGCTCGGTCTGGTAAAATTAGCGTTCGCAATGGATACAGCACTTTCGTCACGCTGCAATGTAAAAAATGGTTTAATACAGCGCACTCTCTTCTTCTTTATAATGTAAGAAGAATGAAGTAGTTTTTCTGCTCATATTCACACAGACTTCTCACAAACTTCTTTCTTTATTATTTATCGTGATTCTCTCAATATATTTTGATTTGTCATATCTGACAAAATTTCTTTTTTGTTGTTTTTATTTTTTTTGTTTTACTCCATAATATTTTTGTGTGTGTTTTGTGTGTCAAGTTACCACAACACCATTATTATCTTGTATTATTTAATCTCAAGAAGGTTGCTTGGTGTTGGTGTCCCTTATTAATTTCACATTGTATTTTTGAAATGTACCTGAATCCTCACAAACTGTCCTTTTTTAAGGAAAACACACATAGGCGAGTATAATTGAAACAAAAAATCCTTTATTAAGGGCTCAGAACCAAACAAAGAGGGAGTCAACGCTGGAGAAACATCATAAATTGGCGAAGCCTTGGACCCCCAAGGCAGACATCAAATCTTTTCCTGCAAAATTGGTGGCCTGAGGAGTCCATATCTAAGGGAGTGCAGTCTGGTCCAGAAGTCCCAGAGATCATGAAAGCAGCAGATGACATCTGTGTCCCCAGACTGTGGTACTACAAGAGGCTGCATCTTTTGCCAGACCAGACTGGACCCAGGGTCATCACTCTTTGGTGTTCTTTCTATGCTTCCTTCCCGGCTGTGGCTCTGGTGTTGGAGATGTGGCAGGAGGAGGAGTAGGACCTGGAGGAGGAAGAGGAGGAGGAGGAATAGTAGGACCTGGAGGAGGAGGAGGAGTAGTAGGACCTGGAGGAGGAGGAGGACTATGTGTGACATTACAAATGTGGGTAGCACATGTTGTTTGGCCCCTCAACCCCTTATTGAGAGCTTCCAAAATTAAGGACTCACACAGGAGTCATTGGCCCTCCTCCATCTGCAGCATTTTGCAGGCAGTTAGGCCAGCAAAGTCCTCCTCCACACTGTGTGGGCTTCTCAGGGCCTCTGTAGCCTTCCAAAAGAGGCCTATGGCAGCCTCCTCCAGGTTACTCCTCTTCCTGCCACTTTGTCTTTGAAGGTGTAGGGGAGGGACCTGGATATCAGGCAGCCTGCTTGGCCTGGACACCTCCTGCCTGAGACTTCCCTGTGTATGAAAAAGGGACATGGTTGTAGTTTTGCATCATCAATCAGAATCATAAATTAGTACTCCAAACTAACATCTAGTTAACATCATTGATTGGACAACCATGAAGATTTAGAGGAATGCTATACCTGGCTCAAGCTGGGCTGCTCCACATGTTGCTGCCTGGAAGGCCCAGGTTGGGCTTTAGAAGCCTCAGCTGGGGGGGAAGGAAGCGTGGAAGGAAGACTGGAGAGTGCTGGCCTGGGTTCAGTCTGACCTGCCAAAAAATGCAGCCTGTCATAGTACCAGAGCCTGGGGACATAGATGTCATCTGCAGCTCCTGATCTCTGGGAATGCTGGACCTTCTTGTGCTCCCTTAGATAAGTGCTCCTCAGGCCACCAATTAGGATCTTCAAATAGGTGATGTCTGCTGTGGGGATCACCGTCTTCACAAATTCCAGCAATTGATCCAGCGCTGCCTTCCTCTTTGTTTGGTTCTTATATTCAGGGTGCTTTATCTGCCACAGACAGGGCAGCTCCCTGAACATATCAATGAAGATTGCCATAAAGTCCTTATCTTTCAAGATATCCATTTTCACTGCAAGACACAACACAAGACAAACCCTAATGTCAGCCTAAAGTCTTCTAAACTTGTGCAAATACAGGCCTCAATCTAGAAGCAGTATAGGCCCAATGTTAAATCTTACCTTCGTTATCACGATCGGCACCTCTGTTACTCCTTCCTCCGCTCACAGATCATACGTACTACGCACGCGTGTTACGCTTTATAGACACTGCGCATGCATGAAACTCCGCCCGCCCCTGACGTTCTTTCTAGTCTATTCCCCGCCCCTTCTCGTTCGGCGCAGTGGGGAAAAGCACATGGCGGATTCAGAGCAGGTGTCTGATATTTACACCAACGAGGAGGAGGAAAGCCCGAAGGCAGAAACGTCCCGATCCAGAAGGAAACGATTTAAGGCATCAAATATGTCCTTTGGGGAGATGTTGGAGATGGTCGACATCCTGAAGAGGGCCAACTATGATGGAAAGTATGGACCTTACCCCAACCCCAATGTCCGAAAGGCCAAGATCATGGCGAAAGTGGTCAAAAGTCTGCACCGGAATTTCGGGGTACGTCGATCAAAAGATCAGCTCAGGAAGCGGTGGTCGGACCTAAAATTAAGAGAGCACGAGCAGTACAGAAAGATCCGGAGAGTGCTGCAAAAAAGTAAGTAGTTGTGCTGTGTTCCTAGTCTTTTTGTGTTTATTACGTTCGTGCTGCTCCATGTGCTTTTCTTAACTGTTATCCAGTTTAAAATGTCAACTTTCATGTTCATGGGCACATTATTTGTTCGTATCAAACATTTTTCTTTCGGCCTATAAAACACCATTGTTTTGGCCATATGCATTTGCCCACATTTTTTAGAGCCTACTTGTCTGAAAATAATTTGGTTGTGTAGATGGGTTTGTTACTAGAATAAAATGCAAACTAGATTCTGTGTAAGGAGAGGACACTCAGCAGCTGTTTAGACATCTGGACGCTGGAGCACTAGTGTGGGACATAAGAACACCCTTTTTATTAGGGGGCCCACACAGGTACTCCAGTGTATACTATATGGGTGTCTCCATCTGTGAAGCTTGTACAAAACAGGTAAAGTATTGAAGCTTGACAAAGGACACTAAAAATTCTACATATTGGAACTCTGCCAAAACAGACAATTGTACCCCACTTCTTCCCTCAAATATCTGTGTGCTAAGTATACCATTTTTTTACATAGGGGAGAAAAGACTCGGAGGACACCCCTCATCCGAGCAGACCAGAGACCCCCCCCCCACCTCTGGAAGAAGGGGAAATCCACCCAAGACAAAAAGAGCAGGAGGAGGAAAATGTGGTGGAAATTGGCACCACAACAGGTGAGTGTCTGCGACCACAGGCTCAGGTAAGAGATGGATGCTGGCATATTTATAATACATGTTTTTTTTTTTTGGTTTCTATCTTTTTAGGTGATCGTGATGTTATGGATCCAGATCCTTTCACCTCGGAAAGTGCACAGATCCTGATTGGGGAGATCATGGGGTGTAATAGGGACTTGGAAAACATCAAGAAAAACATCAATGATGTTCTTAAAAAAAATAAGAACATCATTTATGTTTTGGGGAGAGTTTAAAACCCCTCCAAATCCCTTTGTTTTATGGTGTGCTACAATTTTTTAACATTTTTTGTCAAATTGGAGAAAAGCCAAATTTTGAAGATGCACACAATGTGTCAACATGTGCTATCTGCCATCACGAGAGATCAATGGATGCGTTTTGGGGGTGCAACCCCTTCCTCAATAATAAAGTAGCTGAGAGGAAGGGGTTGCTCCCCCAAAACATGTCCCTTGATCCCCCATGATGGCAGCTAGCACATGTTGACATTGGGCTATTTGTGTGCATCTTCAAAATTTGGCTTTTCCGGGGGTGACTTCACCCCATCAGAACGCAATATCAAACACAGTTTCTAAATACTCATGTCTGATATTGCCTTCAAGTTCTACCAAATGTGAACTTTGTAAGTTCAAGATTTGTGTCTTTCTTGTTGGTTTTAAACATGCCTGTTTTATCTTAAATGGACACTTCAACTTTTTCTAATGTGACCCCAAAAATTGTTATACAACAAACATGTTGGTTTGTTTTAAAAACCTTTTCTAAATGCACATGTGATTGTGCAGGTATTAAAAAGATTGTTAATCAAGAATGTGTGGATTATTGTCTCAACGCTACAACACTTTTGGGGTGCTCTAATTGCTGCTTTCTGTGGTGTTATTTCATAAGGGCAAATCCACTTTGCACTACAAGTGCAGTTTCAACTGCACTTGTAGCGCAAAGTGTCTTTGCCTTTAGTAAATAACACCCAACAGTGCTTTGTAAGGTTACACAATCACGCCATTTTCAGGACTCACCACATTTCTGTCAGGGTCAGCTAAAACAAACACAAGCAGTAAATGTCACCAAAGATTTGCTTATTTTGTTTTTTTTTATTTGAAAAAGGTTTTACACATTGTCTGGCATATTGATAGCCTCCCTACCCGCAAAGAATTCAAGGTATCTTAGCCAGACATCACGGGCACTCAGGGGGGGCAAGCCAGGACGGCCACTTTCAAGTGCCGTCAGGGTTGGTTCATTTTGAATTCCGGCCTCAGGCCCAACTGAGCCAGCATAGTTGGCAGAATGTTGCCGTAAAAAGTTGTGTAGAACACAGCACGCCAGGATAATGTGATTCAGTTTGTACTCCGCCATATGTATGGGTGTAAGAAATAGGCGGAACCGGCTGGCCATGATTCCAAACATGTTCTCCACCACTCTTCTGGCTCTGGCCAGCCGGTAAATAAAAACCCTCTGTTCCGGGGTGAGGGTCCTCATCGGGAATGGCTGCATAAGATGGTCCCCCAGCGCAAAAGCTTCATCCGCAGCGAAGATGAATGGGAGTCCTTCCACATTGTCTTCTGGAGGTGGCAAGTTCATGCTGCCATTCCGTCATCTGGAGAAAGTTCCTGAAATCATCAGGATTATTCTCACGGATCTCACGGAGCAAAGGCATATGAGAGAACTGGTCATGCTGAAGCAACCAATTCTTGGTCCATGAACTCTTCCCCACCCTGTTCATGGACTGGGCTTGTGTCAAGGTCAGGACCCCAACACCAAGCCCCCGCACAGCACGACCTCTACGAGGAGTATGTATACGCAACATGGCTAGAAAACGGTTGGCTTCTCAGAACGAAGTAACAGAACTGTTAGAAAAGTTTTAAATGTTTATTGTGTGACTATTAGAAAAACTATTAGAAAAACAATAACCTTGAGATTATTTTTAAGATGACTTCTGAGCACATTGTTGTATTAACTTGCTGTATCGTTTGCTTTAACTATCTCCAAAGTAAGTTGTAGGATGATTAGGCTTAACCATATATGGTAGAACAAGAATGTACAGGAAACACTAATTGGCAAATAAAGTACCATTTTTTACCAGGCACGCTATGTGTGTTTCCTCAGCCAATAGAAGCGTTATCCCTATATTATTGTAGGTATTAGGAGGGGGGATGTTCATCTCTTTGTATGATTCTTACTGCATCTTTTGACTTGTAAGCATCATCCATTTGTGTGACACATCTGAAATAAATTGTCTGCTTTTCAATACATCTGGAGTTCGACTGATCACAAGAGGAGAGTAATCCTAACATTTTTGGTCCTCCGAGCGGGAACCAACAAGTGCATTTCGGGTCAGATGGTCCCGACAAAAACTTTGGTGAGTATTGGACCTCAAATCTCACTGAGAATTAAAAGTCCCCCCACTCAACGTTAGTGGTGAAATAGGGGCGGGGGCCTGAGACCCAGATCCACTGTCTGGTTTCGAACTTCGTGATCCAGTCCTCCTGGTGTTTGAGAGGTAAGATAATTTAACTTATTCTTAATACTCTCTAAGAGTCTTTTCTTCATTTTCTGTTTGATTCTGGTTTAATGTGTTGTAATTGCCGACACTGGTATTGATTGTATAATATCTTAATAATCCGGTGTGCGAAGACAGAGACACTTGGGAGCGTTGTCTAAGGTAAAAAATAGCGTTACCCGCTGTCCAGGACAGATAAAAAAAAGATTTGAGGTATACCGAACGTCAGAGGGTGAATGCCTGATGTCATCGTCGGAGGTGGATTGCCCGACGATGTAAGCGCTTAAGTGATCTAGGAAGATCACAAGACTAACTTTCTTTTGTGTGTTTAGTTTCTCCTTTCTCATGGTTAACCTTTCTGTTGATGCTGTAACCTTATTGAAAAGAAAAAACAAAAAAACAACAGTATTGCAGAGGCAAGTTAATTATTTTTTGATTCTCCCTATAGTGTGGGGAGTGATGATATTTTTACACTTCTTGTATTCCTATTGTTACCGTGGGCGGAGGGTCACTATACCAGTGTTTTATAGGTAAATGAGAGACCCGTCTGGCGCTGACAATGGGGAATAGTCTCTGTAAAAAATGTTTTGTGCCTGCTTATGAGGCTGCTGTGTTCCTGATGTGCCAAGTGGGAGACTGGAACTGCTCTTTAGGGACACAGGGCTTTATAGGGAAGTTTGGTTTCAATAGTAAACTAACTGTAAAAGTGTCCAGATTTGATGGATAAATTTAAATTGTTAGGACCCAAAGATCAAAAAAGGTATGGGTTGATAATAGGAGTTTAAATAACCAGCAAAAAAAATCTCTCTTCACACCTCATGGTCTGTGTGTTTGTAAAATTTGTGTTGTAGCCTGCTTGCCTATCGTTGAAAGATTGGGAGCTGGCAGAGAATCAGGGAACTTTAGAAAAGCTTAAAGAGATACTTGGTTTAATTGTCTTATGGCTGCGCTCTGTAAAGCAGCCAACACCTTGCTAGCCGCCAATGTATTAAGCAGATAAATATGTAAAATACCAGGTGACATTGCACTATATGGCCCATGGGGATTGGACCAGAGCCGGCGTCTTGGATTACTGCACCGTCTCAGGTACCACTGGACAACATTGTCTGGGAGACTGTGCTACATCTGGGAGCTGCCTGCTCGGGGACAACCCTCGGTGGGACTCATAGAAACCAAACAGTTGGCGCTGCAACTTCAGGTAAAGGTGATCCAATAGCCATATCACTGATGGGTCTAGCAAAAGAGAATTAGACCAGACGCAAATGTTATCTAAATGTTTAACAAATATTTGAGAAGCAGAAAAATAGCTAAGTATGACTGAGTAAAAAAATAAATAAATAAGTGCGAGAAATCATCACAGGGAGATTAAAGCCTGTAGTTTTTCCTCACCCCTCCCCTCGTGTGAATCCCCTGGATGGATGGTGGATTACATTGTGGAGTGAACAGAATGTTGTGGAGTTATCAAGTGGTTTGATGAATGTGAGAAAAGAAAAGGCTGAGAATGTTGTGATTACTTTAAATGTGTCCAGTCCAGAGACAGTATGTGACTGAGTGCTAATTTTACTGCCATAAGGAAATAGGGATTTGAATGGGCTTTGCTAAGAGAAGCTTGCAGTAGTTTTGAAGTCCAGAGAGAGGAGAGAAGGGAATATACAGACTTTTCTCAGAAACAAGAAATGCAGATTGCCTGACAGACATAGCAGAAGAGAGAGGGAGATGATGATGGATGACTAGTAGGGCAGCATTAACCCTTTGAGCACACAGAGGTTAATTTGTGCATCTGTAAAAATATTAGGATTTTCGGTGGGAAAGAAAGTCCAAATAATAGTCTTAAAGTAAATATTTCTTGGATATGTTACTTTTAGAACTCCCAGATTTTCAACTGTAAAGTGTTAATGATGCAATGCTGTTTATATTTAGGTACATTTATAAAATTAAAAGGCTAAGTTCTGAATTAGAATATGTGTTTGGGTTAAATAAAAAAAAAAAATGTTTTGGGACCAGAGAATAAGGGGAACAATACAAAAGGGGATTCATGTTTTATTCAATTCTGCTAAAATATCGGGGTCTGAGAAAAATATTTTGATATATATTGAATATATATGTCAAATAATGTAAATGCCACTAGGAAACATTTTATGTCTGCATACTTGGTGGACTTATGGACTTATATTTGAATAAATGAAAGAATATTGTTTTTAACAACTCCAAAGTAAGGAAGGCTTTCTTTGGTAGTTTGATCTGTGATCCTGCGCTCATTCATGTTAGATAAAGAGTATCTATTTTCCCCAGCCCCAATTCAAGTGCAGATATGACACCCCCCCTCCTTCTACACAACTGAAGAATGAGGCGAGTTCCTTTTTATGGGGTGGGTGTCTAGTGATTATATGAATGGGTACAAAATTGAACCTTTAGAGGTATTTTAGAGTTTAGAACATTAAATTAAGGTATGAAATAATGTAGACTACACAGTCCTTAGAGACAAAGAAACAATATTGGAAAACAAAAGGTTGCACAAGTATAGATAACATTTACATGTCACCTGATTGAAAACCAGTATTGCCAAAATCCTTATTTAGATATGCAGCAGTATTGACACATGGAGTAACACATGTGTCAAACAGGGGGGTGACTGAAATGTTAAATAAGGTATGTAAAGCCTATGGCTTCACTAACTACTAAAAAACGTTTTGCTCTCAATGGATTATATGTGCAAGATACAATGCTTAGGGAGGCATAAGACCACGGAAAGGGAAGTTCCCCACACCGCAATATCCATTCCAACACATTTGCATGGATTTTATTGAATTGGACAAATGTGAAAGGAAGAAATATTGTTTGCTAATCATAGACACCCTGACCAAATGGGTGGAGAATTCCAGACAGGAAGTGCAGATGCACAGACAGTGATAATGGACCCTATTTTGTAAATAAAACTATACAACATTTGAGAGAAGTGATGGGAATTTAAGTGAAATACCATTGTGCCTATCATTCCCAATCAGCTGGATTGGTGGAAAGACATAATGGCATTCTAAAAAGCAAACTGAGGAAAGCTATGGAAGAAACAGGTAAAAATTGGATGAACTGCCTACTAGTAACTGTGACCAGTATGCATATCACACCCACAAAAGAAGGTTTAAGCCCATTTGAGATGATACATGGAAGGCCATATAAGATACCCTTACAACCAAATGAAACACCTACTGAGGAGTCTGAGCACACACTAGCAGAATACATGTCTAGGCTGTTAAGACAAAGACGTACTAATGATTTTTGTTCTGTCCTAGAAGGTCCAATTCGAGAAGATGAAAAGGTGCATGTGGGAGATTGGGTCTTAACAAAAAGTAATAAGAAAAAGCAGTGGTACTCCCCAAGGAGGGATGGCCTTTTCAAAGTCCTCCTAACTACCCCTACTGCGATAAGGATTGCAGAGAGGTCTACCTGGATTCACCAGTCCCATTGCAAAAAGGTTTTACAGGTAGAGTAGGGCCAGTTGGCTACAAGAGGTTCAGAAAGTCCGGCTACAAAGGGAGGTCCTGCACAAGGTGGGACTTGTCTCAAACCGGTGAAGTCTCCCCTACCCTATCCGCTGGAACTCTGTAGCTGGTTAGGATGAAAGGGACAGTAATTATCCTTGGGTTACTGGTGACTCTAGGAGAGGCGTCCATAAGAGGAGGTAGATGTTATGGAAGAGTAGAGGAACCTTTGGATTGGGAAAGAACAGGAAAAGCATTGAATCTAACCTTTATAGAGGGAATAACTAGCACTATACTGGTAGACTTCTGTCAGAGTGCAGATTGTGGGGATACAACTGGGGCTAGAGGACTTCTATGGGCAGATAAATATATTTGCTGGCTCTGGAATGGGGCAGGATGTCAAGCATGGGATCAAGCCCTGTGGACCACAGCACATCAAGATTGGGGGTATAATCTACCAGGGCCTAAAAAGAGTGGAATAAAGGAAAGATTTATAATTACAAAAGCGGCCAACTCCCCCTGCACACATAGTAAGAACTGTAACCAATTATTGATAACATTAAAGGAGTTGAGGAAGGAAGATCAGTGGTTGTACTCTATGGGAGAATGGGTCTCAGGAACTGACCCCTCAGGCAAATTTTTCCTCAAGGTATTACCACCTAATAAAATCTGACAACAGGAAAAGGTAGATTATGGAAGTGTAGACGTGGCACTATTTCCCTTCAAATTAAAAAATATATATATGTAAAATATTAGGGGAGGTATGCCTCAAATAAAATGAAGTGTAATACATCCTCTGTCTGTTGGTCTCAAAATGTGTTTGAAAAAAAAAAACAAATAAAAATATATATAAGTACCAAACATCTAAACAAATGCAACTACTTTATGTATTAAACCTCTGATGCAGTAAACCACTTTTGTGTTGCACCCCCTGGGGGCAAGAATTAAAAATAACCTATACAAGTGATAGTGTTACACCCTCTGTTGATGGATATCAGAGTGTGTGTGTTGAAGGTGCTGAACTTCAGATAGGGTGTCCAACTGGTGTGCTACACCCTCTGGAGTCCGCAAACTAAAATCCATGATCTACAATATCTGGAACTGTAGAAATGCAGTGATCTAATCCCTAGTTGGCAAAGTGATAAATATGCATGTCTGCTGTATCAAAAATCTGGTATGTGAATAAAAATCCAATTATGCCAATAGATAAACTTTAAGCAGAAGTGAAAAATAAATTAAAAAAAGAAACAAACAACAAAAATGTGAATGCACAATTCAATATATGTCTCTGTGTTACACCACAGTAAGACCACATTCAAAACCAAAACAAATGATGAAATTGTTGCAAACACTAAATTATTAGTAGATAAGTCCATATAATAAATAAAGTGACGTGCTTAAAAAAAAACAAAAAAAAAAAAAACAGTGCTTCATCAAAATTTGGTGCTGATTATCCTTTCAAGTGACAGTGGTGCCAGGTGATATTATCCGTGTTGATAATGTGATTGCACTCACCAGATGACATTACCCCCCCAGGGGTGTTATGCCTTCACAGTGTGAGTACTGGGTTTTGCTGGGAAATCTGAGAAACGTTTTGCTGGCTTTACCACCGAGATATCACATAGGGGAAAGAGTAATTCCCAAAGTGTGATATTGTTTAAAAAGGCTTTATTTATTAAAAAGTTTAGGAGATATACTCACATGATAAAACAAGAGCCGGCGCTGTGTAAACAACAATCGCCGCTCAGACTGGAAGTGACGCCATACTAAAATAGAAGTTCTGAGTAAAACTATAAGATTTACTAACCTAACAGTAGAAGATGCCATAGCTTTGGAGACAGGATACCAGGGGAAAAAATGAGTGGTTAGAATGGTTGAGGTACACGGTTAAAACTTTAAAAAAAAAAAGGAAAACTGTTTAGTTTGTGCCAGAGCAAGACTACATTTAGCAACTATTCCTTTTCCTCTAGATCACAATACAGATCCAGAAGGTTTAAAATGTATGTTGTGATTGTATAATAAGAGCTATAAACCTGAAACAAATTCTACCTGTCACACGTTGAGTTTGTTGTTTCCCCCAGTACAGAGACCTCAGATACCTCCAGCGGTTACTGCTTATCCGGGCAACTTTACTTGTTTTGCACTCCCAGGGAACCGTAGCGGGGTGGATCTTGGGTCGCTACCCGATGACTACTGCAGGGAGAGGATTAACATGGGCAATGGTGACTGGGTTGAACATGACATTCAGAGAGCTGATGTCTGGTGGATGTGTGGGGATAAGAAACTGTAAGCTAGGATACTGGCCAATGCCCGAGGGGATTGCGCTATGGTCCAGCTGGCTAGGCCCCTGAGGATCCTGTCAGAACACCCGTGGACTAAGAGTCACCAACGGTATTGAAGGGACACCTCTCCCATAGGGTCATTTGATTCTCGGATCTACATAGATGAGATTGGGGTTCCTCGCGGAGTGCTGGATGTGTTTAGGGCCAGGAATCAGGTGACAGCTGGGTTTGAGTCTCTTCTCTGGTGGGTGACTATAGATAAAAATGTTGACTGGATTAACTAAATATATATATACTATAACCAACAACGGTTTGTAAACTATACTAGGGATGCTGTGAAGGGCCTAACAGAACAGTTGGCCACCACATCTCTAATGGCATGGCAGAACCGAATGGCCTTAGATATGGTCCTAGTTGAAAGAGGAGGGGTATGCAAAATGATTGGTAGCATGTGTTGCACCTTTATCCCTAATAATACAGCTCCTGGAGGGACCGTGACCAGAGCCTTGGAAGGACTGACTGCTCTATCGAATGAATTAGTGGAAAACTCAGGTATTAATGATCCATTAACAAACTGGCTTGAAGGATGGTTCGTTAAGTGGACTGGACTTATCACATCATGTTTGATCTCAATTGCTGTGGCTTTGGCCGTTTTGGTCACTTGCGGATGCTGCTGCATTCCCTGTATTCGAGGACTTTCACAAAAACTGACTGAAACCGCAGTCTAAAGAACGATGTATCAAGCCCTTCCTACCTCTGAGGAGACCTGCGTGGACATTGAAGCTCAACTTAATGACATACAGACCGAAAGTGTATAACACTGGGACTATCATCGAAATGTGTTGAGATAAAATAGTCACACAAGAGGAGGGAATGTTAGAAACGTTTTAAAAGTTTATTGTGTGACTATTAGAAAAACTATTAGAAAAACAATAACCTTGAGATTATTTTTAAGATGACTTCTGAGCACATTGTTGTATTAACTTGCTGTATCGTTTGCTTTAACTAACTCCATAGTAAGTTGTAGGATGATTAGGCTTAACCATATATGGTAGAACAAGAATGTACAGGAAACACTAATTGGCAAATAAAGTACCATTTTGTACCAGGCACGCTATGTGTGTTTCCTCAGCCAATAGAAGCGTTATCCCTATATTATTGTAGGTATTAGGAGGGGGGATGTTCATCTCTTTGTATGATTCTTACTGCATCTTTTGACTTGTAAGCCTCATCCATTTGTGTGACACATCTGAAATAAATTGTCTGCTTTTCAATACATCTGGAGTTCGGCTGATCACAAGAGGAGAGTAATCCTAACAAGAACGCACTGAAGAACAGCAAGGCCTCTGAAGAGCGACCTGAAAAACAGTAATGAACGAACAAGAACACAATGACTGAGTCACGCGTAGCTTGCTGCACGCACTGAAGAGCAGATACAAACCCACAAGCACAAACTGAACAGCAGAAAACGATCTGAAAACCATGAGTCTGAAAAAGCGCGAATCGTCTCTCACCAAACTTTTACTAACACAAGATTAGCAAAAGGAGCCCAAAGGGTGCCGCGCTTGGTTCTGAACTGGCCTTTTCTATTCTCGTCATACGTTGTGTATGTTACCGCGTTCTTGGCAATCGGAAATTCCGACAACTTTATGCGACCGTGTGTACGCAAAACAAGTTTGAGCCAACATCCGTTGGAAAAAATCCATGGATTTTGTTGTCGGAATGTCCGATCAATGTCTGATCGTGTGTACGGGGCATTAGACTTATTTTGTTCTGTATTCTCTGTAACCTACATTTTAATAAAATGACAGTAAACAGAAATTTAAAATGAAAGAAGAAGATAAGGGGGGCTGAGAAAAATGGGATTTGCCACCAGCCATGACTCATAGCTTAGCAGGGTATAGCATACTGTAAGCCATATTGAAATCTCTGAGATGTTTTATAACAACTTGCCTGTTGTTTTTAAGTAGCCGTGGAAAAGTCAGGGTAAACCGATAAATGGTTTCTTTTATATTGCAAATCATGTGTAGCTCTGCCCACTCTCAGAATATCTGTTTTATCCTGGAAGTGCAGGATGTAAGCTATAAGGGGTTTTGAAGGAGCATCTGGTGGGGGGACTCTCATTGGGATACAGTGGGTGTGTTCTATAGCAGACAGGCGAGAGAAGTTCGCCCTCTCCAGGTTATCCTTGAGCCATTGCTCCAGAAAGACCTCCAGCTGCCTGCTCTCAACCACCTCAGGACATCCTACCATTTGGATATAATTATGTCTCATATAATTTTCCTGCTCTTCCAGTTTAGCTGTATGTTCGTTTAACTCTTTAATGGCAGATTGCATGCTTCCTTTCAAGGGGTGCACTAGATTCTCCAGATCACGTATTCTCTGTTCAGTAGCTGCAACCCTTTCCTTTACTTGTTGCATATCTGGGATAAGTTCACCCACAGCCCATCTACATGCTCAGTGAGGGCAGAGTGACAGTACTGTATGGCATCCATGATCTTTGTGATTTAATGTACACATTAAAATTTTAACACTGAAACATTAAAAAAAACTCAATAAATAAAACAATGTATACTGTATATATATATATATATATATATATATATATATATATATATATATATATATATATATACACATGTATACACACACTAACTATGTTGTCAAAAGTATTGGGACGTCTGCCTTTACATGCACAATACCTTTAATGGTATCCCAGTCTTAGTCCGCAGGGTTCAACATTGAGTTGGCCCAAGCTTCGCAGCTACAACAACTTCAACTCTTCTGGGAAGGCTGTCCACAAAGTTTAGGAGTGTTTCTATGGGAATATTTGACTATTCTCGCAGAAGCGCATTTGTGAGGTCAAGCACTGATGTTGGATGAGAAGGCCTGGCTTGCAGTCTCCGCTCTTATTCATCCCAAAGGTGATCTATCGGGTTGAAGTCAGGACTCTGTGCAGGCCAGTCATGTTCCTACACCCAAAACTTGCTCATCCAAGCTTTTATGGACCTTGATTTGTGCTCTGGTGCGTAGTCATGTTGGAACAGGAAGGGTCCATCCCCAAACTGTTCCCACAAAGTTGAGAGCATGACATTGTCCAAAATGTCTTGTTATACTGACATCTTAAGGGCTCCCTTAACTGTAACTAGGGACCAAGCCCAATCACTGAAAAGCAACCCTACACCATGACCCCCCTGCACCAAATGATTTGGACCATGCACAAAGCAAGGTCCATAAAGACATAGATGAGCAAGTTTGGGGGGGAGGAACTTGGCTGGCCTGCACAGAGTCCTGACCTCAGCCAGGTAGAACACCTTTGGGATGAATTAGAGCGGAGACTGCGAGCCAGGCCTTCTCGTCCAACATCAGTGCCCGACCTCACAAATACGAATTTGGAAGAATGGTCAAACATTCCCATAGATACACTCCTAAACTTTGTGGACAGCCTTCCCAGAAGAGTTGAAGCTTGTATAGCTGCAAAGGGTGGGCTAACTCAATATTAAACCCTACAGAATAATGCCCCATACACACGGTCGGACATTGATCGGACATTCCGACAACAAAATCCTAGGATTTTTTCGGACGGATGTTGGCTCAAACTTGTTTTGCGTACACACGGTCGCACAAAGTTGTCGGAATTTTCGATCGCTAACAACGTGGTGACGTCAACCACGTCTGACGAGACTAGAAAAGGCCAGTTGAGAACCAAGCGCGGCACCCTTTGGGCTCCTTTTGCCAATCTCGTGTTAGTAAAAGTTTGGTGAGAGACGATTCACGCTTTTTCAGACTCGTGGCTTTCAGATCGTTTTCTGCGGTTCAGTTTGTGCTTGTGGGTTTGTATCTGCTCCTCAGAGCATGCAGTCAGTTCGTATCGGAGTTTTCTGTGCGATCTTGCCCGCTCGTTGCTGTTTTTCAGGTCGCTCTTCACAGGCCTTGCTGTTCTTCAGTGCGTTCTGTTACTTCGTTCTGAGCAGCCGACCGTTTTCTAGCCATGTTGCGTATACGTACTCCTCGTAGAGTTCGTGCTGTGCGGGGGCTTGGTGTTGGGGTCCTGACCTTGACACAAGTCCAGTCCATGAACAGGGTGGGGAGGAGTTCATGGACCAAGAATTGGTTGCTTCAGCGTGACCAGTTCTCCCATATGCCTTTGCTCCGTGAGATCCGTGAGAATAATCCTGATGATTTCAGGAACTTTCTCCGGATGACGGACCCCGTGTTTCACCGTCTGCTGGCTTTTCTGACCCCCTATATCAGCAGGCAGGATACCTGCATGAGGCAAGCCATCACTGCGGAGCAGAGGCTCGTCGCTACCCTGCGGTACTTGGTGACAGGGAGAAGTCTGCAGGACTTGAAGTTCTCGACAGGCATCTCCCCCCAGGCCCTGGGTATCATTATCCCAGAGACCTGTTCTGCCATCATCCAGGTCCTGCAGAAGGAGTATATGAAGGAAAGTTTTTTATCCTTTAATATCACATTTTATTGTATTGAATGTTTGCTAATATATTGTATTTCTCTCCTCATTCCCAAATAACCATGATTGTAATATGCTGTGAATGTCCCCTTTGTTCTCATGCATGCTGGATTTTTATGTAATGATTTTTTTAGTCCTTTATACATATTTGCCTTTACTAACCTCCCCAGCATGCTCTCCTGGCCCTATATTCACCTCATGTAGTCACTTAACAATGTATTTTATCAGCTCCATAGTAGTGTTTTACCCCAAACACCCCCTAAAATGTTTTGAAATGTGATTTGTGCTTTAAATTCAGGCAGAGTGCCAGAGACTTTTTTTGTGGTGTCCCCAAATCATTTTTAGTAACCCTCCCTCCCCTAACTGCTAATTCAGCTGATCCCAATTCTCTATCTATCCTCAATCATCTATTTGCTGACTTTGCCAAACCCATACACACTATACCCATTTCTTTTGTGGTCAGATGTATGGATGAATTCCCCAAAGCATGTAGTGCAAGGGCCTGCCTGTATACTTTCAAATGGTACTGTTTCAAGTTTTTGGATACTTTTATTATCTTGATAGGTAATAGCAGAATGTCCAAATGTGCTCAAATGTGTACAGTGTGTATTTATATCTTTGTATTAGGACACTTCTTACCAGCTGCCAATAGTGTAACTAAGGAGGGGCTTTTCCAAGTAATACCCTGTATTTAGGCATTCATCTCTCAATGAACTAGAGAGGGTTACCTGTCCAAGATTCCCCCCCCCCCTATAATGTTAGAAATGGCCCATGAGGGGGGGGGGGGAATATGATAGGTGTACCTTATACTTTGGTGTTGTAAAATTCCCCTTAATAAATGTTATCTGGAGGTTGGCCAAGAATGTTTGTGTCTATTCTGCTTGCCATGTTTATGTGCAAAAATAGTAATTTTTTTTGTTTTCCTCAACAGTTTCCTTCCACGCCACAGGAATGGCAGACTATGGCCTCCTACTTTGCCCAGCGGTGGGACTTTCCTAACTGCGGAGGGGCAATTGATGGGAAACACATCCACATATTCCCACCACCCAACTCGGGGTCGTACTATTATAATTACAAGGGGTTCAATAGTATTGTGATGTTGGTGGTGGTGTCGGCTAATTACGACTTCCTGTATGTGGACGTGGGGAAGAATGGCCAGATGTCTGATGGTGGAGTCATCGCCCAGACGGAGTTTTACAGGCGTCTCCAGAATGGCAGCTTGGACTTGCCACCTCCAGAAGACAATGTGGAAGAACTCCCATTCGTCTTCGTTGCGGATGAAGCATTTGTGCTGGGGGACCATCTTATGCGGCCATTCCCGATGAGGACCCTCACCCCGGAACAGAGGGTTTTTAATTACCGGCTGGCCAGAGCCAGAAGAGTGGTGGAGAACACATTTGGAATCATGGCCAGCCGGTTCCGCCTATTTCTGACACCCATCCATATGGCGGAGTATAAACTTAATCATATAATCCTGGCCTGCTGTGTTCTACATAACTTTTTATGCCAACATTCTGCCAACTATACTGGCTCAGTTGGGCCTGAGGCTGGAATTCTACATGAAACAACCCTGAAAGTGGCCATGCTGGCTTGCCCTCCCTGAGTGCCCGTGATGTCCGGTTAAGATACCTTGAGTTCTTTGCGGGTAGGGGGCTATCAATATGCCAGACAATTTGTGAAGCCTTTATCAAATAAAAAAAAGCTAATCTTTGGTGACATTTACTGCTTGTGTTTGTTTTAGCTGACCCTGACAGAAATGTGGGTAGTCCTGAAAATGGCGTGATTGTGTAACCTTATACAAAGCACTGCTGGGTGTTATTTACTAAAGGCGTAGACACTTTGCACTACAAGTGCACTTGAAACTGCACTGAAACTGTGTGCATCCTCCAAATTTGGCTTTTCTAAACATCGCTAAAACATTTTTAAGATTGTAGCACACAAAAAAACTAAGTGATTTTGAGGGGTTTTAAATTCGCCCCAAAACATCAATGATGTTATTATTTTTTTGAATAACATCATTGAATTTTCTTGAGGTTTTCCAATTCTAAATTACACCCAATGATCTCCCTGATCAGGATCTTTCTGATGTGAAAGGATCTGGATCCACAACATCACGATCACCTAAAAAGAGAAAAACCAAACAAAAACAGGTATCAAAAATCTGCCGGCATCCATCTCTTACCTGAGTCTGTGGTCGCAGACACTCACCTGTTGTGGTGTCAATTTCCACCACATCTTCTTCCTCCTCCTGCTCAGCTTGGGTTGGGGGTATTTCCCCTTCTTCCAGAGGTGGGGGGGCTCTGGTCTCCTCGGATGAGGGGTGTCCGAGTCTTTTCTCCCCTATGTAAAACAAAAATGGTATAATTAGCACACAGATATTTGATGGCCGAAATCTAAAGATGAAACATTGCTTGGAAGTGGGGTACAATTGTCTATTTGGGCAGAGTTCCAAGATGTAACATTTTTATTGTCCTTTGTCAAGCTTCAAGACTTTACCTGTTTTGTACAAGCTTCACAGATAGAGACCCCCCTATAGTATACACTGGAGCACCTGTGGGGGCCCCCTAATAAAAAGGGTGTTCTTGTGTCCCACACTAGTGCTCCAGCGTCCAGATGTGAAAACAGCTGCTGAGTGTCCTCTCCTTACACAGAATCTAGTTTGCATTTCATTCTAGTAACAAACCCATCTATACAACCAAATATTTTTCATACAAGTAGGCCCTAAAAAATGTTGGAAAATGCATATGGCCTAAACAATGGTGTTTTATAGGCTGAAAGAAAAATGTTTGATACGAACGAATAATGGGCCCATGAACATTAAAGTTGCCATTTTAAACTGTACAACACTTAAGAAAAGCATATGGAGCAGCACAAACGTAATAAAGACAAAAAGAATAGGAACACAGCACAACTACTTACTTTTTTGCAGCACTCTCCGGATCTTTCTGTACTGCTCGGGCTCTCTTATATTCAGGTCCGACCACCGCTCCCGGAGCTGATCTTTCGATCGTCGTACCCCGAAATTCCGGTGCAGACTTTTGACCACTTTCACCATGATCTTGGTCTTTCTGATATTGTGGTTGGGGTAAGGTCCATACTTCCCGTCATAGTCGGCCTTCTTCAGGATGTCGACCATCTCCAACATCTCCCCAAAGGACATATTTGTGGCCTTAAATCATCTCCTCCTCGTTGCTATAATTAGCACTCACCTGCTTTGACTCCGCCATGTGCTCTTCACCCACTGCGCCGAACGAAAAGGGGCGGGGAATAGACTAGAAAGAACGTCAGGGGCGGGCGGAGTTACACGCATGCGCAGTGTGTATAAGGCGCAACACGTGTGCGTAGTACATACGATCTGTGAGCGGACGAAGGAGTATCGGAGGCGCCGATCATGATAACGAAGGTAAGAGCCAAACTTGGGCCTATACTGCTTCTACATTGACGCCTATATTGTAACAAGATTAGGAGAGTTTTGCCTGACATTAGGGTTTGTCTTGTGTCTTGCAGTGAAAATGGATATCTTGAACGATACCGACTTCATGGCAATCTTCATTGACATGTTCAGGGAGCTGGCTTGTCTGTGGGAGATCAACCACCCACATTATAAGAACCAAACAAAGAGGAAGGCAGCACTGGATCAATTGTTGGAAATTGTGAAGCAGGTGATCCCCACGGCAGACATCACCTATTTGAGGATCCTAATTGGTGGTCTGAGGAGTACATATCTAAGGGAGCGCAAGAAAGTCCAGGATTCGCAGAGATCCGGAGCAGCAGATGACATCTATGTCCCCAGGATGTGGTTCTATGACAGGCTGCATTTTCTGGCAGGCCAGACTGAACCCAGGTCATCACTCTCCAGTCTTCCTTCCACGCTTCCCTCCCCCCCAGCTGAGGCTTCTGACACTCAACCTGGGCCTTCCAGGCAGCAACATGTGGAGGAGCCCAGCTTGAGCCAGGTATAGCATTCCTCTAAATAGTTCAGGTTGTCCAATCAATGATGTTAACTAGATGTTAGTTTGGAGTACTAATTTCTGATTGTGATTGATGATGCAAAAACCAAAACCATGTCCCTTTTTAATACACAGGGAAGTCTCAGCCAGGAGGTGGCCGGGCCGAGCAGGCTGCCTGATATGC
Organism: Aquarana catesbeiana; assembly: GCF_042186555.1. Classification (NCBI taxonomy): domain Eukaryota; kingdom Metazoa; phylum Chordata; class Amphibia; order Anura; family Ranidae; genus Aquarana; species Aquarana catesbeiana. The sequence continues at coordinate 223,773,832 of NC_133330.1, read as the reverse complement.
CGGTCCCTCCCCTACACCTGCAAAGAGAAAGTGTCAGGAAGAGGAGTACCCTAGAGGAGGCTGCCATAGGCCTCTTTTGGAAGGCTACACAGGACCTGGGAGCACCACACACTGTGGAGGAGGACTTTGCTGCCATAATTGCCTGTAAAATGCAGCGGATGGAGGAGGGCCAACAACTCATGTGTAAGTCATTAATGTTGGAAGCTCTCAATAAGGGGTTGAGGGCCCAACTAACATCTGATACCCACATTTGTGACCTCACACATGGTCCTCCTCCTCCTCCTCCTCCAGGTCCTTCTACTTCTCCTCCTCCTCCTCCTCCTCCTCCAGGTCCTACTAGTCCTCCTCCTCCTCCAGGTCCTACTCCTCCTCCTGCCACATCTCCAACAGCAGAGCCACAGGAATGAAGCATGGAAGGAAGACCAGAAAGTGATGACCCTGGATCCAGTCTGGTCTGGCAAAAAATGCAGCCTCTACCACAGCCTGGGGACACAGATGTCATCTGCTGCTTTCCGGATCTCTGGGACTTCTGGACCAGACTGCACTTCCTTACATATGGACTCCTCAGACCACCAATTTTGATGTTAAAGAATTGATGTCTACCCTGGGGGTCCAAGGCTTCGCTAATTTCTGCTGTTTATCCAGTGTTGCCTCCCTCTTTGTTTGGTTCTGAGCCCTTAATAAAGGATTTTTGTTTTCAATTATACTTGCCTATGTGTTTTTTCCTTCAAAAAGGACAGTTTGTTGGTGAGGATTCAGGTACATTTCAAAAATACAATGTGAAATTAACAAGGGACACCAATACCAAACAATCTCCTTGAGATTAAATAATACAAGATAATAATGGTGTTGTGGTAACTTGACACACAAAAAACACAAAAAAATATTCTGGAGTAAAACTAAAAATAAAATAAAGCAAAGATCAGCCTTGGAAAAAATACAAACCTAAAATCTAAAAAAAAAATGCCTTTAAAAAAAAATATATATATATTTTTGTCAGATGTGACAAATCCAAATATATTGAGAGAATCCCAATAAATAGTAAAGAAATAAGTTTATGAGAAGTCTCTGTGAATATGAGCAGCAAAACTACTTCATTCTTCTCACATTACAAAGAAGAAGAGAGTGCTCTGTATTAAACCATTTTTAACATTGCAGCGTGACAAAAGTGCTGTATCCATTCCGAACGCTAATTTTACCCGACCGAGCTGTTCCGTCTCGGAATTTCTTCTGAGCATGCGTGGCACTTTGTGCATCGGAACAGGCCACACATGGTCGGAATTGACGCAATCGGATTTTGTTGTCGGAAAATTTTATAGCCTGCTCTCAAACTTTGTGTGTCGGAAAATCCGATGGAAAATGTCCGACGGAGCCCACACACGGTCGGAATGTCCGACAACACGCTCCGATCGGACAATGTCCATCGGAAAATCCGACCGTGTGTACGGGGCATAAGACTGGGATGCCATTAAAGTTAATTTGTGTGTAAAGGCAGTCGTCCCAATGCTTTTGACTATATATATATTTTTTTTTTCATTTTGGATAGATTAAGGGATGGTTATAACCCCTGTCAGTTAATTTTCTGCCATCTGTGTTCCCTTCACTTCCTGTCTTATAGCCAAAACAGGAAGTGATAGGAAATCCCTGCAAATTAAGGGAATGTCTTGGGGACTCTCAGGTCACCAGAACTAGTGACATTATTGGAAGATTTGCCCTCTATTACTTTTCTGCGGACAACCCAAAATTTGGGATTTTATTTTACTTTCACTTTCAATGATACAGGTAAACAGGACAAATAGATAGGGTGAATCTCCCTAATCGGGGCACAGAAACCAGTGAAAACTGACAGGTGTTCTAATCAATCCCTACTCTCTCCAAAACTAAGAAAAAACACAGTTTTTGCCTTTAGTTATACTTTAATATGAATACACTCAGATATTTTTACCAGCTATATTTAGAAATACATTTATTTTGCATAGAGTAAACAAAATAAACTAACCACAAAAGAAAAGAGCAGAATCTCAGGAAACCCTGAATCCTGGGGTGCTTTGGCAATAATGACAGACTTCAGCTACTGGCGCTATCTCTACCACCACAGTGCTTGCAACCTCACCCTATAGAACACCACCTGATTTTTTTTTTTATACACTTCTTATTTATTTGACACTAACAAAAAATATAAAAGTACATTTCAGCTTCAAAGGCATATTGATGTTGAGCTAGTACATACTGTAGGTAATGAGGAGTTAAATCTCAAATAAAAAACTGTATATGGTATCAAGATACAAAAATATTGGTAACCATTGTATAACAAAATGTTATGGACACATAAAAATGTAGGACATTGGGAAGAGGAGAAGGTGAAGGAATGGGAGTGTTGTATGGCATGAAAAAGCTTTGTCATTCGGTGACAGTTACGTGAAGTGATGGAAGTTAAAAGGATATGTAGTGCTCGTGGAGGCTACTTGGTAAACCGCCACCTCAAGTAATCCCTACTCCCTGTGGTCCTGATTCACCATGGAGTGAGATCCTTGGGGACTCAACCTTTTCAACCCCCACTTGATAGAGCTCTCCTCACGGAGATTTCATTCTATCCCAGACATTTCAAACACCCACGTCTCCATAAACTCTATTAGACATTATCACTACTTTACTATTGTACCCCTAAACCCCTTGCCTTCTTTCCTTTCCCTCATACACCCCCTCAGTTGGGACCTACCTCCCATCTTTCTTGGTCCCCAGATGCCCAGAAAATAGCCAGCCCCCCCCACCATTTTTCTGCTCTCACAACCCCATTTCCCATCACCCAGCTATACTTGCATGTGGAAAATTTAAGGGAAATGGTCCATTCCATATATCTTCTCGTTAATCCTCTCCCTCTGGTAGTTTATATGTGATACTATGGGGGTTATTTACTAAAGGCAAATCCACTTTGCACTACAAGTGGAAAGTACACTTGAAATTGCACTGAAAGTGCACTTGGAAGTGCAGTCTCTGTAGATCCAAGGGGGGCATGCAAGGAAAATAAAAAACAGCATTTTAGCGTGCACATGATTGGATAATAAAATCAGCAGAGCTTCTCCTCATTTCAGATCTACCCCTCAGATTTAATGCGACTGCACTTCCAAGTGCACTTTCAGTGCAATTTCAAGTGCACTTTGCACTTGTAGTTTGCACTTGTAGTGCAAAGTGGATTTTCCTTTCCTAAATAACCCCCACTGTGTTGTATTCAGGATACACCAAGGTTATCTTTATCTGTTGCACTGTAAAATTATAAAGCGAGGACTATACTTCTCTGGCTCGACTACCTTAATGAATACTTTGCTTATATTGTTTTTGTTTTTAAAATCCAATAAAGCTCATTATAAAAAAAAACGATGGTGGAGGCAGATGTTTGAGGTGTGCAGGTCCCATCTCAGCAGGCCAGCCAGGGGAGGGGGGAAGGAAAAACAGGGGAGGAGCTGGTGCCAGCTGTTAAAATTTCGGGTAAATAGGGTTTTATTTATTCTGAGCGCATTCAAATTGATTCACCTATATAACTATATCATTTTTAATGTAAAATGTAAAATTTCACTTGTAACAGAATAAGCTATCTTTCACAGCAAGCCACTTTTCAATTCACAAAAAACCCAGTAAACAAGTAATTGATAAAATGATAAGCATGTTTCAACCAAACAAATACCTTTTAGTATTCAGTTCATCATTAAAATGTTTCAATTTTATTGAAGGAAAAACAATATCTCCAATGCTTTCACTGGTGCTTTTGATTGAATACATTTTCATCATTATTTTCAATCTGCCCTTTCCTTCCCCCTCATAACATCTTGGCAAAGCTAGAATCTGATAGTCATCAATAATCATAAGATGAACTGCATTGGAAAGGAAGGTATGTGACATGGCAGCTGATTTTATCAGTGGAGCTTTTATAGAAAAGCCAGGTATTTTCTCCTCCACCGCTGTGATGAATTGTTGATGACTGAGGTGGCAAGCTTCCTGAAATGCCCTGCGTGTTACAATTTCTATAGAAAGAGTGTGATGTCTGTCATCTTTCACCCTAATGAAAATGATGCAGTTTGCTTGCGATTATAGACTCCTATTGATTTCCAATTTTCACCAGGCATGTTGAAGTCCCTTGGGCTCTTCTTGCTTGTAGATTCTTATCAGTCTTGCTGTAAAGAAACAGTGTGATAACTGGCACAGCATAACTGTACAATTCTTCTGTTCTACTTTCAATTTACTCCTTTATTGCAATTTCTTGACAGCAGATTTCTCCTTGGTGGTAATAGCCTCCTGTACTCTTTCTGATGATCGGGGTAAACTTTACAAAAGAAGTTTTTTTCCCCATTAATATTGTAGTGAAAAAAATTCAATATGATGCAGCAAACTGATAATGCTACTCAGTATCCTTTTTTTTCTAACAACAAGTGTTCCGTATATTGTTAGTCTTACTAAGAATGATGTCGAAGGAATTATACCCATGGGCAAATTGTGAAAGGTAGAACACAGCTTAAGCAAACAATAGTAGAAATACACATGTACACCAGACCACAAATAGAAATTTACTATTTTCTTTCCATTTAGATATGAGTAACCTACTGCAAAACGGACACAAATAATTCTTTATTTCTTGATAGAAAAATATACTTTTACAATGAAGTTCACTATGTGATATAATTAGTCAAAAGGGTGACGTGGAGCACAAATCCACCAAAGATCTCAAGATATGGGTTATAGAGTAAATCCCTCCTTCTCCCTCTTTAGACAAAAGATTCCAACAGCTATGCAAATGCAACACTTTTTGGATTTTTCACTTTTGACACTTTCGCTCCAAAAGGTTTAAATGAGGAATTGCAGGTTCATACGATCATATAGTGTGTCTGACTATCCCTTCATGATTTTCACTATTTATGCTACGTACACACGAGAAGGAGTCCGATGGGAGCTTTTCATCATATACTCCGACCGTGTGTATGCCCCATTGGACTTTTTCCGTCGAAAATGCAGACGGACTTAGATAGAGAACATGTTATATTTTTCCGACGGAACAAATTACTATCGGAAAAACTGCTCATCTGTATGCTGTTCCGACGCACCAAAAACGACACATGCTCTGAAGCAAGTATGAGATGGAAGCTATTGGCTACTGGCTATTGAATTTCCATTTTCTAGTCCCGTCCTACGTGTTGTACGTCACCGCGTTCTGGGCGGTCGGAATTTGGTGTGACCGTGTGTATGCAAGACAGCTTGAGTGGAATTCTGTCGGAACTCCAACGGCAAAACTGGTCGTGTGTACAGGGCATAAGTGTCACCCAACAGACCTGTACAGTATATTCATTACATACAGTTGTGCTTGTAAGTTTACATGCCCTGGCAGAATTTATGATTTTTTGGCCATTTAGGGAGAATATGAATGATAACACAAAAACTTTTCTTTCATTTATGGTTAGTGTTTGGCTGAAGCCATTTATTATCAACCAACTGTGTTTACTCTTTTTAAATCATAATGGCAACAGAAACTACCCAAATGACCCTGATCAAATATTTACATGCCCCAGTTCTTAAAGCGGTTGTATACCTTTATTTGTAACTTTTACCTACAGGTAAGCCTATAATAAGGCTTACCTGTAGGTAAAAAAAATATCTCCTAAACCTGTAAGGTTTAGGAGATATTCCCCTCGCAATGAGCCGCTGACTGCAGCGGCGCATGCGCACAGGGGACTCTCGGCTGACAGCCCGGCAAACTCCGGAGCTTGCCGGGCAGAAGCCTCCCGCGCGCATGCGCGGGAGTGACGGCATCACGGCTCCGGCCACTCACAGCGCCGGAGCCGCGATACCCGGAGGACACGCCGAGGGGAGATGTCGGCTCCCTCGGCGTGGACCAGGTGAGATGCCGGCACCTCGTTCTAAGGTAAGTATCTCATAATGAGCTAGTATGCGGTGCATACTAGCTCATTATGCCTTTTCCCTTGCAGGTGTAAAAAAAAAAAAAAAAAAAAAAGAAAGCGGGTATACAACCGCTTTAATACCATGTATTGCCCCCTTTAAACTCAATGACAGCTTGAAATCTTTTGTGGTATTTGTTGATGAGGCTTTTTATCTTCTCAGATGTTAAAGCTGCCCATTCCTCTTGGCAAAAAGCCTCCAGTTCCTGTGAATTCTTGGGCTGTCTTACATGAACTGCATGTTTGAGATCTCCCCAGAGTGGCTTAATGTTATTGAGGTCAGGAGACTGAGATGGTCACTAGGGATGGGCAAACGGTTCGCCCCAGAGCAAAAGTTCCGGCCAAACTTTCACTGTTCACTGTTGTACGACCATTTGTTTGCCCCCCGAACTGACCACAATGCATTGCAGCGCTGAACAGTGCATTTCAAGCCCTGGTTTCGGTCACCCTTTCTTGAGCTAAGTCATCTATCGAGATACAGGCTCTAATGGACTCTGGGGTTGCAGGCCTGTTCATTGATGCTGCCTTTGTATCAAAGCACTCGATTCCACTGCAGCTGTGTGACACTCCACTTGCCATTGAGGCTCTTGACGGGACACCTCTACAGCCTACCCATGTGACTCATGAGATGTTTCCATTGTCCATGGCCGTAGGGGCTCTCCTAAGTTTCTGCTGGTTATTGTTTATCCTTGGTTACAGAGGCACAACCCCTCTTTTGATTGGCTCCATGCTGAGGTTCTCTCCTGGTCACCGCAATGAAACATGCTTCCGGAAGGTAGCCAAGGTCCTGTGTACCTCTTCACTCTTCTACCTGCCAGAGGAGTACCGTGATTTTAGCAATGTCTTTGACGAAGGTCAAGCCAGTAGTTTGCCTCCACACCGACCGTATGATTGCACAATTGACCTTTAACCTGGTTCCACTCCCCCTCGTGGCTGGGTTTACCCTTTGTCGGTCTTGGAGGATAAAGCCATGGAGGAGTATGTTGCAGACGCACTTTCTCGGGGTTTCATCCGCAAATACTCGTCTCCTGCTGGTGCTGATTTCTTCTTTTTGAAGAAGAGGAGCGGTGAACTGAGACCTTGTATTGATTATATGATTAAGAATGCCTACCCGATCCCGTTGATTACAGATTTATTTGACCGCCTCAAGGGAGCAACGGTTTTCACTAAGCTTGATCTGAGAGGGGCTTACAATCTCGTGAGCATTAAGGAGGGCACGAGTCCAGGAGGCTTTGCATCATGCTAATGATAGGTACAGACTCCATGCTGACCGCAGTCGCCTGCCTGCATCATCCTACCAGGTTGGGGACAGGGTCTGGCTGTCATCTCGCAACCTCCGACTTCGTGTTCCCTGAAGTTCGCACCTCGGTTTATTGGGCTTTTCTGTATCCTTTGCAGGATTAACCCAGTGGCTTACGCGTTGTACCTTCCTCCTAGTATGCGCATCTCAAATGTGTTTCATGTCTCCTTATTGAAACCTTATACAGGTTGAGAACCATGAGGAGTATGAGGTACAATCCATTGTTGACTCCCGTAGATTTCGTGGACGCATACAGTACCTGGTGCATTGGAAGGGGTACGATCCGGAGGAACGCTTCTGGGTCTCATCCTCGGACGTACATGCTCCTGCCCTCCTCCGTGATTTCCATAGATGTTTTCCCCTCAAGCCCGGTGGTCCTCCGAGGGGGAGGGGGCGTTGAGGAGGGGGGTACTGTCAGGACTGGCTCAGCCCTTCCTTCTCTGAGCTGGCCTCTCAGCTGTCGGCTAATTGCCAGCTCTCATCTCTCTCCACAGTTAACCAGCTGTTGTGGATCTGCTCATCAGTCCCGCCTACTTAAAGATCTCCAGCTCATTTCATTCCTGCCTTCGCCTTGGTCGCATCACAAGAAACCATCTCCTGCATTTAAAGACTGGCTTTCCTGACATCCCTTCTGGCTCCTTATCCTGCTTGCTGTTCCTCTACTTGGATCCCTGACTTCTGGCCTGGCTGATTACCTGATCTGGTTACTGAACTCTGGCTTGGCTGACTACCCGATCCGGTTACTGGACTCTGACTATGCTTTGACTATGCTTACTCTATTTACCTTTTTATTTTTATTAATAAACAAGTGTGATTTTACTGCACTTCTGTCTCGGTCTGGTTCATGGTTTCTGACAGTAGTGTACTGAGACCGTGTCAGTAATCTTGACATTAGTGTATAGCTAGAGTAGGGACAGTTCAGATAGCGTCAGTGTAGTGACAGTTGAACACCGTCTATTTGATTGCGTTACTGCCAGTTTAACGCCATTTACTTCTGTGTGCGTTACTGCCAGTTTATCGGTATATCGTTTTGTGTACGTTACTGCCAGTTTAACGTCATATAGTTTTGCGTGCATTACTGCCAGTTTAACGCCATATAGTTCTGTGTGCATTACTGCCAGTTTAATGCCATATAGTTTTGGACATTACTGCCAGTTTAACGCCATTTACTTCTGTATGCGCTACTGCCAGTTTAATGCCATATAGTTTTGCATGCGTTACAGCCAGTTTAACTCCATATAGTTCTGTGTGTGTTACTGCCAGTTGAACGGCATATATTGTCACTGTACGTTTGGAGCTTTATATTGCAGTATATTATAGTTTATTTGTGGAGTGTGTCTGTGTAGTGTAAGTACTCAAATTAAAGTGCACCAAACACCTCTTTACTATGATTAGAGTGCATCTAGGTACAGATTTCAAATTCTTCTTTACATTTTCTTATAAGCACCGCCCCCTCCCTCCCAATAATGTCTGGGAGGACAACAAGGAGAGGCAGACGTTCCCTTGACACTGTAAGGGGGCCAGCAACAAATGTTTCCACAGGCAAAGGTGGACGTGATGGTCAGTCCTCAGGCAGGGCATCATTTCCTCTGTTTAGTGAGTTTGCCCGTGCTATCCAGCCACAGCGTGCAGAGGAGGTGGTGAACTGGCTTACTAAACCTTCCTCATCCTCCTCATCCTCTGTCACACAAGCAGAGACATGTGTGCAGTCCCCTGCAGCTACCAGAGTAGAAAAACCTGCCTCCTTGTCCACATTTATTCCTGCCATAGCCCCAACATCAGCCATTGAGGAGTCAGCTGAGTTATTTGACCACAGTGTCAGCCACTTACGCCTTCATGATGCCCAGCCATTACTGGATTCAGATGTTGGTTCTGAGGTTGAGGATAATAGAAACATGAGCCTAGAGAGAGGGAGGAACACTGGTAGACAAATTGGCATTCATATTCCCCAAGCCGCAGCGTATTGCCTAGTTGTCTCCAGTGGTAATGATGAAGATGGAGGAGATGGAAATGATGATGATGATGATGAGGTCACTGATGTGAATTGGGTGCCAGATAGAGCAGAGGAGGAAACTGAAGGTGAGGTGGCACAACCCCAAGGAGGCCAACATCAAGAAAGAGTAGAGGGCAGCCACCCTATTCCATCACCTGTCTAGGCCTTTTTCTGCACATCTGTAGCAGATCACACTGTTGCTATCTGCAAACTGTGTCTCAGGCACATCAAACGTGGCAAAAACACCAACCATTTGGGTACCACATGCTTAACAAGACATTTAACGTCCAACCACTCAGCCCATTGGCAAGAGCACCTAAAAGCCACACAAAAGGGGGCACAAATCTGTCCCTCCTTTCCCACTTCAATCTGCCCCTATGATACCAAGTCATTACCTTTCAGCAGCCTCCACTGACATGGATGATGGTATAGCACAGGGTGTCCCAGGTCCTAGCAGCACATCTGCCATCAGTACACCACCCGCTGTAGACTGTAGCCAGCAAATTTCTCTGCCTCATCTGCTGCAGCGGAAAAAAAAAATACAGTCCCTGCCACCCATATGCCCAGTGTCTAAATGCCAGCTTGTCAAAGCTGTTGGATCTCCAACTTCTGTCTTTCAGCCTGGTGGGTTCTGCCCCCTTCCGTGAATTTGCACAATGTGCTGTACCACAATGGCAGATTCCCAGTCGCTACTACTTTTCACGTAAGGCTGTTCCATCTCTCTACCATCACGTGGAAGGGAATGTTCTGGCATCATTGGGCAAGGCAGTCAGCCGTAAAATCCACTTTACTGCTGACACGTGGTCCAGCAAGCATGGGCAGGGACAATATATTTCATTCACAGCACACTGGGTAATGCTGCTTGCAACTCAAAAGGATGCAGGACAGGGCTCGGTGCTGCAGCTTGTTGTGCCCCCATGTCTCCATACAGCTGGTGATGATGATGCCAGACCTGTGAGCTCTACCCCCTTCTCCTCCTCCTCCGCCACCTCCATGCCCTCCTCTGCAGAATTGTCCTATGAACATCAGGTCCCCCCTAAGTGTTCAAAGGGCTATTCCCAGAGTCAGGCTAAAAGGTACCATGCAGTGCTTCAGCTGCTGTGTTTAGGGGACAGGAACCACACCAGAGCAGATATTCTTGCAGCTCTGCAGGGACAGGTCCAGAGGTGGTTCACACCACGCCAGCTGGAGCCAGGAATGGTGGTGTCTGATAATGGCTCAAACCTCCTGTCCTCCCTTAGACAGGGAAAGTTGACACATGTGCCATGCCTGGCACATGTCCTCAATTTGGTGGTGCAGCCTTTCCTAAGTACGTACCAGGGTTGCAAGATGTACTAAAGCGGGTCAGAAGAGTCTGTTACCATTTCAGGTGGTCATACACAGCCAGTGCCCGGTTGGCTGAAATTCAGCAGGAATGCCACCTGCCCATAAACTGCCTGATTTGTGACATGCCCACCAGGTGGAACTCAACTTTGGGAATGCTGCAGCAGCTATACATGCAGCAGAGGGCCATCAATGAGTACCTGTGCCAGTATGGCATGACGACAGGCTCAGGTTGCCTCAGCTTTTTTTTCACCACGCCAATGGCTGATCATTAAGGATACATGCACTGTATTGTCACCATTTGAGGAGGCCACAAGGATGGTGAGCAGTGACAGTGCATGCATCAGTGACACAATCCCTGATGTGTTCCTGCTGGAGCAGACTCTGCATGGCATTATGGACAGGGCACTGGAGGCAGAGCAGCAGGAGGAAGAGGAGGACTTCCTTTCCTCTCAAGACTCACTTTATCCAGACACCATCAATCCTATGTCACAGAACACACAAGAGGAGAGAGGGGAAGAGGATGAGGAGGAGGATTCTGGCACTTTCATAGGCTTTAAAGAAGAGGAAGACATGCATCAATCTGTAAGCGATGGCTTTCCAACCCCAGAACCCTTGGGAGTAGTATGTAGCTGGGAGGAATTTCCAGATGCTGTCATCCTGAGTGCCCCCAAAGAGTCTGCTTTTCAAGCCTCGGCAGATTTGAGGCACATGGGAAACCTAATGCTTCAAAGCCTGCGAAAGGACCCAAGAATACGTGGCCTAAAGGAGAAGGATGATTACTGGTTGGCAACCCTCCTTTATAAGGGGAAAGTCTCAGAACTCATCCTGTCCCCACAGAGAGTGCAGAAGATGAAATCTCTTGAGGAGACGTTAAAGAGGATTTTATTGAACATTTTTCCTGACTCCAGTAGGTTACAATGTCGTGGAAAACGTAGTTTTGAGTCTTCTGTTGGTCAAGAGAGGAGAGTTGGAGGCATGTCGGAATTTTTTTAGTCCTCACGCCCAGGGCTGTCAGGTTCTACATCCCATCGGCAGCATCTGCATCACATGGTGGACGATTACCTCGGGACCAAAACAGAGATAGAGAGCTTTCTAGCTGATGATCCACTGACTTACTGGGTCATGAGAATAGACCACTGGCCAGAACTTGCTCAGTATGCTATTAAGTTGTTGGGCTGCCCTGCATCCAGCGTGCTTTCAGAACGGGCATTCAGTGCTGCAGAAGGTTTTGTTACTGATCATAGAGCGTGTCTGTCCACAGACTCTGTGGACCGTTTGACTTTTTAAAAAATGAATCCATCCTGTATTACCAGCTATGAAGCCCCTGATGCCAATGTCACTGATTAAGTATTTTTGGGATGTGGAATCTCTGCAGGACTTCAAGACTGCTTAGCTTTAAGGGTGTTCAATCATTTCATCTGGAAGAATGTTTTTGGTATAGGTTTCATGGGCACAATTAACACCCAAAGACCAATTTTGACAGTTTGACAGGTGCATATCATTGCAATTTTTTACAGCAAGGCCAATTCTTGCTTTCATCAACAGTACCTCTATAGGGTTATAGTGGGAAGGCACCCCCTGCACCTAAAGAGTAATTTTTCTGCACCTGTTTGACAGGTGCATATCATTTCAATTTTTTTACAGCAAGGCCAATTCTTGCTTTCATCAAGAGTACCTCTAGAGTTACGGTGGAAAGGCACCCCCGACACCCAAAGAGTAATTTTTCTGCACCTGTTTGACAGGTTAATATCATTGCAATTTTTTACAGCAAGGTCAATTCTTGCTTTTATCAAGAGTACCTCTATAGGGTTACGGTGGGAAGGCGCCACCGACACCCAAAGGCCAATTTTTCTGCACCCGTTTGACAGGTGCATATCATTGCAATTTTTTACAGCAAGGCCAATTCTTGCTTTCATCAAGAGTACCTCTATAGGGTTACGGTGGGAAGGCACCCCTGACGCCCAAAGACCAATTTTTCTGCATCTGTTTGACGGGTGCATATCATTGCAGTTTTTTACAGCAAGGCCAATTCTTGCTTTTATCAAGATTACCTCTATAGGGTTACGGAGGGAAGGCGCCACCGATACCCAAAGACCAATTTTTACGCACCTGTTACTTCTATCCAAAGTCAAAGTGATACCAGAATGTAGTAAAAAAATCTCTAATCTTGTTCCCAGTGCACTACATTGTGGCCTCATCATAAACACTGGCTCCCCAGCTGTTGCAAAGCAAAATAAAGGCAGCTTGCAGGAAAAATGTCATTTTCTTTGGCTTTATAAATGCAATTATTCCTGCAGCAGATTCTAGATATGGTACAGATCTGCCACTTTACAAGTCGACTAAGGGGACTCCCCAGGTACTATATTTGAAGGAATTTTTCATTTTTATGCTTTTAATTTAAAATCAAAAAATCACTGCTCATTTAAAAATTAAGTTTTTCACAAACTTTTTTTTTATTGATACATGTCCCACAGGGCAGGACCCAAACCCCTATAACCATTGTATGCCCAATTACTTGCATATAAGCCTCCAAAATGGGCACTTTTGATTTTTGACATTCGGATCCCATTGACTTCAATGGGGTTCATTATTCGGCTCTGAACTTTCACAGAGTTCGAATATTGTGGTGCGAACGGAACAGGGGTCAGTTCGGCCCATCCCTAATAGCCACTCCAGAACCTTCACTTTATTCTGCTGTAGCCAATGACAGGTCGACTTGGCCTTGTGAAAAACAAAAAAGGTTGTGCTCTATGCCCAAAACCACATGAAAGTTGATAATAAGTGATCAGAAATTAAATAGATGATAAGAGATCAAAAATTACATATAACCAAATTGAGTCTTTAAAGAAAATTGATGTCATAAAAAGTTCATTGTTGAAGTGAAAAATATATCATCAAATATCCATTCAACAATTAAGTGATAATTAAGTGACAAATAAGTGAATAGTCCGTGTTTAAGTTCCAAAGGTGACTTTTCTTAATCAATCCCACCACCATGCAAAGTGTGCGCTTACCAGCTGCACAGACAAAGTATGCCTGTGGCTAACACCCAGCCAGTGGATGGTGGTGAAAACGTAATTCCAAAAAAGAAAGCAATAATGGAAGCCCATAGATAAAACCGTATGGTTTATTGGAAATTTTAAAAGGCAAAAATTGCTAACAAGGCATATACAAATTAAAAAGTTGCAGCTGGCCGGCTGCAATACACACGCCCGTGCTGACAAACAATGGGACGTAGCGCTCGGTGACGTCAGTACGTCACGTCACTTAGAGTTTGAACACTGCTGATTGGCATTCTCAATTCCTTGGATATCTTTTCATATCCATTTCCTGTTTTATACAGTTCAACTACCTTTTCCTGCAGATCCTTTGACAATTCTTTTGCTTTCCCCATGACTCAGAATCCAGAAACGTCAGTGCAGCACTGGATGAAAGATACAAGGGTCTGTCAGGAGTCCAGAAACGCATTGACCTTTTATACACACACACACTAATTACAAGCAAACAGATCACAGGTGAGGATGGTTACCTTTAATAGCCATTCAAACCCCTTTGTGTCAACTTTGTGTCTGTGTGCACGTTATCAGGCCAAAATCACCAGGGTATGTAAACTTTTGATCAGGGTCATTTAGGTAGTTTCTGTTGTCATTATGATTTAAAAAAGTAAACACAGTTGATTGATAATAAATGGCTTCAGCCAAACACTAACCATGAATGAAAGAAAAGTTTTTATGTTATCATTCATATTCTCTGAAAAATGGCTAAGAAATCATAAATTCTGCCAGGGTGTGTAAACTTATGAGCACAACTGTATCTCCTTTATTCAATTGTCCAACACCAACACACATAGTGTGTACATGTGTGTGCGCTTATATGTATTTATATGACTATGTGTGGGTGTCCTGTTTTCATAGGTATGGTCCTAGTAGTCATCTTTTCTTGCCTTCCTTTTAATTTGTGAATATTCATATACAATTTCTCTGGGTCTGTGCATATATAATTCAGATTTCTTAAAAGTTTTACTCTTACTTATTTCTTTTTTAATTATCTTTTACTTTTTGGTCCGTCTACTGACGCCTGGTTTGGATTCATGGCTGTATGCACTGGTAGTACTGGTTTGTCTCCCATTTGTTCCCTGCCTTTATGCTTCCTTGCTGAGCATCCTTTACAGGAGCCATAATGATCTGAGGTCCATGAGAATATTTTAATGTGTTCTCTCCAGGCATTTGCTTTTATATCTCCCATGGGCTTATCTAATCAGGTGTAACAATATTTACAAACATTTTCCCCACTGTTTACAATTATCTTCTCCTGTTTCAGTTGTTTCAGGTTGTCTTAGATAAGCTGAGTTTTAGTTGTGTTTTTGTACTCTCTTTGCTTTTTAACTGTGGGTTTTTTAACTGTCACACACTAATTCCCCTCCCCTGCCCCCTGCGCAAGCGCTCCTTAGAAGAGAGTCTTTCTCTGAGTCTGGAGTCAATCAGGATGGCAAATGTGATCAACTTCTCCAGCTCAGTGGGTATGTCTCGGGCTGCTATCTCATCCTTGATGGAATCCGAAAGACCATGAGAAAAAGCAGCCACGAGGGCTTCATTGTTCCAAGCAACCTCGTACTCTGATGGACTTGAGGCACTTGGCAGCAGAAGCAGAGCATGCAAATACCAAATACCCTTTTAAAGGAAGCCACAAACTCAGGGTAACTCAGGACAACAGGTTTTTGCGTCTCCCATAGAGGGTTTGCCCAGACCAAGGCTCTCTCAGAAAGCAAAGATATCACAAAACCTACTTTGCTTCTCTCCGTGGGAAACGCCTGGGGCAGCATCTCAAAGTATATCTCAACCTGGTTGAGAAACCCTCTGCATTGAACTGGATCAGCCCCAAATCGCTGGGGAAGTGAAGCAGAACCAGAAATACCACTTATAGAGGTAATAAGAGACTGGTGCAGCAGCAGGGACAGCCTGCAACTCAGGTTGTACCGGAGCAGTGGGAGATTCCAGGTGAGCCGTGCGACTCAGGAGCATTTGTAAAGCCATGGCAAACTGATCCATGCAGTGATCTTGCTCATCCAATCTGGAAAAAATATTACCAACAAGTGGATTGACTGTAACTTCTGAATTCATGACCTTCGCCTAATGTCAGAAACCATGAAATCTGGAACCGGAACGGATAGTCAGACAAGCCAAACGTCAAGGAGCCGGAGATGAGCGTAGTAAAACAGCAAGCAGGATCCGGAGCCAGAAGGGATGTCAGCTAAGCAAGTCCTTTAACAAGAATGCAGGAGAGCGTCTCTGTGATGTTGACTAAGGTGAAGGCAGAGCTCCTCTAAACTGGACGGCTTAAGTAGGCAGGACTGACAAGCAGGATATCAGCAACAGCCGAGTAACCGTGGAGAGATAGGAGCTGGCAATTAGCCGACAGCTGAGCGGCCAGCTCAGAGAAGAAAGGGCTGAGCCCAACCCTGACACCCGGTCATTAAGCAGGAAAATCTTCTGGGGCTGAAGTGGTTAAATATTTGTCCATACAGTGTATCTAGGCCACACTCCATCTCATGAACACAACTGAAACATGATAGAATAGATAGAATATTTTTAAAACATAACGTTTTATCAAAAAATCTGTTGCCAAACTTTTGGTTCTTTGGCACTCTTTTGCCCCGTACACACGAGCGGAAATTCCGCCAGCAAAAGTCCGATGTGTGATTATCCGAATCAAAGATTGAGTGCAGGTTCTCTATTTTTTCCATTGGAAAATGTTCGTCTATATGCAATTCCGACGTGCAAAAAAACACGCATGCTCAGAAACAATTCGATGCATGCTCAGAAGCATTGAACTTCATTTTCTCGGCTCGTCATAGTGTTGTACATCACCGCATTCTTGACGGTCGAACGTTCAGAGAACTTTTGTGTGACCGTGTGTATGCAAGCCAAGCTTGAGCGGAATTCCGTCGGAAAAACCATCCAAGATTTTTCCAACAGAAATTCTGCTCCTGTGTACGGGGCATTTGAGTAGCCCTGCGGACTGTAGACTCACTTTTTCCCTATCTAGGTGCTTGTGCAAACTAGTAAATGAAAACATTTTCTTTAGACTGGCTTCTACAAGTTAAATGGTTTGCTTAGTTTATTTTACAATATATTACTTTTTCTGTGTTGTTTATTCCTTTTCTTTGCTAAATCTCTACTCCAATATATAAGCGATCCCCCTCCCACACCTCCTTCTTTGATCTAATCTCTGGATTTAGAAGAAAAACTCTTACCTTAAGCCATGGGTAGGTGATAATCCAGTGCTGGGTACTTTTCCTGTTTACTTCTTGGATGGGTCTACATTTGGGTGTCCACATCACTGCCTGTATGATGGGATAATTCCCATTGGTTGGTCAGTGGAGGGGTCCTCTTAGGATCCAGAAGATGGCCAATGTCAGACTAAGGGAAGCCAAGGGGACCTGCCAGTGAAAGTTAATGTGTTGTACTGGATTAGCTGTCCCTGCAGGTGGGAATGGTATCAGGGAAGGATCTAAATGGGGGGACTCAGGTGAGTATAACTGGCTTCACCAGGAAAGGTCATTAAAAGCCTGATAGGGTGTATCAGAGAGGGGTGGGAGAAAGGGATGGGAGAAAATCAGAGTTGTACTTTAATATGTATATGTGACTTCCGGTTCTGACGCTGCATAGAGAGGGGCTAGGAGTTCTCTGCTCCCACCGTGCTCCTCTGTAACCCACTTCAAAGCCGACCAGCACCTGAGGTACCCCTTCTTCCACCTCCCTCCCTCCCAGGGGAACCTCCATGGATTGCTTTGTGGAGCGATCATCACCCCGAGCAGCTCCTGCTCCCCACCTGGACACAGGGGACATGGCTCACGCTGCAGTCAACATGGCGCCCGCTCCTCCTGCAGACTTGTGTGCAGTGGAGGACAACACGCTGCCTCAGGCACACAATCTAATGGCCCAGGTGGATCCTGCATCCCCAGCTGGCATTGCCTATTGTGGTGACCCTCCTCACTCCTATGGTCACTGAGGCTGTGGACCAAGCGGTTCTTAAAGGGCTAGAACAGCTCCACAGGGAACTTCAAATCCAAACCCTGCAAATTACCCAAACGGAACAGGTCTCCTCTATGAAAGATGATGCTGCTGCACTGTCTGCTACTGTGGTCAGACTCTCTAATGCACAGAAAGAGCTCCAGGAAAGTTTGATCATTTGGAAAATCAATCCAGGCTTCCAGAATCCTATTCCTCATCATCTGCTCCACCACCATCCCAGAGCAACTGGGCCTACACACTCCCTGCCTGCGAGATTGCAGTGCATTGCTGTATGATGATTGGCCAAAGCATGCACCTGACCTGCATGCTTTGGCCAATCACAGCGTGCTCTGCTGTGAGAGCCATGATTGTCCACTGTACAGTTTATAATACAGTGCAGGCGGTGTACACAGTATCTAATACAGTGTGTACAGTTTCTAATACACTTCAGGCGGTGTATTAATATATATATACAGTCTAGTGTATATACAGTGGTGAGGGAAAGTATTCAGACCCCCTTAAATTTTTCACTCTTTGTTATATTGCAGCCATTTGATAAAATCATTTAAGTTATTTTTTTCCCCTCATTAATGTACACACAGCACCCCATATTGACAGAAAAACACAGAATTGTTGACATTTTTGCAGATTTATTAAAAAAGAAAAACTGAAATATCAGGTCCTAAGTATTCAGACCCTTTGCTCAGTATTTAGTAGAAGCACCCTTTTGATCTAATACAGCCATGATTCTTTTTGGGAAAGATGCAACAAGTTTTTCACACCTGGATTTGGGGATCCTCTGCCATTCCTCCTTGCAGATCCTCCCCAGTTCTGTCAGGTTGGATGGTAAACGTTGGTGGACAGCCATTTTTAGGTCTCTCCAGAGATGCTCCATTGGGTTTAAGTCAGGGCTCTGGCTGGGCCATTCAAGAACACTCACAGTTGTGAAGCGACGCCTTCATTATTTTAGATGTGTGCTTAGGGTCATTGTCTTGTTGGAAGGTAAACCTTTGGCCCAGTCTGAGGTCCTGAGCACTCTGGAGAAGATTTTCATCCAGGATATCCCTGTACTTGGCCGCATTCATGTTTCCCTCGATTGCAACCAGTCGTCCTGTCCCTGCAGCTGAAAAACACCCCCACAGCATGATGCTGCCACCACCATGCTTCACTGTTGGGACTGTATTGGACAGGTGATGAGCAGTGCCTGGTTTTCTCCACACATACCGCTTAGAATTAAGGCCAAGAAGTTCTATCTTGGTCTCATCAGACCAGAGAATATTATTTCTCACCATCTTGGAGTCCTTCAGGTGTTTTTTAGCAAACTCCATGCTTTCATTTGTCTTGCACTAAGGAGAGGCTTCCGTCGGCCCACTCTGCCATAAAGCCCAACTGGTGGAGGGCTGCAGTGATGGTTGACTTTCTACAACTTTCTCCCATCTCCCGACTGCATCTCTGGTGCTCAGCCTCAGTGATCTTTGGGTTCTTCTTTACCTCTCTCACCAAGGCTCTTCTCCCCCGATAGCTCAGTTTGGCCGGACGGCCAGCTCTAGGAAGGGTTCTGGTTATCCCAAACATCTTCCATTTAAGGATTATGGAGGCCACTGTGCTCTTAGGAACCTTAAGTGCAGCAGAAATTTTTTTGTAACCTTGGCCAGATCTGTGCCTTGCCACAATTCTGTCTCTGAGCTCTTCAGGCAGTTCCTTTGACCTCATGATTCTCATTTGCTCTGACATGCACTGTGAGCTGTAAGGTCTTATATAGACAGGTGTGTGGCTTTCCTAATCAAGTTCAATCAGTATAATCAAACACAGCTGGACTCAAATGAAGGTGTAGAACCATCTCAAGGATGAACAGAAGAAATGGACAGCACCTGAGTTAAATATATGAGTGTCACAGCAAAGGGTCTGAATACTTAGGACCATGTGATATTTCAGTTTTTCTTTTTTAATAAATCTGCAAAAATGTCAACAATTCTGTGTTTTCCTGTCAATATGGGGTGCTGTGTGTGCATTAATGAGGAAAAAAATGAACTTAAATGTTTTTAGAAAATGGCTGCAATATAACAAAGAGTGAAACATTTAAGGGGGTCTGAATACTTTCCGTCCCCACTGTATATATATATATATATATATATATATATATATATATATATATATATATACTCTGCATTCAGTGTAGCCGATATATACAGTGCAATCGGTGGTGTAAAGTTTCTAATACACTTCAGGTGGTGTACACAGTATATAATACAGGGTATACAGTTTCTAACACACTTCAGGTGGTGTACACCAGCCTTTCTCAACCAGTGTGCCATCAGAGGTTCTCAGGTGTGCCGGGGGATCAGGGGAGAGAAGGGCTGTCAGATGAGCCCGATCTCGCGGTCCCCCAGCTGAAATGTATATCGGCACTGTGAGAAGCTCCGTCAACCTCAGCAAAGTGCAAGTAAAGTGCAGGGAAGTGTGCTGTGCTCTCTGCTTCCCCCTACAGTGCAGTACCTGACTGAATGAGGAAACTGGAAAGGTACTGTGCTAGAAGCTAGATTTGTTTTAAAAGGACTTTATACATGTGTCTGTATGTGTGTGTGCATGTGAGTGTCTGTCTGTCCGTGTGTGTGTGTACATGTGTCTGTATGTGTGTTTGTATATGTGTGTGTGTGTGTGTGTGCATGTGTCTGTATGTGTGTGTGCATGTACCTGTATGTGTGTGTGCATGTGTCTGTATGTGTGTGTACATGTGTCTGTATTGCCCTGTACACACGATAGGATTTTCCGATGGAAAATGTGTGATAGGACCTTGTTGTCGGAAATTCCGACCGTGTGTAGGCTCCATCACACATTTTCCATCGGAATTTCCGACACACAAAGTTTGAGAGCTTGCTATAAAATTTTCTGACAACAAAATCCGTTGTCGGAATTTCCGATCGTATGTACACAAATCCGACGCACAAAGTGCCACGCATGCTCAGAATAAATTAAGAGACGAAAGCTATTGGCTACTGCCCCGTTTATAGTCCCGACGTACGTGTTTTATGTCACCGAATTCAGAACGATCGGATTTTCTGACAACTTTGTATGACCGTGTGTATGCAAGACAAGTTTGAGCCAACATCTGTCGGAAAAAATCCATGGATTTTGTTGTCGGAATATCTGATCAATGTCCGACCGTGTGTACAGGGCATAAGTGTGTGTGCATGTGTCTGTATGTGTGTGTGCATGTGTCTGTATGTGTGTGTGCATGTGCCTGTATGTGTGTGTGCATGTGTCTGTATGTTTGTGTACATGTGTCTGTATGTGTGTGTGCATGTGTCTGTATGTGTGTGTTCATGTGTCTGTATGTGTCTGTATGTGTGTGCATGTGTCTGTATGTGTGTGTGCTTGTGTCTGTATGTGTGTGTGTGCATGTGTCTGTATGTGTGTGTGCTTGTGTCTGTATGTGTGTGTGCATGTGTATGTATGTGTGTGTGCATGTGTCTGTATGTGTGTGCATGTGTCTGTATTTGTGTGGGCATGTGTCTGTATGTGTGTGTGCTCATGTGTCTGTATTAGGGTAGCCACCTGTCCAGGATTCACCCGTACAGTTCGGGTTTTGAATCATTTCAGTCCACCTGAAACCCGGACACATTATTCAGACCAGGCTGTGGCTCCCCAAGTAACCGAGATCATGCACAAATGTGTTGCCCTCCGGGAGCTGCAGGTAGCTTTTTGGGGGCAGGTTTGACTGAAGGGTGGGGTTATAATGTCAGCAAGAGCAATTTGGCCACACCCACTGTTTGCCAAGGCATGCTCTGTGCGCTACATTACTACTCTCCTTGGGGCACCCAAATGTATCCAAGGTCTTTTAAAAATCCTATAGTGTTTACTGCAAAAAAAAAAAAAAATTCCCTGTGCTGCAAAAGTGTTCGGGTTTGGCTTGAAGAAAAGGTGGCAACCCTAGCCTGTATGTGTGTGTGCACGTGTCTTTATGTGTGTGTACACGTGTCTGTATGTATGTATGTGTCTGTATGTGTGTGTGCACGTGTCTGTATGTGTGTATGTGTCTGTATGTGTATAACTGTCTGTATGTGTGCATGTGTCTGTATGTGTGTGTGCATGTGTCTGTATGCATGTCTGTATGCGTGTATGTTACTTTTAATCCTGACCCCCCCATTCCTGTACCATCAGAACTGCTTTTGTAGGGCTTGTTTGTGATAGCAGCAAGGACTGCTGCTCCTCTGAAAAGCAATCCATGCACAGATTGCTTTTCAGATGCGCATTTGACAGGTGGTAAAGAGGCATTATGTTGCTTCCTCACCACACAGTTGCGGGGTAGTTGCAGTGCAGCCCTATTCACCCTGAGTATACCTCCAGCTGTAGCCACAGCATGTTTACACTCCTAGCCAAGTTTGCTCTAGTGATGAGGAGGGAGGGAATGATGAGGTCACTGACTGTACTTGGGTGCCTGAGAAAAGAGAGGAGGAAAGTGAGGAATAGGAAGAGGAGGAGGGATAACTCCAACGAGGCAGGATGTCCTCCAGGGGGCAGCTTAAGGGCAGCCACCCTATTGCATCACATCACAGAGCTCCGCAGGTGCTGCTGACTCCCCGCTGACTTGCAAAAGTCCCTTGGTGTGGGCTTTTTTTGACATAAGTGCAGCAGATCACACCATTGCTGTTTGCAACCTATGTCTGAAGCGGATCTAGCGTGGCCAGAAAAGCAGCCACTTGGGCACTACATGCTTGAACAGACATATGATGACCTGCCATGCAATCCTTTGGCAACAGCACCTGAAAGACCCACATAATAGAAAAAGGCGGACTTCTCCTTGCTCCTCATCTGGGATCTCAAACCCTACTATATCTCCAGTCCTCTCAAAAACCTGCACTGAGAGGAATGAAGGTATAGCAATAGGTGCCACAAGTACTTGAAGCCAATCAGCTAGCAATACACCACCTGTTGATTTCTGCAGGCAAAAATATTGTTACCCCAGTTGCTGAACTGTAAAAATTGCAAATTTCTAGCACTACAACTGCTGCCTTTTCAGTTGGTAGACTCTGCCCCCTTTCATTAATTTGTGGAATGTGCTGTACCACAGTGGCAGGTTCCAAAACGGCATTTCTTTTCATGAAAGGCCATCTCTACTGTCATGTGGAATGCAATGTTTTGGCCTCGTTGGACAGGGCAGTTAGCAGCAAGGTTCATATTACCGCTGACTCATGGTCCAGCAGGCATGGGCAGGGACGTTACCTTTCCTGCACTACGCACTGGGTAACACTGCTAGCAGCTGGGAAAGATTCAGGACAGGATTCAGTGTTGTTGGAGCTTGTTCCGCCACCACACCTCCAAAAAGCTGGTGGTGATTCTGCCACAGCTCTCTGCTCCACCCCCTCCTCTTCTTCTTCCTCTATGGCCTCTTCTGCATAATTGTCCTCTGAACTAGCAGTGCCCTGTAAGCATTCAAGGGGCTACGCAACCAGTCAGGCTAAAAGATGCCATGCAGTGCTTGAGTTGGTCTGCCTAGGGGACAGGAGACACACTGGGGCAGAGATTCTGTCAGCTCTGCAGGGGCATGCTCAGAGGTGGTTGACACCATGGCAGCTTCAGCCAGGAATGGTTGTATGCAACAGTGTCTCCAACCTTCTCTCTGCCCTCTTACAGGGACACTTGACCCATGTTGCATGTTTGGCACACGTCCTGAATTTGGTTGTGCAGCGTTTCTTGACCAGATACCCAGGCTTACAAGATCTCCTGAGGCAGGCCAGAAAAGTCTGTGGTCATTTCCGCCGGTCATGCAATGACAGTGCTCGACTGGCTGACATTCAACAAGAATGCAACCGCCTCATTTGTGACATGCCCACCAGGTGGAACTCAACATTGGCAATGCTGCAACAGCTGCACACACAGCAGAGGGCCATCAGTGAGTATGTTTGCGAGTATGACACCAGGACAGGGTCAGGGGAGCTTGGCTTCTTTTTGCCATGCCAGTGGTTACTGATCAAGGATGCATGCACTGTCCTGTCACCATTTGAGGAGGCCACAATGATGGTGAGCAGCGACAATGCATGCATCAGTGACACTGTCCCTCTACTCTTCCTGCTGGAGCACACGCTTTGTGGAATCATGGACAGGGCACTTGAGGCAGAGCAGCGGGAGAAAGAGGAGGACTTCCTTTCCTCTCAAGGCCCCCTTTATACAGATGTCATTCCTGGGGGCCGCCAAATACACAGGAAGAAGAGGAGGAGGAGGATTGTGTCAGCATGGATGTAGGGAACAACATGCAGCAGTCTACAAGGGATGGATTTCAGTCCCCAGAAACCCAAGGAGTTGTACGCGGCTGGGAGGAGGTATTTATGGATAATGTGATCCTTAGTGACCCAGAGGACTCAGAATCGAATGCCTCTGCAAATTTACGCTGCACGGCCTCCCTTATTCTGAAAAGCCTGTGAAAGAACACTAGGATTCGTGGTATCAAGGAGAGAGATCATTACTGGCTGACAACCCTTCTTGATCCACGTTACAAGGGTAAGGTTGCAGAACTCATCCTGCCTTTACAGAGGGAGCAGAGGATGAAACATCTTCAGGAGGCCTTGAGAAAAGTTTGTGTAACGCATTTTCAGACCCTGTGAGGTTACCATTTCCTGGTATTGGACAACGTGTTTCTGAGGCTTTGTTCGGTCAGAGGAAGAGTGGTGGAGAGGGTGGCTGGCTGACCAATGCCTTTAAACAATTTTTCAGTCCTCAGTGCCAAGGTCATTCCAACAGAGCATCCACTGGGTTGTTGGGTCTTGAGGATGAACCACTGGCCAGAACTTGCTCGATATGCAATCAAGCTACTGTCTTGTCCTGCATCCAGAGTGCTTTCTGAACACACATCCAGTGCTACTGGAGGGTTTGTAACGGATCAAAGAGTGCGCCTGTTCACAGACTGCGTTGATAGGCCCACATTTATAAAAACAAATCAGTCCTGGATCAGCAGTTATCATGCTCCTGATGCTGATGTAATGGATTGAATTTGCTATCGATCTGGGATCCCTTTAAGACTGTCTATGCTGCCTATCCTATTCCTCTTGAATCTTGATGATGCTAGCTTCCAACAATATTTTTGCTTTAGGGCACCCGAGGCCCATTTTTTCTGCCCCTGTTTAACAGGGGCATGTAATTTTAATTACAATTTTTGAAATAATATTTAACAGCAGGGCCCATTCCTGCATCCAACAAGAGTAACTGTGAGGAGGAGTTGCAGTGTTCTGGCACCACCAAAACCAAAGGGCAAATTTTTCTGCACCTCTTTGACTGGGGCATGTAATTAAAATTTTTGAAATAATATTTAACAGCAGGGCCTGTTCCTGCACCCAACAAGAGTAACTGTGAGGGGTTAAAGTGTTCTGGCACCACCAAAACCAAAGGCCCAATTTTTCTGCAGAGTATATAGTGAAGTCCGTATAGTATATATACTGCAGTTCAGAGTACATAGTGCAGTCAGTATATATAATACAGTGCAGGGTATATAGTGCAGTGTAGAGTATATAATATAGTGTTTTGAAGTGGTTAAGGGGAACCCTATGACAGAATTAAGAAAAAAACATCATGGGACCCCCCCGGTCCATACCAGGTCCTTTGGGTCTTGTATAGATTTTAAGGAGAACTCCACGCCAAAATGTAAAAAATGAAAACGGTGTGGGGTCCCCCCCACTATCCATAGCAGGCCCTTTGGGTCTGGCATAGATTTTAAGGGGAACTCCACACCAAAATATTTTTAAAAAATTAGTGTGGGGTCCCCCCCAAAATCCATTCCAGACCCTTATCTAAGAAAGCAGCCATGGCAGGCCAGGAAATGGGGGGACAAGCAAGCTCCCCCTCTCCTGAACCATACCAGGCCGCTTGCCCTCAACATGGGGAGGGTGCTTTGGGGTCTTTCCCAAAGCACCTTGTCCCCATGTTGATGGGGACAGGGGCTTCGTCCCCACAACCCGGACCATTGGTTGTGGGGGTCTGCGGGCAGGGGGCCTATTGGAATCTGGAAGCCCCCATTAACAAGGGGCCCCCCAGATCCCTTCCCCCCTATGTGAATGGGTAGGGGGCATAATGTACCCCCTACCCATTCACCAAAAAAAGTGTCAAAAAGTAAACTTTTTGACAAGTTCTTTATCAAAAAAAAATTAAAAATAAAATAAAAGTGTCCGGCATTGTCCATCAATCTTGAATCATGGCGCCGATGGACCCAAAAAATAGAAAAAAAACAATAAACCTCTGCCTCCATGGGAGGCGTCCCGCTGACTGCTGTCTCTTGGCTGTGACATCTGTTATATAGGCAAGGGTGGAGCCACCTGGTGATGTAAACAAGTGACCCTGCTCCTTCTGACATCATGCACCATCAGAGGGGGCGGGATCATCCGCCCTTGCCTATATAACAGCTGTCAAAGCCAAGAGACAGCAGTCAGTGGGGTGCCTCCCATCGAGGCGGAGCTTTTTTTTTCTATTTTACGGGCCCGGGCACTGTGATTGAAGATGGATGGACATCATTGTTGAATCGGTAGGGGTACAATGTACCCCATACCCATTCACATGGGGGGGATCTGGGGGTTTCCAGATTCCGATAAGCCCCCTGCCCACAGACCCCCACAACCACGGGCAAGGGTTGTGGGGATGAGGCCCTTGTCCCCATCAACATGGGGACAAGGTGCTTTGGGGGGACCCCAAAGCACCCTCCCCATGTTGAGGGCAAGTGAACTGGTATGGTTCAGGAGAGGGGGCGCTTGCTAATTCAATGAACAAATCATGGTTTGGCTGTGACTTTTTTACTTTGTAAAATTACCATTTACTTTTCTTTGTCAGTTCTTTTTTGTTTCTAATGAAGTCCAGTGTAAGTGTATGCGCTTTACTAATATCGATGCAGGCAATTTCCAGATTTTAGATGCTTTGATTTATTTGCAGAATGTGACAAACCTGTTGGCATGACAACTGTTTTTTTTTCTTCTTCTGGCATTTTAACATTTTACAAGGACAAATGCACTTAAAAATAATTGGTTTGTTGTGTTTGCATGACATTTGTGTTTTAGTATCAGCGTAGATTTAAATATCAAAGGAAAACTGCACAACACATTTGCAATTCCTTTTGGACACAGTTTCCCCTGTCACTTTATAAACAAACTATTTTTACATGGAAAATGATTCCATAAACATGAGGCCAGTGAATGACTCTTGAAGACCTGATGGGAAAAAGCTGTTACAACTGAATACAAGATATCATAGGACAACAGCTGTTCTGAAGCAGACCACACACAATTCTAGGATAAAAATGAATGAAGCTGAATCTGATGATGATCATTATCATGTTGATAATTATCCCCTGGAAATTATTTCTGCAACAGCCTCGCTTGCATCCACAACACCTTTTTATTGTTAATTTGCCGGTATGTAAAGCCAAAATGAAGTCTCAGATTTTTTTTCTTCTGGGAGTCCCTCACATGTTAAGATTTGTGATTGATTTTTGCTTAAAGATACCTTAAACATGTTTGTCTCACAACAAAAAAGCTGATAATTCCCCTACTGCTGCAATGTCACGTTTAGTATCAGATTAATCATAATGTATTAATACATTCAGATAAATGCTTGTAATTAAAGTGGTTGTAAACAATCATCTTGTAAAACAACCCATTTGGTTTAAAGTAAAAATGAAAGGCAAAAAATGTATGTATAGATACAAAAAATAAAAAAATAAAAAAAAATTACAAATAACCTTTTCCCTCTTTAAAAAAAAAAAAAAAACAGTGATCACATTCCCTCTGTTCTTAGCTGCATAACAGCTGGGGGAGGAGACACAGCAGCACACTGGGCTTCACAGTGAAATCGTGCAGGGGGATGCCAGGACAATTCTGATCATTGGAGGAGAGTAGCCTAAGTTCCCAACATAGCAAGAGAACTAACCATGTTGTGTTCTTCTGCTTAGTGTGGTCAGTTTTTAATAGGAAAGCAAGGGGGCTGGCAAGAACACCAGGGTGTCAGGAGTTAGCGGCTGGGATGATCAGATATACTGTATGTAGCTACACTAAGAAGCTGGGACCACACCATATGTATACTGTATATCTTTAGGCTGGGTTCACATTATTGCGAATAGTGTGAACCCAGGAGACTGTGACTGGCTCTCTATGGAGCCGGTTCACATATCTCCGATGCAAATTTGCACAGGAGCCCTGTGCGTTTTTTTGGTCCAGAATTCGGGCTGAAATCAGACCTGAAACAGTGAACCAGGATGCATAGGACTCCTGCTGTGAGCCGCATCAGCATGCAGTGTGAACCAAGCCTAAACCCTGGTTCACACTAGAGCGTTTTGACATGCGATTTGACATGTCAAAACGCATGTCAAATTGGCGGCAATTGCTGTCAATGGCACCATCCTAATCAGTGAGACTGACCTGTGAATGACCCAGACAGTCTGGGTTTTGACAGCTGTGCCCGGGTTTGTGTCGTCCTGACACTCGGACACAGCAGCATAGGCTCCAGACCAGTCCCAGCCCCAGTGTGGGAAGTTCCTTCAGCCCGGCATCACCAGCACCATGTCTTCCTTCCCAACCCCCCAATGCGCTCTCTGAGTCTTCAGTGATGGGTGCCTCCTCCCTCCCCATCATCACCCTGCCTCTGACTGTGTTAGAATAGATTATTATTATTATACAGTATTTATATAGCTCCAACAGTTTGCGCAGTGCTTTACAACATGAGGGCAGACAGTACACTTACAATACAAATCAATACAGGAGGGATCAGAGGGCCCTGCTCGTTAGAGCTTACAATCTAGAAGGGAGGGTCAAGTGGATGCTTTCTCTCCAGGCTCTCCCACCAGCAGACTCCCCCCCCAGAAGATAAACCCCCCTGCAATATGCCGATCAGGCAGGTGCAGAAGTTGCAGAACTCTTTCTTTCTCTACCGTCAGCAGCACCCCCTTCTTCCATGCTCCAGCGGGCTGCGGGGCCAATGTCCTGTAATGTCCTGCAGCAGCCAGGTCACACTGCACTGTCTGTCTGTGCATTCTATCTTTCACACAGCCGCCGGCGTTGATGTCTGAGACAGTGAATAGAGGGCCACTGGACTGGTGTCCTAGCAACCAGGGACACTTTTGGAGGAGAGAGCATGGTGTTACAGACTCCGCCCCCTAACAGGTTCACACACACATCTTTGCAGCGGCTCCTGGAAGGTAAGGGGGTTTTGTCTCGCTCTATGGAGGTCTCTAGGGGGGGGCAGGCACTGTCTGATATTTAAGGGACTCAGAGCTAACAGGGTCTCTAAGTGGGAGGGTCTATGCTGCTAATATAAAGGGATGGGGGGTCTATGCTGCTAATATAAAGGGATGGGGGGTCTATGCTGCTAATATAAAGGGACGGGTGGGTCTATGCTGCTAATATAAAGGAATGGGGGATCTATGCTGCTAATATAAAGGGACGGGGGGGGTCTATGCTGCTAATATAAAGGGACAGGGGGTCTATTCTGCTAATATAAAGGGACAGGAGGGGTCTATGCTGCTAATATAAAGGGGCAGGGGGTCTATGCTGCTAA
Source organism: Aquarana catesbeiana (assembly GCF_042186555.1). Taxonomy (NCBI): domain Eukaryota; kingdom Metazoa; phylum Chordata; class Amphibia; order Anura; family Ranidae; genus Aquarana; species Aquarana catesbeiana. Next base: position 223,744,732 of record NC_133330.1, on the reverse strand, counting down.
TATAAAGGGACAGGGGGTCTATGCTGCTAATATAAAGGGACGGGCGGGTCTATGCTGCTAATATAAAGGGACTGGGGGTCTATGCTGCTAATATAAAGGGACAGGAGAGGTCTATGCTGCTAATATAAAGGGGCAGGGGGTCTATGCTGCTAATATAAAGGGACAGGGGGGTCTATGCTGCTAATATAAAGGGACAGGGGGGGTCTATGTTGCTAATATAAAATGGACAGGGGGTGGTCTATGCTGCTAATATAAAGGGACGGGGGGGTCTATGCTGCTAATATAAAGGGACTGGGGTGTGTCTATGCTGCTAATATAAAGGAACAGGAGGGGTCTATGCTGCTAATATAAAGGGATGGGGGGTGTCTATTCTGCTAATATAAAGGGACGGGGGGCGGTCTATGCTGCTAATATAAAAGGACACTAATCTAATGGGGGTCACTCTGTAAGGAGGAGTACTGATCAGTGGCGTCACTACAGGGGAGCTCATTCACACTATAGTCGCCAATGTTTCTGATATAAATGACTCTAATAAGATGAACTAATGGGGGATGCTGACTGCCGATTTAATGGTTGCTGACCAACCATTAGATCAGCAGTCAGCACTCCCCATTAGAGACCCCCATTATATTAGAGTCGCCTTATATCAGCATTCAGCACCCACCACTTAAAGACCCCCATTAGATTAGAGTCCGGTGAAAGGTGTTCAGTATTTAAGTGGTTTTTGGGCTTTAACCAATAGAGCCTTTTACTCATTACATGCAATATATTTGCTTTCTTATAGGTAATAATATTTTTTATACACAGGTAGTCTTTCAATGCACAAATAGTGTTTATAAAGTTTATTTCATCACAAAATATATGTATAGTTTATACTACACAAAAAAAAATGCTGTGCGCCGCTAAAGTGTTCGGGTTTGGCTTGAAGCCGCATCTGCGGTGCTGCACCAATTTCAAAAAGTAGTTTCTGTACTACTTTTTGCAATTTTGGGCTGCGACTTACATTGACATCTTTGCACAAACCTGCAAAGATGTCTCTGAAATCGCGGTCGAAATCGGCACTGACATGCGGGAGTGAAATCAGCTGAACTCGCACGGCTTCATTCCCGCAGCTCAGTGTGAACCTGGGCTTAAAGTGAGATTTATTTACAGTGAATTAAAGATAACTACACACCAGAAAGCAATAAACATGAGAGTGCATGAAACTCAAAACTGAATGACAAAATGCAGTAACCTAAACAACTGAAACCTGCTGGCTTCTGGGAGACATCTGCTGGTGGAAACTGTAACTGCAGCAATTAGCCCTGAGAACCACAGCACCACCAGCAGAAGAACCAGGTCCTGACACAGGGATTTCATACAAAGAAAGCAATACAAAGAGACCAGGATACTTTTTCATATGTACAGCAGGCGCATATCAGAAATATGAAATGGCAGTTTACATATTCTTTAACTTAGCTTTATCACATTGGAAAGTTGTGTAGACTCTGATTCTAGTGGTTTGGTACAGGGTATTTTCAGGTCTAGGTACGCAAAATGTTTATCACTTAGTTGTTAGATAAACTATTTTATGGCATGTCTATAAGCCTCAGTTAATAGACTGTTGGTTTGGGAGATGTCAGACCAATGTTATGGTACAATTTTCTGGTACAGTGTCAGCAAAACTATTCTGAATTACATATTTTGGATGTGTAATTTAATTTCTAACTTTCACAGTTAGCTTGGCTCAGAAACATCAGCAACAGCATGTTATGATTCATTTTAACTTTAAAAAAGGGCTTTTTCAGGTATTTTTGGCTGTAGCACTCTATTTATTTTTACATACTGTCACAAGTCAGTGTTCCTGATTACTGCCATACCAGTTATATGATGACACTGTACTGCACTGGTGACAGTATGTAAAAAAAAAAAATATTTTTAATTTCTTAATTTTCCAATAAATAGTGACAAAAAAATTACAACTTCAAAAAACTCACCATGCCTCTTATTAAAGTGTTTGTAAACCCACCTGAAAAAAAAAAGACCTGCAAGACAAAGGCATAATGAGCTAGTATGCATAGCATACTAGCTCATTATGTAATACTCACCCGAGACTGAAGCCCCCACTGCGGTGCCTGTACACAGCACCGGCCGGCGACATTTCTCCCCGGAGTTACTTCGGGGTATCTTGGCTGTGATTGGCTGGAGCCATGATGATGTCACTCCCATGCATGGACACGGAAGCCGCCGGTAACGGCACACTCACTGAAGCAAACGGCACGTACGTGCCATTGCTTCGGTGTGCATGTGCCGATGACGCCGGCACATGCAGATACAAGGGATATCTCCTAAACTGTGCAGGTTTAGGAGATATCTGGGGTAGCTACAGGTAAGCCTTATTATAATCTTACCTGTAGCAAAAACTGGATTGTAAGGGTTTACAACCACTTTAAATACCTTGGACCTGTTTTATAACAGTAAAAAAGAAAAAAAAAATCTTTAAAAATTCAGTCTTTTTTCATTTATTTAGCAAAAAATAAAAAAACCAAGAGGTGATTAAATGCCATCAAAAGAAAGCTCTATTTGAGTGAATAAAATGATAAAAATTTCATATGGGTACAGTGTTGCATGACCGCTAAAAGGTGAAAATTGGCCTGGCAGGAAGGGGGTGAAAGTGCTTGGTATTGAAGTGGCTAAGATTCACCTGCCTTGTCTCTAACTGTTTTCTGGCTATTCAAATGCTTGCATACGGTCCTGGCACTAGGCAGTTTCTACCAAGCATAATCTTGAAATCTATATTTTGAATATGAGGGTGGGAAGGTGGTTCAAGAAATTTGGGTTTGTGATTTTGAAGTGATTTTGTGAACACTGTTTTAATAGTGTGGTGGTGTTAAAAGAAAGAAGCTCACAAACTATACTATTAAACTGTTTTGTCAATTAGTAACTGACCAATTAGTATGAGATTGAGGGCTTTAGATTTATTTTCTATAACAGGAAACTTTTTTTTTATTACAAACGTTTTTAATTGTTTTTAAAGGAAATAAAAAATAATAAAGCAAAAATAATACAATACAAATATGTAACAGTGTACATCATAAAGTTGGCATCCAGAGCATAAGACAAAACAAAAAAAATAATAAAAATGTAAAACAAGGAACAATTTCTAAGCATACAGAAAAAGATATGAAAAAGGCATACATGGGGGTATTCTCTTATAGCATAACGACTATGCCTAGTTTTTAGTTTTATGCCAACAAAATGTGCCTATGGGTTTTCCATGGTTCCTACCTACGATCGAACAGGTGCATCCTATCTTGTAGAGTATACAAAATTCTTTCCATTATCATCACCATATCAATCCTGTCTTGGATGGAGGATAGGGGTATAACAGGGGACTTCCAGTGAAGAGCAATGACCCATAGAGTAGCTATACAAATAGTGTGTATGAGACATTCCTCCCTGTGGAGGATCCCTGGGATTGTTGCTCCAAGTAAACACATTGGTACTGTGAGTTTCAGTGAAGTTCTGATATTGCAGAAGCAACAGCAGTCATTTTTCTCCATAACGGGGTAAGGACCTCACAATCCCAAAATATGTGCCTAAATGTGCCCGGCAGCTGGCAGCCTCTAAAACATAATCCAGACATTTCTGGGAACATTACTTGGAGTCTGGAAGGAGTGTAATACCATCTGGTCATTACTTTATAGGCCATTTCCCTAACAGCCAGTGATTTAGTGGCCTTGTGGAGATTTGTCAGCATGGTATCCCAATCCTCCAGAGCAAACTGTTCATTACAGTCAGCCTCCCATTTTCTCCTATATGAAGGATCACCTGAAAAGCACAAAGCTAATGCTGTTTTATAGAGATCTGAAATGAGGCCTTTACCTCTAGGTGCTTCTCGGCATATCTGTTCGTAGGAGGTGGGGGAGGGGGGGAGGAAGGGGTAAGACTATAATGGGAGATGTAAAAGTGTCTTATTTGCATAAAATGAATGTATTCATGAAGTGGAATTTGTTTTTGCGTGCGGAGAAGATCAAATGTAGCAAAAGTATCTCCAAGCTGGAGGTCTGCTAGGGAGGTCAAGGAGTTGGCTTTCCACCAAGCGAAGCTCTCAGGGTGTTTAAACACAGAGGCAAACAATGGCTCCCCAAAAAAGGATGAGCCTGGAGGAGCAGGTGAAATTAATCCGAGTTTGTTTTTATAGCGGTGCCAGAGGGTGAGAGAATGGGAGACTATCGAGTTGAGGGGAATAAGTTTATGCGAAAAGTTGGAGGGTGACCACAATATGGACAGGAGGCAATAGGGCATAATAGAGTTAGATTCAAACCTGACCCAGGGTACATGTGATTCCGGGATATTCCATTGTGCTATTTGGGAAAAACAGGCCGCCAAGAAGTAAAACCAAAGGTTAGGTAAACCCAAACTACCGGTGGATTGGGATTTATAAAGAATGTTTTTTGAAAAGTTTATTCTGCCAAATGAATCTGTTAATATCCCGTTGTAGTTTATCAATAAAGGCTTTGAGAACATTGATAGGGAGTTATTAAACATGGTGGTTAAGCGTGGTGTCAAAATAGAGGCATAGTGTTTTTAGTAACAAGCCGTGAACCCGTCGGGCCCGGGGCTACCGATCGTTTCAATGATTTAATAACAGGAAGCAGTTCTTCCTCTGTAAAAGGTGCATTCAGGACTTCTACATGAGAGGACGTTAAAGAAGGTAGTGGGAGGGAGGATAGCCAATCATGTGAGGTTTGTGCTAGGAAGGAGGGAGGGTGGGAGAGCAAGTTGGAATAGAAATTTTCAAATACAGTCAGGACTTCTTTAGGGTGTGAGACCATCTGACCGGATGTATTACAGAGTTTGTATCGATGAGGGGGATGCATGGTTTGGTTAAATTTACGAGCAAACATGGAGGAAGCCGAATTGCTATGTAAAAGAAATTTAGCCTTGGACCAACGAAGGGCCTTCTCTGTTTTCGCGGACACGAGAGTATCTAATTCAAGCCGTTTCTGGGTTACCAATTGTGCGTTGGCCAGAGTCAGATTCCCTATTTTGTATAATTTATCAAATTCGGCTGTCAATGTGTAAATTTGTTGCCATCTTTCTCTATTTTTCCTAGAGGCTATGCCTATAAGACGGCCTCTCAGAACAGCCTTGTGAGCCACCCACAAAGTGCTAGGGGATATATCTGGTGTGGCATTTAAAGTAAAGTATTCTTGGATGGCGGTGGAGATTGATGATAGGATCTGCAAGTAGGGAATCATTCAAACGCCAAGAGTAAGGGGTGTCTGACAGGCCAATAAGCATGGTAGTTAGGGTCACTATGTTATGGTCCGACCATGGACAGAGGAGGATGTCCCAGTTTGTGGAGTTGGCTAGGATAATAGGGGTGCAGAAAATGTAAGCCAGCCTGGCAAAAGAGTTGTGAGGGTGAGAATAAAAGGTGTAGTCTCTTGCTCCTGTATTATGTGAGCACCATGCATCTGCTAATTGAAAAGACTGTAGTGTTTTAGACATGGATTTGGGAAAAGCTGCCGAGGTATGGGATGTGGTGTTTCTGTCTAATTGGGGATGGGCCACAAGATTAAAATCTCCTCCAACATACATATGTGTGGAAGAGTATTTTTCTAGAGTTTTAAAGAAAGTGGTAAAGAAGGAGGCCTGCACTACATTCAGTGCATATACATTTGCGATTGTTAATTCCCTTCCTTCTATTGAACCTTTGAAGATAAGAAATCTGCTATCGGGGTCTTTGTAGACATGTTGTACCTCTAAGGGGAATGTGTTATGTAGCAGTATAGCAACAACTCTACATTTAGTTTGATAATGAGTAAAGAAAGCTTTTTATATGACCTATGAGAGAAGGTAGGGTCATTATTTGAAGCAAAGTGGGTCTCCTGTAGCAGGACGATTTGGGCTCCCAATTTTTTATAGGTGGTGAAGGCTTTTTTCCGCATGTGGGGAGAATTAAAGCCCTGCACATTGTGCATGATACATTTAATTACCGTTTATGTAATCAATACATTTGGGCTCACCTGAGTAGTATAGTGGTAATGTCAGTGCTTTGCCAGAATTCTCCAACACAAGGGAAACGCCAGATAGGAGACACCTTCCAAAAAATATTTGTTATATCCCCTACAAAGTACACTTTGCCTGATATGCTTCGGTAACTGAAAAAAATAAAACTTAAACTGAAGATGTATCTTCAAGTTAACAGCAAAGAAAAAAAACAGCATAATTATAATGAGCTGGTCAAGCATTGGGTCAGGGTGCAAATAGCACAAACCTGAAACTGAAACCTTAATTCTGTAAGGGGCAAAAATGTTCCTAACTCCAGAAGTCATCTTCAGGGGCAGGTCGAGATATGAGTGGAGTGGGGTGGCATGGTAGCGACATCCGTCGAATTAGCCTACAACTTTAGGGAAAAAAAATGCATGTGCATGTGAAAATTATACCTATTATCAGAAGACTGCAAGAAATAGATCACCATCAGTGTCAATATCCAGGGCCTAGAGGCAAGATCTTGTAAGAAACCTGGAAGAGATCTCTAAAATCTATTCGTAGAGCAATATGCCCATCTTTAAAAAAAAAAAAAAAAAAAAAGGGTGATGATCGATATGCTGTCCACATGAACATTTGTGATCTGGTAGGTGAAAATTCCAGAGTCCTGGGATCTTCTTGGGGAGATCCAGATGTCATCTGGTGTGGGTGTGTTCAGTCATTATTTGAATAAACCGGGTGGTAACCTTTAGTGGACAGGATGCTTAATGCAGTGCCGAGGAAGTTCTAATAATAGACACGAGGTGGTGATCTATCCAGATAAAACAGCAGACAAATATAGATAAGGATAGAAGGTGAAAATAGAGTCAGCTTTCGGATGAAATTAGAGGTAACATAGTCCTTTAATTGAGGTTAGGGCCAATATTCTGCCTGACATTTCCTCAATTGCGTCTAGGAGAAGGTGTGCGCCAGATTGGTGTTGGTCTGGGAGTGGCAGGTGGGCGAGGAAGGGTGTCCGCATCCATCAGCCCCAACTTCACTAAAAGCTCTTGCCCTTCCAAAACAGTAGTGGCTGTATATGTAGTTCCATTATGAGGGACTGAAAGTTTAAAGGGAAATCCCACCCTGTAGCGTATATGTGCAGCAGCCAACACTGTGGTCACCTCCTTCATTTTGCAGTGCCTATCCAGGGTCGCTGGGGAAATATCAGGATATATTTGCACCGGGGTGCCATCCAGGGTGATAGACTGAGAGTTGCGAGCAGCTGTCAGGATGCATCCATAAGCAGACAGCCTCGAAGATTTCTAAGGCACAGAAGAAGATATATTCCTGTTGCACACAGAAACCAGGCTTTGGCACATAGACGTGCGCATGGCGAACAGGAGCGCAAACAGTAGCCGCTGCGCATCCCCGTGTGCGATCGGCGCCTGCGTGCACCCGTGTGCATCATCGCGCGCACTAGCGCGCGCCCACGTTGGTGCCAAACAGTCTATTTAAGTCCACTGAGTACCTGGCCTGGTGCTGCCTTGTCTTCAGCTTCTGAGTATCCAGCACCCTGTGAACCTGTATCCTGATTCCTGGCTTGTCTTGTAACCTTCCCTTGAACTCTGCCTGTACCAACCCCTGCTTGTCCTGTGACTAAGCTTCTGCTTTCTCCCTGGCACCTGCACTTCTGATCTGGTTTGACCCGGCTTGTTCCTGACTACGATCCTGCCTGCACCTAGTACCCGATTTGATCTGCCGTGTATGACCCTGCCTGCTTGACCTTGCTACTTGTCGTTGTCATCTGCACCTGCTGCCATCTGCTAGTCTCCTGCGGAAGCTTCCCTGTGTCTCTCCAGCACGACCAGAACCAGCCGCTCTGCTGCCACCAAAGACTTTCTGGCACTCGTGCGACTCTGTACTTTGGTGCCTTCTGTTTGCTCTATCAGGGGCCCTAAGTCAGAATGGTAAGGGAGGCCTTGCTCGTCCATTCAGGCTCTTCTACCAGGTACGTGATAGTACAAGGCAGCCATGACTGAGCCTGAACGAGCAACCTCCTCGGTAGAGCAGCTGTGTCATCACCTCACTGCATTTACCCAAACAGTCAAGAGTCTGTAAGAAAGCTACAGCCAGCTTGAAGAACGGATTCATGAACTTTCTCCAACACCTGCTTTAATAATGCAGTCACCCGAACCCCGGGTTCCTATTCCAGAGGAGTTTTCAGGCAACCGTGGCAAGTTCAGGACTTTTCAGAATGCCTGTATCCTTTACTTTTCATTACAGCCCCAGACTTTCTCTCAGGAAACCACTAAAGTGGGGTTTGTAATCTCCCTCCTGCAGGGTGAGCCACAGTCCTGGGATCACCGTTTACTGGAACAGGACAATCCTTGTCTGTCAAGCCTGACCTCTTTCTTTTCAACCATGGCTCAAATCTACGAGGACCGTCTGCGAACTGCCACGGCCGAGTCTGCTCTGCATGCGCTCCAGCAAGGCCACCGAGCCACTGAGGACTATGTAACGGACTTTAGATCCTGGAGCACAGACGTCGAATGGAACAGTGCTGCTCTCCGTTACCAATTTTGACTAGGATTATTCGAACCCCTAAAGGATGAGCTGGCTCGTGTTGGAGTACCTGAATCCTTAGAAGCACTCATCGACCTGACAATTCAAATTGACAGACGCCTGAGAGAACGCAGTGCCGAGAGGTCAGTTGGACGATTCCAGCCTCTAGGGTTGTTACCACAAGAGCCTGGTCCACCTAGTCCAGTTCAACCCGGCAGGTTCCATCCCTCCCTCTCTCCAGAGGAACACCTGTACCGCCATCAGAACCACTTGTGTCTATACTGTGGGAAGGATGGCCATTATGTGAGATCCTGTCCTGCCAAGATTCGAAAATGCCTGACTTTCTTCCCTGCCAGCCAGTCATCTTGGCCTCCCAAGTCTTCTCACCTGGCCGTACAGATTTTACTACAACTTTCAGAGAGAGTGATCCAAGTACCTGCTATTGTAGATTCAGGGGCTTGCAGTTGCTTCATTGATTTGACTTTTGCTCTTCAACATAAGATTCCCCTGCAGCCCAAAGCTCATGGACTCTCTATCCACCTGGCAGACGGGTCGCATATTAAATCCGGTCCTGTTACCCAAGAGACTGTCCCGTTACTTGCTACCGTTTCTGATGACCACAGAGAACTGTTACGCCTGGATGCCATAGCTTCACCTCTGTTCCCTATCATTTTGGGTATGCCATGGCTCCAGGCACATAATCCCTGTATCCATTGGGATACCGGAAAAATCGAGTTTTCCTCTCTCTACTGCCAGCAATATTGCTTCTCCAGACCGTTCTGTCATCCATCCCCTTTGCTGTGTATGGACTCCGGGCAAATCTTTCCCTTGACTGAACCTGAACTTGCCGCCTTGAAAGTCTATATTGATGACAGCCTGAGAAAGGGATTTATCCGTCCCTCTACGCCCCCAGCCGGAGCTGGAATTTTCTTTGTTGAAAAAAAGATCTTTCCCTTCGCCCGTGTGTGGATTACCGGGACCTAAATAAAATCACGATTAAACATCGATACCCTTGCCTCTAGTACCAGAGCTGTTTCAGAGACTCCGTTCTGCTGTCATCTTCACAAAGTTAGACTTGCGAGGGGCATATAACCTGGTACGTATTCGTGAAGGTGACGAATGGAAGACGGCCTTTCGTACCAGGTTTGAACATTTTGAATACTTGGCGATGCCCTTTGGGCTTTGTAACGCCCTAGCAACATTCCAGCACTTTATTAATGATGTCTTCCGGGACTATTTAGACTTATTTGTTATTGTATATCTTGACGATATCTTGATTTATTCCCCTTCTTTAGAAGCTCATCGAGAACACGTCAGAAAGTTTCTGGTCCGACTCAGACAGCACGGCTTGTTTGCAAAAGTGGAAAAGTGCGAGTTCGAATGCCAAAGCATCCAGTTCCTGGGCCTTGTCCTTTCCACAGGTGGCATTAAGATGGATCCCCAGAAGGTCTCTGCCATCCTGGATTGGCCGGCTCCTACGGACAAGAAAGGGGTGCAACGGTTCGTAGGATTTGCAAACTTCTATAGGAAGTTTATCAAAGGGTTTTCTGCAATAATTTCTCCCATAACTCAACTGACAAGACAATCTCAACGATTCCAGTGGTCTTCCGAGGCGCAAACCGCATTTGAAACCCTGAAGGGTCTTTTCACAGCTGCACCTATACCACGGCATCCAGACCCTGCTCTGCCGTTCGTTCTAGAGGTAGACGCCTCAGAGACGGCAGTAGGGGCAGTTCTGTCTCAACGCCAAGGGGCCAAGTCCTTACTGCATCCTGTGGCATTCTTTTCTCGCAAGGTGTCCCCGGCAGAGAAAAACTACGACGTGGGAGACCGTGAGCTTCTGGCAATTAAAGCTGCTCTCGAAGAGTGGAGATATCTGCTGGTAGGTGCAGCTCATCCGATTCTGATCTACACCGACTATCGGAACTTAGAGTATCTGCGAGTCGCAAAGCGCTTGAAACCCCGGCAGGCCAGGTGGGCACTCTTTTTTACGAGATTCATTTTTCATATTACCTACAGGCCAGGATCTAAGAACATTAAGCCGGATGCTCTGTCTCGAATGTTTGGCACGACAGAAGAACCAGCTTCTCCAGACACCATTCTTCCTCTCGGAAGTTTCCTTTTATTACAGGAAGATTTGTTGTCACAGATTAGACAAGCCACTATTGATGTCTCGCCGTCCCCTGGGATGTCCCCTGTCCCCTGGGATGTCCCCTGTCCACAAGACAGCTGAACTTTTACGGCATACATTTTGGTGGCCTTGTTTAAAAGAAGACTGCAAGAAGTACATTGGAACCTGCCCTACCTGCGCCAGAAATAAATCTAGCCAGACAAAATCCTGGGGATTGTTGAGACCCTTACCAGTTCCAGATAGACCCTGGCAAATGATTTCAATGGATTTTATCGTTGAGCTCCCTCCTTCCGAAGGTTACTCTACCATCTTTGTAGTCATAGATCGGTTGTCAAAGATGGCGCATTTCCTACCTATGAAGGGTACCCCATCAGCTTCTGAGACAGCGCAGGTCTTCATTAAAGAGATTGTGAGACTGCATGGACTTCCTGCCAATATCGTGTCAGACCGTGGGGTACAGTTCACGTCCAGATTTTGGAGAGCCTTGTGTAAATCCTTGAAAATCGAACTGCCCTTTTCCTCAGCTTACCACCCACAGACCAATGGTCAAACTGAAAGGACCAACCAAACGTTAGAACAATACTTACGCTGTTTTTCTTCCTTCTTGCAGGATGACTGGGTGGCGCTATTACCTCTGGCGGAGTTTGCGTATAATAATTCAGAACATTCTGCCATCAAACAAGCCCCATTCTTTGCCAACTATGGGTTCCACCCTTCATTTTTGACTACCTCCGCCCCAGAATGCCCTGTTTCGGCAGTTCAGGACACAATAAATTTTTTCAGATCCAACAATCAGTTGTTACAGAAGACCATGACCAAGGCCCAGGAAGACTATAAAAAATCCTTTGACGAGAAGAAGAGGGGAGAGTTGATCTTGGAACCTGGTGATCAGGTCTGGTTAGCTACGACTAATCTGAAGTTAGCCTGTCCATCTAGAAAACTGGGCCCTAGGTTTGTGGGACCCTTCAGGGTGAAGAAAAGGATCAATAATGTGACTTATGAGTTGGTACTTCCGGGTTCCTTCAGAATTCACCCAGTTTTCCATATAGCTCTACTGAAGCCTGATGGTCCAGATCCATTTCCCAAATGGAGTAGTAGTCCTCCTGCACCTGTAATGGTAGGTGGGGAAGAGGAGTACGAGGTGGAGGCAATCATGGATTGCAGGAAGAGACAGAATCAGGTCCAGTACTCGGTCAAATGGAAAGGGTACGGACCTGATGAAAATTCATGGGAACCAGAGGGCAATATTCATGCCAACAGGCTTGTCCAAGCGTTCTGTCAAAACCACCTGGAGAGACTAGCTCAGTTGGGCATCCGGAGGCTGCCCGTTGGAGGGGGGCAATGTCAGGGTGCATCCATCAGCAGACAGCCTCGAAGATTTCTAAGGCACATAAGAAGATATATTCCTGTTGCACACAGAAACCGGGCTTTGGCACATAGATGTGCGCATGCGCGAACAGGAGCGTAAACAGTAGCCGTCGAGCATCCCCATGTGCGATCGGCGCCTGCGCACACCCGTGTGCGTCAGCGCATGCACTAGTGCGCGCCCACGTGCCAAACAGTCTATTTAAGTCCAGTTAGTACCTGGGTGTTTGTGCTTTTATGTAGCTCCATTTGGAATTTAGTGGCAATCTTGCTATATATAGATTCCAGGCTTCTATCTAAATCCCCTTTCGTGAGGGGGGTAGAGTACTCACTGTCTTGAGGTGGAGCGGAGTCAGCCCGTGTGCTCTGTGAGGAGGGAGAGGCAGGGCTGCCGGCGCCATCTTGAGGCATGCTGAATCTCTCCTGTAAATGCAGCAGGTAATTGGTTAAAGACCTCTGCGCAGTCCCCTTTGTCTGCTTCTTCTTTGGCGGCATGCACAGCTTGGTCCTAGGGGTGTTAGGAATGTTTGTGCCGAAATGTGCAGCGATCTGGTCCCAGGAAGCAGCCTAAATGGAGTGAGTAGTATGGAACATGCAGCCGATTCCACGGAAGTCGTGCATGCGCCCACAGGAAACTTTTTTTAAAGCTTTTAGATCCACACAACCTTATAAACTTTGTAACTATGACACTATGTTGTGGCTTCTAGTTTTACTGGTAAATAGGGATGAGCCGAACACCCCCCGGTTCGGTTCGCACCAGAACCTGCGAACGGACCGAAAATTCGCACGAACGTTACAACCCCATTGACGTCTATGGGACTCGAATGTTCTAAATCAAAAGTGCTCATTTTAAAGGCTAATTTGCATGGTATTGTCCTAAAAAGGGTTTGGGGACCCGGGTCCTACCCCAGGGGACTTGTATCGATGCAAAAAAAACTTTTAAAAACGGCAGTTTTTTCGGGAGCAGTGATTTTAATGATGCTTAAAGTGTGTCTATAGTATGCCTGTAAAGTGGCGCGTGTTTCCCGTGTTTAGAACAGTCCCTGCACAAAATGTCATTTTTAAAGGAAAAAATCTCGTTTAAAACTGCTTGCGGGTTTAATGTAATGTCGGGTCCTGGCAATATGGATGAAAATCAGTGAGACAAACGGCATGGGTACCCCCCAGACCATTACCAGGCCCTTTGGGTCTTGTATGGATATTAAGGGGAACCCCGCACCCAAATTAAAATAAGGAAAGGTGTGGGGCCACCAGGCCCTATATACTCTGAACAGCAGTATACAGGCGGTGCAAACAAGACAGGGACTGTAGGTTTGTTGTTAAGTAGATTCTGTTTGTAATTTTTAACGGGTACATTTTTTTTTTTTTTTTAACCATAGATTTTTATTGTAAATTTGCATTAGATACATAAAATACAAAGCTTTGTTTACAACAAATGACATAGCAGGGTGAATGATAAATATCAGATGTAATTCTACAAAGAAATATTTCCACCTGAGCCACCCATATCTACGTAGTTTACAACCTCAACAGGAGGTAGGACCTGTCACCCCCTACTGGGTACATACTGTGAGCAGGGACCTCTGATTGTCTGGAACAAAGTAGCTCCCTAGCGACCTTAACTGAGGGTCACTAGTGGCTGTTTACAAGATATGTTTAATTTTTACTTTGTAGATAACTATCTTAAAAACTTCAAACCTTGATATTGTCTTACTACAGTAATAATATAAACACATACTTTATAGTGTAGTCACAACCTATTAAAATCTGTCTAGGTTCTGCTGATGTGACTACTCCTGGAATTATTATTTGTTTATTGGTTTACTTATCATTTTCTCTACTTATTTAAAGTCTTAAACCACTATCTGCCTAGTTGTTTTACTACATATCATGAAAAACAATTTACATTTCACAAGTGAGAGGGAGCAAACTGAGAAGATTTCCAGACATCCCAGTGTTTATGGAAGGCCTGGGATCTTCTTTCCTTATATGCAAGCATTTTCTCCATTGTGTAATGGGCATTCACTCTAGAAATTACTTCCTCAATTTTTGGGGGTGTTTGGGAGCGCCATTCTCTTGCTAGTGATATTCGTGCCGCAAATAGTATATTAATAACAACCTTTCTCGTCAAGTGAGGAAAGTTTTCTATGCCCAGGCTTAGAAGGGCAAGTTCAGGGTTAAGCGTGACCATAGTGTTTGTGATTGTATGAATGATGGAAGCTACTTCCTGCCAGAATTGTTTTATTATCTTACAGCTCCACAAAATGTGTAACAGGGTACCTGTGTTGTGACAGTTCCGCCAACAGAATGGTGGAGTGTTCGGATTCATTTTATTGATGCGTAGAGGTGTAAGATACCACCTGTGCAGTATCTTCTGTGCGTTTTCCCAATGATCTATACAAGCTGAAGATTTGCCATTGCTTTTTACAGCTAGATGCCATTGGTGCAATGGGAATTCTTTGTTTAGTTCCCGTTCCCACTTTCTCATATTGGGCACCTTAGTCTGCATGTATAGGGGGGTAGCAAATTTGTAGAATAGGGATATTCCTTTGTGTTTCCCCGGGTTTTTGCTTAATAGATAATGCCAAAGTATTTGGGGAATTTTTAGTGGTCTAGGGGTATTAGATTTAATGTAGTGCTTAATTTGAAACAGTAGATATCTTTCCATTGTTTCCTGTCCCTGTAGGTCAGATGTAAGAAAGTGTTCCCCATTCCTTTGAAAAGTTTGGGTCGAGATATTTGGAATCAGATATTCATACGTTGCTAATGGAATATGTATTTCATGCATTGTTGTGTCCGTAAATGGGTGTCGTAGCATAGAAGACCATGCCATGATAGAGGCTTGTATAGTGGGGAATTGTGGTGTAGTAGGTCTGTGATGTATGCCGGCTGCTAATGCCAGTGCTGGGAGATTATGGCCGGGGGTAATTTCTTGTTCTATTTCAGACCATCTATTGTCCGTTTGACATGAGAACCAGTATCGAGTTTGTTCTAGTATAGCTGCTTGGTAATAAATGTAGGCGTTGGGAAGTCCTACCCCACCTAGATGTTTGGGTTTGTACAGATGATTCAGTGCAATTCTGGGTTTTTTTCCTGCCCATATAAACTTATTTAGTATTTTCGCCAATTGTGTGAAGAATGATTGGGGGATAGGTATGGGTAGTGTTCTAAAATGGTATAGGAGTTTGGGTAGTATCTGCATTTGATATGCGGCTATTCTCCCCATCCATGAAATGTGCAGTTTGCCAATTTGGACCATCTCTTCTTCTATATTCGCAAGTAGGGGAGGGTAATTGCTAGGGTATAGCTTAGCGAAAGAGGAGGTGAGTTGCACACCGAGATAGGTGAGTGATGGGGGGTTCCAGTTACAGGGGAACAGATGTTCTATAGTATGCTGTTCCTCTGTGGGTAAGTGAAGTGTTAAAGTGAAGCATTTATTTGTGTTGATTTTGTAAAAGGAGACTTGACTGAAAGTTTGCAATAGCTTTTTAAGTTCTAGTATAGAGTCTGCTGGTTTAGATAAAGTCAGTATTATATCGTCGGCAAAGAGTCCAATTTTATGATTTTCTTTACCTTTTCTAATGCCATTGATAGCTTCATTGGACCTGATACTTTGTGCCAGAGGTTCTATAATGAGTGAGAAAATTATTGGGGAGAGAGGGCATCCTTGTCGCGTACCATTAGATAGTGGGAAAGGATCAGATAGGAGACTAGAGGTATAGACTTGGGCTGTGGGGTTGGAGTATAGGGACATAATCGCTGAGTGTATCAATCCCGATATTCCAAATTTGAGTAAAGTTTTTGATAGGTAGCCCCAATGCACCCTATCAAACGCCTTTTCGGCATCTAAGGCTAGAAAGATACTCGGTACTTGATTGACTTCTGCGAATCGCAGGAGGTCTAGCATCCTTCTAGTTCCGTCTGGTGCTTGTCTGCCTTTTACGAATCCTACCTGATCCAGTCCTATAAGAGAAGGGGTAATTTCTAATAATCTATTTGCCAATATCTTTGCATATATCTTCAGGTCAGAGTTAGAAAAAAGAATTTGGGGTTGGGACTTTATATGAGGCAATAACTGAGATTTACCTCCATCCCTATTCATTTGGAAAAGACAAAAAGAGGGTGGGACTTTATATGAGGCACACTGTTACATAACATAATATGAACCAATCAAAGTAAATATAGGTATTTATTGATTACAAAAAGGCATACATGACATAGTAACATAGTAAAATTCATAAAATTGCATAATATATAGTGGGTAACATACATATCTTATATAGCAATCAATATATAGTACATATTAAGCTTACAATAAAAACTCAATAGACCTAGAAATGCAAGCCTGATTGTAATGGTAGCATATAACTCAGTAATAATAGATTGGTGCATAATAATAATTTTGATAGTAGTCAGGTAGACTGGTAGAACATGGGGGAATGTGACGTCGCATCATAGGAAAGCTCTACGCGTTTCGTGGTTAGTATACCACTCGTCAGGAGCAGATGCAGGGTTTGGGCTATATCTAGGATAGATAACCAAGATTGATAGAGTAAAAATATTATATATAAAAAAAAAAAAAAAAAAAGAAAAATATACAAAATAGGAAGGAAAGAGGGGGAGCAGACAAGGATCCCAACCACTCTTACCTGGTCGTGTAGACTAATAGATTTGTATATGGTAACCATAATGGAATAATACTAGATATGGCATTAACCCCGGAACCTGAGGTAGTGTAACCCTGAGGCAAGGCATTGGCACCAGCTGCCATAGAAAAGACATGTGGATAAGGATCTCCAGTACTAAAGTATTAGTGTATGGTAGAATAAAATAGTATGCTGTAGTTGATTCCAAAAAATTCCTGTAGAGATAAACATAGGAACAGTGAGCTGATGGCCACTAAGTGCTGGAGAAAGAAAACACCTGAGTGAGTAGAGTACTCAGTGAAGTGAAAGGAAAAAAGGAGAAAGGTTGGTAAGGACCGTGTGTGAAACAATTGCCATGAAGCTGATGGTGACTGAGCATAGTCGCCCATAGAATAGGAATATGTGAGAAAGGGTGAAGAGGTATGGTGGAACCATATATGGTTAGGTATATATAGGTGACGGAGTAAAGCAGGGAGGGTGAAGTGAATGGTAGAGTGACAAACGAACAGGTAAAGTGCAGGGAATGAAGGTGGCTGGAACAATGATAAAAGGATAGACAAGCCAATAGTAGGAAGGATGTACATACCATGAATAGAGGCGCGGTGCATAGAAAGGAGATGGTGGCCAAAGTACTAAGGGCAACCACCAACGGCACGCTGCGTGAAGAGGGAGGGTGGCGCCATCGCCTGAGCTCAATCCAGTGCTCGGCGTTGAGGCGCCAAACCTCCCTCATATACACGCGGAATGGACAGACACGCCGGCGTCATGACATCATGGTTGGCGCCATGACGCAAGCCGTGTAGGCGTGGCGTCGATCCACAGCGGGATCGCCTCCCCCGCCCCTCGGGATAGGAATAGGGATGGAGGTAATTCTCAGTTATTGCCTCATATAAAGTCCCAACCCCAAATTCTTTTTTCAAATATCAGGGATGGAAGCACACTGCTTGTCAGGAGCCAGGGAGCGTCTCCGTTCGCCGGGCTCCGGGGTGCATGCGCGGTGGCCTGGCGCTTCGCCGCACACCCGTCCGCGGCCTGATGGTGCGGCGCGCGCGGGTGCACGGCGGTCCCCGTGTGCGCGCCGTAGCCCGTGCGGGTGCCCGGTAGCGCGTCACACTGACGCGCTCGCCGGGCAGGGAGACTATTTCTGACGGCTCCAGTGCCCAGTCGGGTTGCTGGTTCGTCGTCAGCTCTCCCTGTCCCCCTGTGCCTGTGATATCCTGATACCTGCCTGTCTCTGTGTACCAAACCCTGGCTTGTTAACTAACTACTCTACCGGATTAACCCACTACCTGCCTGTCTCTGTGTACCAAACCCTGGCTTGTTAACTAACTACTCTACCGGATTAACCCACTACCTGCCTGTCTCTGTGTACCAAACCCTGGCTTGTTAACTAACTACTCTACCGGATTAACCCACTACCTGCCTGTCTCTGTGTATCAAACCTTGGCCTGTTAACCACTACTCTGCTGGACTGCCTGATACCCCGACCTCTGCCTGTATTACGGACTTGTCTCTATCTGATTGCCTGACACCCCTGATCTTGGCCTGCATTAACGGACTTCCTACTGTTAGATCTGCCTGCTTCACATTAACCTCTGTTTATAATTACAGTTTGCCTCTGCCTAGGCTCAGTCCCCATTCCTGGTTCCGCCTACAGATTACAGAGCACCCGCTTCCTATTCCCGGACCTCCTACCTCCCGGAAGCCCGTGCCTCCGCGTGCCCCCAGCTCTCTGTACCCATTTCAGGGGTCTGGGTGCGCGTGGTCGTAAGGGCGAGCCGCTCTCGGCATCTCGGCCTCGGTGAGTATTAGTCTCGTGACAGTACGAACCAGCCAGATGTCCGAGGCCGACAGAGCGCGCTCTCCTCTGGAGATCCTGTGCCAACAGGTATCTACTCTTGCGGACTCGGTACAGAAATTGCAGGAAGGTTATACCCAAATTGATAACCGCCTTCAGCAGATCACAGGGTCACTACCCTCCGCAGCCGCAGCTCCCGCACCCAGCAGTGGAGGTCCGCTTCCGCAGGCCTCCGCTAACCCCACTGTCGTCATGGCACTTCCGGAACCCAGGGTCCCTACACCCGAACGGTTCTCGGGGGACCGTAAGAAGTTTAGGGCCTTCAAGAATGCCTGCTCCCTTTACTTCGCTCTCCAGCCGAGAACCTTCTCTTCGGAAATCGTTAAGGTGGGATTTGCGATCTCCCTACTTTCCGAAGAACCCCAAGCGTGGGCCCACAGCTTGATGGAACAGGGCAGTCCTGTTTTAAACACCATCGAGGCCTTCTTTGAGAGTATGTCCCAGCTCTATGATGATCCGCAGCGTATGGCTACAGCTGAGGCCATCCTGCACCATCTCTCCCAAGGAAGACGACCTATTGAGGACTATACCGTGGAGTTCCGCAAATGGGCGGCCGATACAAATTGGAACGAGCCGGCCCTACGCTATCAATACCGCCAAGGTCTGGCAGAGTCACTTAAGGATGAATTGGCTAGGATGGAAACCCCTGCTTCCCTGGAAGAACTCATTCAGGCAGCCACGAAACTTGATAGGCGACTACGGGAGCGACGCTCAGAGCGTTTCCAAGGTCCACGACCCACCTGGGCATTACCAAGACCCCACTCCGCACAGACCCCAACCTCAACTACGGTTGCTGTTTCACCAGGCCCCGAGGTCGAACCAATGCAGCTCGGCTTGGTTCGGGGTCCACTAACCTCCGAAGAGAAGCAACGCAGGCGACAGTCCAACCTATGTCTCTACTGCGGAGGAACCGGCCATTTCCTGCGCAGCTGTCCGATCAGGCCCAGTAAGTCCCCTCAGCCAGTTGTGTTGAACTATCCAAACAATGATATTCCCAAGACTTATGTGATGTTGTTTATCTCCCTACAGCTTCCGGAAGGGGAGACCCGACTGCAGGCCATCATTGATTCGGGAGCGTGCAGTTGCTTCATAGACTCTGCCTTGGCGCACAGTTTAAACATTCCCATACAAACCAAAGACCAAGACTTACGGGTGCACCTAGCAGACGGATCCCTTCCTAGCTCAGGTCCCATCACCCAGGAAACTCAACCCATTCCAGTAACTACTGATTCCGGCCACCAGGAATTCTTACGACTCGACCTGATCCATTCACCTATCTTTCCTGTCATACTAGGCTTGCCCTGGCTACAGGCTCATGATCCGCAGATCAAATGGAGCACCAAGGCAGTATCCTTCTCTTCCCAATATTGCTCTCAGCATTGTTTGCCTCCGGCTCCCAAAGTTTGTGCTACAATGGCCGTTCCAACAGGCAAACTTCAACACGTACCCTCCGAGTATCTCGAATTCCAAGAGGTCTTCAGTAAACAGTTGGCTGACCGCCTACCACCTCATCGGTCCTACGACTGTCCAATCGACCTTCTTCCCGGGTCCGAGATTCCCTTCGGTCGGATATTCCCTCTCTCAGAAACCGAGCTAGAAGCTCTTAAGCAATATATCGACGAAAATCTCAAGAAGGGCTTCATCCGTCCTTCATCGTCACCCGCTGGAGCGGGTATCTTTTTCGTTGGGAAAAAAGACGGTACCCTAAGACCTTGTGTGGACTATCGACAACTCAATAACATCACAATTAAGAACCGGTACCCGCTACCACTCATTCCTGAGCTATTTCAAAGGTTCCGATCAGCTAGGGTGTTCTCTAAACTTGACCTCCGGGGGGCCTACAATCTTGTCAGAATCAGGGCTGGGGACGAATGGAAGACGGCTTTTAGGTCCAGATTCGGGCATTTTGAGTATTTAGTGATGCCATTCGGTCTCTGTAACGCCCCGGCCACCTTTCAACACCTGGTGAACGACATATTCCGAGAATACCTGGATGACTTCCTTGTGGTATACCTGGACGACATTCTTATCTTCTCCCCCACGTTAGAGATACACAAGAGACACGTCAAGAAGGTTCTTACCATACTTCAACAGCACAAGCTATACTTGAAAGCTGAAAAGTGCGAATTTGAAAAATCAACCATTCAGTTTCTGGGATTCATCCTTTCAACCAATGGGGTCGCAATGGATCCGCAGAAGATTCAGGCAATCCAGGAGTGGCCGGCTCCATCTAACAAGAAAGGGGTACAGAGGTTTATCGGGTTCGCCAACTTCTACCGAAAATTTATTGTTGGATTCTCGGCCATCGTGGCACCTATTACTCAACTAACCCGTCAGCACAGTTCTTTTCAGTGGTCTTCAGCCGCTCAAGAGGCTTTCCTAACATTGAAGAGATTGTTCAGTTCCGCCCCAATCCTTTGTCATCCTGACCCGACTCAACCCTTCGTATTAGAAGTAGACGCATCGGAGATCGCAACTGGAGCAATTCTCTCCCAGAGACAGGGACCTAAGGCCATCCTGCATCCGGTAGCCTTCGCCTCTAGGAAACTCAGTCCACCGGAACTCAACTACGACGTGGGTGATAGGGAGCTGCTGGCTATAAAGTTCGCTTTAGAGGAGTGGAGGTATTTGCTGGAGGGTGCTATACACCCGGTCATGATCTTTACGGATCACAAGAATCTAGAGTACCTCCGAACAGCAAGACGACTAAAACCCCGCCAAGCCCGTTGGGCCCTCTTCTTCTCCCATTTCAACTTTCATATAGCCTACAGACCTGGAGCAAAGAACGGGAAAGCCGATGCTCTCTCTCGGATGTTCTCCGCAGACTCTCAAACGTCAATGCCAAGCACGATCCTCTCTCCACAAAACTTTCTGGGACTAACTCAAGCAGATTTAATGTCATCCATTAGATCCTCATCCAGCTCGTGTACAGAACCAGTAGTGCACTCTTTGAGGAAATACGAGGATCTTTTCTGGATCAAGGGAAAAATATTCGTCCCACAAGGGACTCGGCCCTTAGCTCTCAAGATGTGTCATGACCATAAGATGGCAGGACACTTCGGAAGTAAGAAGACATCTGAATTACTTTCTCGGTCTTTTTGGTGGCCAGGATGGAGACGGGATTGTAAAAAGTACGTGGCGTCCTGTTCCCTGTGCCAGCGGAACAAGGGCCAAAACACTAGGTCCTGGGGCCTGCTCAAACCTTTGCCCATCCCAGAATGACCATGGGCTGATGTGTCCATGGATTTTATTGTCGACCTACCTACCTCGGAAAATTTTTCTACCATCCTTGTCATTGTCGATCGCTTCTCCAAAATGGCCCATTTCTTGCCCATGAGGGGCACTCCATCTGCCGTAGACACAGCCGATGTCTTCCTAAAAGAGGTCGTGAGGCTCCATGGGTTACCAAGAAGCATTGTGTCAGACAGAGGCGTGCAATTTACGTCCAAATTTTGGAGAGAACTCTGCAAGTCCCTGGGCATCAATGTTTGTCTTTCCTCAGCTTATCACCCCCAAAGCAACGGCCAGATGGAGAGGACAAACCAAACGCTAGAGCAATACCTCCGTTGCTTTTGTTCAGGTTCTCAGGATGATTGGGCGAGTCTTCTTCCTTACGCTGAATTCGCATACAATAATTCAATTCATGCCTCTACCAACCAGACACCCTTCTGGGCAAATTGTGGGTTCCATCCCACGTCCTTTGCTAAAGACATTCCTGAGATGACCGTCCCCGCCGTTCAGGACCGGATAACCTCGTTGCAATCCAATTTCCAGAAGATTCAAGATATGTTACACAAGGCGCAGGAAGATTACAAAAGACAGTACGATCGGGGCAGGAAGGCGAATCCAAAGTTCGACTTAGGAGAGGAGGTCTGGTTGTCCACCATTAACCTTAGACTACCATGGCCATCTCGGAAACTTGGACCCAAGTTCATCGGTCCGTTCCAGGTCAAGAGGATCATTAACCCTGTGGCTGTTGAGCTAGCACTTCCTAAAACATATCGGATCCATCCTGTGTTCCACGTGTCACTGTTGAAGCCTGTGGTGCCTAGCCCTTTTCCGGGAAGAAGAGAGCCTCCGCCTCCTCCAGTCAGAATAGATGGCGAAAATGAGTTTGAAGTGGAGTCCATTCTAGGCTGTAGGAAGAAGGGCAGGCAGCTACAGTATCTGATTCAGTGGAAGGGTTACCCACCTGAGGATAATTCTTGGGAACCCGCTAGGAACCTGCATGCTCCACGGTTAATCCAAACTTTCCACCAAGATCATCCAGAACTGATGGCTAGCCTAGGCGTCCAGTGTCCGCCCTTAGGAGGGGGGCACTGTCAGGAGCCAGGGAGCGTCTCCGCTCGCCGGGCTTCGGGGCGCATGCGCGGTGGCCTGGCGCTTCGCCGCACACCCGTCCGCGGCCTGATGGTGCGGCGCGCGCGGGTGCACGGCGGTCCCCGTGTGCGCGCCGTAGCCCGTGCGGGTGCCCGGTAGCGCGTCACACTGACGCGCTCGCCGGGCAGGGAGACTATTTCTGACGGCTCCAGCGCCCAGTCGGGTTGCTGGTTCGTCGTCAGCTCTTCCTGTCCCCCTGTGCCTGTGATATCCTGATACCTGCCTGTCTCTGTGTACCAAACCCTGGCTTGTTAACTAACTACTCTACCGGATTAACCCACTACCTGCCTGTCTCTGTGTACCAAACCCTGGCTTGTTAACTAACTACTCTACCGGATTAACCCACTACCTGCCTGTCTCTGTGTACCAAACCCTGGCTTGTTAACTAACTACTCTACCGGATTAACCCACTACCTGCCTGTCTCTGTGTATCAAACCTTGGCCTGTTAACCACTACTCTGCTGGACTGCCTGATACCCCGACCTCTGCCTGTATTACGGACTTGTCTCTATCTGATTGCCTGACACCCCTGATCTTGGCCTGCATTAACGGACTTCCTACTGTTAGATCTGCCTGCTTCACATTAACCTCTGTTTATAATTACAGTTTGCCTCTGCCTAGGCTCAGTCCCCATTCCTGGTTCCGCCTACAGATTACAGAGCACCCGCTTCCTATTCCCGGACCTCCTACCTCCCGGAAGCCTGTGCCTCCGCGTGCCCCCAGCTCTCTGTACCCATTTCAGGGGTCTGGGTGCGCGTGGTCGTAAGGGCGAGCCGCTCTCGGCATCTCGGCCTCGGTGAGTATTAGTCTCGTGACACTGCTACACCATTTTACCCTCCTTATGATTTGTGACCTAGCCTAGCCAATCCTCATTACACAGTGCTACACACTGTGGTCAGGGTTGGGCTACTTCCGTTGTCCCCGGGAACTGCGACCCGCACCGGGTGCCCCCCTTCCTCTCTCTATCCTGAGGGGCGGGGGAGGCGATCCCGCTGTGGATCGACGCCACGCCTACACGGCTTGCGTCATGGCGCCAACCATGATGTCATGACGCCGGCGTGTCTGTCCATTCCGCGTGTATATGAGGGAGGTTTGGCGCCTCAACGCTGAGCACTGGATTGAGCTCAGGCGATGGCGCCACCCTCCCTCTTCACGCAGCGTGCCGTTGGTGGTTGCCCTTAGTACTTTGGCCACCATCTCCTTTCTATGCACCGCGCCTCTATTCATGGTATGTACATCCTTCCTACTATTGGCTTGTCTATCCTTTTATCATTGTTCCAGCCACCTTCATTCCCTGCACTTTACCTGTTCGTTTGTCACTCTACCATTCACTTCACCCTCCCTGCTTTACTCCGTCACCTATATATACCTAACCATATGTGGTTCCACCATACCTCTTCACCCTTTCTCACATATTCCTATTCTATGGGCGACTATGCTCAGTCACCATCAGCTTCATGGCAATTGTTTCACACACGGTCCTTACCAACCTTTCTCCTTTTTTCCTTTCACTTCACTGAGTACTCTACTCACTCAGGTGTTTTCTTTCTCCAGCACTTAGTGGCCATCAGCTCACTGTTCCTATGTTTATCTCTACAGGAATTTTTTGGAATCAACTACAGCATACTATTTTATTCTACCATACACTAATACTTTAGTACTGGAGATCCTTATCCACATGTCTTTTCTATGGCAGCTGGTGCCAATGCCTTGCCTCAGGGTTACACTACCTCAGTTTCTGGGGTTAACGCCATATCTAGTATTATTCCATTATGGTTACCATATACAAATCTATTAGTCTACACGACCAGGTAAGAGTGGTTGGGATCCTTGTCTGCTCCCCCTCTTTCCTTCCTATTTTGTATATTTTTCTTTTTTTTTTTATATATAATATTTTTACTCTATCAATCTTGGTTATCTATCCTAGATATAGCCCAAACCCTGCATCTGCTCCTGACGAGTGGTATACTAACCACGAAACGCGTAGAGCTTTCCTATGATGCGACGTCACATTCCCCCATGTTCTACCAGTCTACCTGACTACTATCAAAATTATTATTATGCACCAATCTATTATTACTGAGTTATATGCTACCATTACAATCAGGCTTGCATTTCTAGGTCTATTGAGTTTTTATTGTAAGCTTAATATGTACTATATATTGATTGCTATATAAGATATGTATGTTACCCACTATATATTATGCAATTTTATGAATTTTACTATGTTACTATGTCATGTATGCCTTTTTGTAATCAATAAATACCTATATTTACTTTGATTGGTTCATATTATGTTATGTAACAGTGTGCCTCATATAAAGTCCCACCCTCTTTTTGTCTTTTCCAAATGAATAGGGATGGAGGTAAATCTCAGTTATTGCCTCATATAAAGTCCCAACCCCAAATTCTTTTTTCAAATATCAGGGATGGAAGCACACTGCTACACCATTTTACCCTCCTTATGATTTGTGACCTAGCCTAGCCAATCCTCATTACACAGTGCTACACACTGTGGTCAGGGTTGGGCTACTTCCGTTGTCCCCGGGAACTGCGACCCGCACCGGGTGCCCCCCTTCCTCTCTCTATCCCGAGGGGCGGGGGAGGCGATCCCGCTGTGGATCGACGCCACGCCTACACGGCTTGCGTCATGGCGCCAACCATGATGTCATGACGCCGGCGTGTCTGTCCATTCCGCGTGTATATGAGGGAGGTTTGGCGCCTCAACGCCGAGCACTGGATTGAGCTCAGGCGATGGCGCCACCCTCCCTCTTCACGCAGCGTGCCGTTGGTGGTTGCCCTTAGTACTTTGGCCACCATCTCCTTTCTATGCACCGCGCCTCTATTCATGGTATGTACATCCTTCCTACTATTGGCTTGTCTATCCTTTTATCATTGTTCCAGCCACCTTCATTCCCTGCACTTTACCTGTTCGTTTGTCACTCTACCATTCACTTCACCCTCCCTGCTTTACTCCGTCACCTATATATACCTAACCATATATGGTTCCACCATACCTCTTCACCCTTTCTCACATATTCCTATTCTATGGGCGACTATGCTCAGTCACCATCAGCTTCATGGCAATTGTTTCACACACGGTCCTTACCAACCTTTCTCCTTTTTTCCTTTCACTTCACTGAGTACTCTACTCACTCAGGTGTTTTCTTTCTCCAGCACTTAGTGGCCATCAGCTCACTGTTCCTATGTTTATCTCTACAGGAATTTTTTGGAATCAACTACAGCATACTATTTTATTCTACCATACACTAATACTTTAGTACTGGAGATCCTTATCCACATGTCTTTTCTATGGCAGCTGGTGCCAATGCCTTGCCTCAGGGTTACACTACCTCAGTTTCCGGGGTTAACGCCATATCTAGTATTATTCCATTATGGTTACCATATACAAATCTATTAGTCTACACGACCAGGTAAGAGTGGTTGGGATCCTTGTCTGCTCCCCCTCTTTCCTTCCTATTTTGTATATTTTTCTTTTTTTTTTTATATATAATATTTTTACTCTATCAATCTTGGTTATCTATCCTAGATATAGCCCAAACCCTGCATCTGCTCCTGACGAGTGGTATACTAACCACGAAACGCGTAGAGCTTTCCTATGATGCGACGTCACATTCCCCCATGTTCTACCAGTCTACCTGACTACTATCAAAATTATTATTATGCACCAATCTATTATTACTGAGTTATATGCTACCATTACAATCAGGCTTGCATTTCTAGGTCTATTGAGTTTTTATTGTAAGCTTAATATGTACTATATATTGATTGCTATATAAGATATGTATGTTACCCACTATATATTATGAAATTTTATGAATTTTACTATGTTACTATGTCATGTATGCCTTTTTGTAATCAATAAATACCTATATTTACTTTGATTGGTTCATATTATGTTATGTAACAGTGTGCCTCATATAAAGTCCCACCCTCTTTTTGTCTTTTCCAAATGAATAGGGATGGAGGTAAATCTCAGTTATTGCCTCATATAAAGTCCCAACCCCAAATTCTTTTTTCAAATATCAGGGATGGAAGCACACTGCTACACCATTTTACCCTCCTTATGATTTGTGACCTAGCCTAGCCAATCCTCATTACACAGTGCTACACACTGTGGTCAGGGTTGGGCTACTTCCGTTGTCCCCGGGAACTGCGACCCGCACCGGGTGCCCCCCTTCCTCTCTCTATCCCGAGGGGCGGGGGAGGCGATCCCGCTGTGGATCGACGCCACGCCTACACGGCTTGCGTCATGGCGCCAACCATGATGTCATGACGCCGGCGTGTCTGTCCATTCCGCGTGTATATGAGGGAGGTTTGGCGCCTCAACGCCGAGCACTGGATTGAGCTCAGGCGATGGCGCCACCTTCCCTCTTCACGCAGCGTGCCGTTGGTGGTTGCCCTTAGTACTTTGGCCACCATCTCCTTTCTATGCACCGCGCCTCTATTCATGGTATGTACATCCTTCCTACTATTGGCTTGTCTATCCTTTTATCATTGTTCCAGCCACCTTCATTCCCTGCACTTTACCTGTTCGTTTGTCACTCTACCATTCACTTCACCCTCCCTGCTTTACTCCGTCACCTATATATACCTAACCATATATGGTTCCACCATACCTCTTCACCCTTTCTCACATATTCCTATTCTATGGGCGACTATGCTCAGTCACCATCAGCTTCATGGCAATTGTTTCACACACGGTCCTTACCAACCTTTCTCCTTTTTTCCTTTCACTTCACTGAGTACTCTACTCACTCAGGTGTTTTCTTTCTCCAGCACTTAGTGGCCATCAGCTCACTGTTCCTATGTTTATCTCTACAGGAATTTTTTGGAATCAACTACAGCATACTATTTTATTCTACCATACACTAATACTTTAGTACTGGAGATCCTTATCCACATGTCTTTTCTATGGCAGCTGGTGCCAATGCCTTGCCTCAGGGTTACACTACCTCAGTTTCCGGGGTTAACGCCATATCTAGTATTATTCCATTATGGTTACCATATACAAATCTATTAGTCTACACGACCAGGTAAGAGTGGTTGGGATCCTTGTCTGCTCCCCCTCTTTCCTTCCTATTTTGTATATTTTTCTTTTTTTTTTATATATAATATTTTTACTCTATCAATCTTGGTTATCTATCCTAGATATAGCCCAAACCCTGCATCTGCTCCTGACGAGTGGTATACTAACCACGAAACGTGTAGAGCTTTCCTATGATGCGACGTCACATTCCCCCATGTTCTACCAGTCTACCTGACTACTATCAAAATTATTATTATGCACCAATCTATTATTACTGAGTTATATGCTACCATTACAATCAGGCTTGCATTTCTAGGTCTATTGAGTTTTTATTGTAAGCTTAATATGTACTATATATTGATTGCTATATAAGATATGTATGTTACCCACTATATATTATGCAATTTTATGAATTTTACTATGTTACTATGTCATGTATGCCTTTTTGTAATCAATAAATACCTATATTTACTTTGATTGGTTCATATTATGTTATGTAACAGTGTGCCTCATATAAAGTCCCACCCTCTTTTTGTCTTTTCCAAATGAATAGGGATGGAGGTAAATCTCAGTTATTGCCTCATATAAAGTCCCAACCCCAAATTCTTTTTTCAAATATCAGGGATGGAAGCACACTGCTACACCATTTTACCCTCCTTATGATTTGTGACCTAGCCTAGCCAATCCTCATTACACAGTGCTACACACTGTGGTCAGGGTTGGGCTACTTCCGTTGTCCCCGGGAACTGCGACCCGCACCGGGTTCCCCCCTTCCTCTCTCTATCCTGAGGGGCGGGGGAGGCGATCCCGCTGTGGATCGATGCCACGCCTACACGGCTTGCATCATGGCGCCAACCATGATGTCATGACGCCGGCGTGTCTGTCCATGCCGCGTGTATATGAGGGAGGTTTGGCGCCTCAACGCCGAGCACTGGATTGAGCTCAGGCGATGGCGCCACCCTCCCTCTTCACGCAGCGTGCCGTTGGTGGTTGCCCTTAGTACTTTGGCCACCATCTCCTTTCTATGCACCGCGCCTCTATTCATGGTATGTACATCCTTCCTACTATTGGCTTGTCTATCCTTTTATCATTGTTCCAGCCACCTTCATTCCCTGCACTTTACCTGTTCGTTTGTCACTCTACCATTCACTTCACCCTCCCTGCTTTACTCCGTCACCTATATATACCGAACCATATATGGTTCCACCATACCTCTTCACCCTTTCTCACATATTCCTATTCTATGGGCGACTATGCTCAGTCACCATCAGCTTCATGGCAATTGTTTCACACACGGTCCTTACCAACCTTTCTCCTTTTTTCCTTTCACTTCACTGAGTACTCTACTCACTCAGGTGTTTTCTTTCTCCAGCACTTAGTGGCCATCAGCTCACTGTTCCTATGTTTATCTCTACAGGAATTTTTTGGAATCAACTACAGCATACTATTTTATTCTACCATACACTAATACTTTAGTACTGGAGATCCTTATCCACATGTCTTTTCTATGGCAGCTGGTGCCAATGCCTTGCCTCAGGGTTACACTACCTCAGTTTCCGGGGTTAACGCCATATCTAGTATTATTCCATTATGGTTACCATATACAAATCTATTAGTCTACACGACCAGGTAAGAGTGGTTGGGATCCTTGTCTGCTCCCCCTCTTTCCTTCCTATTTTGTATATTTTTCTTTTTTTTATATATAATATTTTTACTCTATCAATCTTGGTTATCTATCCTAGATATAGCCCAAACCCTGCATCTGCTCCTGACGAGTGGTATACTAACCACAAAACGCGTAGAGCTTTCCTATGATGCGACGTCACATTCCCCCATGTTCTACCAGTCTACCTGACTACTATCAAAATTATTATTATGCACCAATCTATTATTACTGAGTTATATGCTACCATTACAATCAGGCTTGCATTTCTAGGTCTATTGAGTTTTTATTGTAAGCTTAATATGTACTATATATTGATTGCTATATAAGATATGTATGTTACCCACTATATATTATGCAATTTTATGAATTTTACTATGTTACTATGTCATGTATGCCTTTTTGTAATCAATAAATACCTATATTTACTTTGATTGGTTCATATTATGTTATGTAACAGTGTGCCTCATATAAAGTCCCACCCTCTTTTTGTCTTTTTCAGGTCAGAGTTAAGCAATGATATTGGCCTATAGTTTTGGGGGTGTGAGCCGTCTTTGCCGGGTTTGGGTAAGGTAACTATTATTGCTTGGAGCATTCCTCTTGGGAAAGATCCTGTTGTGGCTGCTATGTTGAAGACTTCTACAAGGTTAGGTGCTAGGAGGGAGCTAAAAGCTTTATAGTACTCAGCAGAAAAACCGTCCGCTCCTCGTGATTTGTGCATGGGAAGAGATTTGATAACTGTCTCAATTTCTGCACTAGTGATTGGTGCATTAAGGGCTTGTAGTGTTGTTGAGTCTACTAAGGGCAGTTGGATTCCTTGAAGGAAATCATCTATTTCTGTTTCTGTAGGTTGGTGGGTGGGTGGGTCTTTGTTGAGGTTGTAAAGGGATTTGTAATAGTCCCCAAAGGCATTAGCTATGTCTTTAGGATTGTAGAATGTGGTGTCGGAGTTATGTTGTTGGATGCGAGTAATATTGGATTTAGCATGTCTTTTTTTGAGTTGTGCGGCCAGAAGTTTGCTAGCCCTATTATTTTGGGAATAAAAGGATAGCTTCAGCCTTTTGAAATAAAGATCGTAATCTGCCCTAAGTTCCTGTCGCAATTCTTCACGACAGGAATTAAGGCGTTTCAAAATGTTGGGGGTTGTGGTGCTGGGATCCTTGTGTTGGGCCTCTAGGTCTGCAATGGACTTGTGGAGCTGTGCTAAATGTTGTGACTTCTTTTTTCTTTCCCTAGAGGCAATCTGAATAAGAATTCCCCTAGCAAAAGCTTTGTGTGCGCACCATATCGTTGTTGGAGAGCATTCCCCATTGGCATTGAGTTTAAAATATTCAATAAGTTTCTCCTCCATCTCAGCCTTGATGTGGGGGCATGACAAAAGGTAGGTATTGTTGCGCCATAGTGGTTTGTGGGAAGTTTTGTCATCCGCCTCCACCTCAATGGCTACGGGTGCATGGTCAGACCAGGTAATATTGAGTATATCAGCCTTTTTCACCTTCTGCAGTGTGTACATATCTGTTAGGAAGAAATCAATCCTAGAGTAGCTATTGTGCACTGTGGAAAAGTATGAGTAGTCCCTCTCGGTGGATTTAAGGCAGCGCCATGGATCAAAGAGTCTTTCTTCATGACTCCAGGATCCCAAAGAGGGCCTCTTCCTCACAGCCACCGAGGAAGAATCTAGTACATCATTCATAACCATATTGAAATCCCCACATATTATAAGATTGCCCTTTTGTAAGGATTTGGCAAGTGTGACAACTTTACGTATAAACTTCAGTGGTTTAACATTTGGGGCATATAGGTTTACCAGTGTGTAAAGGACCCGGTCTATTTCAGCAACCAAAATAATAAAGCGTCCATGGGGGTCATTATGAATCTGTAATAAAGAAAAGGTTAGTGTGTCCTTAATAGCGATCAATACCCCGTTTTTTTTTGAAATGTCATTGGCGGTGAACACTTTGGGGAATTTCTTGTGCGTGCACTTTGGAGGTTTGCTGCTGGCGAAGTGTGTTTCTTGTGCACACAGGATGTCACATTTCAGGTCCAGAGCTGACTTCCACATGGCCCTGCGCTTGTAGGGGCTGTTTAAACCTCTCACATTGTGTGATACTATTTTAATGTTCATTCAATTCAATTAGTGCCAGCTGCTGCCATCTAGTGGTAGGAACCAATAAGCAATATGCTCTTGAGATGTTGAAGGGTATGTGTATTATTTGAGGTAAAGATCCTGAGGTAAATTGCAGAATATTAAAAAGAAAAGAAAAATCATGAACAAAAAACCAAGCTGAGTTATGCAGCAATGTGGAACAGTCAAACAATAAAGTTTGCATAGAACAGTTCACAGGAGTCATCCTGTATTTGAATAAGAGGGGATAACTAGGGTTCATTTTAGCCGAACAACGGCTGCTTCTTTAACCTACACTTAAATGCAGGAGAAGTTTGGAAGTTGTCAGGAGTTAATGGTGCTGAGATTGGTACCGCACATTCATAAAGGCCACCAGCCGGGGTGTTCGTGTAGTAGAGCTGTGCCTATCTGCCTCTTCTGTTTTGACGGTGGTTATTTCTTTTGTCATGTAGGGGGTCAGGTTCTGCAGCTTCTCCGTCTGGAGGTAGAAGACGCCATCTTTTGAGGAGCTCCATCCCTTTTTCAAGTGAAGTGATCGTGTGCGATTCGTTTTGCATTTCTAGCAGCAGTTTAGCAGGAAATCCCCACTTGTAAAGAATCTTATGGTTGCGTAAGATTTTTGTAATGGGGACCAAATTGTGCCTTGCCGTTAGTGTCGCTTGCGATAAATCTGCATACAATGCGATTCCGGTGAATGGATCAGGGAGCGTGGGGTGCTGTCTGGCGAATCGCATCAGCTGATCCTTTATGTGGTAAAAATGGATCCTAGCGATGACATCCCTGGGGATTTGGTCGGGCAGGAATGAGGGTTTTGGCAGTCTGTGGGCTCTATCTATGATTATGTCGTTAGGCCCCAGAGACGGCAGGACCGTGGTCATGAGCTTTTGGAGGTACGCTGTGAGTTCAGCTGGTTTGATTGATTCAGAGATCCCTCTGAATTTAATGTTATTCCTGCGTGCCCTGTCTTCGATGTCTGCCATTTTGAGGCGCATGGATTTGATCTCATCTTCCACATCAAAGTGAGCATCCACCAGCTCATTATGTGCTAAAGTGAATTCCTCCATTTTTTTTTCCACATAAGTGACTCTGCTGCTGAACGCTGACAATTCAGTTTTAGTGTTCTGCATAAATGAAGACATGTCCTGCTGAAGGGCCCCCCTGAGGGTCAGTAACATTTCTTTCATTGTGGTATCTAGGATGGGCTGACCTGAAGTGGGGAAAGCATCTAGCTGCTGGCCATAAGGGGAGGATTCCTCCATTATTTCTCCCTCCGTCCCTGCCTCATCCTGATTCTCCTCTTCCACCCCAATCTTCCTCTTTTGTTTCACAGGGCTATCAGAGGGTGAGGATGGCAGTGGATAACATTTGGGATCAGACTCACCCAGGGATGGCGACGGATGGCTGCAGGAGTGTGCAGGGGATGCTGGATTTCTTTCTGCAGAGCGGGCGCCATCTTGGAAATCTCGGCCGGCCGTGAGGGGGTAAAAATCGGTCAGTTTTCTCGGCCCCTCTCTCGATTTCCGTTTATTCATTGTGACCACTTTGTTCCTCCTGGTCTCCCCTTGCTGTGGGTACAATTTGGGTCCTTGTAGGTTAGCTGTGAGCCGCGATATACAGGCCGTTGTGGCAGAGCTTTCTCCTCACACTACCATCAGCTCTGGCCGCTGGCTCCGCCCCTTAACGGGTACATTTTTAACGTGTTTAGCTCCAGCCAAAAAATCTTTTTTAAGCTTTTTGGAAAACATAGGGAAGGGTTATCACCCCTGTGACATTTGTTTTGCTGTCTTTCCTCCTCTTCAGAAGATTTCACCTCACTTTTTGTCCCAATGACAAATGTTTTTTGAAAATTTGGGGTTTTTTGTGGAACAAGGATTGGAAAGCATCAGTGGAAAGGAGAAATGTTTTTCCCATATTAACTCTTACAGGAGAGAATTTCCCTTCCTAGGGGTAGATTTCATCTCACTTCCTGTTGTCTCCTTCTGTTTGCAAGTAGGAGTCGTTTGTAAGTTAGATGTTTGAACGTAGGGGCCTGCCCTATATACTCAGCAGAAATTTGGGCCTTAGGTGGCCTTTGTGGCCACAACACTGTAAGCCCTCACAGGGCCCTGCTGTGAAATATTAGATCAAGAATTGTAATTACATGCCCGTGTTGAACAAGGGCAGAAAAATTGGGCCTTTGGTGGTGGTGGTGCCACAACACTGTAAGTCCTCACTCTTGGTGGGTGCAGAAATGTGCCCTGCTATGAAATATTAGATCAAGAATTGTAATTACATGCCCCTGTTGAACAGGGGCTGAGAAATTAGGCCTTAGGCACTGGTGCTGGTGCCACAACACTGCAACCCCTCACAGATACTCTAGTTGGAACGCAGAAATGAGCCCTGCTGCAAAGTATTGCATCAAAAATTGTAATAACACGCCCCTGTTAAACAGGGGGTGAAAAATTGGGCCTTAGGCACTGGTGCTGGTGCCACAACACTGCAACCCCTCACAGATACTCTAGTTGGAACGTAGAAATGAGCCCTGCTGCAAAGTATTGCATCAAAAATTGTAAT
This sequence comes from Aquarana catesbeiana, assembly GCF_042186555.1. NCBI lineage: Eukaryota > Metazoa > Chordata > Amphibia > Anura > Ranidae > Aquarana > Aquarana catesbeiana. Next base: position 223,710,438 of record NC_133330.1, on the reverse strand, counting down.
TACAGGCCCCTGTTAAACAGGGGCTGAAAAATTGGGCCTTAGGCACTGGTGCCACAACACTGCAACCTCTCACAGATACTCTAGTTGGAACGCAGAAATGAGCCCTGCTGCAAAGTATTGCATCAAAAATTGTAATTACATGCCCCTGTTAAACAGGGGCTGAAAAATTGGGTCTTAGGCACTGGTGCTGGTGCCACAAAACTGCAACCCCTCACAGATACTCTAGTTGTAACGCAGAAACGAGCCCTGCTGCAAAGTATTGCATCAAAAATTGTAATTACACGCCCCTGTTAAACAGGGGCTGAAAAATTGGGCCTTAGGCACTGGTGGTGGTGCCCAGAACCAAAAATGTTCTTACAAGCTATCAACGTGATGATTGAGGAGGAAGAGGATAATTACTCAGGGATAGTCACTCAGCATCAGCATAGGCAGTCTTTGAAGGGATCTGAGATTTCAAAAAAAATTATTCGGTTACATCAGCATCAGGTGCTTGGTAGCTGGTGGTGATCCAAGACTGATTCATTTTTATGAAGGTCAGTCGATCGACTGAGTCGGTGGACAGACGCACCCTGTGATCGGTTACAAAGCCTCCAGCAGCACTGAATGTGCATTCCGAAAGAACGCTGGATGCAGGACAGGCCAGTAGCTCAATTGCATACTGTGCAAGCTCTGGCCAGTGATCCATCCTCAAGACCCAGTAACCCAGAGGATTTTCGGTGGGAAAGGTGTCCAAGTCAGATCTTGCCCCTAGGTATTCCTGCACCATGTAAAACAGACGCTGGCGATGGTTGCTGGAAGCGATCATACCTTGGGCCTGCGGACCAAAAAATTGTCTGAATGCATCAGTCAGATGGCCACCTTCTCCACCGCTCCTTCTTTGACTGACCAAAGCCTCAGCAACACGTTGTCCAGAAACAGGAGTTTGTACCCTCCCAGTCTCTGGGAACGCGTTGCACAGACCTTTCTGCAAGGCCTCCCGAAGATGTTTCATCCTCTGCTCCCTCTGCGATGGCAAGATAAGGTCCGCAACCTTACCCTTGTAACGTGGATCAAGGAGGGTTGCCAGCCAGTATTGGTCCTTCTCCTTGATACCACGAATACGAGGATCCTTACGCAGGCTTTGCAGGATCAGGGAGGCCATGCAGCGTAGGTTTGCTGAGGCATTCGGTCTGGAGTCCTCTAAGGATGACATGGTCCGCAGCCACCTCCTCCCAGCCACGTACAAGTCCATGTGTTTCTTGGGACTGATCCCTTAAAGACTGCTGCTGATGCTGAGTGCCAGGCTCCACCTCCATACTGACACAATCTTCCTCCTCCTCCTCCTCCTCCTCCTCTTCCTGTGTGATCGGCGGGCACGCAGGAACACTGTCTGGATAAAGGGGGCCTTGAGAGCTAAGGAAGTCCTCCTCTTCCTGCCTCTGTTCTGCCTCAAGTGCCCTGTCCATTATTCCACGCAGCGTGTGCTCCAACAGGTGGACAAGGGGGACAGTGTCACTGATGCATGCACTGTCACTGCTCACCATCCTCGTGGCCTCTTCAAATGGTGACAGGACAGTGCATGCATCCCTGATCATGGCCAACTGGCGTAAGGGAAAAAAAAACAAGCTCCCCTGACCCTGTCCTGGTGCCATAGTCGCACAGGTACTCATTGATGGCCCTCTGCTGCATGTGCAGCCGCTGCAGCATGGCCAACGTTGAGTTCCACCTGGTGGGCATGTCACAGATTAGGCGGTTCTTGGGCAGGTTAAACTCCTTTTGGAGATCCGTCAGCCGAGCACTGGCATTATATGACCGGCGGAAATGCACATAGACTTTCCTGGCCTGCCTCAGGACATCCTGTAAGCCGGGTACCTGCCCAAGAACCGCTGCACCACCAAGTTAAGGTTGTGAGCCAAACAGGGCACATGGGTCATTTGTCCCTGTCAGAGGGCAGAGAGGAGGTTGGTGCCATTGTCACAAACCACCATTCCTGCCTTAAGTTGGCGTGGCGTCAACCACCTCTGAACCTGCCCCTGCAGAGCTGACAGAACCTCTGCCCCAGTGTGGCTCCTGTCCCCCAAGCACACCAGCTCAAGCACCGCATGGCATCTTTTGGCCTGCGTACTTGCGTAGCCCCTTGAACGGCTACGGAGCACCGCTGGTTCCGAGGACAAAGCACAGGAAGAGGCCATGGAGGAAGAAGAAGAGGAGGGGGTGGAGGAGAGAGGTGTGTCACAATCATTAGCATTTTGGAGGCGTGGTGGCGGAACAACCTCCAACACTACTGCACCTTGTCCTGCATCCTTCCCAGCTGCCAGCAGAGTCACCCAATGAGCCGTGAAACTTAGGTAACGTCCCTGTCCATGCCTGCTGGACCATGAGTCAGCGGTAATATGCACCTTACCGCTGACCGCCCTGTCCAGCGAGGCATGGACATTGCCTTCCACATGCCGGTAGAGAGCCGGAATCGCCTTCCGTGAGAAAAAGTGGCGTTTGGGTACCTGCCACTGAGGAACCGCACATTCCACAAACTCACGGAAGGGGGCAGAGTCTACCAACTGAAAAGTCAGCAGTTGAAGTGCTAGCAATTTTGCCAAGCTAGCATTCAACCGCTGGGCATATGGATGGCTGGGAGCAAACTTCTTTCGGCGGTGCAGCAGCTGGGGCAGGGAAATTTGCCTGGTACAATCTGATGTCGGTGTACCAAAAGCAGATTGCCCACAAGTACTTGGCTGTGACACACATAATTCTACACCTTCATTCCTCTCAGTGCAGGTCTCAGAGAGGACTGAAGGTATAGTGGGGTTGGAGATCTCAGCTGATGAGGAGCAAGGAGAGGTCCTCTTTGTTCTTTGGTGTGGGTCTTTTAGATACGCTTGCCAACGAACTGCATGGCAGGTCAACATATGTCTGGTCAAGCATGTGGTACCCAAGCGGGAGATGTTTTGGCCACGCGAGATACGCTTGAGACATATGTTGCAAATAGCAGCGGTGCGATCTGATGCACTCATCTCAAAAAAGGCCCACACCAAAGAACTTTTTGATTAACGCACAGAGACTGCAGTGCCCTGCACATGTGGAGCCTTGGGATGTGATGCAGTCAAGGTGCTGCCCTTAGGCTGACCCCTGGATGGCATCCTGCCTCGTTGGTGATGTTCCGCCTCCTCCTCCTCCTCCCTCCTATCAGGCACCCACGTTGAGTCAGTGACCTCATCATCCCCTCCCTCCTCATCACTGGAGCAAACCTGGCAGTATGTTGCAGCAGGGGGAGCATGACTGCCATATTGCTGTCCTTCTTGGGCACCCCCTCTGTCCGTGCTCACGTTACTGCCTTCATCGAGCTCAGTATCATCATCAGAGCCTTCCAAACGCTGGGCATCCTCCTGGAGCATGTACCCAACACTGTGGTCAAACAGTTGGAGGGACTCCTCAGGAGGACATGGTGGTGCTAGGGAAGGAGTCACTGATGACATTGAGCCAAGGGAAGAGGCCACTGCTTTGCCAGACAAAGTACCCTGGGCATGGGTGAGAGAGGATGAGGAGGATGAGGACGGCTTGGTCATCCACTCGACCAAGTCTTCCGCATGTTGCGGCTCAACACGGCCAGCTGCCGAAAAAAAGGCCAAGCGTGTCCCACGGCCACGTGCTGATGAGGATGCACCGTCTCCACGACCAGCACTAGACACAGAGCCTGCTTGCCCTCTCTTATTGGCTTGTGACTGTCTGCCTCTCCTTCTTGGCCTTCCAGACATACTAATGGCCTGTAGCTGCACTAAGCTGGGATATATATATATATATATATATATATATATATATATATATATGTACTGATACTGCAGCTAGCAAAATCAACTGCCTGCCTGTAGTATGAGAACACCACCAACCTTCTACAAGTAGCTTTAGCTGAACACTGTGCAGAGCTCGCAAAAAACTAACTTGTAGCTTTTTTAGCTGCCTGCGGTAGTGATAGGATCAGGAAAACACCACCAACCTTCTACAGGTAGCTTTAGCTGAACACTGTGCAGAGCTCGCAAAAAAATAACTTGTAGGTTTAGCTGGACACTGTGAGGAGGACGCACCACACTAACTTGTAGTTTTAGCTGAACACTGTGAGCAGGACGCACCGCACTAACTTCTAGGTTTAGCTGAACACTGTGAGGTGGACGTACCCCACTAACTTGTAGTTTTAGCTGAACACTGTGAGCAGGACGCACTGCACTAACTGTAAATAGTCTAGCTGCCTGACTGTGGTACTAATAGGATCAAAAGAACACCAGCAATTTTCTTCAGGTAACTGTAAATACTGTAACAAGACAAGCCTGCCTGTCAGTAAGAAGATAACAGGAACGGATCTAGCTGAACACTGTGAGCAGGGCGCACTGCACTAACTTGTAGCTTTAGATGAACACTGTGCAGAGGTCTCACTACGCTAACTTGTAGGTTTAGCTGAGCACTGTGAGGAGGACGCACAGCACTAACTTGTAGTTTTAGCTGAACACTGTGAGCAGGACGCCCCGCACTAACTTCTAGGTTTAGCTGAACACTGTGAGGTGGACGCACCGCACTAACTTGTAGTTTTAGCTGAACACTGTGAGCAGGACGCACCGCACTAACTTGTAGGTTTAGCTGAACACTGTGAGGTGGACGCACCACACTAACTTGTAGGTTTAGCGGAACACTGTGAGCAGGATGCACCCCACTAACTTGTAGGTTTAGCTGAACACTGTGAGGTGGACGTACCCCACTAACTTGTAGTTTTAGCTGAACACTGTGAGCAGGACGCACTGCACTAACTGTAAATAGTCTAGCTGCCTGACTGTGGTACTAATAGGATCAAAAGAACACCAGCAATTTTCTTCAGGTAGCTGTAAATACTGTAACAAGACAAGCCTGCCTGTCAGTAAGAAGATAACAGGAACGGATCTAGCTGAACACTGTGAGCAGGACGCACTGCACTAACTTGTAGCTTTAGATGAACACTGTGCAGAGGTCTCACTACACTAACTTGTAGGTTTAGCTGAACACTGTGAGCAGGACGCACAGCACTAACTTGTAGTTTTAGCTGAACACTGTGAGCAGGATGCACCGCACTAACTTCTAGGTTTAGCTGAACACTGTGAGGTGGACGTACCCCACTAACTTGTAGTTTTAGCTGAACACTGTGAGCAGGACGCACTGCACTAACTGTAAATAGTCTAGCTGCCTGACTGTGGTACTAATAGGATCAAAAGAACACCAGCAATTTTCTTCAGGTAGCTGTAAATACTGTAACAAGACAAGCCTGCCTGTCAGTAAGAAGATAACAGGAACGGATCTAGCTGAACACTGTGAGCAGGATGCACTGCACTAACTTGTAGCTTTAGATGAACACTGTGCAGAGGTCTCACTACGCTAACTTGTAGGTTTAGCTGAACACTGTGAGGAGGACGCACAGCACTAACTTGTAGTTTTAGCTGAACACTGTGAGCAGGACACCCCGCACTAACTTCTAGGTTTAGCTGTACACTGTGAGGTGGACGCACCGCACTAACTTGTAGTTTTAGCTGAACACTGTGAGCAGGACGCACCGCACTAACTTGTAGGTTTAGCTGAACACTGTGAGGTGGACGCATCACACTAACTTGTAGGTTTAGCGGAACACTGTGAGCAGGATGCACCCCACTAACTTGTAGGGTTAGCTGAACACTGTGAGGTGGACGTACCCCACTAACTTGTAGTTTTAGCTGAACACTGTGAGCAGGACGCACTGCACTAACTGTAAATAGTCTAGCTGCCTGACTGTGGTACTAATAAGATCAAAAGAACACCAGCAATTTTCTTCAGGTAGCTGTAAATACTGTAACAAGAACGGATCTAGCTAAACTGAATACAGTGTATATATATATATATATGCAACACCTGGGATGCATATATATACACAATACACTGTAAGTGCAGCTAACTGACTGACTGTTCTGCCTAATCTATCTAACTCAAATCAAATGACACTGTCTGTCTCTCTCTCTCTCTATCTATGAACGCCGGAACACACACTACACAGGGCCGCCGTGCAGGCGGCCTTATATAGTGTGGGGCGTGTGCTAAATCCCCTGAGCCATAATTGGCCAAAGCCTCCTTGGCTTTGGCCAATTACGGCTCTCTGTTCAGACGGCGCTGTGATTGGCCAAGCATGCGGGTCATAGTGCATGCTTGGCCAATCATCAGCCAGCAATGCACTGCGATGCCGCAGTGAATTATGGGCTGTGACGCGCCACGCGAATTTGGCACGAACGGCCCATATCGTTCGCAGTTCGGCGAACGGGCGAACAGACGATGTTCGAGTCGAACATGGGTTCAACTCGAACACGAAGCTCATCCCTACTGGTAAATATTGCTGCTTGATAACCCCCCCCCCAAAAAAAAACACAGGTGTTGCAGCCAAGACTACCTAAAAAATGTTAACATTAAAATTAATCATAATGGGCTGTTGCTGCTGTTTCCAAGCCAAGCTAGCTATAAAAGTTAAAAAATTAAATATCCAAAATATGTAATTCCAGAAAGGTTTTGCTAAAGATGTACAAGAAAAATGTACCATAACGGTTGAGATGGGCCGAACAGGCCCCTGTTCAGTTCACAGCAGAACTCCGGAAACAAGGGAAAGTTCTAACTCAAACGGTGAATCATTGAAGTCTATGGGAGCCGAACTGGACAAAATCAAAAGTGCCCATTTTGAAGGCTTATTTACAAGTAATTGGCCATAAAAGGCATATGGGGGTCTGGATACTGCCCTGGAGGACATGTATCAATGTAAAAAAATGTTTTTAAAACTATAATTTTTTCAGGAGCAGTGATTTTAATGATGTTTAAAGTGCAACAATAAAAACAAAAAAATCCTTTAAATATAGTGCTTGCAGGATCAGCTTATTCTGCCCTTAAAGTGGTGTATCTGTAGCATATATAGAACATGCTGCAGCAAAAATTACAGAAAAAAATAAGTCAAATCACATTTTAAATGACTCACGGTTGCAATTGCCAGGCACACAGCTATTAAAAAAAAAAACACAAAAAAAAGTGTGGAGTCCCCCCCATAATCCATACCAGACCCTTATCCGGGCATGCAGCCTGCCAGGTCAGGAAAGTTGGGGTGAGCGAGCGCCCCCCTCCTGAACCATACTAGGCCACATGCCCCCCACCCCAAAGCACCTTGTCCCCATCAAGATGGGGCCCCCAGATCCAGCTCCACCTATTTGAATGACTATGGGATACATAGTACCCCAACCCATTCACCAAAAAAGTGTCAAAAAGTAATAAAAACACACACACAGTTTTTGATAATTCCTTTATTAACAAAAAAATAAATAGTGTCCCCTCAGTTCTTATATAGGTAAGGGGCAGGGCCACCTGGCTACATTACCTGGTGGCACCGCCCCTTCTGACATCAAGGACTGGTGCATGCTGGGTCGGCCAAAAGCCCTTCAAATTTGGGTGCTTGATGAACAGCTATTGTTTGGCCCAACGCTACATAACAGTAATTAGTTAGTTAGTTGTTGGGAAGGGGCCCTTGTCCCCATCAACATCAAAGCACCCACCCCCCCATGTTGAGGGCATGTGGCCTGATATGGTTCAGGATGGGGGGTGCGCTTGCTCGTTCCCCCACTTTACCTTACCTGCCAGACTGCATGCTCAAATAAGGGACAATTTTTTGGCATGGGCCTGGTATGGACTGGGAGCCGGCAATACATTACAGCCGCGAGCAAGTTTAAATTACATTTTTTCCTTTAGAAATGTCATTATTGCTGCGGCATCTTCTATACATTGCGCAGATGTGCCACTTTACAGGCAGACTAAGGGGACCCCCCCCCCAGGCATGACATTTAGGGGAATATTTCATTTTTATTGTTTCACTTTAAGCATCCTTAAAATCACTGCTTCTTTAAAAACGATTGTTTTAAAAGCTTTTTTTTGCATTGATACATGTCCCCTAGGGCAGTACCTGGGTCCCCATACACTTTTTATGGCAATAACTTGCATATAGGCCTTTAAAATTAGGACTTTTGATTTTTCATGTTCGTGTAACATAGACTTTAACCGCTTCTCGACTGCCTCACGCAGATATACTGAGGCAGAAGGGCACGTACAGGCAGATTATCGTACCTGTACGTGGCCCTTTAAGAGGCGGCTTGCAGGTGCCGGGAGCTCCGTGACCATGATCGCGGCTCCCGCGGGGATACCCGCGATCGTCTCATGGTGAGGAAGAACGGGGGGATGCTAATGTGAACAAGCATCTCCCCGTTCAGTCTAATGACACTGTCACTGATCACCGCTCCCTGTAATCGGGAGCGGTGATCAGTGACGTGTCACACACAGCCCCTCCCCCCCCACAGTTAGAATCACTCCCTAGGACACACTTAACCCCTACAGCGCCACCAAGTGGTTAACCCCTTCACTGCCAGTGACATTTTTACAGTAATCAATGCAATTTTTTAGCATTGATTGCTGTATTAATTCCAATGGTCCCAAAAATGTGTCAAAATTGTCCGATGTGTCCGCCATAATATCGCAGTCATGATAAAAATTGCTGATCGCCGCCATTGCTAGTAAAAAAAAAAATTATCAATAAAAATGCCATAAAACTATCCCCTATTTTGTAGACACTATAACTTTTGCGCAAATCAATCAATAAATGCTTATTGCGATTTTTTTACCAAAAATATGTAGAAGAATACGTATCGGCCTAAACGAAGCAATTGTCAGTAAAGCGACGCAGTGCCGAATCGCAAAAAGTGCTCTGGTCAGGAAGGGGGTAACATCTTCCGGGGCTGAAGTGTTTAATAGAGTTTGCATGTTCGCTAGAACTTTTTGCCTGTTCGACATGTTCTGGTGTGAACCAAACTGGGGGGGGTTTCTGGCTCATCCCTACTGGTGACATTTATGTACTATCCTGGTGGTGGACTATTTTTAGAAAACCATGCAAAAGGGCTAAAGCTTTAATAGTTTGTAAAATTGAGTATATAGAGATATGCCAAAGGATTGATGTGCACAAATGGTAAGCTAAGGTCTCTTGCACACTGCAGCTTGAAAAAGCTAATTTTGTTAATGAGCTAAAATACAGCCCATTAATTGTAATGTGCCTATGCACACAGGCGCATAAACAAGCGCTGTGTATTCTTCAGTTAAAAAAAATCTGCATTTCTTAATCAGTAATTTACACCTAAGTAATTTCTTAGTCAGTAATTTACACCAAATGCATGTGCAAATATCCATTAACATATTGTGAATGCGAGAATAAATTTGCAAAAGCATATGCGTGAACATATGCACAAATACATTTAAAAAAAAAAAAAGAAAAACGGCTGAAAAAATAGATGCTCAAACAGGAGTATCATGTGCAAGAGGCCTTAAAGTTATGATCTAAAAAAAAGGGTAAAACTTTAATTAATAGAAAAACATAGCTAAAGTGTTGACAATTGTAGACTTAGCTACCAACCAGTTGTTGCAACCAGATATTTGTCCAGGATTTTTGCGTGTACAGATAGGTGCATACAGGCAAAGCACATAAGAGAATGAACCCCAGCACTGCAAACTGTAAGAACTCAAGCATAGTTTTTTTATAATGTATATTGTAGTGTTCATTAAAACAGTTGGAGATACTGATATAAAAGTCCTTGTTTGGACACCTTGTGTTGTGGGATGACAATACTTTGCTCCTGACCCCCCCCCCCCACAATTTCCTGCCTATAACTTAAGCTGCATACATGAACTGAATTCCCTCATTCACACATTTGCCGTAGACAGGGGAATCCTTCCTGCTGCGCTATTGTATTGTGACAGTGGGGAGACACCCCCACTGTCAGAATACCCAGATCAACACTGCAGCCACTGGCTGCAGTCGCTGATTGAGTGGATTTTATCTGACAGGGAGGTTGAGCCGAAGTCGATTCAACTGCAAAGGCCACACATGTATTAAAAATTTGGCCAGCCCATACTGAAGCGACTGAATTTCCATCTGTCTATTGTCACCTTAACCCTGTTGCATACTCTCCTAAAGTAAAGTATAAGCTCTTGGTGCTAATGCACATTATCCAGGCATGATCTACTGTTGTCACTTGTCAAGCTGGGTATACACTAGTAGAATTTTGTTTGACATTTTTCGTTGTAAGAATGTTCATTCATTTTTGTAATCATTAGTTGGGTCAAATTAGCATTCATTTTGGAACCCAGTGACAAGAAAATTTGAAGTAGTAGGATGGAAAATTTTTCTCAAATGTATAAATTTCTAATGCCTTGTACACACGGTCGGACTTTCTGGGAAACTAGGTCCGACGTACTTGCCGCCAGACTTCTGGCGGACTACCGGCGGACTTTCTGAACGTACAGACTTGCCTACACACGACCGGACTTTCCGGCAGACTAGGTCCGCCGGTCTTCCCGACGGACTTTTGCCAGAGTTATGGCGGACTTTCAGAATGAATCCACACATGGCCAAGTCCGTTCATTTTGAACGTGACTCGGGTATGACGGGACTAGAAAAGGAAGTCAACCTCACCGATTTTATCGGCGAAATTGACACCTTGCGAGCCCCGTCACGGGGCGTACAGGGCCCTTAGGTCTGGTATGGATTTTAAGAGGAACCCCCTACGCAGAAAAAACGGCGTGGGGGTCCTCCAAAATACATACCAGACCCGTTGGGCATGCTGGGACTGTAACGTCATAAGGGGGCGTGGTCAACATCACTCATTGCCACGCCCCCTTATGACGTCCCAGTCCCAGCATGCCCAGGGACTGTGACGGCATAAGGGGGTGGGGTCACCACCTATATAAGTCACATCGGAGCTCTCAGAGAGCATTCCAGCCGGAGAGAGCGTCGTGTCAACATCGGAAGAAGAGAAGAAGAGAAGAAGAGACGGAGAGAAGGAAGAAGGCGGAAGACAGAAGGCAGAAGTCTGGGCCCCTGCTAACAAAAGAGCTGCAAAAGAGCAGAAGATAGCGGAGGAGCCCAGCAGAAGACCTGGAGAGCGCGGAGAAGAACCGGAGAGACCCCTGAAGCCGGAAGAAGACCCCGGAGCTGTCTAATAAATTACTTTAAAAACCTGTGCAGTGTGTTTTTTTTATTGACACTTTTTTCCTAGGTGAATGAGTAGGGGTACCATGTACCCCATACTCATTCACATAGGGTGGGGGGCCGGGATCTGGGGGCCCCCTTATTAAAGGGGGCTCCCGGATTCCGATAAGCTCCCCGCCCGCAGACCCCGACAACCAACGGCCAGGGTTGTCGGGAAGAGGCCCTTGTCCTCATCAACATGGGGACAAGGTGCTTTGGGGTGGGGGGGCCGCAGGGCGCCCCCCTCCCCCACAGCACCCACCCCCCATGTTGAGGGCATGCAGCCTGGTATGGTTCAGGAGGTGGGGGGGCGCTCGCTTGTCCCCACCCCCTTTCCTGACCAGCCGGGCTGCGTGCTCGGATTGGTGTCTGGTATGGGGAAAACCCCCACGCCGTTTTTTCTGGCGTAGGGGGTTCCCCTTAAAATCCATACCAGACCTAAGGGCCTGGCATGCACCGCGCTCACCACAATAGGAAAATTAGATTTTCCTATTGTAGCGGCGTCATATCTGGTCCATCGTACCAACATACAGACGAACGGGCTTTCCGTCAGGAACTCAGTCCTGCGGAGTTACGACGTAAAGATTTGAAGCAGGCTTCAAATCTAAAGTACGTCGGATTTCCGACCGAAATGGTCCATCGGAAGTCCGATGCAGACCACACACGGTCGGATTGTCTGCCGGATTTGGTCCGGCGGCGTCCGTCTGACTTTTGTAGCCGAAAAGTCCGACCGTGTGTACACGGCATAACAGTGTATGTGCTTTTCATTTGTAAAAGTCCATTTTTCCAAAATCGAATGTTAAATGCAAACAAAATCTTGAATTATTTTCAAATGACATTCGAATGTACTGAGAAATGTCATACACATTTTCATTTGAAGTGCTACTAGTGTATACCCAAAAAAAACAAGGCCTGTGAAAACCAATTACAGCCAGTAGTAATTAGACATGTGAAAAAAAACAATTGTAGGAATTAGAAATGATTTCCTGTGAAAAATCTGTAAAATGCCTGTTATTAATATAGTGCATGTGGACAAAGGCAAGCAAAGGATGGAAAAACGATTCCACCACCTCAGATACATAGCATTTTGATAACTACATGACATTCATGGCTTATCCAAAATGCCCTTTAATAGCGTTACTAAGCCAATTGACCTAAGTTCAAAGATCAAGCAGTGCATTTTCGTTATAAAAAATTGGTCTGACCAATTTCCGCAATAATTCACCCAGGTTGCAAATTTCAAATCTAATTAGAGCACTAAAATGCAACACAGATCAACACGGATAATTTTTTATAAATACACAGTTTTAACAAGCTGATTTTTGTTGGGTTGGGATTTATATCTACTTGACTGGAGTTACACACCTTTAAAGAAATAATAATGGTATTTTTAACAATGTCCTTAATATATTATGTGTGTAATTATTTAAAGCAGGCCACCTGTCTTTAGAAAGGGATAACATCAGCATGCAGCAAGTGAGCAAGAACCACACCAACATTTTCTCCATATAGCATCTTTACACCTTTGCCATAGCTGGGGTTGCAAGAATGCAACCTAGGTAGACCAGACTTACTTCCTACACCTGACAACAAACTCAGGATCTTCAAGGCATTCTCACGCAGCTTGAAAACATATCTCCTCCAGCAGGTTATGCCTCAGCCAAGATATTCTTTTTGATCAAATATATTCCAAAGAGTTTCAGATTTACCAGAAAACACTGCCTCCATAGCACTTTCAGGGCAGGCAGGGGGAGGTTATAACTACTAAAATAGTAAGAGTTTCAAAGTAAAACTGCTATTATTTACTGCCGAAGACCGATAAGTATTTTTCAGTACAGGGCCATTTGAGATTGTTCTTTTTTCATGCTTAATAAGTTAAAATTGCTAAATTTGTTGATGTCACTATTCATAAAAAGGTAAAATGCATGCAGTTTAATAATGTGATCAATTTTAAAGGTGAATGAGTTACAATGAATCCAGTTTTGTTGGATAGTGCAGTTTCTATGGCAATCAGTGACAGAAATTCAATCAATCCCTAGGGTCCTATTTCAGGATCCATTATCTATGGAATGGAAAAGTGCCTAAGTATATAGAACTCAGGGTTCAGGAAAGAATTTCCAAAAATACAGATACTTTAAGTTGAAATGCGGCTTGCTATTTTATATTACCATTTCCTTGAGTCATACTGAGTCAAAAAAATTCATTAATAGAAAAATCATCTATCTATCTATCTATCTATCTATCTATCTATCTATCTATCTATCTATCTATCTATCTATCTATCTATCTATCTATCTATCTATCTATCTATCTATCTATCTATCTATCTATCTATCTATCTATCTATCTATCTATCTATCTATCTATCTATCTATCTATCTATCTATCTATCTATCTATCTACCTATCTATCTATCTATCTATCTATCTATCTATCTATCTATCTATCTATCTATCTATCTATCTATCTATCTATCTATCTATCTATCTATCTCTCTATCTCCCTATCTCTCTATCTATCTATCTATAGATAGATAGATAGATAGATAGATAGATAGATAGATAGATAGATAGATAGATAGATAGATAGATAGATAGATAGATTGATATATAGATAGATAGATAAATATATGTTGCCAACTTCTTTGCAACATTTAATTACGCAATTAAGAATCAAGCTTGATATAATGATTACAGTAAAAACACAATTTTAACTTTAATCACCTCAAGTCTAGGGGTATTTTTTCCTTTTTAATACACATAATAATATCAGCATTTTTAGTTAGAAAAATTCTTAAAACTCAGAAACAATTACATTTCATTTAAATGAAGAGGCCCTTTAGAATAACAGGGGGGTAGTTGCAAAATTTTTATGTTTCATGATATTTGCTGTCTATCAAATGCATAGTTTCCATAATAAATACGCTAGAAAGCATTTTAACATCACTAACCAAAATATTATACTTAAAGTATAAAAGGGTTTGGTTGAGGAAATAGATACCTTTGGGTCCCTATCTTTAAACCAATGAGGAAGGAGAATGCAGAGAGAGCCTTTGCACTCATGTGCAGTGCTGGATCAAGATCAGGCTCAGGTAAGTGTAGAATGCATTAAGGTAAAAAAACAGCAAAGTCAAATTACAGCATTGCAGTAAAATATTACAGCATATCTTGTCAAATTGGTCCTCGGACCTTAGCACAGTGTCTTTTCTGTGGGTTTGCTCTCTGAAACATGGGTTGCTTACTCACTGATTAAAATAAGAATAACTCATGCTGCTAATGAGAACTAAGGACACTTTTGGGAACTTCTGAATTAAAGGAAGAGCTGCACTGAGAGTCCATTATTTTCCAGATTGTGTACACTAACTAAAACAAAACTTATGCTTGCACATGATTGGATGACTGAAGTGAACACAGCATCATCATGTATTTACTAAGATAAGCAAAAATGTCTCTTTTATGTATAGTGTATACAGTTTCTACTTCTTTAGTAAATCAATCCCATTATGTGATCTTCACCTGATCCATCCAATTAAGGCTAAACTAGGAAATGATCTTGGGGCAAATTCAGAGCCAAAATGCTTAAAATGCTTTTTATAACCAATTGAATATGTCTACATGCTGGGTTGTGAACCCTACATTGAGATAAAAGCAGTCAGCACAACTCCAGGCCAAGATGCTCAGCATGTATCATTAATGAGCAACGCAATGTATCAATAACTCGCACATACAGTATAAATGTTATTAATCTCTTCCCTCTAAGTAGAAGGATTTTTTTTTATCATTAATACAGAAAATGTTACTAGTAGTAAGCTGACCACATTCACATGTATGTATAAAATATATAATATGTTGACGGATTCCTGTTAATATAAAGATTTTGATTTATTTTCAGCCCAAAATTTTACCTTATCTTTTTTTTTTCAATAGGTTCTCAGCTTCAGTTTAATCCTATCCTGCTCTCTTTCTCAAAATACCATGTTTACCCCCCAGGGTAAATGAAATACCTAATCTCTTCAGTTTCATAGGATCCCTGCACAGAAATCAAGCCATGCATTGTTTTCTTATCAAGAACAGACATCCACTGAAGTATGTTGCCTTTTAAAGATTACACCAGACTGGGAATGCGTAAACCAATACACATTTAAAATTGCTGTGTAATTTTGACTTTAGCTATGGAATATATTTTTTAGAACCCTGACTATCAACAAATCAGAATTCCAAAATATAGGTGTGATTGTTATTTACATTATTACCTGACTGCTTGCAGGCATCATGAAGAGTTGAAAAGCGAAAAATAAAAAAAATTTAATAGAGTTTAACCACTTCAGCCCCGTTACGGCACTGCGTCGCTTTAACTGACAAATGCGCGGTCATGCGACGCTATACCTAAACAAAATTGACGTCCTTTTTTTCCCACAAATAGAGCTTTCTTTTGGTGGTATTTGATCACCTCTGAAGTTTTTATTTTTTGCACTATAAACAAAAGAAGAGCGACAATTTTGAAAAACACAATATTTTTTACTTTTTGCTATAATAAATATCCCAATTAAAAAAAAAAATAAATTTCCTTAGTTTAGGCCGATATGTAATATTCTTCTACATTTTGGTAAAAAAAATCACAATAAGTGTATATTTATTGGTTTGCGCAAAAGTTATACCGTCTACAAAATAGGGGATAGATTTTTGGTCTTTTTATTTATTTATTTATTTTTTTTACACTTTTGACAAATTTTTGAGACCACTGACAATTATACACCTATCAGTGCTATAAAAATGCACTAAATACTGTATAAAAGTAACTGGCAGGGAAGGGGTTAACACTAGGGGGCGATCAAGGGGTTAACTGTGTTGACTAGATGTGTTCTAACTGTAGGGGGATGGGACTGACTGGGGGGAGAGATTGGTGTTCATACTTAGTATGAACACACAATCTGTCTCTTCTCCCCTGAGAGAACCAGGATTAGTGTGTTTACACACACAGATCCCGGTTCTCGTTCTGTCACGAGTGATCGTGGGTGCCCGTCGGTCATCGCTCCCGCCGGGCACTCACATCGGCTCCGGGCACACGCTGCAGGCGCCTCCTACAGCATCTTAAAGGGCTGACATAGAGTTACGGTGGTTCGCCCAGGGGAGCCAACCTGCCGCAGTCCAACTGCGGCGGCTGGTCTGGAAGTGGTTAAAGCAGGAATTTGGAAAAAATAAATTTTTCCTTTTTTCTGTAATTTTTTACCCAGACACATGTGCCTGAAGCACATGCTCAGTGTAGGGTATACTCTCGGCACATGTAGGATACGTTGAACTGGGTACTGGGACAATGTAATTCCAGAACCCGTGGACATCCAAGTTGTACTTGATGTATCATTGCAAATTTTTCATACAAGTACAGGGTTTGCTAAATTTGCTAATACTTAAAGAGGAAGTAAACCCTGATGGGTTTTACTTCCTCTTTTTTCCCCTGCAAAGTAAAAGCATAATGGGCTAGTATGAATTGCATACTAGCCCATTATGTGCCCCTTACCTGCAAACGAAGCCTGCGCTGTTCCCGCTGGTGGCCGCATCCATCTTCGTCCCTCTTCCTTCCGGGGTCGCAGACTCCGTCTCTGTGACTGGCCAGAGTGGCGTGATGTCACTGTCCCACATGTGCACGGGAGCCATCAGTCACAGCACTTGCTAGTGGAGAAATGGCATGGAGGGCTGTTTCTTCACAGCACATGCGCTGATGACATCATTGGTGCACTACAAGGTAAATATCTACTAAACGGCGCACGTTTAGGAGATATTTAAAGTACCTATAGGTAATGGGGCGTACACGCGGTCGGACTTTTTGGCTACAATAGTCCGACGGACGCTGACGGACCAATTCCGGCAGACAATCCGATCGTGTGTGGGCTTCCCCGGACTTTCAGCGGACTTTTCCAGTCGCAAATCTGACGGACTTTAGATTTGGAACTTGCTTCAAATCTTTACGTCGTAACTCCGCTGGACCCAGAAATCCGCTCGTCTGTATGCTAGTCCGACGGACAAAAACCCACGCTAGGGCAGCTATTGGCTACTGGCTATCAACTTCCTTATTTTAGTCCGGTGTACGTCATCACGACGAATCCGTCGGACTTTTGTGTGGTCATATGTAGGCAAGTTCGTTCGTTAGAAAGTCCGCCGCAAGTCCGCCAAAAGTCCGTTGAAAGTTTGTCGGACGGGCTGTCGGACTTTTGTAGCCGAAAAGTCCGACCATGTGTACGCCCCATAAGCCTTATTTTAGGCTTACATAAAGGTACAACTTCCACATTGGGGGTATACAACCATTTTAAGGTTAGTTCACACAGAATAGACAGTTGCTGGAGAGATAAACCACAAAGGCTTCCTATCTGACAGCTGTCCATTCTGACTGCAGTAGGTAGCCTTTCTACTCCTTGTAAGGACAGTTCCAGGTGGACTAAAACTGCACAATGCAAAGTGTATTGTGGTAATTAGTGGCTATGATGAAAGGTGGGCGTTATTCTAAAGAACAAAGGTTACTGTAACACCATTTCATATGTATAAATGATAACAGATGACTTCTGTTCTGTAAAAAAAAAATGTCTCCTGGTACCAAGTCGGTCAGAGAAGTGGAACCCATGCAGTTGGGTTTCACACATCTCTCTGCGGATGAGAGAACCCTTAGGAGGAGGGAGAGATTGTGCCTTTATTGTGGCCCGGCAGGTCACATTTTAAAGTCTTGTCCTACCCGTCCAGGGAAAGCCTAAACCTTGAGGTCCTGTAGGGGACAGACCTTAGGTGACGTTGTTACACCCCCAGTTATCCGGAAGGATAAGCCTCTGGTTCCGGTTACCCTTTCTTGGTCTGAATTATCCATCAAGATACAGGCTCTAATCAACTCTGGGGCTGCAGGCCTGTTCAAAGATTGTGCCATTGTGTCTAAGCACTCAATTCTGCTCCAGCTTCATGCCACTCCATTTGCCATTAAAGCTATTGATGAGAGACCTCTACAACCTGCCCATGTGACTCATGAGACTCCTTGGACCATGGTCGTAGGGGCTCTTCATCATGAGATAATCCAATTCCAAGTAATTTCCTCACCTCATTTCCCGGTGGTTATTGGTTATCCTTGGTTATAGAGGTATAACCCCTCTTTTGATTGGCTTTGTGCTGAGGTTCTTTCCTGGTCGCCACAATGCAGCAAAACATGTTTTCAGAATGTGGCTAAGGTCCTGTGCAGCTCTTCATTTTTCTCCCTCCCGGAAGAGTTACCATGAGTTTAGCGATGTCTTTGACAAAGGTCAAGCTGGTAGTTTGCCTCCACACGGGTTGTATGAGTGCGCAATTGAACTTCAACTTGGTGCCATACCCCCTCATGGCCAGGTTTACACTTTGTCGGCCTCGGAGGACAAGGACATGGAGGAGTATGTTGCAGACACACTTTCTCAAGGATTCATCCGCAAATATTCGTCTCCTGCTGGTGCTGGTTTCTTCTTTGTGAAGAAGAAGAGCGGTGAACTGAGGCCTTGTATTGATTATAGGGGTCTCAATTGTTTCACGATTAAAAATGCTTATCCAATTCCATTGATTACGGAGTTATTTGAACAACAGTTTTCACGTAGCTTGATTTGAGAGGGGCATACAATCTCATGAGGCTCAAGGAGGCCGATGAATATAAAACTGCGTTTAATACCAGAATAGGCCATTATGAGTACCTCATAATGCCATTTGACCTTTGCAACGCTCCGGCAGTTTTCAAGGAATTTATCGACGATGTCCTTTGAGATTTGTTGCAGCTATGTGTGGTGGTTTATCTCGACGATATCCTCATATTTTCCAAGTCCCTAGAGAGCCACCACACAGATTTCTGTCGTGTGCTTCAGAGGCTGAGAGAAAACATTCTGTATTGTAAATTGGAGAAGTACGAGTTCACCATCGTGAACAGGTTAAATTCCTGGGTTATGTCATTTCCACTGCTGGTTTTTCGATGGACCCAGAGAAACTTTCTGCAGTCCTACAGTGGCCCCAACCCGTAGGTTTACGCCCTCTGCAAAGTTTTTTTGGCTTTGCCAATTATTATCTGAAGTTTATTTGTAACTTCTCGTCTCTGGTCAAGCCCCTGACTGATATGACCAGTAAGGACGGTAACCCACAGAGTTAGTCTCCACAATCCATTAAGGCCTTTGACAGTCTCAAGGCTGCCTTTGTTTCTTTATCCTTGAGGTTGATGCTTCTGAGACGAGAGTTGGCGCCCTACTGTCTCAACGTCCTACCTCTGAGAAATTATCACCTGCGGAATGCAATTACAAGATTGGGGACAGAGAGTTGTTAGCGATCATTTTAGCCCTTAAAGAATGGAGGCATCTCCTCGAAGGTACCACTGTGCCAGTTCTCATTCTGACTGACCATAAGAATCTCACATTCTTGTCTGAGGCTAAATGCCTCTCTCCTAGAAGGGCGCAATGGGCTCTTTTCTTGCCAAGTTTCATTACATAGTCTCATTCTTTTTTTTTTCTTTTGAACAGTGTTTTATTGAAACAAAAGTGCATACAGGTATTACAGTGCATACTTGTGCTTACATTTTCATGAGATAACATAGAATTGTATTATGCAATTATCTATATTCAACTTATATTAATAGTTATTTTAGTTTCCTCTATGAGGTCTGTGCATTGAAACAATAACCACGCATCCAGGGGCTAATACGACTATAATAATGATATACATCAATTATGAACATGTTTCTGAGTCTTGCGTCCATTGATCCCAGTTCTTGTTAAATTTGTCTGGACAGCCTCTGTTAATGTATATAAATCTTTTGTAGGGAAGAGTTGCATTTATGTCTGCTCTCCACTCCCCAAAATCTGGAGGCGTCTGTCTCATCCATCTTCTGGCTATTATCTTCCTTCCAGAAAATAAAGTTTCCTGGAGGAAAATTTTGGTGAACTTATCAGGGGGGTCAGGGAAAATCCCTAGCAAACATTGTTTTGGGTCCATCGTTACGGGGGAGCCCATGTTGTCATGTAAAAAGGTTACAATTTGTTGCCAGAATCCCTGGATCCGCGGACAGGACAAGATAAGGTGAAAAAATGTACCGGTTGTGGAATCGCACATTGGGCATTTAGCTGGTTGGTTCTTGTTGTATCTGGCTACTCTGAGTGGGGTTAGGTATGCTCTGTGTAGTACATATATTTGTGTTAATCTGTCTGAGAGTTTGGGCGATACTTCTTTACAGGATTCTAACGCTTCCTCCCATTCCTCATTCTCCATCTGTCCCACATCTCCCTCCCTGTGTGGTTTAAGTGCGTGTGCCACTCTAGCCGATATTGGTGCATTTAACATATTATAGAAGCAAGATGTTAATTTTTTGGGGTCCGTGTCTTTTATGATTGCAATTATGGGGTTGGGCGTGGGTTGTAGTGGGGATTGTAAAAATTGTGATCGGGCTGCGTGTCGCAATTGAAAGAATCTAAAGAACATGTTATGTTGTAGTGCAAATTCTTCTTTGAGGGTGTTGAAGTCTTTGAGGGTACCGTTTGATATTATATGATGTAGATAAAATATTCCCTTTCTGATCCAAACCCCTGGGTCTTGTACCTGTTGAAACTCTTGGAGATCTCTGTTGTGCCATAGGGGAGTGTGATCATTGTATGAGGGGATATTCAGTTTACCATTGGCAAGCTCCCAAATGCGTCTGTAGTGGTAAAGTAAAGACTTCTTGTCTTCTCTGCCCTCCACAGTCTTTGTGCCCATAGTTATAGCATAGATCGGATCTGTAGTTTGCTGTGCCCATTTTGGACAAAGCAAAAGCAGAAACCTTTCACTGTCCATCTTGTCTACATGAAACAGCTGTGACAGTTGGGAAGCAATATAGTAGTGATTAAAGTCTGGGAGCGCTGTACCTCCCATGTCTGTCGGGTTTTTGAGAGTCTGCCATGATATCTTATGTCTATTGTTTCCCCAAACAAAGGGTTTGATTAAGGCTTCAATTGTCTTAAAGTATTTTAAGGGTATATATGTCGGGGTGTGCCATAGTATATATAGTATTTTGGGGAGTAAGACCATCTTTATCAGGTTAATGCGACCCCATACCCCCAGAGGTAGACGAGTCCAAACTTTAATTTTGGCCCTGATGAGTGAAAATATTGGCTTGATATTCAAAGTTATATAATCTGATGGAGTTCTGGAAATGTATATCCCTAAATATTTAATTGTGTCTGCTCTTTGTAGTGGTAGTTCAGCTTGGGATTCTGTAAGCGGGAAGCTATCAATTGGCAGGATTTGAGATTTCTCCCAATTGATCTTGAGTCCAGAAAATTTCCCGAATTGTTCAATTATCTGAAGAGCATTGTAGAGAGATTGGCCAGGGTCAGCTAGATATAGTAATGTGTCGCCAGCATACATGCTGATTTTCTCAGTGAGTGTTCCAAGCCTAAGTCCTTCGATCTCTGGGTCTGCCCGGACAGATATGGCAAGTGGCTCCGCTGCTAGCGCATAGAGCAGCGGGGAGAGAGGGCAGCCCTGTCTCGTGCCTCTACCGAGGTCAAACTTCTGAGATGGCCAACCATTCGCCACTACCTTGGCTGTGGGTTGTTGGTACAGTAATTGGACCCATTTGATGAAATTGGGGCCAAATCCATACCTCCCCAGGCATCTCCACAGATATGTCCACTCTACCGAGTCAAATGCTTTGGCCGTGACTAGAGTCACCACCACTCTTGTGCCAACGTTTTCATGTGAAGCTTGCAAATTAATAAATAGTTTTCTGAGGTTGAATGAAGTGTTACGGCCTGGCATGAATCCCGCCTGATCCGGGTGTATGAGGGTTAGTATGACCTGATTTAATCTAATAGAAAGTGTTTTGGCCAAGATTTTTATATCAGCTTGTAACAGTGACATGGGGCGGTATGATTCTGGTAGGTCTGGGTTTTTGCCTGGTTTAGGTATTAAAATTATGGGGGCTTCTCTCATAGATATTGGGAGGGTGAAAGTTTTAAACATTTCATTATATAGATTCAGCAATTTGGGGGTAATCACTTCACTGTATTGTGAGTAAAACTCAATAGGTAGGCCATCTGAACCTGGGGACCTGGACCTGGCAAAATCGCCGTCGTGATCTCCTCCACCGTTAGAGGGGCCTCCAGGAGGCGGACCTGCTCCTCAGTAAGCTGGGGAAATGCAACCCCATCCAGAAAGCAGTCCATATCAGTGGACTCTCCCTGTACCGTGGAGGTGTACAGGTCTCTATAAAATTCCTCAAACCTGGACGACACTGTTGGAGGATCTGAGATTTTTTGTCCATCTGGGCTCTGGAGTGTAATTACCACTGGAGGTTTGTCCTCACTGTGGACCAGATATGCCAAAAGTTTGCCAGCCCTTTCCCCCTGTTCAAAATGTTTCTGTTTGGTGAAAAATAATTTCTGTCTGGCCTTCGTGTACTGTATTTGATTCACCACTCTAGTCTGCATTTTAAGAAGGGAAGCGTTAGCCGGGGAGGGATCTGCCATATATGTTTGTTCTCTAGATGTGAGATCCAGCACTGCTTTATTGTATATTTCTATCGACCCCCTTTTCAATTTATTGATATATGCTGTTAGGGAGGATCGTGCATGCAGCTTAAAAGTTTCCCACACCACTAGAGGAGAAGCAGAGTCCGCATTTTCTGTATAAAATCTGTCCCATTCATTGGCAAGGTCATCGTCTTCGGGAAGCAGAGACAACCAGAATGGATTCAGACGCCACGGCCGTGGCAGCATGTCAAATGGAAAGTTCAGTGTGATCCAGTATGGGGCATGGTCTGAAAGTAGTCTAGGGCCGAACCCAGTGTCGAGGAGACGTGGGGGTGAGTTTTTGTGATATTAATATAAGGTCAATTCGGGACATGGTATTATGCGATGATGAGAAGCATGAGTAAGCTAGTTTAGTTGGGAATCTATGTCTCCATGTGTCTATTAAATGAATTGGGGAGATGAGGTTGGTCAGTCTGGTGTCTCCAGTGTGGCCTGTGTCCGCTATTGAGGGTCTAAGTCTGTCTAATTTTTCATTCAATGTGGTATTGAAATCGCCCATCCATATTACTAGAGCCATAGGATGCTTAGCCATAAAAGCGATGCCTTCTAGAAGTATTGAGGTGCAGAATGGGGGGGGGGAATATAGAAAGCCACTAGTAAGAAGGATTCTCCGTGAATTTTGGAGGATATAAATACATAACAGCCTCTTGGGTCTGTTTGGAGTTCGCTCAATTCAAAATGGACTGATTTTGCAATGAGTACTGATACTCCTCTGGAATGAGGTGTGTGTGTCGAGTGGAATGTCCAACCCACCCATGGACGTCGGAGTGCCATTTGGAGTCTGCCCTCTACATGTGTCTCAACTAATGTTATTATATCTGCTCTTTGTTTCTTAAGGAATGCAAGCACCGCCGTTCGTTTAACTTTATCACGCAGCCCTCTCACATTCCAAGTAAGAAACTTCAGTGTTGCACTTGACATTGATGTCTCTGCTTACATGTTTTATATCTATGATCATACCTATTAATCTGAGCATAAGTCATAATAAACCTGTTGTATCTTAATATTGAGTTCGGTGTATTCCAGCAATTATTAAAGTAATACCTTTTAAACCTTGTACATATTAGCACTTTATGCATTGAACGTATAGCATACATTTGCACTTTAACCATTTTTGTTTCCCCTCCCCCCTCCCCCCTCCCAGCCCTGCATCTTCCCCAACTGATGCGAGCATAGTCCCAAAACTGAACTTGTGTTGCCCGCCAAGAGAAAACGGCATCCAATAAAATGGAAAAAAAAGAAAAAAACATAGAAAAAAAGGGGGTAAAATTGGGGAAACCAGCTTGTCTGACGGATGATTCGCTTAGTTTGGTAGTTATGCCAGTCTCTTAAGCCATCTTCTCTTGAGGCACCTGGGGGTAAGTTATGCTGCACTTTACTGGTTGCCAGTAAGACTTTAACAGTCCAGGACTCCTGCTACTGCTGTAGCTTGCAAAAAGTAAAGGAAAAAAAATATATAAAAAAAGAAAAACGGCAAATTCTAGGAGAAAATTACATGTCATGTCCCCTTAGAGGCATGTTTGTAGTTGTTACAGATCCTTATGCCTTGGTGCTGTCCCACGGGTCTAGGATTTGTCTTAACCCTTTTAGGATAATGGGTGACTATAATTGAAGAGGCAGTCTCTGCAGCTTAACACAGTCCGTCCACAAGGGTAACAACTGGTGGACAGTGACACATCATGAAGCAGAGTTTCAGGGGTTCAGGTTACCACTGGTTTTCACCTTGAGTAAATTAGGGTCTTATTAAGCACAGTCCCTGTTATATATCTCATACTCACTCAAACCTCAGTCTGCTTTTGCAGGAGCGTTCCGGCGCTCTATCCAGGTCATCAGCTCTGCGGGGTCCTCAAAGAATGATGCACGGCCATCATGTTCCACTCTAAGTCTTGCAGGGAATAGCATTGCATACTTGAAATGCATATTTCTGAGTTTGCGTTTGGCTTCCATAAAGGTTTGCCGGTGTCACTGCACCTCGGCCGAAAAGTCCGGGAACAGTGCGATTTTAACATTGCCAAACGGGATGTTACCCCTTTCCCTTGCCAGTCGGGTGGTGGTCTGGCCGGCATGCGGTGTGCCCTTTCTACTGCCAGCATGGGGGAGAAGGCCTCTCTGCCATAGGTATTTGTGAGCAGTTGCTCTAGGAAAGTAGTTGGATCTTTACCTTCTGCTCCCTCCGGGAGGCCGATTAAGCGGGTGTTGCACCTTCTGCTCCTGTTCTCAATGTCGTCTTGTTTGGCAAACAGTTGTTGTATGTGTTGTTTCATCTGCTCCATCCCTGTCTGGAGCGGAGGAATGGCGTCTTCTGTATTGCTGATGCGGGCCTCTGTCTCCTTGACTCTGTCCCGCAGTTTGTGCAGGTCTTGTCTGATTAATGATATGTCCACCTTCACTTCTTCTATTTGGGAGGCAAGCGACGTGCGGCAGAGGGTTATAGCTTCCAGCAGCCTGTCTGTGTCTCCCGCTGCACGCTCTTCACCATGCTGCGCGGCGCCGACATTTTTCTCCTGATCCTCCTTTTCCAAACGGTGATATTGATCTAGTTTCGCCGAGGCCGATTTTTGTGATTTCGACGGGGACATGTTGTCTGAGGTCTAGTGAGTCCGGGAAGGTGCTTTTTCAGTCAGGATGTCGTCCGTGGGTTGTAGGATGCCGAGGATTGCAGGATCACTGTGTGGAGCCGCTCGGAACATGTCCTACTCCATGTAACGTCAGGCCACGCCCCCCGACATAGTCTCATTCTTACCCGGTACTAAGAATGTAAGGGCTGATGCTTTGTCGTGACAGTTTTCCTCAACTTCCAAGATGGAATCGGTTCCTGTTCCTGTGATTCCTCCTGATCGTATTCTGGCTAACGTTTGCACCAGTCTCACTTCTCCTTTGGGTGACAAAATTCTTGCTGCTCAGATCCATGCTCCTCCTGAGAAACCTTGTGACAGCTGCTTTGTCCCAGAGTGTCTCCGTACTGCCATGCTCCAAACTTACCATTCTCCTAAGGCAGCTGGCCACCCTGGTAAGAATCAACTTGTTTGGGCCATTTCCCAACAATTCTGGTGGCTTAGTCTATGACTCGGTTAAATTGATGATAGGCAACTCCTATCCTCATATTGATTAGTGGTTCCAAATTAATAATAACTACTGCAGTAGGGAACAGACACAAAAGATACGCTCAGCATCTTTCCAAATTACTGTTCTGCTTTATTATGAAGGTTTTTATGCACATGATTACGTAGGTATCACATTAATATTACAATTGTAGGTTTATGGTAACAAGGGGCGTTACATAGGCAGGCTTATTCTAATCAGGACTCGAAAGAATGTAAACATTTACTGAAAACATTATTAGTGCTGTTGCACAGTGAGGGCAGTGTGCAATACATACAAAATACAATACAATTATATACAGAACTTACAAATTTCCATTACAGTCTCCCCTCTTTTGATCAATATTTTGATCACTAACCATACCTGCTATCACCTTTAACCTGGAACCTCCACACGCTTAGGTGAAGGTAGTCCTGGCCAAAGAGGCAAAAAAACTCCATTGTGGAGAAAATAATAGCTGAGCAACTTTTTCATTACCAAATGACTTTTCATTGTGAAAAACAAATGATTGATAAGACATATTTACAGAGTACTGGCTGTACACTCCTGTGGCCAGAATGGCCTTCTAGCTTAATTGTTGGCATGCTGACTTATCAGCATATGTAAACACAGACAATTCTACATAAAATAGAAGACGTACAAAAGACAAATATGACTTCAACATGGCTAAACTATTTTTCAAATATATATATCCCTTACAATTAAAGTAACTGAATCAAAAAGTACCCTAGACTGTGATCACAAGAGGGAAACAAATCAAACAGAGATTTCTTTAATTTAGTCATTTTTGCAGTGTCTGGTGTGGATCCAGGTGACTTTTTCTTCACGTTTTGCAAAAACTGTACATGAAATAGATGCTGTATTGAGTCTCCAAACTTTTCCTTATATATAAATGTCTCTTAACAATCCACAAGTCACCTGTCTTTAGTTTTAGATCCTTCCAAACTTTTAGGATCTGGAATTGAGGAAAAAACACATAAATGAGTTTGTCAAAAAACCTTAAAAGATCAGCAACATTCTCTGTGAGATCCGAATGAAGGACTTCAGCTGCTGAGACAAAATATAAGCAAGTGAGTAACACACTCCCAAACCAAATCCCATAGGGAGAGAGTCCAACATCCCCCTTAGGGGCTTGATAAAATATAAGAAAACTTTCAGGCAAAAGTTTTCTAGTTTCTTACTCTACTTTGTCCGCTACATTGTAGACAGTAAGGGGTGTAAAAATAAAACCTCAAAACTTCTAGTAAGGACTCTCCTATAAAAAATGATTTCCTCTGTTACTCTCTGTACTTTCTGGCACTCTGTACTTACAAACTACTTCTGATAACACTTTTTACTGTGGCCTTTGCAGTAGCATTTGGCACTGGACATCCAAAAAACATGTCCATACAGACAAAATGCATACTCGTAAGATCCTAACTTGGGCATCTGGATATATCTTTTTGTAATCTCTGGGAGGGATGTTCAGCTTTTGGTAACACCTTTGGTAACAGGTAAAACAAGAAGTGGTGTGTTATAAAAACAACTGTGGTGAACCCTGGCTCTATCCCATGCTCATTTACTAAGGCAGCCATAACTGCTTGTGACTCATGACACGGTCCATGTGTCAAGCTGAAGGGAAAAGAGTGGCTGGCAGACATAAATGATCACCTTTTCCAAAGTCCTGTTTCATAAGAAGTTGCCCCCTGTGGACCACTTGTTCTTCTCGTTCTGGGGTCCTTAAAGTTGAATTATTAATCCCAGCTATACTGGGCCAGAACTAGGGTGGAATCTGTGAGTTGCACAGACCCATCAAGTGTCCGGGGCTGTAAATGCAGCATCCTTAGTCACCTGGTCTGCTTCCATGTGTGAAAGTTAATATGGCTACCTCAGCAAGAACCTGGAAGGCTGAAAACAGCCGATCAAATTAACTTGGCATGCTTTATTGGTTTACCTGCCGAAGTAAAAACAAACTTCTGGCCCTTTAAATGGAACCAAAAGCTCTCTATATCTCGACTATCTATATAAATATACACTCTTTTTACAGCTCACAGGCTTTGCTAAAACATGGAGCTCTGCTTCTTGAGCTGGGGAAAAAGGATCCAATGACTTTGAATACAGAGTATCCTGGGTGATAAACTGCATACTCAAATCTACAAAAAATGTAATATCTGGGTCTTCAGGGAGTGTGTCCTGCACTGGGCTCACAGCAGCTGATTCCCACATCAATTTAACACACGTGTCTTCCTTTGTCTCCGGCCTCCAATAGAGGCAATAAGGAGGCTGGATTCAAATGTACGCATTTTTCATTGTTAGATTTGTACATAAACAAACTCATATTTTAAACCTTTCATTAAACAAACATTTAGTTAGCTGTATATTTGCTGCACAGAATGTCGGACCATTAAAAATTAATATCTAACTTTGTCTAATAGCACCTTTGCATAAAAGCTGCAGCTCTGATATATCGGGATGAACCCTTCATTACTGGGTCCAGCTTGCATAAATATATTACAATGGTTTGTTTTCTATCACGCTATTTGTGTAAGAACTCCAGTCTCATGTTTCAAAAGACAACTTTTTCCTGGCAATATTATAATAAATGATAACAATACCCTGCGGTCATGGAGAGATGCCCATAAATCCAAAATATTCTTCTGCTTATACCACAGTACTTACAAGGAAAAGGGGCACATCATTTCACAATCCACACATTCTGCTTTGGATTTCAAAAATAAAAATAAATAAAAACAAAAGGACCAACAATCTGTATGATGGACCAGAAAGCATCAAAAACTATAAAACAACTGGCTGCAGGAGGCATCTATCCTAACAGGGTGTGTGGACTTGATGTGATGGGTCTGTTATATTTAAATTTTATTTATAACAACTCTCACATCATGGACTGACATCAAGTTATTATCAAGAACCTTGAAATTTCATTTTTGTAGAAAAACTTCTTATGTATTCCATCCATCTTGGCTTTGTTAAATATTATGGCAGCTGTATTCCAAATAACAACCTCATCTTAATCTTTTTTTCTCTCAATAAGGGCTTATTGAATAAATGTAAAATTACAAAATTGTTATCTTAATCTAAACTAATCTCATTCATTACAAATTTCCCCATTAACCTGGACTTCATTTCCAACCAAAGGTTGTCTAAACCAGTTTCAATATATCTATATTATTAATAAAATTGTTAAACTCATATTAGAAATTAATACTCATTACTACTTAATTTTACTTAATTTCCCTTTTTTAAATGCACTGTTTCCACTATCAAAGGATATTCAATTTGTGTAATACACGGTTAAATGTACCCTTCATTTTACCATGTTTGGAAAACAGATTCAAAATAATTGTGATCACATTGTTTACCATTAGATTCGTTAACCCGGCACATTTTGTTATAAATGTTTTGTCTAAAAAACAGAAATTGGCATGGTGTCCTTCCAGCTTATCACTGACCACATTCTTTCAGGAGAGCACAAAGGAGGGGGTCACATCTGCGTACATGACACACACAAGCAATAGAACTAAAGGTCCCAGCATTCGCACACACATACACCAATATCTCTCTCAATTTCTTTTAACTCTCATTAATATTTTCCTGTCTAAATTCTACTTTCTTTATTTTGTTCAGATATCTTTTATATCTAGCTTCTATGATCAGACGGTCAGCCAGAGTACTCATCCCATCTTCTCTCTCTGACAACATATAAAGTATTCTGTTTTACCTCTCATTTCTCTGTTTCTGACTCTAATAGTTGTAGTGCCTGACCCCAAATTCATCCCACAACTTAACATGAAAATGTCCCTTTCTGTTTAGTGTTAATGTCACCCTTGATCCATCCTGCTCACATAGATAGCTGTTTCTCTAGCTGTTTACTCTGCATGATTCTTAGTCCCTGTGGACCTTGGTAACCCAGTTACCCATTGTGGATCCCTGTCCACTCTAACCATTAATCTAGGGGCTCAGTATAGGCGGAACCGCACCTTTGGTTCATATGTAGCGCTCCTCTTGCGCTGGGCATTTTTGAGGGTCTCTTACCCTTCATTCCCTACTTAATTCAATGCCCATAATGACTGGCCAGTCTTCTCTCTTCTCTACTTGTGCCTATACCCTCTTGCCTCTAAACTACTTTATCTAGCAGATGTACTACATATACCTGTGAACAGCACTATTCTTCCATTTCTTATCTATAACACTCCGATGGACAATAGACAGGGACAACATAACATATAACCACCAATCAATACAGTTCGATTAAGGGGAGTAAAATAGGTACCCTTTGTCCCGAAAATGCCTTACCGATCAAGGAAGTCTGATAACTCAAATGTAAGCAAAAGGCTTACCTCAGCCGGCTGATTATCAGAAATTCCTGGATCGTCTCAAGCTCCTCATTTCGGATACTCAGGGTCACCTGGAATCCCCTCCTGGCTGGCTCGCCATGCTGACTCGGTTAAATTGATGATAGGCAACTCCTATCCTCATATTGATTAGTGGTTCCAAATTAATAATAACTACTGTAGTAGGGAACAGACACAAAAGATACGCTCAGCATCTTTCCAAATTACTGTTCTGCTTTATTATGACGCAATTGAAGGTTTTTATGCACATGATTACGTAGGTATCACATTAATATTACAATTGTAGGTTTATGGTAACAAGGGGCGTTACATAGGCAGGCTTATTCTAATCAGGACTCGAAAGAATGTAAACATTTACTGAAAACATTATTAGTGCTGTTGCACAGTGAGGGCAGTGTGCAATACATACAAAATACAATTATATACAGAACTTACAAATTTCCATTACAGTCTACGTGCTGATGTAACTGCCTTCGTAGCTGCCTGTTCCGTGTGTGCTCAGAGTAATACTCCACAACACCTTCCAGTGGGCCTCCTACAACCCATACCCAATGGAGAGAGGCCTTGGACCCACCTGTCTATGGATTTCATTGTGGAGTTACCCAACTCTCAGGGCAACACAGTTATCTTTATGGTGGCTGACCTGTTCTCGAAAATGTCTCATTGTATTCCACTGAAGTCGCCCACATCTAAGGAACTAGCTTCCATTTTTGCTCAGGAGATCTTTCGCTTACATGGGCTACCCAAAGTGATCGCCTCGGACAGGGGTAGCCAGTTTGTGTCTTGGTTCTGGTGAGCCTTTTGTGCACAGTTGGGATTTCAGATTTCTTTCTCCTCTGCATATCACCCGCAGTCTTATGGGGCCATAGAATGAGCCAACCAGTCCTTGGAGCAGTTTCTACATTGCTATATTTCTGACCATCATAACAACTGGTCAGACCTCTTACCTGTGGCGGAGCTTGCCCACAATAGTGCCATGAATTGTGCTTCCCAATTGTCCCTGTTTATGGCGAACTATGGTATTCCAACCATCCATGTTGCCTGATTCATTTGTTCCTCAGAGCATTCCTGCGTTAGAAGAGCATCTCCGTGGTCCTCGTTCCACTTGGGTACAAGTCCAGGAGTCCTTGTGACATGCCATTGATAGGTACAGACTCCATGCTGACCCCAGACACCTGCCTGCACCGTCCTACCAGGTTGGGGACAGGGTCTGGCTGTTATCTCGCAACTTCTGACTCCGTGTTCCCTCACTGAAGTTGGCACCTCGGTTTATTGGGCCTTTCCGTATTCTCCACAGGATTAACCCAGTGGCTTACGCTTTAGACCTTCCTTCTAATATGTGTATCTCAAATGTATTTCATACCTCCTTATTAGGGATTAGCTTTATGTTCGGGTCGAACATGAGTTCGACTCGAACATTGGCTGTTGAAGCGTTCATCGAAAAACGAACATTATGGGGCGTTTGTGCCAAATTCGAGTGACTCGTCACGCCCCATAATGCACTGCGACATCGCAGTGCATTGCTGTCTGATGATTGGCCAAGCATGCACTATGACCCGCATGCTTTGGCCAATCACAGCACCGTCAGCAAAGAGAGCCATAATTGGCCAAAGGTAGGCTGCCTTTGGCCAATTATGGCTCAGGGGATTAAGTCCACGCCCCACACTATATAAGGCCTTCTGCACTTCGGCCCTGTGTAGTGTGTTTCTGGCGTTGACCACTGCAGTGTATTTAATATATATATATATATATATATATATATATATATATATATATACAGTTAGTCTTGTATATGTATATATCCACTGTATCCAGTTTAGCCAGATCTGACTGCAGTCCATTCATGGTGTACTGTTTCTAATATACTTCAGGCAGGCAGATGATTCAGTTAGCTGTAGTATATTTAATATATATATATAAAGTTAGTCTTGTATATATATATATATATATATATATATATCCACTGTATCCAGTGTATAAATGACTGACTGCAGGCTGTTCCTGGTGTACTTTTTCTAATATACTGTAAGGCAGGCAGGTGATTCAGTGAGCTGCAGTGCATAAAATATATATACAGTCTCTAATATATATATATATATATCCACTGCATTCCAGTCTAGCCAAGCCTATATCTGACTGCAGGCCATTCCTGGTGTACATTTTCAAATACACTTTCAGGCAGGCAGGTTATTCAGTGATCTGCAGTGCAATAAATATATATACTGTCTTTTATATATATATATATCCACTGCATTCCAGTCTAGCCAAGCCTATATCTGACTGCAGGCCATTCCTGGTGTACGTTTTCAAATACACTTTCAGGCAGGCAGGCAGGCAGGTGATTCAGTGATCTGCAGTGCATTAAATATATATACAGTCTCCTACATATGTATATCCACTGCATTCTAGTCTAGCCAAGCCTATATCTGAATGCAGGCCATTCCTGGTGTACATTTTCAAATACACTTTCAGGCAGGCAGGTGATTCAGTGATCTGCAGTGCAATAAATATATATACTGTCTTTTACATATATATATATATATATATATATATATATATATATATATATCCACTGCATTCCAGTCTAGCCAAGCTTATATCTGACTGCAGGCCATTCCTGGTGTACGTTTTGAAATATACTTTCAGGAAGGCAGGCAGGTGATTCAGTGATCTGCAGTGCATTAAATATATATACAGTCTCCTACATATATATATCCACTGCATTCTAGTCTATCCAAGCCTATATCTGACTGCAGGCCATTCCTGGTGTACTTTTCCTAGTAAACTTCAGGCAGTGTTTTGCTAATAAAATTTTACAGCATGTCTGGAAGGCCACCAAAGAGAGGGCAAGCAGGCTCTGTGTCTACAGCCAACAGTGCTGGTCGTGGACACAGTGCATCCTCAGCACGTGGCCGTGGGGCACTTTTGACCTTTTTTTTGGCAGCTGTTGATCCACAACATGCAGAAGAGTTGGTAGAGTGGATAACTAAGCCGTCCTCATCCTCCTCATCCTCTGTCACCCAAGCTCAGAGTAGTTTGTCTGCCAATGCAGCTGCCAAAGTGGCCTATTCCATTGGCTCAATGTCATCAGTCACTCCTTCCCTAGCCCCACCATCATGCATGGAGGAGTCCCCCGAACTATTCGACCACAGTATTGGGTACATGCTGCAGGAGGATGCGCAGTGTTTTGAAGGCTCCGATGATGGTACCCGGGTTGAGGAAGGCAGTAACATGAGCCCAGAGAGAGGGGGTGCCCTCCAGGGGCCAGCTTAAGGGCAGCCACCCTACTGAATCACACCGCAGAGCTCTGCATGTGCAGGGCACCGCTGATTCCCCACATATTTTGAAAAGTTCTTTGGTGTGGGCCTTTTTTGATACGTGTGCAGCAGATTGCACCATTGCTGTTTGCAACATATGTCTGAAGCGTATCAAGCGTGGCCCAAACAGCAGCCGCTTGGGCACCACATGCTTGACCAGACATATGTTGACTTCCCATGCAGTCCGTTGGCAACAGTACTTAAAAGATCCACACCATAGAACAAGGCAGACCTCTCCTTGCTCCTCATCAGCTGGGATCTCCAACCCCACTATACCTTCAGTCCCCTCAGAAACTTGCACTGAGAGGAATGAAGGTGTAGAATTAGTTGTGCCAAGTACTTGTGGGTAATCTGCTATCGTTACACCAACATCCGATTGTAGCAGGCAAATTTCCCTACCCCAGTTGCTAAACCGTTGAAAGAAATTCAGTTCCAGCCATCCACATGCTCAGTGGCTGAATGCTAGTTTGGCTAAATTGCTAGCACTCCAACTGCTGCCTTTTCAGCTGGTAGACTCTGCCCCCTTTCGTGAATTTGTGGAATGTGTGGTACCTCAGTGGCAGGTTCCCAAATGCCATTTATTTTCATGGAATGCCATTACATCTCTCTACCGGCATGTGGAAAGCAATACCTTGGCCTTGTTGGACAGGGCGGTCAGTGGTAAGGTGCATATTACTGCTTACTCATGGTCCAGCAGGCATGGATAGGGACGTTACCTTTCTTTCACGATGCACTGGGTAACTCTGCTGGCAGCTGGGAAGGATGCAGGACAGGGTACAGTATTTTGGATCTTGTTCCACCACCACGCCTCCAAAATGTTAGTAGTGGTGATTCTGCCACACCTCTCTCCTCCACCCCCTCCTCTTCTTCTTCCTCTATGGCCTCTTCCTCTGCTGATTTCTCCTTGGAACCAGTGGTGCTCTGTAGGCATTCAAGGGGCTACGCAAGCACTCAGGCAAAAAGATGCCATGCGGTGCTTAAGTTGGTCTGCTTAGGGGACAGGAGCCACACTAGGGCAGAGAATCTGTCAGCTCTGCAGGGGCAGAATCAGAGGTGGTTGACGCCATGCCAGCTTCAGCCAGGAATGGTGGTTTGCGACAATGGCACCAACCTCCTCTCCACCCTCCGACAGGGACACTTGACCCATGTTCCCTGTTTGGCTCACGTCCTTAATTTGGTGGTGCAGCAGTTCTTGTGCAGGTATCCAGGCTTACAGGATCTCCTGAGGCAGGCCAGGAAAGTCTTTAAGCATTTCCGCCGGTCATATAATGTCAGTGCTCGGCTGGCTGACCTTCAAAAGGAATGCAACCTGCCCAAGAACCGCCTCATTTGTGACATGCCCACCAGGTGGAACTGAATGTTGGCAATGCTGCAGCAGCTACACATACAGCAGAGGGCCATCAATGAGTACCTGTGTGAGTATGGCACCAGGACAGGGTCAGGGGAACGTGGCTTTTTTTGCCACACCAGTGGCTACTGATCAAGGATGCATGCACTGTCCTGTCACCATTTCAGGAGGCCACGAGGATGGTGAGCAGTGACAGTGCATGCATCAGTGATACTGTCCCTCTTGTCTTCCTGTTGCAGCCTTCGTGGAATCATGGACAGGGCACTTGAGGCAGAACAGAGGGAGGAAGAGGAGGACTTCCTTACCTCTCAAGGCCCCCTTTATCTAGACAGTATTCCTGCGGGCCCACTGATCACACAGGAAGAGGAGGAGGAGGATGAGGATTGTGTCAGCATGGAGGTGGAGCCTGGCACTCAGCATCAGCAGCAGTCTTCAAGGAATCGTTTTCAGTCCCCAGAAACCCATGGACTTGTACGTGGCTGGGAGGAGGGGGCTGTGGATCATGTCATCCTTAGTGATCCAGACGACTCGAATGCCTCTAGCAAACCTTTGCTGCATGGCCTCCTTGATCCTGCAAAGCCTGCGAAAGGACCCTTGGATTTGTGGTATCAAAGAGAGGGATCATTACTGGCTGGGAACCCTTCTTGATCCACGTTACAAGGGTAAGGTTGCGGAATTTATCCAGCCTTCGCAGAGGGAGCAGAGGATTAAACGTCTTTGAGAGGCCTTGCAGAAAGGTTTGTGCAATGTGTTTCCAGAGCCTGGGAGGTTACAATTTCCTGGTCCTCCTGGACAACGTGTTGCTGAGGCTTCGGTCAGTCACAGAAGGAGCAGTGGAGAAGGTGGCCATCTGACCAATGCGTTCAGACAATTCTTTAGTCCGCAGCCCCAAGGTCTGATCGGTTCCAGCAACCATCGCCAGCGTCTGATTTACATGGTGCAGGAATACCTAGGGGCAAGATCAGACTTGGAGACCTTTCCAACCGAAAATCCACTGGGTTACTGGGTCTTGAGGATGGATCACTGGCCAGAGCTTGCACAATATGCATTTGAGCTACTAGCCTGTCCTGCATCCAGCGTTCTTTCTGAACGCACATTCAGTGCTGCTGG
Organism: Aquarana catesbeiana; assembly: GCF_042186555.1. Lineage (NCBI taxonomy): Eukaryota > Metazoa > Chordata > Amphibia > Anura > Ranidae > Aquarana > Aquarana catesbeiana. The sequence continues at coordinate 223,674,605 of NC_133330.1, read as the reverse complement.
AGGCTTTGTAACCAATCACAGAGTGCGCCTGTCCACAGACTCAGTTGATCAGCTCACCTTCATAAAAATGAATCAGTCTTGGATCACCAGCTACCAAGCACCTGATGCTGATGTAACCGATTGATTTTTCTATGAATATGAGATCCCTTAAAGACTGCCTATGCTGAGTGACTATCCTATTCCTCCTCAATGTTCATGTTGATAGCTTATAGGAACATTTTTGTTTCAGGGCACCACCACCAGTGCCTAAGGCCCAATTTTTCTGCCCCTGTTTAATGGGGGCGTGTAATTACAATTTTTGCTGTAATATTTTGCAGCAGGGCTCATTCCTGCACTCAGCTAGAGTATCCGTGAGGGGTTGCAGTGTTGTGGCACCACCAACACCTAAGGCCCAATTTTCTGCAGAGTATATAGGGCAGGCCATATAGTATATACAGGCGGTCCTCTACTTTCAAACATCCGACTTACAAACGACTCCTACTTACAAACGGAGGGAGACAACAGGAAGTGAGAGGAAATCTACCCCTAGGAAGGGAAATTCTCTCCTATAAGAGTTAATATGGGAAAAAGGTGTCTCCACTGATGCTTTATCACCAATCCTTGTTTCCCTAATAACCCCAAATTTTCAAAATCCAATTGTCATTGGGACAGAAAGTGAGGTGAAATCTTCTGAACAGGGGAACAGACAGCAAAATAAATGTTACATGGGTTATAACCCTTCCCTATGTTATCCAAAAAGCTTAAAAATTGATTTTTTGGCTGGAGCTATAATTACAAAAGGTACCTGTTCCAGATTACAAAAAGTTTCAACTTAAAAACAAACCTGCAGTCCCGGTCTTGTTTGGACTGCCTGTATACTGCTGTTCAGAGTATATAGGGCCTGGGGGCCCCATGCCTTTTCTTTTTTTTAATTTGGGTGCAAGGTTCCCCTTAATATTCATACAAGGCCCTAAGGGCCTGGTGGTAATGGGCTGGGGGGGTACCCATGCCGTTTTTCTCAATAATTTTCATCCATATTGCCAGGACCCGAGATTACATTACAGCCGCAAGCAGTTTTAAATGACTTTTATTCCTTTAGAAATGTAATTTTGTGCAGGGACTGTTCTAAACACGGGAAACACACGCTACTTTACAGGCATACTATATCACCCCCAGGTACGATATTTAAAGGAATATTTCACTTTTATTTTTTCACTTTCAGCATTATTAAAATCACTGCTCCCGAAAAAAAAGGACATTTTTGAAACTTTTTTTGCACTGATACATGTCCCCTGGGGCAGGACCCGGGTCCCCAAACACTTTATAGGACAATAACTTTAAAGCTGCACTTTTGATTTTTCACACTCGGGTCCCATAGACTTTAATGGTGTTCGAATGTTCGCGCAAACTTTCGGTCCATTCGCATGTTCTGCCGCAAACCAAACCAGGGGGATGTTCAGCACATCCCTACTCCTTATTAAAACCTTTGGTCTGATACCGCTTCACCACCTCTGTGCCCCATCCTCACCCAGTACAGGTTGAGAACCATGAGGACTGTGAAGTACAGTCCATTGTTGACTCCCGTAGGTTTTGTTGGCCACGTTTGCTCTGTTTACCTTTTACCATTATTGTTATTAAACAGTATGAATTTTACTGCACTTCTGTCTCAGTCTGATTCATAGTTCCTGACAGAAATATATCAAATGTAGCAGGATATATGATTCCAGAGATCCCCCAGGACTGAATGGGGGAAAGGGACAGCAGAAGGAAGAAAGGAGTTTTCAGCCCGTGTGTTCCAGGGATACTAGCCAAAATGTATAAATGGTTTACCTGACAAAAATAACAAACATACAATGTGTATAGATGTATTACTTATTATACAGAGATATGACTCTATAGTGACCGTACCTTGCTAGGCAGATGTCTCAACCATGTATGTCACCAGAAAGCTAGTAACTGTAAACAGCATGTGGGATAGTTATAGAAATATAAAGTGGACCTGTGGGTTAAAAAACATTGTCAAAAAGGTCCAGAACGGGGTAGGCAACCTTTTGAGCACAGTGTGCCGAAAAATGGTTTTCAAATAAATTGAGCGTGCCGATTTTATAACAAAAAAAATCAACTTAACACTCTCAATCACGAAAAGGATTTTTTATAAAGTAAATGCTGTAAACTACTTGACTAGTAGTGAGAAATTAACACCCTGTACTCTCACGCCTCAGATTAGCCCCAATTCCTGCAACTCCACACTTCATATCAGCCACAATTCATACACCTTCACACCTCAGATCAGCCCCAGTTCATGCACCTTCACACCTCAGATCACTGTCCCCCCTGCAAATCTGTTTCACCACTATACCCCCTTGCACATCTGCTCCACCACTGTAACCCCCTGCACATCTGTCTCACCTCCGTACCCCCCTGCTTTTCTGTCCCACCTCTGTACCCCCCTGCTCATCTGTCCCACCATCTCTCCCACCACTGTAACCCCCTGTACATCTACCCCACCACTGTAACACCCTGCTTTTCTGTCCCACCACTGTAACTCCCTGCACATCTGCTCCACTGCCATACCCCCATGCTCTTTTGTCTCACCGCTGAACCATCCTCTCATCTGTCCTAACACTGAGCTTTCTGCTCATCTGTCTCACCACTGTAACCTCCTTTCTCATCTTCCCTATCACTGTATCTCCTGCACAACTGTCCCACCTCTGTCCCCCCTGCTCTTCTGCCCCACCACTGTAACTCCCTGCTCATATGTTCCACCGATGTACCTTCTTTCTCCTCTGCACATCTGCCCCACCTCTGCACCCCCCATGCTCTTCTGCCTCACTGCTGAACCATCCTCTCATCTGTCCTAACACTGAACTTTCTGCTCATCTGCCCCACCTATGTACCTCCTTTCTCCTCTGCCCCACCACTGTAGCCCCTGTACATCTGCCCCACCTCTGTGCCCCCTGCTCTTCTGCCCAACCACTGTAAGCCCCTGCTCATCTGTTCCACCAATGCACCTCTTTTTCCATCTTCCCCACCGCTGAACCCCCTTCTCATCTGCCCCAACACTGAACCCCCTGCTAATTTTTCCCACCACTGAAACCCTCTTCTCATCTGGCCCAACACTAAACACCCCCCTGCTCACCTGTCCCATCACATTAACCACCTGCTCATCTGGTCCACTGCCGTATCCCCATGCTCTTCTGTCTCACTACTGAATCACCTTCTCATCTGCCCCACCACTGTAACCCACTTTCTTATCTGCCCCACCAATGTACCTCCTGCACATCTGTCTCACCTCCGTACCCCCTGCTTTTCTGTCCCACCTCTGTTCCCCCCGCTCTTCCGCCCCACCACTCTAACCCCCTGCTCATCTGTGCCACCAATACACCTCCTTTCACATCTGCCCCACTGCTGTACCCCCCTGCTTTTCTGTCCCACAGCTAAACGCCCTTCTCATCTTCCCCAACACTGAACCTCCCTGCTCATCTGTCCCGCCATTGTAACTCCCTTCTCATCTGTCCCAACACTGAAACCCCTGCTCATCTGCCCCATAACTGTACCCCCCTGCTCTTCTGTCCCACTGCTGGACCCCCTTCTCATCTCTTCCACCACTGTACCTCCCTGCACATCTGCCCCACTACTGCACCATCCTGCCTTTTTTGTCCCACCTCTGAACCCCTCCTGCTCATTTTCCCCATGGCTGTACCCTCTTCTCATCTATGATATGCATGATATTCAGATTGGTGAAAGGAAGCAGAGATGAGACAGATCTACCTGTCCTGGCATCCTGATGATCCACCTTTGCATCCAGCTCATGTGCTTGTATGTGATGTCACATACAAGCATCTGGAATGGATGCGCAATGATGAGCTCAGGTCAGGGGTATTTTCTGAAAGCAGTGGGCCTGTGTGCAGGATCATAAGTTGGGCCCCTGCAGCTGAGAAAAAGTGCGTCGCTCTGCGCCGCAGCAAAAGTTGGGTGTGATTTTCTTTGCGCTGAATACTGGCTGTGGATTAAAGAGACACAGAGTGCAGGGGTTCAGTAGTAAGTGATGCAAAGGTTCAGGAATAATTTCAACAAAGTCCCCAGAAGGTCAACAGTAATTCCACAAACTGTCACCTGATTGTGGTTTTCTCAATCACAGTGAAATCTCTTCTTTCTGAGATTGGTAGTGGAAAACAAGCAAGTCATCTTCCTCCAGATGGTGGACGGGGCTAGCAGGATTGTGATTGGCTTTAGCAGTGGTTAATGACAGTCCTTCTCCTCCTGCAAACAGGGACCACCCCCCCAGCAGAACTGCACCCATCACAAAAGTTGACGATCACAGCTACAGCAAAGTTAGAGAACCAAACAATGTTTCCCATATTTTACAATGTGTGGGGGCACAGTGCCTCCCCCTCAGTGCAGGTGCGGCGTGGGGAATTCTGAAATTGGAATGCATTAGTGTCTCACTGACACTTCCCTGCACTGCTCTGCTGATAGGGAGGGAGTCGCTTGTAGCACCTGTGCTGGAGGTTGCCTACCCCTGATCTAGAACCACAAAAGGCAACATAGAGAAGCCCTTGATGTCAAATAATGAAAGGTGAATGATTGCCAAGGTTTGACCTGGCAGTTCAAAAGGGGGTCAACTTACCAACACAAAGCATGATAACAGAGCCCAAAAATCTGCAGTCTCAACAAAGAGACAGGTGATGGTGGGCGGTATAAAAATAAAATGTAACAGATCATGTGTGCAGAATGGACCAATCTCTGTAGCACAATAGGCGCCAAAAAGCACCTTGCCACAGCTGTGATAGTTACTGGCTAATAATGTCTCTCCATGATCCCCCACCATCTAAGCCATGGAGAGACATCTCTGCTATTTTTTGGGGTATCAAAAAACCCCAGTGCTCCTCACCATTCCCCTTTTCCCTAGTGGATTGTGTTTTTTGGATTAAAGCTTTCTATGATCTGCAAGATGTTATTTGGATCGAGTCACTGTCTGATAATGCGACTGATACTGTAAGTTAAAGCTATCTTGCCCCAACTGGCTTAGTTATAGAGAGCACACTTCAGTGCTTAGATTGGAGAGACAGAACAGTAGCTGTTACTGAGGGTAGCTCACACTCCGATTATGCTCTGAATAGGGCAGTATCTTCACTAAAGGCCACCAACCTAACATATACTATTTGTACTAAACTTGGGGAAAATGGTGAGCCAATCACCAGCCTATATGTTTAGCATGGATGATGAAAAACCAAATGATGGTCATATATAGTTCATGGACTCTTGGTTTCTCTACAAGTACACATGAAATTCTTGTTAGAGAATTACAATTTCAGAACTTACAATATTCTTTCAAAAAACTTGTATATCCATAATGTAGAGCTTTCTCAATGTCATCTAGATCAAGGTTCATAAAACACCAAGATATATCTAATAATTTTAATGAATCAAAAAGAAAGCATTAAGTGTTACTAAGCATACATATTAAGTGCTGCTTTCATAGTTGATTGGGAAATATATCCCGGAGTTAAAAACACTCATGCACTCCAAGTGTTGCAGCTTGCAAGTATTAAGCTCTGGGGAGGCTTCAGTGTTACATGTTGAATAGAGTGGAACTGATCTTGGGGTCTGCTAATTGAGCAGAACGCTGAAATTGGGCCAGCCTCTTAAACACCAACATATAAAGGAATCTCTTGAGTCTCATCAGTAAACTGAGACACTAATCTAATGCAGTTTTAAATACAAAGCAGGTCAAAGGAAAAAATCATGTATATAGAGTATGTTATCAGAGGTTGATAGAAGTGTCTTCAGCAAATACAAAAATATTACTAACTCATAAACTGACTAACTACCTCATTTGCAATATCAATGATAACAGAAACATATATAAGGGGGACAGGCTCAACTGCTTCCCTTTTAATTAATTAAAGTTATTAGACATACAGTAGGTGTTTCATGATCTACATGACATTGAGACAGCTCTAGATCAGTGTTTCTCAACTTCAGTCCTCAGGGCGCCCCAACAGGTCATGTTTTCAGGATTTCCCTCAGATGAAATCGCTGTGGTAATTATTAAGACAGTGAAACTGATCAAATCACCTGTGCAAAATAATGGGAAGCCTGAAAACATGACCTATAGGGGAACTTGAGGACTGGAGTTTAGAAACACTGTTCTAGATTATTGAAAAAACACTGACCAGCTGACATATTTAATCTCGTTGCTCACTTGCCACGTATGATAGCTCTGCAATCTATAACAGTTGAATGGGCTTTTTTAAAACTGGAAAAATCTTGATAGAAAGTATGGGTTAGACAATGCAATAAAGACAGCAATGACAACATATCAAATGCTGGCACAGTGAACATCTGATAATAGCACAATAGAGAAAAGGTATAATGGAAAATGGCCTATCTATGAGTCTTATGCAGTGTACACACGAGGGGACTTTTCGACAGCAAAGGTCAGACGGAACAAATCCACTGGACAATTCGATCGTGTGTGGGATTCATTGGACCTTTGCTGTCGAAAAATCAGACGGACTTTAGATTTAGAACATGTTTCAAATCTTTCCGACAGACTCGAGTCCGGTCGAAAAATCAGATTGTCTGTATGCTAGTCCAACGGACAAAAACAACGCAAGGGCAGCTATTGGCTACTGGCTATGAACTTCCTTATTCTAGTCCCTTTGTACATCATCACGTTCAAACCAACTGACTTTCGAACAGACTTTTGTCTGTTTGTGTGTGGGCAAGTCCGGTCGTTCGAAAGCCTCAGTAACTCAGTCGAAAGTCCGTTGGAAAGACCGTTGGACCTTTGATGCTGAAAAGTCCGCTCGTGTGTATGAGTCCCTGACTTAAGCCCTATGCACACAGGCCGAATGTGACAATGGGCGGTTAAAAAGAAAAATGGTCGACATTCTGTCCGTGTGTATGTTGGTCTGTCGGTTTGGCCGGCTTCTGTCAGACGTCGACTAACGACTAACCTCGCATGGTTAGCACAGTATACCCGGCTTGAGCAACTGGCCAGTGGAGGATTAGTTACAGTTTGCTGGTGTCGGTGCTCTTTAATTAGTAGTGGAGAATCTGTGGATTACAAAACAGCACTTGTATTACAAAACAGATATTTTTAATATATGGTTTACAAACAGCAACCAACACACACTAAGGCCCATAGGCCTCTCACCACCCAGATGCTTCATTGATGTCCTACTGGGCACAGTCTGTTTCCTGATAGCTGCTTCTACAGAAGGATAGATCTGGATTTAGGATAGGCCACAGTGCCTCTGGAAGGATGGAAGGCCTTTGCTATCTGGGCAAACATCTAGGTAAGGTCAGGCAAAGGGAATAAAACATAACCTAAAGCCAATATACCATCCACAGGTCAACAGAAGTGTAAAACGTTTTAACCAGACATTTAAAAATGGCCTAAAGACACATCTACAATAGGGACGCCTCTTTGGCAAAGCTGTAATTACTATTCGTCAACACTTCAGGTAAGCTCTTCTTAGCTACATGGGGGAAATCACCTGCAAAACTGATGATAGGTTGTGATTTACGAACCCCGCTCAGAAGTTTGAAGCCACCAAATAAAGTAGCAGAACCCCAAAACCTTTGAGATTGAGTGGAAGGTCAAAGCAAAAACAGTGATGCAAAAAGAACCGACAAGAAATCTACCCTCATGTCTGGCCAGTGGGTGAGGAAAGAAAGCTACCAACCAAGGCAAAGTTTAATGCCAGTCTATCTCATCCTGCACAAATCCACAGCCAATTGGGACTAGTAATCTAAGTAACCTATAGGCTGGAGAATGGATCAACCTGGCATGTAAACATGTTAGCTCCCGTTCAAGACCCTTTGGTCAGGCACTGTACTACTGCTAATTGGCTTAAAGGGACGGCAAACGATTTGGCCCGAGCATGAGTTTGCCTGAATTTGCATGGTGTTTGCCAGGGGTGTTTGCGGGTGTTCACCCCGACGAACACCCTGAAATGCACTGAGCGCTGCACAGTGCATTCTGTGCCCTGATTGGGCAAAGCTTTGTCCAATCAGGGTACAGTGTAAGCTGGTTGTTAAGGAGCGGGGCCGGAAAGCTGGCCGTGGCATTCTTAACAACTGATGAGTCATCAGCTGTCAATGGGTCTCCCCGCTGACAGCTGAACTATAAAATAAAAAGTGCTGGTTAAAAAATAAAGTCCATACCAGGCCCATTGGATCTGGTATGGATTTGGAGGGGAACCCCATACAAAAAAAAAAAAAATGACATGGGTTCCCCCTAAAATGCAGGCTGGCAGGTCAGGAAAGGGAGGGGATGAGCGAGCGCCCTCCCTCTTGAACCATACCAGGCCACATGCCCTCAACATGGGGGGTGGGTGCTTTGGGGCACCCTCTTGCCCCGCAACATGGTTGTGGGGGTCTGTGGACGGGGGATTTATTGGAATCTAGAAGCTCCCTTTAACAAGGGGGCCCCCAGATCCCAGCCCCCCCCCATGTGAATAAGTATCGGGTACATAGTACTCCTACCCATTCACCAAAAAAGTGTCAAAAAGTAATAAACAATGACAATTCCTAATAAAATAAATAAATAAAAAATAGTGTCCCCTGATGTAAATCCATCGTCAATCACGCCGCCTGCCGACCCCAAAAATAACAAAACTGCTCCCCCCTTCTGGGAGGCCTCCTGCCGAATGCCTGCTCTGTGCTTTGACATTTTATATATAGGTAAGGGGCAGGGCCAACTGGCCACATCACCCATTGGCATTGCCCCCCTTCTGACATCACATGCCCATCATGCACCAGTCTGTGATGTGGGGGGTGTTTGACCCATGTCTTTTGGCTTACTTAGGATGAAGAATCTAGCCCTACCACACAGCCACAGACAACTAGAAGTCTAGACAACAACTCTCACGAACTAGAAAGTTTAATGCATTCAGAATGCACCAAAACATTAGGCACCTGGCTGACTATGTACTTTATAATGTCATCAAGTTTTGAAGTGTAATGGGGTTTGGGGGTGATGTTGTGAAATTGTTAAGATTTGTGTGATTAATTTTAAGAAAATGTTATGGCATTTCTGCTTTAAGAGCTTTAAGAAATAATAGGATGTGTTGGAGCAGGAAGTTTGTGTGGTTAATAAAGACAGTGACTGGTTAACAGTCTGTCAGGACTCTCAGACACAACAGTTACCATCCAACCGCAGCAGTGACCAATCAGAATCCTCCTTCCTTGACTAGGGGTGGGCTTTTTTTCAGGTTGTGGCTGGAGCTAATTTCCATTCTCTATGGCTTCCTGTACTGCAAATCTACAAGAAGTGTGGAGCATCAAGTTGCAGCAGGGTGGAAATTTTCTGATGTCCAGTATATGTACTATATATTTGCAAGAAGCACAATGCAAGTTGGCTTATTTTTTACCAGTGTTACAGTGGGTCACAGTTCAGTGTGGTTGTGTGTGTGTGCGTGTATTTAGGGGGGGGGGCAGGCAATAGATTTGGCATGTTCAGTGAAGTCCACCACCCGACCAATGCCAGTAATGTCATCAACCAAGAATGAACACAGTGATTTTACTTAATGAACAAAATCATTGACAACGGAAGGAGGATATCCAGCAACTGGAAAATGGAGAACAATGTATGCGGAACAATGAGCTTTACATAGGGGGACATAACTGTCAGTGTATATAAGCACAGTAACAATTTTATCATCTTTAAACTGATTTGAATACACCTGTTTTTCATGTTTTTTCTTCATATTGTTTTATTCCATTACCTAGTCATTATTTTCTACTTAATTTTTATTCATACATACAGTATTTTTTCTGTTCTTATTGCAGCATCCTTTATTTATTATGCATTTGAACTGGATGAAGTTCTAACTCTTCTCTGATGTGTCTGAAGCAAACAAAACAGATCTGACTTGAGTTGGGCTTCAAATACAAATTCTGGATATATTTATTTTTATACTTTTCACCCCCTGCATCATTTTTTACATCTTGCACCATCTAGTATTTTTCTGAACCGCAAAGCATAGGGAGGGGGTAGCAGCACGAAGCATGAACTGTTGTCTGTCATAGTTGCTGTTACAATGTGGCTGGGAGCAGGAAGGGTAGTGTATTTTTTTTCCTAAAGCAGCTGAAGAAGGCTTACAGCAACTATACAACAATATACAAATTCAGAAAAAAATGTTCAAAAGCCTTTAAAATTTCATCCAAACTGGCTATTTGAATGGAATCCCAGACATATTAAACCATCATTATAATATATAATATAAAGATTTTTACTGAATAAAAACCATATTCACAGCTTTATCTTTGCTCTTTTGAGAAAAAAAATGTATCCTGCTCTTTCGAATGTTCTCATGATTATGAAAGATCTGACCTCACTAACCATTAGGAAGTTGAACAACTGTTTTGGAAATTAATATTTTGTAACTAAATTCCACTGGTGTGTATGTCCCGCTTTAGATACACAGCAGCAGATGCAAAAATTATACAAACAGTGAAAGATGTAAAAAAAATGAAGGTCTCTGAAATTAAGCTTCAGGCCCGGTTCACACCTATACAAATTGGGTGCGGCTTACACCGTATCCAGTTTGCATGACATTTTAAAATACGTCATTTGAACGAGGCTGGTTCACATATATGCGTTGCATTTGCACTCCGCATTGCCCAAAAAACGTGTGCGTTTTCTGGGCATTGCGGTGTGAATTGCAAGCACATTATCTTCTATGGGAATGCATCTGATTCGCAGATGCGTTCCGCTGTGAACAGGCATTCTCTCCCCCTCATCACTACACCTCCCCCCTCTCCCTGCTTAGCTGATCCGCAGCTACAATGGAGAGGAACCGCTGAACAGCTGTTTTTTGTCTTAACAGAGAAAATGGAGCTCGAATTCTCACCGCACATGTGTGAACCCAGCCCTAAAGATGAACTCCAGGCAAAAAGCTAAATGCACAGTTGATATACACATATGGGTTTTACCTGCCAAAATATTTCTGCCCATCCAGTCCTGGAATGCACATATCCCTGTCAGACAGCAGAGCCTAGTTAGTGAGCCTGGTTGGTGACCGGACTTCTCTTTTGAAGTTAAGCAATACAAATTTCTCATCTTCCTGCAGCAAGGCTGGACTGGGAGAAAAATTTGGTCCTGGACATAGGTGTGTGCAGTCTATTGCATTAGGGTGTGCACCCCAAAGCTCATATGTATGCATATACTGTATTTATAGGGCAGTAGGGCAATGGACAGCGTCGAAAGAGATTGGTGTCAGTAGTTTATTTTTTATATATTTGTTTATTATTACTTTTTTACAAATTTATAATTTTTTACAAAAAAATTTTTACAATTTTTTATTACTTTTTTTACAATTTTTTTTAGGCGCTCCATTGGGGGGATTTGGTGAAATATCATGGGTCTAAACAGACCCCTGATGTCTCACTTTTGAGACAGAGAAAGGGACTAAGGACAGATATTCCCCAGTCCCTTTCTCTGCAGCCAAGCAGCAGGGGAAATGTGCCCAGCACAGTGTGATTGGGGTGTGCCCAGGCACACCTGGCACACCCTGTGCGCACGCCTATGGTCCTGGACTTCATCTAGACCGGCCCACTTTAATTTTGCAAACATGCACAAAAACATTAATTCATCAGTGATTATGACCAGCAGTGGCAGTACATTAATTCATCATTAAGGATGAGCCGAACACCCCCCAATTCGGTTTGCACCAGAACTTGTGAACAGGCAAAAAATTGGTGCGAACATCATTACAGCCTATGGGACACTGGCATGAAAAATCAAAAGTGCTCATTTTAAAGGCTTATTTGCAAGTTATTGTCATAAAACGTGTTTGGGGACCCGGGTCCTGCCCCAGGGGACATGTATCAATGCAAAAAAAAGTTTTAAAAACTGATGTTTTTTCAGGAGCAGTGATTTTAATAATGCTTAAAGTGAAACAATAAAAATTAAATATTCCTTTAAATATCGTGCCTGGGGGTGTCCTTAGTATGCTTGTAAAGTAGCACATCTTTCTGTTTAGAACAGTACCACAGCAAAATGACATTTCTAAAGGAACAAATGTCATTTAAAACTGCTTGCAGCTATAATGAATTGTCAGATCCTGGCAATATAGATAAAAATCATTGAAAAAAAAAACGGCATGAGTCCCCCCAAGTCCATTACCAGGCCCTTTGGGTCTGGTATGGATATTAAAGGGAATCCTGCACCAAAATTTAAAAAAAAAATGCGTGTGGGTCCCCCCAAAATCCATACCAGGCCCTTCAGGTTTAGTATGGATATTAGGGGAACCCTGCACCAAAATTTAAAAAAAAATGACGTGGGGTCCCCCCCAAAATCCATACCAACCCTTATCCGAGCACGCAACCTGGCAGGCCACAGGAAAATTGAGAGATGAGAAAGTGTCCCCCTCCTGAACCATATCAAGCCACATGCCCTCAACATGGGAAGGGTGCTTTGGGGTTCCCCCAAAGCACCTTGTCCCCAAGTTGATGGGGACAAGGTCCTCATCCCCACAACCCTTACCTGGTGGTTGTGAGGATCTGCGGACGGGGGCTTATTGGAATCTGGAAGTCCCCCTTTAACAAGGGGACCCCCAGATCCCGCCCCCCTATGTGAATGGGTATCGGGTACATTGTACCCCCTACACATTCACCAAAAAAAGTGTCAAAATGGTAATGACAGTAGACAATTTGGTACAAGTCCTTTATTTCAAATAAAAAAAGTGTCCTGCAATGTCCATTCATCTTCGATCCTGCCGTCCGATGACCCGAGAAAAGAAAAAAACAAAAACAACTCTGCCTCCATGGGAGGCTCCTGCTGACTGCAGGCTTTCTGCATTGACAGCTGTTATATAGCTGAGAGCGGGACCACATGGTGATGTAAACGGGTGATCCTCCCCTTCTGATATCATGTGACATCACGTAATGTCAGAGGGGGCGGGGTCACCCATTTACGTCACCGGGTAGCCCGCCCTCAGCTATACAACAGCTGTCATTGAAAAAAGTCTACAGTCAGCGAGAGCCTCCCATCGAGGCAGAGTTTTTTTCTTTTTTTTTCTCGGGTTGTCAGCTGTGATTGGAGATTGCTGGACACTTTTTTTTTTAATAAAGGACTTGTCCCAAACTGTCTCCTGTCATTTTTACCATTTTGACACATTTTTGGTGAATGTGTAGGGGTGCAATGTACCTGGTACCCATTCACATAGGGGGGGCAGGATCTGGGGATCCCCTTGTTAAAGGGGGCTTCCAGATTCCAATATGCCCCCACTCGTAGACCCCCACAACCACCGGGCAAGGGTTGTGGGGATGAGGCCATTGTCAGTACAGTTCAGGAGGGGGGGCAATCTCTCGTCCTCCCCTTTTCCTGCGGCCTGCCAGGTTGCGTGCTCAGATAAGGGTCTGGCATGGATTTTGGGGGGACCCCTTCGACATTTTTTAAATTTGGCTCGGGGTTCCCCTTAAAATTCATACCAGGTCTGAAGGGCCTGGTATGGATTTTGGGGGGGAGCCTACGCCATTTTTAAAAAAAATTTTGGCGCAGGGTTCTCCTTAATATCCATACCAGACCCCAAAGGGCCTGGTAATAGACTGGGGGGAAACCCATTCCGTTTTTTTCAATGATTTTTATCTATATTGCTGGGATCCGGCAATACATTACAGCCACGAGCAGTTTTAAATTACATTTTTCCTTTTACAAATATCATTTTGCTGCTCTTATTCATAAAACTGTGTACGGCTGCCGTGTAAGCAGCCTTACATAGTGTGGGGTGTGGTACCCTGCCTTTGGCCAATCATGTCAATCATAGCAGAGCGCGCTGTGATTGGCCAAAGCATACAGGTCAGGTGCATGCCTTGGCCACTCAACAGCCGTCAATGCACTGCAATCTCGCAGTGCACTGACGGTTTTGACGTTCATTATGGCATGTATTTGGTGAACGGGCTAACACATGATGTTCAAGTCGAAACTATGTTCAACTCGAACGTCGGACTCATCCCTATTCATCATCAGTGACCATTACCAGCAGTGGCAGTACATTAATTCATCAGTGACAATGACCAGTGGCAGTACATTCATTCATCAGTGACCATGACCAGCAGTGGCCTTACATAAATTTATCATCAGTGACCATGACCAGCAGTGGCAGTACATTAATTCATCAGTGACCCAAGACCAGCAGTGGCAGTACATTATTGCTCATGCTTCATATTACAGAAATTATAAATAAGTAGCATTGGTAATTAATGTCCCCTCAGCCTCCTTCCCTCCCCCAGTTGGATCTAGAGTAGACAGTCACAGTTCATTATTAATCCGCAGTCAGATGGGCACATCTCGCATGGCATTTGGCAATCGTTTTTTATCACTCAGCTTAGCTTAGTGCTTAGTTACTTGCGATACACACTTTGTTCCTATCTGAACTTGATGGTTCCTCCTCGATGGGGACGGCTCCTCTTGGTTGCAGCTTTGGCAGCAGCTCTCTACGCTCCTCCCATGATCCCAGCATCCCACCTCTGGCTGTGAATGACGTCATGCCGCTGGGACAGGACTACAAAGTGCCTTAGGGGGAGTGAAGTGGCAGCGATGACAGGGATGGCTGGTGCTCATGCAGGAACGCACTCGGCACTTTGTTACAGACTCAGAGTAGTAAGGTACAGACTAGAGATGACTACAGTACAGCTAGCGGCACCAGCTAGTGTCTACTGTGTGAAGCACTGCCGGAACTTCACCTGCGACCCCCTCCCTCCAGCAAATTGTACCGCCCAGCCCAGGGCATCCCCATTTCCTTGTGCCCGGCCCTGCTTATAGACAGTACAGTGGTGCAGTCCTCAAAGTAATGGCCGCGCGGCACAGCCATCCCCAAACTGTTCCCACAAAGCTGGAAGCATGAAATTGTCAAAAATGTCTTGGTATGCTGATGTCTTAAGAGTTACCTTCACAGGAACTAAGGTGCCAAGCCCAATCCCTAAAAAACAACTCCACAGCATCAGTGCCTGACCTCACAAATGCATTCTGGAAGAATGATCAAACATTCCCATAGACACAAAATAATAATAAAGAAAGAAGTTTGTGAGAACTCTGTATGAATATGAGCAGTAAAACAACTTCATTCTTCTAGCATTATAAAGAAGAAGAGAGTGCGCTGCATTAAACAATTTAAAACATTGCAGCGTGACGAAAGTGCTTTTTCCATTATGAGCACTAATTTTACCAGACCAAGCAGTTCCGTCTCTGAATTTATTCTGAGTATGCGTGGCATTTTGTGCGTTGGAATTGTCCACACATGGTCGGAATTTACGTGAACGGATTTTGTTGTCGGAAAATTTTATAGCCAGCTCTTTGATACTTTGTTCTTGGCCACCATGCTGCAGCTCAGTTTCAGGGTCTTGCCAATCTTCTTATAGCCTAAGCCAGTGATGGCAAACTTTGGCACCCTAGATGTTTTGGAACTACATTTCCCATGATGCTCATGCACTCTGCAGTGTAGTTGAGCATCATGAGAAATGTATTTCCAAAACATCTGGGGTGCCAAGGTTCGTCATTACTGGCCTAGGCCATCTTTATGTAGAGCAACAATTCTTTTTTTCAGATCCTCAGAGAGTTCTTTGCCATGAGGTACCATGTTGAACTTCCAGTGACCAGTATGAGAGAGTGAGAATGATAGCACCAATTTTAACACACCTGCTCCCCATTCACACCTGGAACCTTACATAACAGCGGGGAGGGAAAATGGCTAATTGTGCCCAATTAAGACATTTTCACTCACTTTTGTTGCCAGCGGTTTAGACATTAATGGCTGTGTGTTGAGTTAATTTGAGGGGACAGCAAATTTACACTGTTATACAAGCTGTACACTCACTACACTTTACATTGTAGCAAAGTGTAATTTCTTCAGTGTTGTCACATGAAAAGATATAATAAAATATTTACAAAAATGTGAGGGGTGTACTCACTTTTGTGAGATACAACCAAAGACATATAGCAGAATACATTTTGGCCTAAATTTATGAAGAAACTTGATTTTTGAAAAAACTAATTATTGGCTATAATTTATAGCAGAAGGCAAAATTTTTTTTTTTTTCAAAATTTTTGTGTATCACGGAACATTCCACACTCTGCTTGAGTGCTTCCGTCAGTATACCACTTCCTCCCAGTCTGTACACAGATATCAGATATTCCAACCGCTCCCAAGCATAAAACAAGGCGACACTTGTTTTACTGCTAACATGGACTAACTCTTTATTTGAGATCTCACACAAATATATACAGCAGGATGACTAAAACCTATTAATGTGCGGTACCTCTAAGTATAATAGCCACCCTATACCTAGTAGACCACCACTGCGCCTCGGAACAACAACCTAGATGATGACTATCTTCAGTTGGTAAACTATACCTAAAGCTGCCACTTAGTAAATATAAACCGTATAACAAGTATTTTAAAATCTTGTGACGTGCTAATGGTGTACCACACCCACGTGAAGAATCAAAAATTGTGGCGCTATCCTAAACACACATGTGTTAACACTATATCCAGTGCAAAAAAAACTAATCTAGTGAGCACATTATTTCAGGAGCAAAAAAAATATATATAATAAAAAATCAAAAATCAAAAAATGAATGCATAAATAAAACAAATAAATGCATTAAATAAATACAATACCTAAAGTGACTTAATGTTGATGATAACAAATTAAATGTGTGACTCCTTCTTCAAATAATAAAATACTAACACCATATATATTAATAGAGTGACTAATGCATAAAGTCTGTGATAAATACACACAAATGTGTGAAAAAAGTCTGTGATAGTGGTTCAATAAAGCACAACAACTGTGCCACAGCAAGTCCTCAGTGTTTCTCGATATTAAATGGAACCTTCCACCACACCTCTGTGTTCCGTGCTCCCTCTCCCAATAGACAGTCTCTCACCAGCTCTCTCTGCCTCCACTTTCGTATGAGGCTAACAAGCATAGGAGTATCCAGGCTACCAGCAGGGATTAGGTTTATTCCATCCAGAGATTTCCTCCATATAAGAATGAAAAAACTCCCAATAGTGTGATAACGTAACAACTTTTAATAACACACACTTCAAATAACACTTCAAAAGATGCACTCACATTGTATAAAAAATATAAAAGCACAGCACAACTCCACGGCAATCAGCACACTAAAATATCAACACAGCGATCTGGACAAGCCTCCCTGGGGGGTATGCGGTCACGGCGGACCCTGTCACAGCTGGCGTGTCAGAAGATTCTCTCACCCTCTCCTCGCTCGCTTGTCCACCGGATCCTCCGTCTCCCCTGTTAGGCTAACCTCACCGATCGCTTGCTCCTGTCACCTAGTATGTAGTAATTATTCTCCGCTCGGCCACGCCCCCGACATGTTTCGCTACATCTGTAGCTTAATCATGGGACAACTTAAAAGTTGTTACGTTATCACACTATTGGGAGTTTTTTCATTCTTATATGGAGGAAATCTCTGGATGGAATAAACCTAATCCCTGCTGGTAGCCTGGATACTCCTATGCTTGTTAGCCTCATACGAAAGTGGAGGCAGAGAGAGCTGGTGAGAGACTGTCTATTGGGAGAGGGAGCACGGAACACAGAGGTGTGGTGGAAGGTTCCATTTAATATCGAGAAACACTGAGGACTTGCTGTGGCACAGTTGTTGTGCTTTATTGAACCACTATCACGGACTTTTTTCACACATTTGTGTGTATTTATCACAGACTTTATGCATTAGTCACTCTATTAATATATATGGTGTTAGTATTTTATTATTTGAAGAAGGAGTCACACATTTAATTTGTTATCATCAACATTAAGTCACTTTAGGTATTGTATTTATTTAATGCATTTATTTGTTTTATTTATGCATTCATTTTTTGATTTTTGATTTTTTATTATATATATTTTTTTTGCACCTGAAATAATGTGCTCACTAGATTAGTTTTTTTTGCACTGGATATAGTGTTAACACATGTGTGTTTAGGATAGCGCCACAATTTTTGATTCTTCACGTGGGTGTGGTACACCATTAGCACGTCACAAGATTTGAAAATACTTGTTATATGACTAAAACCTAACCTAATTAACATGAGCTAATTATCTAACATGACCTTTTGCCCAGACTTGTGGTCACCGAGCTTCACACAGTACATTATACATTATCATAAGTACAACCACAGGATATTTTCACAATAGCAGGAGCTAATTACAATTAACAATACAAACAGTGTCCCCCCCTCCTCAGCCTAGTCATCAACAACTATAGTAGGAGTAGACTGTTCATCTCCTAGCCAGTCATGGAGGCTAATGTGATTAGCTCACTCAATTAACATGTTGAGTTCAGATTCAAACAAACCAATAATAGTCTTTACATATATATCCTGGGAGATATTGGGGATAAATACTACTGTCCCATTTTAAGCAATCCAAGACATACCCTCCAAGTCACCATTTCCCATATGGCATACACAGGGTCCCCAGAGTCTGTGTGTCCTGGGGGACCAGGACCCGAATCCACAGTAATACCACCTCAAGGGTCCCCAGGCATACAGCTCACAAAGAGCACTGTTCCCCCAAATGCCAGGGCCCATAATCGGTCGGCAAGAGGCTTGCATTCATTCCCCTCCAATAAAAAAGAAAGAAGGACGGCGCCCTCTAAGTGCAGCATGTATGTTAAAAATATTTATTACAATAGATAAAAACACTCACATTTGAGTTGCTAAAAACCAGCATGTAAAGTAGTTTCATCCGTGTGCTCTCGGGGGATGTGGGTGTCGGACCGCCCGCCTCACCCCGCTCCTGGAAGTGAAGACGCAGGTCAGCACGGCGCTCCATGGAGGATCCATGACCGACATCCTGGCCGCCCGGAGGCTCTGAGGACCCTCGGCACCACTGGAACAGCTACCAGGTCCTAGGTTACAGGACTCACATCCCAGGAACACCCCCAACTGGCTCGTGACACCCACATCCCCCGAGAGCATGCGAGCATCACTCCCAAAGTTAGGGTCCCCTGTCAGCTTCACATACAACAGTCCCAGGCCGCCATAGCCAAAGCCTTCCGTTGGGCTGTCATCCACTATCCAAGGGCATGCTTGGGATACATGCCACCGGAGGGCTCTGTAGCTCTCATCCAGCCACATCTCTGTCCAGACCAGCCTGCTTAATTCCACTGTCTGCTCCTTGTTCGGTTTTTCTCCAAAAAACAGAACCCGCAATCCATACTGCGACCAGTACCTTTCCTCGATGGAGGGGAGAACTTTTCCCTGGTGTCGCTGCTCACGGGCTAGCGCTTTTTTCCAGAGTTCACAGCGGATAGAAACAAACCATCCCAGCAGGACCTGCTCTGATACCGGTCCTCTGTGCTGTTTCTGCATCTCTTGCAACCTCCTTCTGAATTCCTCTTCCATGGCAGCTGGTATCTGTACCTAAGTAATGGTAATAAGTACTTGTGCGCACACCAAAGAATAATAAAGAGCCAACAATAAAAATATAAATAAAAAATACCTTAAAAAGCGTCGAATAAGAACAGAATAGCAGCCACAAATAATAGTGTTCACACACCTAAAAACAATTACTTAAGAAGGGATAAATCTGCGGCGCTAATCTAAATAAATAAATTCCTGAGATGCAAAAAATGTATGAAAGAAGCCAATAAAGACTCAAAGACTGACCGAAGTTATAAGGTGCATAAATATCTAATGTTAGTATAAAAATAACTACTACGTGCCAAAGCCAAATAAGTAAGCAACAATAATGTAAATCAAGATCGTCAAGGAGCAGAACAAAACGACCCCAGATAAGAATGTTCGCACACCTACAAAGGATAGGGGAGGTGAAACTATGGCGCTAAAATCAATGAGTGTGTTCCTGGGATACCAAAGGAGAAAAAACCATATACATCCAGAGGAAAAACAGCCTGTAGGAAGATGCAGGTAACGATTTAAAAAATTTCCCTATGATACGTGAAAAACAATTCCTTAACGGGAATAAGTTATGTAACAAAGGAACTAATAACCACACCAGGAAAAAATCCAAGTAAGGATCTAGTTCATGTAAATTAATATTCCACCATTTTTGTGCAACCAAGAATTATAGCAAATCAATGTTGCAACAAAAAGTGCAGCTAATAGAGGGGACTAAATAATTGAGATCCAGATAACTAATGACCTATTAAAGACCTAAATTATAAGAAGCAAAAAATAAAACTCGTGACTATACCAACACAATAATCCTAAAAGAATAAGTGCAAGCAATAATTCTAAAAAATATGTGCAAGTGATATTTCAGTGCAACATCCAAGGTGAAGACAAGTGAATAAATAATTAATTAAATAAATCAATTAAGGTCCTAACAATAGAAACACAAATTCACATAATAGATAAATGTTCCATAAATCATGAATAAATCAATTCATAAAATAGAGAATATAAATAATTGAAGGCAATAATAATCTCTAAATTTCTTTCTATAAAAATCCACTCTCTAAATAATATTGTGCAAATGTTAGTGCAGCATACAAAATAAATATGAGTAAATACAAGAGTAAATTCCCAAAAAATGTGTATCAAATCGGACAAATGTTTCAATGAAGTAAACAATGTTTCTTCCACAAAAAGATAAATGAAGTGACTAACTAATAACACACCAGCAATCAGAAATAATCAGTGTTCAGCATATATGTCACACTCAATGTGATAACAATAAAGTGTCCCAGAGTGAATAGAAGTGATTTCTAAATTCAAAAAAATTAATTAAATAGTCAATCATCCCATTCATAATTCCTTCGTGATGGATCAAATAAATTCTTTCACATAACCCCAGTGAAGAGAAACAGGTGTATAGACAGATAAAACGGTTCCCCCAGCCTCTCACCTCCCGGCTGAGCGATAACAGCCCAAAAATAGCCTCACGCAGTCTGTGCCTGCAGGTGGTTTTTAAACACTGTCAGCTCCCAGCAGGATGAAATCCGCCTTGGTGTATGTGATAGAACGTCTCCCGATCTCCAAATTTCTCAAGCAGTGTTCACTCAAAAGAATAAGGGGAAGGATTCCATAGTGTAGTATGTAAATCATCGATTTTTTATTAAATAATAACCCACTTACATTTCAAATTACAGCTTTCAGCAAAAAAACTTTAAAAACGGCTCACTGACTCACCGATCCCGGCCGTGATCGGAAAGACAAGTAGCCAAGTAGTACCGCCTCTCTTCTCCCTGACGCGTTGCGTGACTGTCACGTCACTTTCTCAAGTGAGAAAGTGACGTGACAGTCACGCAACGCGTCAGGGAGAAGAGAGGCGGTACTACTTGGCTACTTGTCTTTCCGATCACGGCCGGGATCGGTGAGTCAGTGAGCCGTTTTTAAAGTTTTTTTGCTGAAAGCTGTAATTTGAAATGTAAGTGGGTTATTATTTAATAAAAAATCGATGATTTACATACTACACTATGGAATCCTTCCCCTTATTCTTTTGAGTGAACACTGCTTGAGAAATTTGGAGATCGGGAGACGTTCTATCACATACACCAAGGCGGATTTCATCCTGCTGGGAGCTGACAGTGTTTAAAAACCACCTGCAGGCACAGACTGCGTGAGGCTATTTTTGGGCTGTTATCGCTCAGCCGGGAGGTGAGAGGCTGGGGGAACCGTTTTATCTGTCTATACACCTGTTTCTCTTCACTGGGGTTATGTGAAAGAATTTATTTGATCCATCACGAAGGAATTATGAATGGGATGATTGACTATTTAATTAATTTTTTTGAATTTAGAAATCACTTCTATTCACTCTGGGACACTTTATTGTTATCACATTGAGTGTGACATATATGCTGAACACTGATTATTTCTGATTGCTGGTGTGTTATTAGTTAGTCACTTCATTTATCTTTTTGTGGAAGAAACATTGTTTACTTCATTGAAACATTTGTCCGATTTGATACACATTTTTTGGGAATTTACTCTTGTATTTACTCATATTTATTTTGTATGCTGCACTAACATTTGCACAATATTATTTAGAGAGTGGATTTTTATAGAAAGAAATTTAGAGATTATTATTGCCTTCAATTATTTATATTCTCTATTTTATGAATTGATTTATTCATGATTTATGGAACATTTATCTATTATGTGAATTTGTGTTTCTATTGTTAGGACCTTAATTGATTTATTTAATTAATTATTTATTCACTTGTCTTCACCTTGGATGTTGCACTGAAATATCACTTGCACATATTTTTTAGAATTATTGCTTGCACTTATTCTTTTAGGATTATTGTGTTGGTATAGTCACGAGTTTTATTTTTTGCTTCTTATAATTTAGGTCTTTAATAGGTCATTAGTTATCTGGATCTCAATTATTTAGTCCCCTCTATTAGCTGCACTTTTTGTTGCAACATTGATTTGCTATAATTCTTGGTTGCACAAAAATGGTGGAATATTAATTTACATGAACTAGATCCTTACTTGGATTTTTTCCTGGTGTGGTTATTAGTTCCTTTGTTACATAACTTATTCCCGTTAAGGAATTGTTTTTCACGTATCATAGGGAAATTTTTTAAATCGTTACCTGCATCTTCCTACAGGCTGTTTTTCCTCTGGATGTATATGGTTTTTTCTCCTTTGGTATCCCAGGAACACACTCATTGATTTTAGCGCCATAGTTTCACCTCCCCTATCCTTTGTAGGTGTGCGAACATTCTTATCTGGGGTCGTTTTGTTCTGCTCCTTGACGATCTTGATTTACATTATTGTTGCTTACTTATTTGGCTTTGGCACGTAGTAGTTATTTTTATACTAACATTAGATATTTATGCACCTTATAACTTCGGTCAGTCTTTGAGTCTTTATTGGCTTCTTTCATACATTTTTTGCATCTCAGGAATTTATTTATTTAGATTAGCGCCGCAGATTTATCCCTTCTTAAGTAATGGTATCTGTACCTCTCCTCTCCTGCTATCTGGACCTTGGATCCAGGTGGAAGCTTGGATGTCCCAGACTGCAGGAAGCGTCCCGCTGCTTGCCACCAATGTCTCCGCTTGAGTGTTTCCGTCAGTATACCACTTCCTCCCAGTCTGGACTCAGATATCCGATATTCCAACCGCTCATAAGCACAAAGCAAGGCGACACTTGTTTCACTGCTAACATGGACTAACTCTTTATTTGAGATCTCACACAAATATATACAGCAGGATGACTAAAACCTAACCTAATTAACATGAGCTAATTATCTAACATGACCTTTTGCCCAGACTTGTGGTCACCGAGCTTCACACAGTACATTATACATTATCATAAGTACAACCACAGGACATTTTCACAATAGCAAAAGCTAATTACAATTAACAATACAAACAGTGTCCCCCCCTCCTCAGCCCAGTCATCAACAACAGTGATAGGAGTAGACTGTTCATCTCCTAGCCAGTCCTGGAGGCTAATGTGATCAGCTCACTCCATTAACATGTTGAGTTCAGAATCAAACAAACCAATAATAGTCTTTACATGAGGCTTGCTTTCAGTCCCCTCCAAAAGCTTCTATCCCGGGTGAGTCTTTCACATTGTGTTTTTAAATTTTTATAATAAATAATAAAAAACCTAGTGGTGGTCAAATACCACCAAGAGAAAGCTCTATTAGTGTGAAAAAAATAATAAAAATGTTGTTTGGTTACAGCGTTGCATGACCGCACAATTACCAGTTACAGTAAGGCAGTGCTAAATAGCAAAAAATGGCCTGCTTGTGAAGGTAGTAAAACCTTCCAGGGGTGTGGTGTTTAACATCTGCCTGGAGTTTACATTTAAAGGTTTTACAACTCCTTGAAGAAACTCAATTACAGATCTGGGGTCATTTTGAATACCCTGCAAGGCTGTCCTTTCTCAGAAATACACCAAAAACTGTGTTCTTGTCCTCCCGTTGCAATCTGACATATATGTTTTGAAATCATATTGGCTTTAACCCCCCATGGCGGTATTCCCGAGTCTGGCTCGGGGTGGATTTTCAATACTAAAAGCGGTTTTCCCGAGCCAGACTCAGGATCGCATCGCAGGATCCATGCAGAGGATACTTACCTTGTCCCCTGGATCCTGCGATGTCTTCCCGCTGTGATCGGCGAGCCGCTGTGTCTGGCTCGATTCACGGTGCCGAGCTCCGTTCCCTGCGAGCGTTGTGACGCATTGGGACGGAGTTCGGTGCCAAATTCAAAAAGTGAAACACACAGTACAGATACAGTATACTGTAATCTTACAGATTACAGTACTGTATCAAATAATTACACATCCCCTTTGTCCCTAGTGGTCTGCCCAGTGTCCTGCATGCAGTTTTATATTATAAAAACTGTTCTTTCTGCCTGGAAACTGGAGATTGTCCATAGTAACCAAAACTGTCCCTTTACATCAAAAGCGGCTTTAGACCAGCTAGAAAACAGCGATAATAAATTAGAATCACTTGCAGAATTTAGTGATAGTGAATTGTGGGGAAATCCATCACCAAACACTAAAAGTAACGAATTCTGCAACTGAGCAAATTTCAGCGTTTTTGATTTGATTACATTATTGAATGATTTTTATTATTATTATATTATCTGGTATAATTATTTATAGTTATTTATTATATTATAATTTTTTATTATATTATAATTTTTTATTTCGTTTTTCAAACTTTATTATACCCGGGATGTCTACTAGACTCTTGTTTGGACAGATTTAAGTGAATTATTCCTAAGAATTACAGGCCTATAATATAAAACGCCAAATTTCTGTGCAAAATAATTGTACCGCTTTCAGCACCTAAAATTTGAAATAATCATACCGCCAGGAAGGTTAAACTTTAAAACTAAGTTTTAGGAAATGGTAAAACATTGCATCAATGTGCTGTAATCTTTGAGTCAGATATTTATTTGGAGGAGTGAACTTGCAGATTTGGAAATAATTATTCAAAGTCAAAATTCTCCTAATGAGCTTAAAGTTCATTATTACTGCCTACGGGATCTGACCTTCTAAGGTTTCTCTTCCAGATAAGATCATGTCTTGCTACTAGGATGGCAGAATGCCCCTTCGGAACTCGAGTCAGTTCCACTGCATGGCTTTAACAGCCTACTTTATAATGAGCTTTATTTTTTCCTTTCTCTCTCTCTTCGCATTCCTTCAATTTTACTAACAGGATCTCAGCTTTGAAATAGACCATGGTGCAATTAGGAACAATTCTCTTTGAAAAACTTAGCAATACATTTATACGGCTTAATTATACATAAAAATGCCTTGCCATAAATAGATATAACAACCCAAGCCCCATTCTCTTTCCAAAACCCACTTTTACAAAAGGATAATTGACAAAGTTCCCATTTGCTTCCAAATATACATCTGTTTATGGTGTAATATTTTCAGACTGCTATAGTTAGGTAGGGATATGTATAGAAATATTCATTTTTATATTTAGCAGGCAGACCTAAAAGGAGTCTAGGTAGCTAATTATGTCCATGCTGGGAGGTAAGTAATCCTAAAGGTCTCAGAATGAATCTGCTTGTTCTGATTTAATTATGTAAAACTATGCTAGCATTAAATACAGGGGCTTATTTATAAAAAATAAGCAAAAATAACTGCTTTTCATTTCTACCCACTTTTTCCAACTTCTAAAATCCTCTCTGATTTTCCCTAAATTTATAAAAGCTTGGCATGACTAGTTAAAATAGAACTATAGTATTTTAATCGGCATATGAATGAAAAATGTGCTACCAAGAACATTTCTTGCTATTTTTAGAGACCTTGTTGCATTTCGACTCTGCATAGCAGAAACAATAGTTTAAAGGGTCAATAAACAATGGTTAAAGAAAAAAACTAATTATGTTCCCTACACTCAAAATGTATCTTATATAGCTCTTAGCCTTCTCCAAATTCATCATATTTTCTGTTGTGATCTGATTTGTTCGTTCTCCGTAGTCCCATTGTATGTAGGAATGCAGACAACCTCTCTTGATCACTCCTGAGATGGACTAGGGTCTATGGATTATGGGATTTGTAGTGTGCATAGAGCAGTGCGCATGACCATAATTGTCACGATCAGGGGTCAGGCTCGAAGACCAAATGCTATAGCAGTTGTAGGACTACTACCGACCAGCAGGATAGGTACACAGGCAGTGACCCTGGCAGATGATGGAGGCTCAACTGAGGTGCGGAGTCTAAGTACTAACTGGTGTTCACCAGAGACCCTGATGGTGGAGATGGATTTTGCTGCATGTTAGTACCAGGTCGCGGTCCTCAGGATCACCC
The DNA here is from genome assembly GCF_042186555.1 of Aquarana catesbeiana. Classification (NCBI taxonomy): domain Eukaryota; kingdom Metazoa; phylum Chordata; class Amphibia; order Anura; family Ranidae; genus Aquarana; species Aquarana catesbeiana. The sequence continues at coordinate 223,648,383 of NC_133330.1, read as the reverse complement.
CATCAGGAGGTGAGCAAGCCGGGTCCAGTAGGAGAACAGGTAAGGATCAAACAGAAGGGTGGTCAGTAAAGGTTGGTAACGAGTAGTTGCTGGTTGGGATCAGCCAGAAGCGTAGCCGAGGGACAAGCCAAGAGTCGATAACGAGCAGTAGCAAATATGGACCTTGACAGGGAAGACAGGTGCGAGATACAGGCTGGAGATAGCACAATATTCTGGCAAGGAGGAAGTGCAGAGACATGGCTTATATCAGGAAATTTGTGGGAGGAGCAAAGAGTTCAAGGTTCAGCAGAAATTTAGGCACAAAGCATGGTTGTCCAAAGGATCTGACAAGGTACTGTCCAGCATCTCAGATAGCTCAGTGAGAAGATTCATTGCCAGACACAGCTGAGGTGGGAGGTGGGAGTCCAGGACCTGACAACAATGTGCACTGTTCGTTCCAAACAAATGGAGGTGAGTAGGAAAGGAAAAGTTCAGGAACTTGAGGAGGACATTACAATGAGGCAGAAAAACACAGTAAGAAACTTTTTCATGGATTATTTTTTGGGGAATAAATTGTTTAGTGTCATTTTCAAAATTTACTGGTTGTTATCAACAACATTTTTTTTTTTGTTGGCACACCTTTTGTTGAAAAGCCTGAATGTTTTTAATGGGCAGGTTTTGGCTCAGGGCACCAAGAGCAAGTTAAACTCACATGCACTTTACATTCAAACCCCCCAACCTCCACTACACATTTAACCTCCAGGTTAGGACTTAACCCCCAACCCCAAGTGTATGTACAGCTAAAAATTTTTTCAATTTGGATAGAGTAGAAAAGAGTTAAACCCCAATTAGTTTATTTGTTGCTGTCTGTTTCGCTATTTGATATCATTTGCTCCATTCCTCTCTAAGAAATACCACAGATATTTGAGAAGTCCCCATTAGAATATATCATCAAACCTCTTGTTCTGAAAATTATTAAAGTTTGGAGTTCCTCTGACTTTCTGTGTTGGTGCACCAGGACAAATAGAGAGATTGATTTTACCTAACAAGGACACATACAATTGTGAAAATTTAAAAGATGTTCAAACTCCAAAAACTCCAAAACTTAAAAAAAAAAAAGATTTGTCTATATACTATTTTAGGAAGATCCAGTTTTAAGCAACCCTATTTTCCAAACAGCATGAGACATATCAGTTGCACCAGGAGAGGGCTGGCACCCTTAAGCCTGGGGGGCAGGTCCAGTCGAGTGGCCCATTGTACCACCGAATCAGCTCACCATCCATGGCCACCTGGTTTTATAACGGCTATTGATGAAGCAAGACAAATATGACACAGAGCATGACCCTGATCTTGGTAAAGAGCCGATGACGCGGCTCTTTACCCATGTGGTCAGCTGTGTCCAATAACAGCCAATCACATGTAAATGACAGCATGTAAGGAGAGAAGCGGCATCTCCTCACAGGGGAGACTGTACAGATAATCAGGGCACTGATTGCAGTGAAGCCCTAGCAGTGCCCAGCAAGTGACACCAGTCAGTGCCCATCAGTGACACCAATCAGTGCTGCCTTTCAGTGCTCATCAGTGCTGCCCATCATTGCCCCCTATCAGTGCTACCCATCAATGCCCATCATAAGTGCCACCCATCAGTGCCACCCCTTATCAGTGCCACCTATTAGTGCCGCCAACCAGTGCTGCTATCGGTGCTGCCCATCAGTGCCACCCCCTATCAGTGCGGCCCATCAGTACCACCTATTAGTGCCCATCAGTGCTGTCCATCGGTGCCACCTACCAGTGCCCATCGGTGCCACCTACCACTGCCCATCGGTGCCACCAATCAGTGCCCATCAGTGCCATCAATCAGTGCCCCTATCAGGGCTGCCCATCAGTGCCACCATCTATCAGTGCCACCCATCAATGCCACCTATCAGTGCCACCCATAAGTGTTACCTATCAGTGCTGCCCATCAATGCCACCTATCAGTGCTATCAGTGCCCATCAGTGCTGCCTATCAGTGGTCATCAGTGCCACCTATTAGTGCTGCCTATTATTGCCCATTGGTGCCACCTATCAGTGCCCAGTGCCATCAATCAGTGCCCCTATCAGTGCCACCATCTATCAGTGCCACCCATAAGTGTTACCTATCAGTGCCCATTAGTGCCACCTATCAGTGCTGCCTTTCAGTGCCGCCCATCAATGCCACCTATCAGTGCTACCCAGTGCCACCTATCAGTGCCCATCAGTGCCGCCCATCAATGCCACCTATCAGTGCTACCCAGTGTCACCTATCAGTGATCATCAGTACCACCTATTAGTGCTGCCTATTATTGCCCATCAGTGCCATCTATCAGTGCCCATCAGTGCCCTTCAGCGAAGGAGAAAAATTACTATGTAGCTATGTAACTTATTTACAAATGAAACTTTTTTTTTCAAAATGTTCTGTCTTTTTTCATTTTTTAGCAAAAAATAAAAACCCAGTGGTGATTAAATACCACCAAAAGGAAAACTCCATTTGTGTGAAAAAAAAGGACAAAAATGTAATATGGGTACAGTATTGCATGACCGCGTTTGTTATTCAGAGCCGAGGTTTACACAGACAGTGGGAATGAAATGATGTTCAGCTGAACTCACATGATTTCATTCCCGCATGTCAGTCCCGACTTTGGGGGCGATTTCAGCAACATCTGTGCGGGCACCTGCACAGACGTCTATGGAAACCGCACCCCAAAGTCACCAAAAGTATTACAGAAACTACTTTTGGGAAACGGTGCAGGCGCAAATGCGGCGTCACACCAATTCGGACGGTGCCATTGCCGCTAATTTGGCATTCGATTTGACATGTCAAATTGCATGCCAAATCACTCCAATGTGAACCAGGGCAAAGTGTGAGAGCACTGAAAGCTGAAAATTATCCTGGGCAGGAAGGGGGTGAAAGTGCCTGGCAGGCAAATGGTTAAATGATAAGGATGAGGGAGAGGAATTTGGGAGAGACAGAAGGAAGAGAGGGAGGAGGGGAGAGTCTGGTCACCGCTCACTCACTTCCACAGTCCCAGTAGGTTCACTGGCTCAGTTAGCGTCTTCATGATGTGACATTGTGATTTGTGACTGCTGACTTTAAAGTTTCCCGCCCGCACATCCCCTCCACAGCACACAGGCATGGGCTGCATCGAGTGTGGGCGGATACAAGGAGTAGGCAGAGCAGATCCGTTCTCCCACTGGATTAGAGGACGAGGGAGGGCTGTAAGTCATTCCACACACTCTCAGCCCTGTAACAGGACACATCACCGGCGTGCAGCTGCAGCTGCAGCAAGGGATAGAGGGATCTCTCCCTGCAATTTGGACACTAATCCAGCCCTGTTAACCCCGCCCCCCCGACGTTGGTGCCCGAGCAGTATCACTTGGCCAGCTCCGGAAACTGCACATGCGCAGTTCTGAGCTGGCAGCACATAGGCCCTTTTACAGGGAATCACGGGGAAATTGCCACTCTGCCCCCCGGCCCACCCCGCCCCTGAGTTGCACAGTGTTTTTGTGGAACAGCTCTTTCTTTTCATAGATCAGTAGACCGCAGCAGTAGGTGGGCTATGCCTATCAGATGTGGGAGGCTAGAAGAAGTGTGCCTAGGCACTGTCACATGTTCAGATATGATCTGTGTGGTTCAAAAACAAAAAAAAGTTCAGAATGGATTAACCTGATTTACATTGAACCCTATGGGAAAATTTGCCTTGGTTCGCGACCAATTAGGTTCTAAGTGAATCGATGTATCATCTTATATAGCTTTGTCCCCTTCCAGTAATGCTATTTATTGTCTGCATCAGTGTCAAAGTTAATGTTAGTATTAGGTCTCATTCACATGGACGGCAGGTTCATACACACCTTTGAAAAGTGATTTGCAGTGTGTCTTCTTTTGGAGGCAGTTTGGACCCAATTAACTGGAGTTAAGGAGGTGGCACTGCTGCATCCTGAATGCCCATTTTTTTTTTTATTTATACTGTACCAAGGGAGATTTTACATTGAACCAGCATGCCACAGCTGCATGCCAAGCATTTGGCACGCAGGTGTTGCGCATTCCTATTGACTTCAATTGATGTGTGCAAATATTTGCCGCAAAGCGTCAGTTCTGCAACCTTGTATACTACCCCAAGTGGCCACAAGTAAAATTATAGGTGGTTAGTTGGAAGTTGTGAACAATGCCTTAGTGTCAGTGTGTAAGGTGGATTTAAAAAAATCAAAATGCATATTATTGTTTCTTGGCCCTACAATGGGTACAAACAACAAATAACATACACATGTGTCATTGCTGTGGAATGTCAGGAGTAGGAGAATTAATATAGGCTGTTATTTGGTGGTGTGTCATGGTAATTGGAAGAAAAGCTAAGTTTCAAAATGTAATTTGATAATAAAAAACAAATTACATTTCTCCTTACTACACGAGCAGTTGCAAAGATTTGTACAGTTTTACTAACACCTCTATTTGTCCCGTTTACCTTTATCATTGAAAGTGAAAGTAAAAGAAAATCCCACATTTTGGGTTGTCCCCAAAAAAGTAATAGAGGGGAAATCTTCCAATGGGGACATTAGTTCTGGGGACCTTGGTGAAAAGGGATTTCCTCTTACTTCCTGTTTTGGCTATGAGACAAGAAGTGAAGGGAACTGTCTCCTATTGGTCATGGACAAAAAGGAAAAGGTCTGTTGTCAACCGCAAACCACCTCCATCCCAATATATGCAACAAAATACAGGAAATCGCCCCAAATATTCACCAAATGCTGAATACTGTCACCTCTAGGTATTCAGCATTTGGTAGTCTGATCCAGCCTATGGTGAGTATAGGGCCATGTGTTTTGGACCCTCTTGTCTAATTGTCATGATACCATCTCTGTGTTGATACTTATTTGGTTGATTATACCCCCTACAGATGTACTACACAAGCATCTTCCCCTGATGAAGCAAGCATGGTCTTGCGAAACGCGTTGGTTTACTTTTCCTTGTCAAAAGAAGTTTATTGAGTATACAATGTTATAAAGATACATAAAGTAAGTTTACAAGGATCTATAAAGTAAGCTCATTGTTTTACAGTAGGGTTTATATAGGTAAATATCATGAAATTTCAAATATTAAACATTGGGTTCACGTAAACCTAAATTAAAGATATATATAATTTCCTTAGTTACTTTTGTAGGTATTTAAATGATTTATACCTACTATACATATTGTTTACAAGTAGAGTGTATATAGGTCAAATAAATTCTGATAATGAGCTTTAATCGTAAGGTGGAGAAAAGGAAAGAGAAAGAAGAAAAAGGGTTGAAAGGTAGAGGTATGGTCCACAAGGTTGTCCCGCTCGTCAGTTTATTATTCTTTTTAGTTCTCTTTGAAGCCTTAGAATGGGTGTCTCTGTAAGTCATTTAATCTGTTACCATGGCAACAGGACAGAGTCATTGAAGTTTGACAGGAACTGTTGTTTTATCCAAGGATGCCAAAGTTTTTCAAATTTTGGAATTTGATTTTGATCGATGGCTACCATCTTAGCATGGGACATTGTATTATTCATTCTGTGAATTGTTTCTGCTAGTACCAATGTAGGAGATTTCCATGCCTTGGCCACTGTTTGTTTTGCAGCCGTTATTAGTTGGATCATTAGTTTGAATTGAGAGAGTGTTAACCATTCCGGTTTTAGATTAAGTAAAGTTAAATATGGATCTGGTTGTATTATTTTTTTAAATATTTTAGATGCAATCACGAAGACTTCCTTCCAGAAGGTTTGGATTACTGGGCACGTCCACCATATGTGTAAATATGTGCCTATTTCTGGGCATCCTCGAAAACAAAGAGCTGAGGTATTAGGTGAATATTTTGCCACTCTAGCGGGTACAAGGTACCAGCGAGTTAGGACTTTATAATTTGTCTCTAGTGCTAATATGTTGGGTGAAGATGACTTAGATGTAAGCCATATGTTAGACCAGTCCGTGTCTTCTAAAGTTCGTCCCAGGTCCTCCTCCCACCTCTGAACGTAAGAGGGTCTATTAAGATTTGCTACTCCATATAATTGATTATAAAGTGATGAAATTGTACCTTTAGCAAATGGATCTTTTGTACAGATTGATTCAAAAATGGATAATTGGGATAATGGTGTATCCCCCTTTAGGAATGGTGTATAGAAATTTTTGATTTGGAGATATCTAAATATCTCAGAGTTTGGTAGATCATATTTTTCTCTAAGCGATGGGAATGAAAGGAATGATTTAGATGCTATGAAGTCATTTAGTGTCTGAATGCCTGATGTTGTCCAAGCTTTAAAAGAATTTGGGTAGATCCATGCCGGATAAAAGGCCGGATTTCTGATAAAAGAAAGGAGAGGATTGTGTGGAGATTGTAACTGATATTTGGTTTGTAGTTTATCCCAGAGAGATAAGAAGTGTTTAGTTATGGGATTATGAATTTTAAAGCGGTCTTTAGGATCAAGCCATAATAAATTTGATATTAATAGAGGGTCATTTTCTGAAGCCTCTATAAATACCCATAATGGGATTTCCTGTTTTGCATGGTATTTGGACAGACTGGCCAAATGTGCTGCTCTGTAGTAGTTAGTAAAATTAGGGTATCCCAGGCCTCCTTTATTTTTGGGAAGATGTAGTGTGTGTATAGGTATACGTGGTTTAGAAGAGCCCCATATAAACGAAGTTGCTCTTTTTTGTACTATTCTCAAAAAATAGGAAGGAATTGGAATAGGGAGGACTCTGAATAGATAAAGCAATTTGGGTAGAATAGTCATTTTGATTGCATTAATCTTCCCCATCCAGGATAAAGGAAGTTGCGACCATTGTTTTATTAGATTTGTGATCTGTCTTAATACAGGAGGATAATTGGTTGAGAATAAGTCAGAATGAGATGCTGTTAAATGAATTCCAAGATATGGGACTGATTTTTCTGCCCATGTGAATGGGAGTGCAGCCCTAGCCGGGATCAATTCCATGTTTGTGAGTGAAATATTAAGCACTAGGCATTTCTTAGGATTAATCATAAGGCCGGATAGGGCTGCAAATCCATCAAGAGCTGGTATTAAGTTAGGACCAGAGACCTGTGGTGATGATAGAAAAAGTAATATATCGTCTGCAAATATACATAATTTGTGTGTAATACCTCCTACTTCAATGCCAGTTATAGTTTGGTTTGTTCTGATGTATTGGGCCATGGGTTCGAGTATAAGGGCAAATAATAAGGGAGATAATGGGCAACCCTGTCGGGTACCTCTTTCGATATTAAAGGCTTCAGATTTGTATCCAGCATATTTTATATAGGCTTTGGGTTTATTATATAATGCTTTGATCCATGTTAAAAAGTGGGGTCCAAAACCCCATTTTTGTAATGAATATTGCATATATTGCCAGGATACTGTGTCAAATGCCCTCTTAATATCGAGAGATAGAAAACATATAGGTATTTTCCGTTTTTTAGCAATATGTGCCAATAACACTGCCCTGCGTATATTATCGCCTGCCTGTCTATTTGGCATGAAGCCTACTTGATCTCTATGTATTAATTTTCCTATAATGCTATTGAGGCGTTTTGCTATTATTTTTGCTAATAATTTAATATCGAGGTTTAACAGAGAGATAGGTCGATAATTCACACAGGAAGTATCATCAGAAAGGGGTTTTGGGATCATACAAACAATTGCCATTAGTGTTTCTTGCCGAAAAGAATGTCCATCTAGAAGTTTGTTAAAAGTTTTAGTGAGAATGGGAGAGAGTATTTCTGAGAATGTTTTATAGTATAAAGCCGAGTAGCCGTCTGGGCCTGGTCTTTTGTTAAGTTTTAGGTCTTTTATGGCGTTAGCAACCTCATCTATAGTTATAGGCTCATCCAAACTGCTTTTTTGATTCTGAGATAACTCAGGTAAGGTTATTTTTGAGAAGAAGGATTCAGCTTCTGTAGGATTAAATTCATTGTTTGTCTTGTATAAAGTTGCGAGATGTGAGTGAAATTTATGGACTATTTTAACTGGATTACAAGTGTAAACATTTTTTGATAATTTCAAACGTATTGGTTTGAAAGATTTGTTAGTTGAATTTAATGCTCGAGCCAAATATGTACCTGGTTTGTTTGTATTCATGTAGAAATTGTGTTTGGAGCGTTTGAGGGATTTATCAACTGACTCAGTGAGAAATAGATCATATTCCAATCTAGATTTTTCCAGATGAGATTTTGTACTCTGAGATGGATTATCTTGAAATGATATGTAGGCTGCATTAAAATTGAGTTCTAGTTTTTTTGCTAGATTTTTGCGTTCCCGTTTAAATAGTGCCATTTGTCTTTGTATTGTACCACGCAAGACAGGCTTATGAGCTTCCCACAGTGTTATTGGGGAGATGTCTGTTGTATTATTAATTGATATGTATTCCTTTAAAGCTTGTTCAATGGCCATCTGATGTAGTGGGTGTTTGAGCATTATGTCCGGTAAGTACCACGTTGGGTCATGCGCTTTTGGTATGGCTGAGGCTATAGTAGTGTATACTGCATTATGGTCAGACCACGGAATTGGAATTATATCTGATGCAATAATTTCTGGTATCATTCCTATTGTTAGAAAAATATGATCTATTCTGGTGAAGGTTTGATGAGGGTGCGAGAAATAAGTGAATTTCTTTTTCATTGGGTTACTTTCTCTCCATGAATCTACCAGATTGTATTTGGAAAGAAGTTGAGAAAAAGGTAATCTAGAGGTTATTTTGGATGGTGTAAAAGGTGATTTATCTAGAAATGGGAGGAGGACCTGGTTCGAATCCCCACACATTATCACTGTTCCTATTTTGTGTGTATTAATCACTTGTAATATATGTGAGAGGAATGGTGTAGGTTGTTTGTTAGGAGCGTAGTAGGAAATCACTGTGATTGCTGTATCCATTATATAACCCATGAGTATCAGGTATCTACCTTCTGGGTCTTTAATTTCTGATGATAAGGTGAATGGTGTGGATCGGTGAAATGCAATTAGAGTTCCCCTTTGCTTGGTACAGGCAGAAGCCGTGTAAATTTGTTGATAAAAAGGAGAAATATATTTTGGAGTAGAATCTTTGGTGAAGTGTGTTTCTTGGAGGCATACTATGTGAGCCTTCTTGTTATGGAAAGTACGGAAGGCTTTGGTCCTTTTTTGAGGGACATTTATTCCCTGAACATTCAGGGAAAGTATATTCAGTGGTGCCATGGCAATAGATCAAATAGTTTTGACTTACTTTTTGTTATGCAGAGCTGACTGCGCAGATCAACCTGTGTGGACTGAAGAAATGAATAGATAGAAAAGAAACCAGTGAATTCTGGAGTAAAGAGTAAACAAAAAACATATGAGATTAGATGATACATTGTATAAATTATATTTGCAAGTAATCACAATTTACCCGTGAAAGAGAATAAATATCTCTCTCAGGGGAATAAGTGCCTTCGTCACACTCCCACATAATATGGTTGGGAGAATGAGGAGGGCTAATGGGGGTACACGGATCTTCTGCTTACAGGAGAGAAGTGCTATGTCAAAAGACATCAAAATGATGTTTCATTAATTGGAGTGCAGAATATAGTTTTTGTTGAAATTATTTATTCCAGGGTGGTTGTATATGGTTAGTCTTGCCCTAGGCTAAATAATTCAGTTAGAAAGGTACTGTTAATAACTTTGGTATTGATGAAGATAGTTTGAATTATTTTGGGATTTTAACCCTTTTAGAGTAAACAATTACATATTTTATTCATATGTAACTGTTTAGATATGTTAACTCATAAAATTGAGGTTGTATTGCTTCAGATTAGAATAAACAAAAACATAATTCTAGGAACTAGTTAGGTAATAATATATTTGTTTTAAGAAAAGAAAGAAAAAGCTTCCATTACTTCTGGATTATTGAACATATTTGTCCTAAAAAGTAATAAATCTATTATTATTACCTGATAATATATAACTGAACAAGAATTTCCTTATTTCACTTATATATTCTAAGGCTATATGAATCAGAAGTAATAAGAAATATAACTGGAATGTAACATGATCCCACACAGTGTGTGACTATCAGAATGCAGTTACATTCAGTTATAAATACAGGTTTTTTATAGAGAACCATCTCTTAGTATAATAAATGAAGAGATATCAGGAATTAGGATGTCAGTCCATTGAATCTTCTTGGTCCATGGATGATGTGGCATAACGACCTCTTTTGTGAGAATGATGATTCCCATTTTGTTCTGAAATTTTCTGGGTGCTGCCTGAAGGTGAAGATGATGCCATTCTTCTGCGTGTGGAAGTGTTGCTGCTTGTGGGTTCTGTCAGATTTAATTTTAAAAGGGTTTGTTGTAGTTCATCTGCTGATCTGCTTCTGTAAATTGTACCTTGGTAGTTAAATCTGACTGAAAAGGGGAAGCCCCATTGATACATAATGTTGTGGCGTTGCAGTTCCATTAGTTGGGGTTTCATGGATCGTCTTTTAGTAATAGTAAGTTGGGATAGGTCAGCAAAAATTTGATAATTGTGTCCATGAAAATTAAGTTCCTTTTTTTCTCTTGCAGCAATTAGTATTTGTTCTTTCGTTCTGTAATAATGAAATTTTGTGATTATATCACGTGGGGGTCCATCTTTCTTTTTGGCTGTGAGGGCTCTGTGTACTCTGTCCAGTTCTAAACGTTCAATAGGGATATCTGGCTTTAGTTCTTGTAATAGAGCAGTAATAGTAGATTGCAGGTCTGTCACAGTTTCAGGTATTCCCCTTATGCGCAAGTTTGAATGTCTGGCTCTATTTTCGTAATCTTCGAGCTTAGTTTGAAGTATTAAATTCTCTTTTTTTAATTGTTCCAATTCTGTTATATTTTCTTGGGTTGTAATTTCAATTTCATCCATTTTTATTTCTAAGGCTGCGGTGCGGTTTCCCAGCTCTCTTATTTCTTTGGTTAGGCTTTTTGTTATTTGGTCTGAGGTTTGTTTTAAAGCCTTATGAAGCATCTTTTCAAATTGTAATAATATTACTGGGGATACTGAGGAGGCTTGTGGAGAAGTTTGTGAGAGGATTTGTTCTGTATCTGACTCAAATGGAGAGTCTTGCTGTGACATTTTCTGTCTGTGAGAGCGCCCTGATGCTGTATCTTGTGAGGTGACTGGAGCTGCTTCAGCTGCAGTGAGTGCCTGTGAGCTCTTTGTGAGGTGATTTTTATTTCTGCCACGGTTTCCTCCCAGTACCATATTTCCTGCCCAAACTTTCACAGTTTGTTCCCAGGGGCAAAAAGGTTCAAATGGATACCTTTTGAGTCTGCAGGCTCCGCTTTGTCCTTCTCTTCTCTCCTCAGCGGTGTGGAGCTCTAACAATGCATGTCTGCTCCGCTAGGCTCCGCCTCCTGCCGTTGGTTTACTTTTCATGCCTGTGTACTTTGCAATTTACATTTTATACCATGATACGTGTAATGACATTTTTTACTGGATGCAGCATTTCAGTGGCTTGGCTATGATTCATGTTGTTTATGTTTGCATGACAATTTTAATAAATTTTGAGACTGTATTTACTCTGTCAATTGTTGGCTAAGCGCATTCACCTCATTTAAAGTCCCGGGGCAATTTCCTGTATTTTGTTGCCAATAGGTCATGGAGGACAGATAAAAGCTGACAAGCGTTATAACCCTCACTTACTAATTCCAAACAAAAAAATGTTTTGCTTTTAGTTCTTCTTTAAGGTTTATGTTGACCATCATCATTAAGGGGTTAATAACAACACATGCCTCTTTTATTTACGCAATGTTTGTTCAGCCTATTGTTAATATGCTATAATAATAATATAGCATATACAATTGCGATACAATTTATATTATAATTGAATGTTATTAAAAATCACGTTTCCTTTTCAAGCTGCAGACGCTGTAATTTTCTGTAAATGCAATAAAATATGGCTACCTGGAGGTGTTCAGAACGTCCCCAGAAACTTAATTTAGTGCTTGTTTGATTGGCTTACTGAATTTCCCAGAAGTCTACACTAAGATACATGTCAGATTTTTGGCATCCCCTGCAACAAAAATGTAATTTTTGGCAAGATACTCCCAATAGGAAATCATGTTTAAAGAGATGCAGACCCAGCAGTTTTCCTCAGAGCCCTGCAGGTGCACAGCTGGTTGATAATTATGAAACCATTCCCATTAGACTCTCTTAGTCCAGGGGCACAGAGGAACACACAGAGATTTCTTCAGGATAACAAACGGAAAGGAATCCGCAACACAGCTTGTTAAAATCCTTGTAATTTACATAGATCTCCCAGAGGGGAATGTTTTTTTCTCAACAAAAGTGGAGTTACGTTTTAAGCTTTAACAAACTTTGTATTAGGCAGCCCATTCATTTGAGTGGGCTGTCAATGAACCAAAATGGGACTGAAAATGCACCTACACTATTTTACCCAATACAGTAGTGGTTTACCAGTAGTGCATTACCATGTACGAGCTGCAAACCAAATTTTTCATAGGAGCATTCAGATTGACTTCAAAAGATAAAACCACCCAGCGCATAACAATGAGGAGTCTGCACAGTTTGATCAAAATTGATCAAAATTGATGATTGTAATGGTCCTTGTTGTAGATAATGTTGTCCATGACAACTGTGGTACAAAAGAAAGTTCTCATCCCCAGATCGTATCCAGAAACTCTGTGAGAAATATGAAAGGAGGAAAGGAGGGAGGCACACCTAAGTGTAGTATGTTAAAAAGAAGAAGAAGGGAAAAAAGGGGAAAAAATAAAAACGAAGAGGTGGGGAGGGGGAGAGGGGGAAAGGAATGGGAAGGGGACAGACAAATTTAAGTAAAATATATACATATATAAAATTATGCACATATATATTACAATTTAGAAATCATGTAGATAATATCTAAAAAAAAGCACGTAGAAAAAAGAAGAATACAAACATATGCATAAAACACCTTATAACGGATATACAGTACATGTTTACTTGCTTACTTACTATCTCAGAACCACCGCCCCCAAGGTAGATTAATGAGCTATGTCCAGGATATGTGTGACCATAAGGGACCTGTAAGGGATGACGAAGGATATGATGAGAAATAGAATAAAGACGAACATTAATCATGCAAATGCACTATAATTATTATAATATGGTGTGAATTTTAATCTCTGCATTTAATCCCCTGGGGGTGAGAATATTGAGGGAATATATCCAGAAAGTATCCTGTTGGCATAGGTGTCTGAAGTGTTCTGCTGCAGGTAAACTATTGGGAATTGCCTCAATCACCCACACTTTTAGGCCAGCCGTGGATTGTTGGTGTTTAACCAAAAAATGTTTAGGGATAATATGTATATCACCGCCTTCTTCAATGAAGCATCTGTGCTCACCAAAGCGTTTACTGAGGGTGCGGATAGTCTTCCCTACGTATAATAGACCACATGGACAGGTTAAACAATAAACCACATGCTCACTAGAGGAATTGTGAAATTCTTTAATCGAATATGTATTGCCTTAAGCTGTGAAGCATTTTTGACTGTGCTCCACAAACTGATAGGTCAGACAAAGTTTTTTGCGGCACTGGAACATGCCCACCAGAGGTATCAAGTAAAGGTAGTTTCTGAGAGTTGGTTGGGATTGTTTCATTCTACTTGGTGCAATTTTCCCTTTGATGTTTTTGGCCTTACAATATGATACTATTGGTTTAAATGTAAAAACATCCTAGAAGGGGATCCTCGAGTAATATGGACCAATGATTGGACAGGATACTCTCCCTATTTTTATACTTAGCGTGAAATTGGGTAGGAAAACGCATAGGTTGTGATTGATTGTTGCAGGCTTTGTTCAAGGAGGGGGGATTTTTATACTGTTCAAAAGCAGTAAAGAAGGCGGACACTAAAGAAGGCGGATATCCTTTTTGGTTGCTTAGGAGCTCTCCCTGTCTGTGAAAATCGGTATCCCTTGTACAGTTGTTTCGGATTCTATGGAATTGACTTTTGGGAATGTTATTTATACATTTCGGGTGGTAGCAGGCACAGCTTTTTTTAATGTAGGAAAGAGTTGCCTGCACTGGGTTTAGCATAATTAAGAGCATGTATGGTTGGAACATCATGATAAAGTTCTAAACCCAAAAAGGCTAGTTTTTCTGTATCAGTAACATGGGTGAATGAGATCCCTAACAAGCTGGTGTTACAAAATTATAGAAACTGTTTCATACTTTGTATGGACCCATCCCAAATGAATATTATATTGTCGATATAACATCCATAATATTTAACTTGAGAGGCAATGTGATTATTGTTGGTAACGTGCTGTAGTTCCCAGAGGCCCATGGCTAAATTAGCATAGCTGAGGACAAAATTTGCCCCCATAGCTGTACCATTGATTTGTAAATAGAAATCCCCGTAAAATTCAAAGTAATCATGCTTCAAACAGAAGGTGGTTACATCTAATATAAACTGAGCCTGTCTGGGATTGATCCAAGGGTCCCTGGAAATATTCCACAGCCCTGAGTCCTACTTCATGGGATATTGATGTATATAAGGACTAGATGTCTGAGAAGAGCCACCTGTATGTAGGTTCCCATGTGTATGGCCGCAATATATCAAGGAAATGTGTACAATCTCTAATATACAAGGGTAAATTTTGTGCTAAAGGTAGAAGGAATTTGTCAACGTACATGGAAAACCCACTCGTAACGCTCTCAATAGAGGCAACCATGGGATGCCACGTGGATTTTCTAGATTTTTATGGACTTTGGGTAGGTGGTTAAAATGCTGTGTTTTATATAGTGTTTCAGAAAGGCTGATTCTGTTTTGGAAATAATGCCCTCCGAGAGCACTGCGTTGGTTAAGGACACAGCCTCCAGGGAAAAGGAGGAAAGCGGGTCTTTTGAAAGTTTCTTATAAGTGTTGGAATCTGATAACAACCTTGTTGCCTCTAAAATGTATGTTTGTTTGTCCTGAATCACAATTCTGCCTCCTTTGTCAGCAGATTTTATGATAATATTTTTGTTATTAGCTAGATCATTCAATGCCTTTCGTTCAGAAGGAATATGGTTCAATGATGCTTGGAACTGAGATTGACACTTTTTTATGAAATCTGAATATACTACTTGGTAAAAGGTCTGTATGTATGGTCCTTTCTTGTGAACAGGTTAAAATTTGACTTGGGCCTCAGATTGGTGTGCTGAACAGGTGGAGAGGTGGGACAGTGTTTAGACAACCATTCTAGATCATCATAATGAGTTTCCAGATTTAGTTCTTCGAGATCATTAAGAATAGGGAGATTAGTATTCTCTAAAGATGATTCTAGGGGGGTAGGGGAACTGATTGGTACAATCTTTTGGCAGTAAGGTTACGAATAAATGTATTGAGATCTTTGAAGAGCAGAAACAGGTTGGGGTCAATGGTGGAAGCAAATATCAAACCTTTGTTCAATAAGGAGATTTCATATGGAGACAAAGCATGGCAAGATAGGTTGAATATTTTTATAGTCTCTGTATTTTCTCTGGTCTTGTTTCTACCTCTGCCCCTCCTACCTCTTCTGTGTGTTTTCTTTCACACTGGATGGGGGGCACATTACTAAAAAATCAACAATAGCTGGAGTGGGAATGTCACTGTAAGGTTCAACTGGGTCAGAACTGTTGTGCGAAGGGAATGTTTCCACATCTACAGAGTGAATAGAAATTGTTGTTGACAGAGTGAGAGTATCGATATATATATGAGAGTATAGATATATATACAGCCCTCAAATTTTCCACCCGCTTGCATGGAGTGAAAAATGAGGGCTGGCGAGGAACTGGGCTGCCTGGGAGTGGTGGGGGTTGGGTTGATCGGGAGCCGTTCTCCCAGCGATCGGGTCGGGGGAAGAGAGCATGGAGGAAGAGGAAAGCCGCAGGATCACAGAAAACATGGATAGCCCGCTGTAACAGCTTACATTACAATTGCCTCCTCGCTGCTTGACATCACACACAGCCCCACCTCCTCCTGACCCCAGGCCTGTGAAAGACAGAATGTGGGTCCAATGCTAGGATGAATGCTGTCTATCACAGGCACAGGGTCAGGAGGAGGCAGGACTGTGTATGATGGCGAGCAGAGCGGAGGCAATTGTAATGTAAGCTGTTCCGGCGTGCTTTCCTGCTCTGTGATCCCACAGCTTTCTTCTTCCTCCAGTCATGATCTGGTCGTCCTCTCTCTTCCTCTGCCCAGATGAGGCTGCAATGGTGGGCATAGTGAGTCTACAAACAGTGGGCACAGTGAGGCTGCAATGGTGGGCACAGTGAGGCTGCAATGGTGGGCAAAGTGAGGCAGCAATGGTGGGCACAGTGAGGCTGCAATGGTGGGCACAGGTTACACTGCAATGATGGGCACAGGTCATGCTGCATTGATGGGCACTGACGAGGCTGCATTGATACGCACAGGTGAGCCTGCATTGATGGTGACTGGTGAGGCTGTGCTGAGGGGCACTGATAAAGTTGTTGTTAATATTTATTTTTGTAAATCTGCAAAAAACATTTAAGTGTCTTTACATAAAAACAAATTGAAGGTGTGTTTAGGGGTGCAATTAGGGGTGGGGCAGGTTAGGGGTTGGGTGGGGTAACTGGTGGTGAATAACCCTTGAGGCCTGGCTAGTGGCTCAGGACTTGAAATTTTGAGCCCTGTATATATATATATATATATATATATATATATATATATGTATGTATATATATACAGTATCTCACAAAAGTGAGTACACCCCTCACATTTTTGTGCATATTTTATTCTATCTTTTCATGTGACAACACTGAAGAAATGACACTTTGCTACAATGTAAAATAGTGAGTGTACATCTTGTACAACAGTGTAAATTTGCTGTTCCCTCAAAATAACTCAACATACAGTCATTAATGTTTAAACCGCTGGCAACAAAAGTGAGTACACCCCTAGGTGAAAATGTCCAAATTGGGCCCAAAGTGTCAATATTTTGTATGGCCATTATTATTTTCCAGCACGGCCTTAACTCTCTTGGGCATGGAGTTCACCAGAGCTTCACAAGTTGCCACTGGAGTCCTCTTCCACTCCTCCACGATGACATCACGGAGCTGGTGGATGTTAGACACCTTGCGCTCCTCCACCTTCCAATTGAGCATGTCCCACAGATGTTCAATAGGATTTAAGTCTGGAGACATGCTTGGCCAGTCCATCACCTTTACCCTCAGCTTCTTTAGCAAGGCAGTGGTCATCTTGTAGGTGTATTTGGGGTTGTTTTTTTTTTGTTTTTTTTTATAAACTCTTTATTACAACATTTTTACTTAAAAAAAAAAATATTATTTAACATACTTTACATTATCATTTCTCTATCTTTTCTTCCACAATTTTAACATATATATCTATTTTCATACCCATTCACTCTTACAACTCATTCTTTCCTCTCATCCATCTTATGGTCACTAATACCTTCCCCTTTTACTCGTTTTATACTATATTTTCTGGTCTTCCTATGTCTGTCGTCAAGTGTGATTTGTTCCACTTTGCCCAAATCTTATCATATTTCTGCATATTTCCACTTTGTTCATACATTATTCTCTCATGTGGTACAACTTGGTTTACTGCTCTCACCCATTGATTTATTGTAGGTGGATTTGGCTGGATCCATTTTTCCACTATTTGTTTTTGAGCCAGGAATAATACTTCTTGCAAAAATATCCTAGTATATCCACACCATCTTTCTTTTACCACCCCCAGCACACATAGTTCCACAGTGTAGCTGTAATAGGCTTATTTATGACTTTTCCTAATTTCTTGACCACCTGTTGCCAATACCTCCCTATACATCCACACTGCCACATCATATGGATAAAATCCGCTCCTCCTTCACATAATGTTCGCTTTATTCATTTTTTTAGTCCGATATCAATTTTATCATATATTGTACCAACTTATATAATTGTGGTTCTTTGAATAATTCCATATATCATATATGTTTTTTTGGGTATTTCAGATGTTGTATGGAATATTGTTGCCCCTCATTGGGAATGTCCGGTTGGCTCTAGAATTGAGCGTTTTTACTATGGTATGGTGAAGTACGCTCCCTTTTTCAAAAAAATTTAATTTTTTAATAAAATTTTTTTGTATTTAGTTTTAATAATACCTTTATGTTCAAATTGTAACTCATTTGGACATTTTTTTAAATATTTTTTTAAAGTTTTTTGAGTTTTTGGACATATACCATTTGTATTGATCCTTCCAGGCTTACATTCGCCATTATGCTTCTCTGTCCGCCTCTGGTGAAACCTTTCAGCCTTTCCAGCCCCTTATCATGGCGGGGCCTTGCTTCCTGTATAGCCGCGATCCTATTAAACTGGGGCCGTAGGCTGATTGGCGGGGAGGCTTGTCAGATGAAGCCCGAGTGTATCGCCGTTGCCATCGTGATTTGCGCACGACATCATTGCGCAATGTGAGAGTGAGGCTTGGTATTGGGTGTGGAGTGCAGCGGCACCGCCACCCTCCCACCCACCAAGCTATTACAATTTGCGCGTGACGTCATCGCGCATCACGCGAACGAGGCTTGGTATTGGGTGTGGAGCGCGGCGGCGGCGCTGCGCTCCCACCCACTATACAATAGGCATTTATAGGGAGGCTTGGTTTCCGGATTGAGCAACCGGACCAATGCCAAACTATTTAAGCCAGTTTCCACCATAAATGGGGTTTTAAATACATTACATATCTTTAAATACATTATGGGTATCCATATATACAGTCCCTTCCAGCTATGAAGGAATCACAAGTATACTTGTATTGTATGCCCTTTTGAACCGGAAGTGATGGTTATCTGAAGCACTTCCGGTTTCAGACACTCCCAGTGGGGGTCACTATTTGTTTATATAAAGAGCGGTGGGGTGAGGGGGTCCACACCCCAGATGATGACTGTTTAAGTTGAAACATGTTGGGTGGACCTCTCATGACTACCGCTTTACGATTTATATGCTGTTTTCTTCTTCAAAAAATGTGAGTCTGTTTTTTATTTAATTTTAAATAAATCCAAGTTTAAAAACGTTATCACGCTATGTGAGTGTTTTTCCCTCACATGCTACACATATTATTGGCCTATGGTGTACCCAGTGAAGAGGAAGCCGTGCTGATTCCCTTTCCCCTTCTCTGTGTGACGACGACATCTGACCAGCTGTCACATTCAGACCTGTCGGTCATCAAGCCTTTTTGACCTGTTTTGGCATATGCTATTTCAGGCCAATACTTCTGGTAAGCCTTTATGATTCCTGGTGATGGTTCCGGCACTGATTCCAATCCTTTGTGCACGTTTGGTCTCCATGTGGCCCATTCACCTACCAGGTTGTTTGGTCTAAACAACCCTTCCGCATGCCCAGGAAACACCTGTCCATCATCGTTTATGCACTATCATCACAGTTTTTTCACTTATTATGACATGGACTTTATTTATATTATCATTTTGTGATGTTTTTTTCACTTATCATTGGTTTAAATGAATGTATTTAAGCTTTGTTTATCAATCACATTCCCTTCACATAAGCACTTTTTGGTTTACACTGGAATGTTTGTCTTATAATCACTCAATATTTTAGAGTGTTCATTCTTTAGTTTTTATGTATGGAGTTTATAGCGCCACACTTTTTCGAATTTTGAATGTTAGTTTAACCCTGAGTCTACAGGTGTGTTGGCTGTTGTTCACTCCCTTTAGCGCAGCGCTGTACTTAACCACCACTTACCAATTGAGCATGTCCCACAGATGTTCAATAGGATTTAAGTCTGGAGACATGCTTGGCCAGTCCATCACCTTTACCCTCAGCTTCTTTAGCAAGGCAGTGGTCATCTTGTAGGTGTATTTGGGGTTGTTTTTTTTTTTTTGTTTTTTTTTATAAACTCTTTATTACAAAATTTTTACTTAAAAAAAAAATTATTATTTAACATACTTTACATTATCATTTCTCTATCTTTTCTTCCACAATTTTAACATATATATCTATTTTCATACCCATTCACTCTTACAACTCATTCTTTCCTCTCATCCATCTTATGGTCACTAATACCTTCCCCTTTTACTCGTTTTATACTATATTTTCTGGTCTTCCTATGTCTGTCGTCAAGTGTGATTTGTTCCACTTTGCCCAAATCTTATCATATTTCTGCATATTTCCACTTTGTTCATACATTATTCTCTCATGTGGTACAACTTGGTTTACTGCTCTCACCCATTGATTTATTATAGGTGGATTTGGCTGGATCCATTTTTCCACTATTTGTTTTTGAGCCAGGAATAATACTTCTTGCAAAAATATCCTAGTATATCCACACCATCTTTCTTTTACCACCCCCAGCACACATAGTTCCACAGTGTAGCCATAATAGGCTTATTTATGACTTTTCCTAATTTCTTGACCACCTGTTGCCAATACCTCCCTATACATCCACACTGCCACATCATATGGATAAAATCCGCTCCTCCTTCCCCACATCTTGTGCAGTCTGGCGCCTGCATCCTCCCCATCCTATACAGTCTGTTTGGTGCCAAGTATGTCTCATGTATTATATTTAATTGAATTATCCTGTTATTCATTGCCGGCGATACTTTCAAATGCGACGAGCAGATTTCATCCCAGTCCTGCTCACTCATGGCCCTTTGCCATCTGTCCCTCACACCCACTGGGTCCCCACTTATTTTACTCTGTAATAGGTGTGAATACAACTTAAATATCAGTCCCTTTGATCCCTGAGATCTTGAGACAGTTATTTTGGTAGCTTTTCGGTGAACTGGCAAGCACCAGCCCCAGGCAGCATCAGGTTAGTGCCAGTAGCGCTAACACCCACGCACGCACCGTACACCTCCCTTAGTGGTATAGTATCTGAAAGGATCAATATCTGATCCGATCAGATCTATACTAGCGTCCCCAGCAGTTTAGGGTTCCCAAAAATTCAGTGTTAGCGGGATCAACACAGATACCTGCTAGCACCTGCGTTTTGCCCCTCCGCCCGGCCCAGCCCAGCCCACCCAAGTGCAGTATCAATCGATCACTGTCACTTACAAAACACGAAACGCATAATTGCAGCATTTGCAGAGTCAGGCCTGATCCCTGTGATCGCTAACAGTTTTTTTGGTAGCGTTTTGGTGAACTGGCAAGCATCAGTGGCCTAGTACACCCCAGTCGTAGTCAAACCAGCACTGCAGTAACACTTGATGACGTGGCGAGTCCCATAAGTGCAGTTCAAGCTGGTGAGGTGGCAAGCACAAGTAGTGTCCTGCTGCCACCAAGAAGAAGACAAACACATGCCCGTCGTGCCCATAGTGCCCTTCCTGTTGCATTCACCAATCCTAATTGGGAACCCACCACTTCTGCAGCACCCGTACTTCCCCCATTCACATCCCCAACCAAATGCAGTCGGCTGCATGAGAGGCATTTTCTTTATGTCCTCCCGAGTACCCCTACCCAACGAACCCCCCAAAAAAGATGTCGTGTGTGCAGCAAGCGCGGATATAGATGTGACACCAGCTATTATTGTCCCTCCTGTCCTGACAATCCTGGTCTTTGCATTGGTGAATGTTTTGAACGCTACCATACACTAGTTGAGTATTAGCGTAGGGTACAGCATTGCACAGACTAGGCACACTAACACAGGGTCTCCCAAGATGCCATCACATTTTGAGAGACCCGAACCTGGAACCGGTTACAGTTACAAAAGTTATAGGTGATATATGCCGAAGCATGGGGGCAGCAGGGGTGGAGGAGCGATTTGCTCCTAACTTTTGGGGCGGATGCCCCCTGTTTCGGCATATATAAATGGTGCATGTATGCCCATCATTAGAAGTGGGTGGATGAAGGGAGGTATTCTAATGGTGGGCATACCCACCGATCAATCTCTTTTTTTTTCGTTCAGCCCACAGGCTGCATGAAAAAAAAAAGATAACAATATATGCCCAACAAGGATCAGCAACGTAATGGTATGTTGCTGGACTTTGAGTGGTTATACCAGAATGATGCCTGCAGGTTTAGGTATTATCTTGGTATCATTCTTTTCAGCCAGCGGTCGGCTTTCATGTAAAAGCAATTCTAGCAGCTAATTAGCCTCTAGACTGCTTTTACAAGCAGTGGGAGGGAATGCCCCCCCCACCGTCTTCCATGTTTTTCTCTGGCTCTCCTGTCCCAACAGGGAACCTGAGAATGCAGCCGGTGATTCAGCCAGCTGACCATAGAGCTGATCAGAGACCAGAGTGGCTCCAAACATCTCTATGGCCTAGGAAACTGGAAGCTACGAGCATTTCATGACTTCGATTTCGCCGGATGTAAACAGCGCCATTGGGAAATTGGGAAGGCATTTTATCACACCGATCTTGGTGTGGTCAGATGCTTTGAGGGCAGAGGAGAGATCTAGGGTCTAATAGACCCCAATTTTTTCAAAAAAGAGTACCTGTCACTACTTATTGCTATCATAGGGGATATTTACATTCCCTGAGATAACAAAAAAATGATAAAAAAATGAAAGGAACAGTTTAAAAATAAGCTAAAAAAGCAAAAAAATAATAAAGAAAAAAAAAAAAAGCACCCCTGTCACCCCCTGCTCTTTCACAAAGGCGAACGCAAGCGTCGGTCTGGCGTCAAATGTAAACAGCAATTGCACCATGCATGTGAGGTATCACCGCGAAGGTCAGATGGAGGGCAGTCATTTTAGCAGTAGACCTCCTCTGTAAATCTAAAGTGGTAACCTGTAAAGGCTTATAAAGGCTTTTAAAAATGTATTTAGTTTGTCGCCACTGCACGTTTGTGCGCACTTTTAAAGCATGTCATGTTTGGTATCCATGTACTTGGCCTAAGATCATCTTTTTTATTCCATCAAACATTTGGGCATAATAGTGTGTTTTAGTGCATTAAAATTTAAAAAAGTGTGTTTTTTCCCCCAAAAAATGCGTTTGAAAAATCGCTGCGCAAATACTGTGTGAAAAAAAAAAATGAAACACCCACCATTTTAATCTGTAGGGCATTTGCTTTAAAACAATATATAATGTTTGGGGGTTCAAAGTCATTTTCTTGCAAAAACAAATAATTTTTTCATGTAAACAAAAAGTGTCAGAAAGGGCTTTGTCACGTCAATACTCACCGAGGCCGAGATGCCGAGAGTGGCTCGCCCTTATGACCACGCGCACCTGAACCCCCGGGGGGTGAATAATTTTTTCATGTAAACAAAAAGTGTCAGAAAGGGCTTTGTCTTCAAGTGGTTAGAAGAGTGGGTGATGTGTGACATAAGCTTCTAAATGTTGTGCATAAAATGCCAGGACAGTTCAACCCCCCCCCAAATGACCCCATTTTGGAAAGTAGACACCCCAAGCTATTTGCTGAGAGGCATGTCGAGTCCATGGAATATTTTATATTGTGACACAAGTTGCGGGAAAAAGACAATTTTTTTTTTTTGCACAAAGTTGTCACTAAATGTTATATTGCTCAAACATGCCATGGGAATATGTGAAATTACACCCCAAAATACATTCTGTTGCTTCTCCTGACTATGGGGATACCACATGTGTGAGACTTTTTGGGAGCCCAGCCGCGTACGGGACCCTGAAAACCAAGCACCGCCTTCAGGCTTTCTAAGGGCGTAAATTTTTGATTTCACTCTTCACTGCCTATCACAGTTTCGGAGGCCGTGGAATGCCCAGGTGGCACAAACCCCCCCAAATGACCCTATTTTGGAAAGTAGACACCCCAAGCTATTTGCTGAGAGGTATAGTGAGTATTTTGCAGACCCATAGTGTCGGGGAACGGTTCATTAACAGAGAACCTCAGTTCCTTCATCGATGGGCATCTTCGCCCCTTTGTGATCAACCTTCCCAGTTACCTTCGTGATACCCCCCACTTACTTCAGATCCTGGACGGAATGGCCATCCCCCCCACGTCGACCTTGGTGGCAATCGACGTGGAGGCCCTTTACAGCTCAATTCCCCACACCAAGGGTCTAAGCTGTATTCGACAGGTCATCTTACAAGATAATAGATTCAATCCCAAAATGGCCAATTTTCTGTTGGACTCATTGGACTATATCCTACAGCATAACCATTTCACCTTCAATGGCTCCCACTTCCTCCAGGTGCAGGGGGTAGCGATGGGGACTTCTTGTGCCCCATCGTATGCCAACCTGTACCTGTGGGAGTGGGAGCGCATGATCAACCAATCCGATGACCTGGCCCCTTTCATGATGAATGTGAGCCTATGGCTCAGATTCATCGATGATGTCCTTCTTGTCTGGGACGGCCCACAGGATCAACTCGAACCCTTCCTAGAATGTCTAAACAAAAATAATTTCAACTTGAGCTTTACAATGATTTTTGACAACTCTTCCATAACTTTCTTGGATGTAACTATCTACAAAGATGACAGGGGGCGTATTAGCAGTAGTTTATACAGGAAGCCAACAGCAGGCAATACTATATTACATGCCAGCAGTTTTCACCCAACACCCCTAATTGCATCCATCCCTTTCAGTCAGTATTTGAGGACATGGAGAAACTGCACAGACGACACAATCTTCAGGAGAGAGGCTGATCTCCTGAGAGAGAGATTATTACTTCGGGGTTACTCCAAATCCTGCCTTAAAAAGGCCTATAATCGGGCAGTATTGAAACCTAGGAAAGAACTGCTTTACAATCCATCTTCTAAAAACATTAAAAAAAATCCAATCTCGATTATAACAAAATACTGCAACCAACATGAAACTTTCAAAAAAATCGCCAACAAGTACTGGCATCTTCTCTCAATGGACCCCACTATAGGTCCTTATGTGAGTAAACACCCGGTCTTCACATTCAAAAGAGCTAGATCTCTCAAGGACTACCTAGTGTCCAGTGAATACCATGATTCTGGACACCAGGATCCGTGCAAATACCCAGGTACATTTACCTGTGGTGGGTGTAACTACTGCCGGTTTATGAACACCACGCGCAATATAACACTTCCAAATGGCGAACGCTACCGTCCTAAACACTATGCGAACTGCCAAACAGCTAATGTAGTTTACCTACTTCTATGTAACTGCTTTTGTTTTTATGTGGGCAAAACTATTCAGCCCTTCTGGCGACGTGCCTATCGACACATCCTATCCATGCAGGCCTGCAACCCAAGCCTCCCTTTGGGGAGGCATGTGAGAGATCTACATGAAGGAATCACTCCGAAGATTTCCTTCCTGATCCTGGACAGAATACATCCTGGTATAAGAGGGGGTGATACTAACAAAACATAAATGCAGGCCGAACAAAGGTGGATTTTTCACTTGAATGCGACTATGCCACCTGGCCTTAACGCAACCACCTCCTTCAGACCCTTCCTGGAGGGATTCTCCTCAGGAGGATCCGAATGGGAATCTTTATAATAGAATCAACCCCTTAATCAAACTGATGCAGTCCTTTGTCCTACTCGGACCTTTTTGTATCTCTTATCCATAATATAGCATTCGTGCATTTATACGGGACTGTTAATATGCCCCAGGTCTCTGGGATAGTCCTTAGAACTGATAGGACACAAGAACCACTAGGACTGTATCTCTAGTTTGAAATATGTGTATTCCTGCTTGACTCCTGATGCAACACATTGTTGAAAATATATGATGTAATAAGCTTGTTTTATGATTTCAGGACCTTTTTTCCAATTCGGTGGGACCGTCCCTCTCGACTACACAGATAACTCACCAAGTGTTGGTAATTTCACTGCATGCACTCTCATTCCCTTCTTTTTTCCCCCTCCTTTCCCTCTCCTTTTTTTCTTTTCTTTCTCCCTTTCTCTCTTTTTCCTCTACACAGATTCTTTCCCCCCCCCTCCCTCCCCCCTCCCCCCTCTCTCCCTTCTCCTGCATGCTATCAGTATTTCTCCCTCTCTTCCCTCTTAGCTCCACCTTTTTTCTTTTCACTCACTGTCACCTCTTTCTCTCTTTCCCTATTCCTTCTTTCATGCCTGCATTTTCTACCTGGCTGTCTTTCTTCCCTCCCCCTTTTTCACCGTTCAACCAATCACTCTCACTCTTTCCCTCTTCAATCCTCCCAGGTTTGGGCTGTGTGTCAGCTCACTCAGCGCACCCGGGGGAGACCGAGACGCGCTCTCTTCTGAGCGCGCCCGGCCCCCCCCTCTCTCTGGCAGTCTGTGTCATGGGTTCCCATGACAACGGGCACGCCAGCTCTGCGCTGCGGGATCTTAGACGTATGGGGGAATTCTCCACGTCGCGCTGGCTCCGCCCCCTGCCGAGCGCGGCGCCTCCGCACACGCCCATCTCTGCCCTGCTGTGGATGTTTTCACTCCAGGGAGTGCATCGTGGAGATGACGTTGTACGTCGCTCCGCCCGGGGGATGTCCCTTACAGACACGTCTTGGCCTCCCTGCTTCAGACCGCCCCCCCACCTTTGGTTTAGCCAATCAGGTTACTGATTGGACACCAACACCCACTACAGCTAACTCACATTTAAACCCTTCTGGCGCTGCACTTATCAGCTGTTTCCTATACCACACAGACGTGCTTGGAGGAAGCTAAGACGAACAGGTAAACCTGAGGATTATTTTTGGCTGGGATTTTTTGCAAACCATACAGGCGATTGATTATCGATTCACTCACAACATTTCCCTGATGTGTTTTATAATCTGCAGACCAATGCGGGCTTATATCTAACCAGGGAACCTGCATACCTTCTTGGACCTTGGCCCACTTTAATCTGAGGTTTATTTAAACATCTCCTTGGGGCTCAATATTGGGATCTGTGACCTGATTCCACTCACCTCCATTTTCTTAGGTATGTGTTTGACATACATTATACGTGTGTATGTGTGTGTAGGTGTTTGACATACATGATTTTTATCTGCCTACCCCAATATTACCTCTATTGTGGAGAATAACATTGTACTTATACTAGGCTCTTCTCTGAGATTCTCATTGAAGTATTTTTATTGCAGCGGGTTATTACCCCCCACCTTCCATACTCCTTCAAGCAGGCTGTTCTTCAAGCCTTCATAGGGGGAAAAGGGGAGGACTGTGTCTGTTCCTCTTTATGGGGGATATCCTTTGTGAAGCAACCTCAGCCCACCCTGGCTTTCACTCCTGTGGTCTACTTGGTCCTTTTTCTGTCTTCTTGAACCTTGGTTCTGTGATCCCTGTGTGGCCGTGACGGACGGCAATTTGTTTGAGTCGCACTGGATGCTGGAAATGTCCTTGGAAAGGCTTTTCAAGGGGTCAGTATGAATTTCCTGCTTGTATATGCCTAGAATTTACCAATGATGTAACAACTGTTTAAATGTGCACTGAACTTTATAATGCAAACTAAATGCTCTCTACTGCCTCCTGTTGTGAATATCTGAGAGATTCATTCACTTATGTTTGCTCTGCTTTTTTGTTAACTTTTTAGATGAAACACCCACTCTGACCAATT
This sequence comes from Aquarana catesbeiana, assembly GCF_042186555.1. Taxonomy (NCBI): domain Eukaryota; kingdom Metazoa; phylum Chordata; class Amphibia; order Anura; family Ranidae; genus Aquarana; species Aquarana catesbeiana. The sequence continues at coordinate 223,621,031 of NC_133330.1, read as the reverse complement.
ATCGTTACCCCTGAAGAAGAGGTCAACCCCTTTTGCATACCTCGAAACGTTGGGTTTCTATGATCATTGGGTCTTTACTTACCTGTATCATTGCAATTGGTCACTTTTCCTATACAATTGTTTCTTCCCATTATATGCATCCATTTTATTGTACATACGGTTAGGTCATGTGTAATGATTTTTAAATGTTAAACTAATAAACTACAATACTTTTATACAGAAACTAAAATTTTCTACTATTTTCTACTTTATCAGAGGTGACCCCGCAAAAAAGTCCCGTTAGAGGAATTGCACTCCGATAGGGGGTGCTTGTGTTTAGTGAGTATTTTGCAGACCTCACTTTTTGTCACAAAGTTTTGAAAATATCTTGGGGTGTCTACTTTCCAAAATGGGGTAATTTGGGGGGGGGGGGGTTGTGCCACCTGGGCATTGCATGGCCTCCGAAACTGTGATAGGCAGTGAAGAGTGAAATCAAAAATTTCCGCCCTTAGAAAGCCTTAGAAAGCCTGAAGGTGGTGATTGGTTTTCGGAGCCCCGTACGCGGCTAGGCTCCCAAAAAGTCCCACACATGTGGAATCCCCATACTCAGGAGAAGCAGATAAATGTATTTTTGGGTGCAATTCCACATATGCCCATGGCCTGTGTGAGCAATATATCATTTAGTGACTACTTTGTGCAAAAAAAAAAAAAAATTGTCACTTTCCCGCAACTTGTGTCAAAATCTAAAATATTCCATGGACTCAACATGCCCCTCAGCAAATAGCTTGGAGTGTCTACTTTCCAAAATGGGGTCATTTAGGGGGGGGTTGTGCCATCTGTGCATTTTATGGCCTTCAAAACTGTGATAGATAGTGAGGAGTGAAATCAAAAATTTACGCCCTTAGAAATCCTGAAGGCGGTGATTGGTTTTCGGGGCCTCGTACGCAGCTAGGCTCCCAAAAAGTCCCACACATGTGGTATCCCCGTACTCAGGAGAAGCAGCTGAATCTATTTTGGGGTGCAATTCCACATACGCCAATGGCCTATGTGAGCAATATATCATTTAGTGACAACTGTTTGTAAATTTTTTTTTTTGTCATTATTCAATCACTTGGGACAAAAAAAATTAATATTCAATGGGCTCAATATGCCTCTCAGCAATTTTCTTGGGGTGTCTACTTTCCAAAATGGGGTAATTTGGGGGGGGGGGTTGTACTCCCCTGCCATTTTAGCACCTCAAGAAATAACATAGGCAGTCATAAATTAAAGGCTGTGTAAATTCCAGAAAATGTACCCTAGTTTGTAGACGCTATAACTTTTGCGCAAACCAATAAATATACACTTATTGACATTTTTTTTTATCAAAGACATGTGGCTGAATACATTTTGGCCTAAATGTATGACTAAAATTGAGTTTATTGGATTTTTTTACAACAAAAAGTAGATAATATCATTTTTTTTCAAAATTTTCAGTCTTTTTCCGTTTATAGCGCAAAAAATAAAAAAGGCAGAGGTGATCAAATACCATCAAAAGAAAGCTCTATTTGTGGGAAGAAAAGGACGCAAATTTCGTTTGGGTACAGCATTGCATGACCGCGCAATTAGCAGTTAAAGCGACGCAGTGCCAAATTGTAAAAAGTGCTCTGGTCAGGAAGGGGGTAAATCCTTCCGGGGCTGAAGTGGTTAATGAAGTGTGTACATCCTCCATGTATAATATGATGTCGTCTGCATATAGTCCTATATGTTCAATCCTATCCCCCACCCTGATCCCTTTGTATATTTTGGATTGTCTAAATCTATTGCCTAGTGCTTCGATTGCCAATGAGAACAATTGGGGGGACAGCGGCACCCTTGTCTTGTTCCCCTTTGCAATTTCACTGTAGGAGACAGTACTCCATTTATTAAGAAGTTAGAGCATGGTTGTTTATACAGTATTCTCACCCATTTTATAAATCCTTTCCCAAATCCACTTTTCTTCAACACTGCCTGCAGGAACTTCCATTCTATGGAGTTGAATGCCTTGGCCGTATCCAACGATGCCAAGGCACTCGACTCCGGGAAGTACTCAGCTGAACCATTAGCTGAGTTCTTCTAATATTATTTGTAGTGGACTTCCCTGGCATAAATCCTGTTTGATCTTCTGATACAATGGATAAAATTACCCCATTAAAACTCTTCACCAATATCCTTGCCAATACTTTATAATCAATATTTAGCAACGATATTGGTCTATAGGACGCACAATCTTTTCTGTCTTTTTCTGGTTTTGGTATCAATATTACTGTTGCCTCATACATGGAGGAAGGCATCTCCCCCCGATCAAATGCACCCCTATACAAATTAGTCAGTATCGGAGCAATAATTTCCACATACCGCTGGTACATTTCCAATGGGATACCATCAGGTCCCGGCGATTTGCCCTTTCCCATAGACTTAATAGCTTCTTTTACCTCCTCTACTTCAATATCTTTCTCCAATTCACCTTTTGGTTCTTCTGTTAACTTCAAAAACTCCAAATCCTCTAGGTATTTCTCTATCTCCTCTCCTGTGCATGTCAGTGTTGATGTGTACATTTTCTCATAGTATCTATAGAAAGTTTTCCCAATGTCCTTCACTGTATTAACTATTTCCCCTTTCTCATCTCTCACCTCTGTTATAGCCAATGTAGATACTTGTTGTATCATCAGGTAATTTACTATTTTATTAGCGTAATATCCTTGCTCAAAATTTTTTTGCTTTAACTGGAGCCTCTTGCGTTTATTTTTAATTAATAATTGATTCTTGTATTGACGCACCGCTCCTACCCATTTTATCTGGTTCATAATTGAGGGGTTCTTAATAAACTCTGCTTCGGCCTTCTTACATACTTCTTCCATTTCCTCTTCTTCTTGTCTATTAGCACGTTTAATGTATGATATTGTAGATCTTACTATCCCTCTTAAATATGCCTTAAAAGTATCCCATGTTACACCCTCCATTATACTGTCACCATGGGCCTCTAGGAACATTTCTATTTGCTGCGGTATACGATCATTTGACCCAATCTGGGCTAGCCAATAGGGCTGTATTCTATATCCCAGCCACCTTCCTCTGGGACCTATCTTCAACTCAAAGATAAGCCCAGAGTGGTCAGACACCCCCTTAAGCAAGTATGTAACCGAATGCACCATTGGGAGTATTTTCTCATTCCCCAGTGCCAGGTCTATCCTAGACATGCTCCCTCTACCTGGTGCATGCCACGAATAGACTCTGACCCCTGGGTTACTAATCCTCCAGATTAGATCAAACCATCCTACCTCTTTCAAGAAGTTTTCCAATGTTTTAGACCCTTCTCCTCTCCCAAGGCTTTTTTTTTCCAAATCTATCTTTGGGTCCTGCCACATATTAAAATCTCCCATACATATAACATATGCCTCTGGATATTCTGACATAAATAACACTGCTTCCTTCAATACTCCCAATGTGGCTGGAGGTTGTTTGTATATCCCCATAATAACAACTGGCAGTGAGTGCACCAGGGCAAAGACAAAAACATAAATCCCATCTGGATCCCTCCTTACCCTGATGCACTCTCACGCCACCGTCCGATGCACCATTAGAGAGACCCCTCTTGAAAAAGTTGTATGACATGAGTGGTAAGACCATTGTATCCATGGTTTTTTCAAGTAATCTAGTCTCTCATTAACCACTTTAGCCCCGGACCATTATGCTGCCTAAGGATCAAAGGACTTTTTCCAATTTGGCACTGTGTCACTTTAACTGCTAATTGCGCGGTCATGCAATGCTGTACCCAAACGAATTTTGCGTCCTTTTCTTCCCACAAATAGAGCTTTCTTTTGATGGTATTTGATCACCTCTGCGGTTTTTATTTTTTGCGCTATAAACAGAAAAAGACCGAAAATTTTGAAAAAAAATGATATTTTCTACTTTTTGTTATAAAAAAAATCCAATAAACTCAATTTTAGTCATACATTTAGGCCAAAATGTATTCGGCCACATGTTTTTGGTAAAAAAAATGTCAATAAGCGTATATTTATTGGTTTGCGCAAAAGTTATAGCGTCTACAAACTAGGGTACATTTTCTGGAATTTACACAGCTTTTAGTTTATGACTGCCTATGTCATTTCTTGAGGTGCTAAAATGGCAGGGCAGTACAAACCCCCCCCAAATGACCCCATTTTGGAAAGTAGACACCCCAAGGAAATTGCTGAGAGGCATGTTGAACCAATTGAATATTTATTTTTTTTGTCCCAAGTGATTGAATAATGACAAAAAAAAAAAAAATTACAAAAAGTTGTCACTAAATGATATATTGCTCACACAGGCCATGGGCCTATGTGGAATTGCACCCCAAAATACATTCAGCTGCTTCTCCTGAGTACGGGGATACCACATGTGTGGGACTTTTTGGGAGCCTAGCCACGTACGGGGCCCCGAAAACCAATCGCCGCCTTCAGGATTTCTAAGGGCGTAAATTTTTGATTTCACTCCTCACTACCTATCACAGTTTTGAAGGCCATAAAATGCCCAGATGGCACAAAACCCCCCCAAATGACCCCATTTTGGAAAGTAGACACCCCAATATATTTGCTGAGAGGCATGTTGAGTCCATGGAATATTTTATATTTTGACACAAGTTGCGGGAAAGTGACACATTTTTTTTTTTTTTTGCACAAAGTTGTCACTAAATGATATATTGCTCACACAGGCCATGGGCATATGTGGAATTGCACCCCAAAATACATTTAGCTGCTTCTCCTGAGTATGGGGATACCACATGTGTGGGACTTTTTGGGAGCCTAGCCGCATACGGGGCCCCAAAAACCAATCACCGCCTTCAGGATTTCTAAGGGTGTAAATTTTTGATTTCACTCTTCACTGCCTATCACAGTTTCGGAGGCCATGGAATGCCCAGGTGGCACAAAACCCCCCCAAATGACCCCATTTTGGAAAGTAGACACCCCAAGCTATTTGCTGAGAGGCATGGTGAGTATTTTGCAGCTCTTATTTGTTTTTGAAAATGAAGAAAGACAAGAAAAAACATTTTTTTTTTCTTTTTTCAATTTTCAAAACTTTGTGACAAAAAGTGAGGTCTGAAAAATACTCACTATACCTCTCAGCAAATAGCTTGGGGTGTCTACTTTCCAAAATGGGGTCATTTGAGGGGGTTTGTGCCACCTGGGCATTCCATGGCCTCCGAAACTGTGATAGGCAGTGAAGAGTGAAATCAAAAATTTACGCCCTTAGAAATGCAGTGCTTGGTTTTCAGGGTCCCGTACGCGGCTAGGCTCCCAAAAAGTCTCACACATGTGGTTCACATATTCCCATGGCATGCTTGAGCAATATATCATTTAGTGACAACTTTGTGCAAAAAAAAAAAAAAATTGTCTCCTTCGCGCAACTTGTGTCACAATATAAAATATTCCATGGACTCGACATGACTCTCAGCAAATAGCTTGGGGTGTCTACTTTCCAAAATGGGGTCATTTGGGGGGGTTTGAACTGTCCTGGAATTTTATGCACAACATTTAGAAGCTTATGTCACACATCACCCACTCTTCTAACCACTTGAAGACAAAGCCTGTCACGAGAGACAAGTCGCCTCCGTTCGCCGGGCTGCGGGGCGCATGTGCAGTGGGCTGTTGTTGAGACGTGCACCCGTTCGCGGCCAGATGGTGCGGCGCGCGCGGGTGCACGGCGGTCCACGTGTGCGCGCCGTCGCCCGTGCGGGTGCCCGGTACAGCGTCACGCTGACGCGCTCACCGGGAGGCTACTTCAGACGACACCAGCACCCAGTCGGGTTGCTGGTTTGTCGTCAGCTGTACCCTGCTCTGTGTTTGTTCCTGGTTCCTGATTCTCTGATACTTGATCCCTGCTTGTTAAACGACCACTCTCCTTGTCTGCCGGATACCCTGACCTCTGCTTGTTAAACGACCACTCTCCTTGTCTGCCAGATACCCTGACCTCTGCTTGTTAAACGACCACTCTGCTTGTCTGCCGGATACCCTGACCTCTGCTTGTTAAAGGACCACTCTCCTTGTCTGCCGGATACCCTGATCTCTGCCTGTTTAAACGACCACTCTCCTTGTCTGCCGGATACCCTGATCTCTGCCTGTTTTTAAGACCACTCTCTCCGCTGGCCTGATACCCCCTGATCTCTGCTGTCCGAAGGACTTTCCTATTTGCCTGTTTAATACCCCCTTGACCTCTGTTTCCTGTACTATTAGGTACACCGGTCCTGCACGGTTCCGCCAGGAGGCTTTCCACAACCCAAGTGAACCTGAGCCTTCTTGCAGCAACTACCGGAGACCCGTGCCTCCGCGTGCTTCCGATCCCCTGTACCACCTTCGGGGGTTCGGGTGCACGTGGTCGTAAGGGTGAGCCACTCTCGGCATCTCGGCCTCGGTGAGTATTGACGTGACAAAGCCCTTTCTGACACTTTTTGTTTACATGAAAAAATTATTTGTTTTTGCAAGAAAATTACTTTGAACCCCCAAACATTATATATTTTTTTAAAGCAAATTCCCTACAGATTAAAATGGTGGGTGTTTCATTTTTTTTTTTCACACAGTATTTGCGCAGCGATTTTTCAAACGCATTTTTTGGGGAAAAAACACACTTTTTAAAATTTTAATGCACTAAAACACACTATATTGCCCCAAATGTTTGATGAAATAAAAAAGATGATCTTAGACCGAGTACATGGATACCAAACATGACATGCTTTACAATTGCGCACAAACGTGCAGTGGCAACAAAATAGATACATTTTTAAAAGCATTTAAAAGCCTTTACAGGTTACCACTTTAGATTTACAGAGGAGGTCTACTGCTAAAATTACTGCCCTCAATCTGACCTTCGTGGTGATACCTCACATGCATGGTGCAATTGCTGTTTACGTTTGATGACAGACCGCCGCTTGCGTTCACCTTAGCGTGAGAGCAGGGGGCGACAGGGGTGCTTTTTTTTTTTTTTCTTTATTATTTTTTTGCTTTTTTATCTTATTTTTAAACTGTTCCTTTCATTTTTTTTTTTAATCAATTTTATCGTTATCTCAGGGAATGTAAATATCCCCTATGATAGCAATAGGTAGTGACAGGTACTCTTTTTTGAAAAAATTGGGGTCTATTAGACCCTAGATCTCTCCCCTGCCCTCAAAGCATCTGACCACACCAAGATCGGTGTGATAAAATGCTTTCCCAATTTCCCAATGGCGCTGTTTACATCCGGCGAAATCTAAGTCATGAAATGTTCGTAGCTTCCGGTTTCTTAGGCCATAGAGATGTTTGGAGCCACTCTGGTCTCTGATCAGCTCTATGGTCAGCTGGCTGAATCACCGGCTGCATTCTCAGGTTCCCTGTTGAGACAGGAGAGCCAGAGAAAAACACGGAAGACGGTGGGGGAGGGATTCCCTCCCACTGCTTGTAAAAGCAGTCTAGAGGCTAATTAGCCACTAGAATTGCTTTTACATGAAAGCCGACTGCTGGCTGAAAAGAATGATACCAAGATGATACCTAAACCTGCAGGCATCATTCTGGTATAACCACTCAAAGTCGTGAATGGCGTACCTGAAGACATAAAAATGGTTAACAATAAAACACAGTAAACGGTAAAGTATAAAAAATTGCATACCTGAAAAGCAAACATGATAAAACATAATACCAATAAAACATTGCAGAATAGAATACAGTAAAAAAGAGCAGAACAATAGAGAGAGAATAGAGAGAGAGAGAGAGAGAGAGAGAGAACAATAAAACGACAACTATTTTTTAAAAATTTTATAGATATATATATATATATATATATATATATATATATATATATATATATTTTTTTTTTTTTACACTTTTTTTTGTAACTAACTTTTATAACTGTAACCGGTTCCAGGTTCGGGTCTCTCAAAATGCGATGGCATCTTGGGAGACACTGTGAAAGTGCGCCTAGTCTGTGCAATGCTGTACCCTACGCTAATACTCAACTATTGAATGGTAGCGTTCAAAACATTCACCAATGCAAAGACCAGGATTGTCAGGACAGGAGGGACAATAATAGCGGGTGTCACGCCAATATCCGTGCTTACTGCAGACACAACATCTTTTTTGGGGGGGTTCGTTGGGTAGGGGTATTCGGGTGGACATAAAAATGCCTCTCATGCAGCCGACTGCATTTGGTTGGGGATGTGAATGGGGGAAGTACCGGTGCTGCAGAAGTGATGGGTTCCCAATTAGGATTGGTGAATGCAGCAGGAAGGGCATTATGGGCACGACGGGCCTGTGTTTGTCTTCTTGGTGGCAGCGGGACACTACTTGTGCTTGCCACCTCACCAGCTTGAACTGCACTTATGGGACTCGCCACGTCACCAAGTGTTACTGCAGTGCTGGTTTGACTATGACCGGGGTGTACTAGGCCGCTGGTGTTTGCCAGTTCACCAAAACGCTACCAAAAAAACTGTTAGCGATCGCAGGGATCAGGCCTGACTCTGCGAAAGCTGCAGTTATGCGTTTAGAGTTTTGTAAGTGACAGTGATCGATCGATACTGCACTTGAGTGAGCTGGGCTGGGCCGGGCCGGGCGGAGGGGCAAAACGCAGGTGCTAGCAGGTATCTGGGCTGATCCCGCTAACACTGCGTTTTTGGGAACCCTAAACTGCTGGGGATGCTAGTATAGATCTGATCGGATCAGATATTGATCCATTCAGATTCTACACCACTAAGGGAGGTGTACAGTGCGTGCGTGGGTATTGGCGGTACTGGCACTAACCTGACGGTGCCTGGGGCTGGTGCTTGCCAGTTCACCAAAACGCTACCAAAAAAACTGTTAGCGATCGCAGGGATCAGGCCTGACTCTGCGAACTCTGCAGTTATGCATTTAGTGTTTTGTAAGTGACAGTGATCGATCGATACTGCACTTGGGTGGGCTGGGCCAGGTGGAGGGGCAAAACGCAGGTGCTAGCAGGTATCTGGGCTGATCCCGCTAACACTGCGTTTTTGGGAACCCTAAACTGCTTGGGACGCTAGTATAGATCTGATCGGATCAGATATTGATCCGTTCAGATACTATACCACTAAGGGAGGCGTATGCTGCGTGCGTGGGTGTTAGCGGTACTGGCGCTAATCTGACGCTGCCTGGGGCGACGCATATCACCGCTGGGCGATCAGGGGGCTAAACCTTTATTTTGGTAATAAACGGCGGGTGCCCTGATGCTATAAAAAATAACTAACCAGCGTCACCCGTAACGGTTATACAGTGATCAGTGGTGAAGGGGTTAACTAGGGGGCAATCAAGGGGTTAAAACATTTATTGGATAGTATATGGGGGTCCCTGACGCTATAAAACGCTGACGGCGAACCTAAATATTTACGTCCCTAACTAGCGTCACCAGCGACACTAATACAGCGATCAGAAAAATGATCGCTTAGCGACACTGGTGACGGGGGGTGATCAAGGGGTTAAAACTTTATTGGGGGGTTTAGGGGGGTATCCTAGACCTAAAGGGGGCTAACAGTAACTGTCCCACCACAGTAACTGTCACAAACTGACACATTCAGTAATCAGAAAAAAAAAAAAAACAACTGCTTGGTGTCAGTGTGACGGGGAGGGGTGATCGGGGGGGATCGGGGGGGTAATCGGGGGGGATCGGGGGTGTATTGTATGCCTGGCATGTTCTACTGTGTGTGTGTGTTTGTGTAACTCACATTCCAGTCTTCTCGCCTCGGCGCTGGAACGAAAAATGCAGAGCCGAGGAGAGATGACATCATTTCCTCTGCCTCTGTGTACAATACAGAGGCAGGGAAATGATCCCATTGGCTGGGAGCGATCGCGAGGGGGGGCCACGAATGGATGGCCTCCCCCTCACCACCAATCACCGGGGAGGATTTGACAACCGCCGCAGGCCCCCGGGGGGGGTCCGATCGGACCCCCCACCCGCGGGCAAGCAAGGACGTACCTGTAAGTCCTTTTGCCTGCCCGTGCCGCTCTGCCGACGTACATCGTCAAGTGGTTAACAATATGTGTTTCTTGAATACAGATTATTTTAGCCTGAATTTTGCTAATTTCTGTAAATACCTGTGCCTGTTTCACTTGCGTGCCCATACCCCTCACATTCCAAGATAAAAAAGAACAATTACTAGCCATTTTTACCCATTCTTAATCATTCTTTTACCAGGAAGCCTGATTTCTACTTCTACCACTACCTCCTCTTTTCCCTTAGCAACCATATTTTCATTTTCCCTCCATTCATCCATTCATACATCCAACACATCCTTAATTTTAGGGCATTACCGACATATCGCATCTGCTCTTATATAGGTAATTCATCTTGTTTCAGCCTGTCTACTCCTCAACCCCCCCTCCAGAAAAAAGAAAAGAGGGGTGCAATTATTAATATACCCCTCCCTATCACTAGGGAAGGCGGGAGGGGGAGGGGAGAGAAAAAGAAAAAAAACCCATAACATATAGCAATCCCCCCTCGCCTCCCCCAATTCTGACCCCCATACCCCCCCACTTCTCTGTTCCCGTGTTTAAATTATTTATGTGTGTATATGTATGAATACATATCGTTCTTCCCATTGATAATTCCTTAGTTTATTATGACACCTCTAATATTCCCCCCCATGTGCTTGTGAATTGTGTTCCAAGAAAAGAAAAAAAACACACCAGAAACCCACTTTTAGCACTCAAAATATTAAAATCAAACATCACCCTTATCCATCCCCCTTCAGGGGCACACCAATACTCCCACTCTGTGATGAGGGCGGTTCAACACATTCTCCCGCATCTCCCCTGTGTCCCCTGCTTCAAACCTCCGGCAGGGGCCACAGGGGGGAGGAGGAAGAAAAAAACAGAAAAACAAACCCCAGCATTTCTCCTCTCCCTACCCCTGCCCCCTCGCGCCATCAACCAAGCATAGTTCTCCCCCTCTTATTTTTCCAATATTTTGTCTCAACAGCATCTTTTTCTTAGGTTATCTCACAATTTTCCATTTCTTATTATTTAGATACAGTTTTAACTGTCCGAAAAAATATATGTATATATGAAAGGTACTTTTTAGAACCAGGATAGAATCGAGGTAAGGATCCCCTCTGTGCACAAAAAGGCATACAGCATAAAATTCAAATTGAATTTCTAAACAAGATCAAGAATTATCAATGAAGGCGTTGATTTCTATGTCAACGTTCAATCCTAAGGGTCTAAGGCATTTGATTTTATAAATCCAATTCATTTCTAATTTGGAAATGGCCCTTCTTTTAGGCCCCCCTCTCCGGGGTAATTTTAATCTATCTATGCCAACCATAGAAGTACCCTGAGGATTTTGTTGGTGAACCTCTAGTGTTTGGAGAGTGGGTGACCCTTAAAACCTCTCCTGATATTGCCCAAGTGCTCATTTAATCTGACTTGCAAGGGGCGTACCGTCCGGCCAACATAATGAAGACCACAAGGGCAGGTCAGGAGGTACACCACACACGAAGTAGAACATGTTATGAAGGACTTAATTGGAAAAGTGTGATTAGTAATTCTGGAAGTAAATTCAGTGGTCTTTCTAGCTTTAATAGCATTGATGGAACAGACCGCACAGTTGTTGCACCTAAAAAACCCAACCAAATTCTGAAAGAACATGGGCTTATGCTTGGATGGGTTACAAACTGTGGGGGCCACTAATAGTTTAATAGGAGGAGCTCCCCTGAATACAACACATGGTTTGTCGGGAAGCACATTATCAAGTACAGGATCATTTTTTATTATGTGCCAATGTTTCCGTATAAGATTTTTCACAGAAAAATGCTGTTGGGAATAGCGTGTAATGAAGGGACAGACCAGATTGTCTGAATCTCGTCCAGGCTGTATAGGTCTGTCAGCTAGGAGAGACTCGCGATCCAGCCCACGAACCTCCTCAATTTTATCATTTAGGGTAATGGGGTCATAACCCTTATCGCTCAGTCTGTCCCTTAGTATCCTAGCTTGTGCCTCAAAGTCATCGGTTCGAGTACAATTCCTTCTCATATGGATGAATTGACTCTTAGGGACCGAATCTAACCATGGACAGTAATGGCAACTGTCTTTGGGTATAAAAGAATTACGGTCAGTGGATTTGAAGTATGTGGAGGTGACTAGGATGTCACCCTCACTTCGAATATTTAGATCCAAAAAATTAATAGAATGCTGACTGGCCTCATATTTAAATTTAATGCCACGGTCATTGTTATTTAAAGAGATCATAAAAGACTGAAGAGACTCATGGGTGCCATTCCATAGGAGGAGGACATCATCTATGTACCTGGCCCACAGGACCAACTCTGGTCTCTTGTTGGCATAGATGACGTCCTCCTCCCATTTGCCCATAAAAAGATTTGCCAGGCTGGGGGCAAACTTGGCCCCCATAGCTACACCCTTTCTCTGAAGAAAATATTTATTCTCATGCCAGAAAAAATTATGCATGGTGGCATACTCTAAGGGCTCCATAATAAACTGTTTTTGTCTAGAGGGTAGAGTGGCATCTTTCTCCAAGAAATAATTCACTGATCTCAGGCCCCAATTGTGTGGGATTATGGTGTACAGGGATGTCACATCTGCCGTAACCAGCCAGAGACCCTCTTTATACCCACAGTCTCTTAGACCCCTTTCACACTGGGGCGGTTTGCAGGCGTTATTGCGCTAAAAATACCGCCTGCAAACCGACCCAAAACAGCCGCTGCTGTTTGTTCAGTGTGAAAGCCCGAGGGCTTTCACACTGAAGCGTTGCGCTGGCAGGAGAAGAAAAAAACTCCTGCAAGTCGCGTCTTTGGAGCGGTGAAGGAGCGATGTATTCACCGCTCCTAAACCACTCCTGCCCATTGAAATCAATGGGGCAGCGCGGCTATACCGCGGCATAGCCGTGCTATGCAAGCGGTTTTAACCCTTTTTCGGCCGCCAGCGGGGGTTAAAACCGCACCGCTAGCGGCCGAATACAGCCGCAAAAATGACGGTAAAACATCACTAAAAATAGCGCTGTTTTACCACCGACGCCCCCACCGCCCCAGTGTGAAAGGGGCCTTTAGATATTAATCGTATGTTTAGTATCCTTGATATAAGCAGGAAGTGATCTTACTAGTGGTTGAAGGAATCCACCTCTGTATTTGCTGACCCGGGCAGTAAGGGAATCAATCCCACTGATGATGGGTCTACCGGGGGGATGAACCGGGTTCTTATGGACCTTAGGCAAATAATATATAACTGGGATTCTCGAAGCAATGGGTACAAGAAAGGATTTCTCCTTTTTATTAAGGATACCTGAATCGAAACCATATTTGACGATGGTCTCAAGTTCTTTTTTATATCTAAAGCGTGGATCAGAGGGGAGTGGAATATATGTTTCCCTATCCTCAACTATCCTATTCAATTCTGCAAGATAGTCATTCTTATTTAAAACCACAATTCCACCCCCTTTATCAGCGGGCCTAATGACCAACTCTTTCTGATTACATAGTTGGTCCAACCCTAACTGGAGTTGTCGGGACATTCTAGCTTGTTAGACCTTGAGATGGTCCAAGTCTCTCAAAACCACATCCCTGAAAACCTTAATGGATGATGAAAGGCCACATGGAGGATTGAATAGGGAAGCATTGGCAAGACCAGAGTGCCTAATGTTAGTGGAGTCTGACTTCCTTGTACTAATGGGATTAGATAAGATATATCTCTTAATATTGAGCTTCCTGGTATATTTATGAATATCCATGTATGTCTCAAATTTATTTAAGGCTCTAGGGGGTGCAAATTTAAGGCCTTTATCTAGGAGGGAAATCTCAGCTTCAGTAAGAGCAACGTTACTTAAATTAAAAATTCCCTGTCCCTTCACGCTCTCTTCCTTTTTGCGTTTTGACCTCCGCCCCCCTCGGACTCCTCTTTGCGTTCTATGGGTCTTTGTGCATTTTGTTCCACTCTGGGAAAACCCCAGTGTTGTGACTGGTGATGTTCATCCCATTGCGGATAATGGGGAGGGGCCCGTTCATGTTCTCTGTTACGTGAATATGATGACTAGTACCAAGGAGGTTGATCAGGCCTCCTACCCCTGATTGGGGTGTTGGGTCTTCTACCACGATTTGGAGTATACTGTTCTCCATATTGGTTTTCCCTATATGAATATTGATCCCCCTCATATGAACCATCATTGTATTCTTTATTCTGTTTATAGTGAGAGGGTTTTTTGTTCTTTTTTGATTTTTGATTGGAGGGTTTCTTTTGGGGTTCATTCATAGGGCGTCTAGGTGTCATAAGACGCGGAGGGAAGGACCCTTGGTGTCTAGCTGGTGATCTGTAAGACACTCTTCTTGTGTTTATGGGATGGGGTTGGGTAGGACCGGGTATATAGGAACTGTTATTCCTATCCTCTATTTGGCCCACAGATACTGGACAACTTAAAGGGGGGGCCCATTTGGATAGGTTAGACAATCCCCCTCACCTACCGGGAATTTACTCTGCCAGTCGAAGACTGCACCCCTCTTATAATCTCCCATATCTTTATTATACTTTTTCTTTTTCTTTTTTTTGGTTCCATTTCTTCTTTTTCTAATATTTTCTTTAGGGCACCAGAGCGTTCTTTATACTCCTCACTAGTAGTGTGGGCTAAAAGTTTCTTTTTGATCAACTTAATTTCCCCATCTAAGCGTGTTAGTTTATTGTTCTTCCTTTGAATCAGGAATCCCAAAAACTGGTCAGTTATATTGTGTATTCATTTTTTCTTTTTTTATCTCCCTTTATCACCATATCCTTTTATCTGGCATTTCAGTTTTTAAAGGGAAGGGGAACTACTCTAGAGAATGGATGTCTTTGAATACAGATCCTCGAGAGTTGTTAACAAAGAGGGTGTTTTTGAGGCTAGCGGGGAACCGGAGGGAGATTTGGGGGGTCTCTTTATGAGACTTAAAAATCTCATGGTATCCGAAATACATACCCAGTGGGATGTCGTATTTTTGGAACAATATGTCACTGACTCTATGGTTCCCCGCAGTCTCAGATGGGATGTAAGTCCCCAAAGGGGAGAAGTTGATTTAGAGGAGTGGTTTAAATACTTCAATTCTATAGGTGTTAAGTTTTTAGGATTCCTGATTCAAAGGAAGAACAATAAACTAACACGCTTAGATGGGGAAATTAAGTTGATCAAAGAGAAACTTTTAGCCCACACTACTAGTGAGGAGTATAAAGAACGCTCTGGTGCCCTAAAGAAAATATTAGAAAAAGAAGAAAAGGAACAAAAAAAGAAAAAAAAAGGAAAAACATGATAGAGATATGGGAGATTATAAGAGGGGTGCAGTCTTCAACTGGCAGAGTAAATTCCCGGTAGGTGAAGGAGATTGTGTAACCTATTCAAATGCCCCCCCCTTTAAGTTGTCCAGTATCTGTGGGCCAAATAGAGGATAGGAATAACAGTTCCTATATATCCGGTCCTACCCAACCCCATCCCACAAACACAAGAAGAGTGTCTTACAGATCACCAGCTAGACACCAAGAGTCCTTCCCTCCGCGTCTTATGACACCTAGACGCCCTATGAACGAACCCCAAAAAAACCCTCCAATCGAAAATCAAAAAAGAACAAAAAACCCTCTCACTATAAACAGAATAAAGAATACAATGATGGTTCATATGAGGAGGATCAATATGGCCATAACTCATTAAGATCACCATACTTTGAGGATCAGTACACTGTCCCTACGCAAAATAGATTTCAACCATTCAGGGACAATGACCATTGGTATGATAATAGACACTATTCATATAGGGAAAACCAATATGGAGAACCGTATACTCCAAATCGCAGTAGAAGGCCCAACACCACAATCAGGGGTAGGAGGCCTGATCAACCTCCTTGGTACCAGTCATCATATTCACGTAACAGAGAATATGAACGGGCCCCTCCCCATTATCCGCAATGGGATGAACATCACCAGTCACAACACTGGGGTTTTCCCAGAGTGGAACAAAACGCACAAAGACCCATAGAACGCAAAGAGGAGTCAGAGGGGGGCGGAGGTCAAAATGCAAAAAGGAAGAGAGAGTGAATGGAAAGGGAATTTTTAATTTAAGTAACGTTGCTCTTACTGAAGCTGAGATTTCCCTCCTAGATAAAGGCCTTAAATTTGCACCCCCTAGAGCCTTAAATAAATTTGAGACATACATGGATATTCATAAATATACCAAGAAGCTCAATATTAAGAGATATATGTTATCTAATCCCATTAGTACAAGGAAGTCAGACTCCACTAACATTAGGCACTCTGGTCTTGCCAATGCTTCCCTATTCAATCCTCCATGTGGCCTTTCATCATCCATTAAGGTTTTCAGGGATGTGGTTTTGAGAGACTTGGACCATCTCGAGGTCTAACAAGCTAGAATGTCCCGACAACTCCAGTTAGGGTTGGACCAACTATGTAATCAGAAAGAGTTAGTCATTAGGCCTGCTGATAAAGGGGGTGGAATTGTGGTTTTAAATAAGAATGACTATCTTGCAGAATTGAATAGGATAGTTGAGGATAGGGAAACATATATTCCACTCCCCTCTGATCCACACTTTAGATATAAAAAAGAACTTGAGACCATCGTCAAATATGGTTTCGATTCAGGTATCCTTAATAAAAAGGAGAAATCCTTTCTTGTACCCATTGCTTTGAGAATCCCAGTTATATATTATTTGCCTAAGGTCCATAAGGACCCGGTTCATCCCCCCGGTAGACCCATCATCAGTGGGATTGATTCCCTTACTGCCCGGGTTGGCAAATACATAGACGGATTCCTTCAACCGCTAGTAAGATCACTTCCTGCTTATATCAAGGATACTAAACATACGATTAACATCTTAAGAGACTGTGGGTATAAAGAGGGTCTCTGGCTGGTTACGGCGGATGTGACATCCCTGTACACCATAATCCCACACAATTGGGGCCTGAGATCAGTGAATTATTTCTTGGAGAAAGATGTCACTCTACCCTCTAGACAAAAACAGTTTGTCATGGAGCTCTAATGCCCCGTACACACGGTCGGACTTTGTTCGGACATTCCGACAACAAAATCCTAGGATTTTTTCCGATGGATGTTGGCTCAAAATTGTCGTGCATACACACGGTCACACAAAGTTCTAACGTTCTAAACGCAGTGACGTAAAACACGTACGTCGGGACTATAAACGGGGCAGTGGCCAATAGCTTTCATCTCTTTATTTATTCTGAGCATGCGTGGCACTTTGTCCGTTGGATTTGTGTACACACGATCGGAAATTCCGACAACGGATTTTGTTGTCGGAAAATTTTATATCCTGCTCTCAAACTTTGTGTGTCGGAAAATCCGATGGAAAATGTCCGATGGTGTCCACACATGGTCGGAATTTCCGACAACATGCTCCGATCAGACATTTTCCATCGGAAAATCCGACCGTGTGTACGGGGCATTAGAGTATGCCACCACGCATAATTTTTTCTGGCATGAGAATAAATACTTTCTTCAGAGAAAGGGTGTAGCTATGGGGACCAAGTTTGCCCACAGCCTGGCAAATCTTTTTATGGGCAAATGGGAGGAGGACGTCATCTATGCCAATAAGACACCAGAGTTGGTCCTGTGGGCCAGGTACATAGATGATGTCCTCCTCCTATGGGATGACACCCATGAGTCTCTTCAGTCTTTTATGATTTCTTTAAATAACAATGACCGTGGCATTGAATTTAAATATGAGGCCAGTCAGCATTCTATTAGCCACTGACCGTAGTTCTTTTATACCCAAAGACAGTTGCCATTACTGTCCAGGGTTAGATTCGGTCCCTAAGAGTCAATTTATCCATATGAGAAGGAATTGTACTTGAACCAATGACTTTGAGGCACAAGCTAGGATACTAAGGGACAGATTGAGTGATAAGGGTTACGACCCCATTACCCTAAATGATAAAATTGAGGAGGTTCGTGGGCTGGATCGCGAGTCTCTCCTAGCTGATAGACCTATACAGCCTGGACGAGATTCAGACAATCTGGTCTGTCCCTTCATTACACGCTATTCCCAACAGCATTTTTCTGTGAAAAATCTTATACGGAAACATTGGCACATAATAAAAAATGATCCTGTACTTGGTAATGTGCTTCCCGACAAACCATGTGTTGTGTTCAGGGGAGCTCCTCCTATTAAACTATTAGTGGCCCCCACAGTTTGTAACTCACCCACGCATAAGCCCATGTTCTTTCAGAATTTGGTTGGGTTTTTTAGGTGCAACAACTGTGCGGTCTGTTCCATCAATGCTATTAAAGCTAGAAAGACCACTGAATTTACTTCCAGAATTACTAATCACACTTTTCCAATTAAGTCCTTCATAACATGTTCTACTTCATGTGTGGTGTACCTCCTGACCTGCCCTTGTGGTCTTCATTATGTTGGCCGGACGGTACGCCCCTTGCAAGTCAGATTAAATGAGCACTTATGGCAATATCAGGAGAGGTTTTAAGGGTCACCCACTCTCCAAACACTAGAGGTTCACCAAGAAAATCCTCAGGGTACTTCTATGGTTGGCATAGATAGATTAATATTACCCTGGAGAGGGGGGCCTAAAAGAAGGGCCATTTCCAAATTAGAAATGAATTGGATTTATAAAATCAAATGCCTTAGACCCTTAGGATTGAACGTTGACATAGAAATCAAAGCCTTCATTGATAATTCTTGATCTTGTTTAGAAATTCAATTTGAATTTTATGCTGTATACCTTTTTGTGCACAAAGGGGATCCTTACCTCGATTCTATCCTGGTTCTAAAAGTACCTTTCATATATATATATATATATATATATATATACATATATTTTTTTACGGATCTATCTGTCCCCTTTCATTGCATAAGACCCCCTATATATGGAGAAAAAAGAGAAAATTTTTTGTAGGGAATTTTCTGTATGCAATTTTTATATGCAACTTCTAAGTAAGTTAAATATTTTATAAAATACGGTGTCTATATATATTCTTCCATTGGAAGTTGATGAACATTCGTGTGGGAAATATTTTAGATTGATCTCCTTTTTTTCCCCTTTGTATCCATTCAGTCTGTTTATTTAATTCTTCCAATATGACGCCCATGATGACATGAACGCATCTTGTGGGAAGAGCTTTATGTCAGATCGAGGTATGGTTTTCCTCTGCGTTTCATTTAATAATTTTTTATGCTCAATATGGCTTCTAAATCAGAATGACGCTTGGTCGAGGTCTGGCTTTCCTTTGCGTTCCACCTATTCTTGATGTCCAATATGGCGCCCAAGTCAAAATGAGGCTTGGTTGTGGCTGTATGCTATTTAAGTGATGATTCAGCACACCGTCCGTGCCCCAGGAAGACGCAAGGTATTGCAAAACATGTAGGGCGGTGCATTGTGCTGACGTCATCACATCACATGTGACCCCGCCATGCCGGTGTTTTGTTTTTAGTTTTGTCTAGCCGGCTTTTACTGTTTGTTGTGTTTGTACTGTCATTTGCGGACATCCACACGTTTTTTAATAAACTCGCTTCCTACTACACTATCAGCGTCCCCTACTCTCTCGTTTTATACACTCCGGGCCCAGAGCCCAAATGTGTCTCTTTTCAGAGCCCGAGAGACCAGTAAATCGGGTTTTTGTTCCCCCCTGACATCTCTATCAACCAGAGAGAACCGGAGATCGGAGACACTGGATATCTACATACTCACAGCTCCTTACAGAGGGTAATCTGTTTACTTACATGACCCTGCGCTGGAGGGGGTCCACCTTTTCTGGTAAGGGTCCGCACACACAGATTGCCGCTCTGTCATTGTGATTCATTCATCCATCATCCAAGTCCTTGGGAGTTTCCTACATTTCACTGTATCGTTTCCCACCTTGGAACTACTACATATTGGCTGTGTGCACTTATCTATTACATACATTTTGGACTTTATTTATTGCACGTTGTGATTGTTTTTCAAGTTATGCTTCACAATATACGCAGTACATCTAGATATTTATGCATATGTAATTTTAGATATTTTTCACATATGATTTTTTCTAGCGCAACTTTATTTATTTACTTGACTTTTTCATCATAGAGATATTATATGGTTTTAAGTTGCTGCTCCATATACACCATTTAGCGCGGTATTTTTTACTTTTAATTTTAATTCAAGAGGCATGCCAGCAGTGGTCTGGGGGGAAACCCAGGCTTTGGTACTACTGCGGGGACCCTATGCGCCCGTTCCACCGCAAATGCCTTTGATACCTCCATATCTGGGAATGTATTTCTCAACCATTTTTCAATAAAGTGCCCCGGGTTAAACTCCTCCGCTTTTTCCGGAAGACCTATAATTCTTATATTGTTGCGGCGCATCCGATTCTCAAAATCGTCTATTTTCTGCTGCCATGTACCAATCTGCTTTTCTACTGTTGTTATCTTTTTGGGTATATGAATTACTGTATCTTTCAATTGAGATATCCTATTTTCAACCTCAGCCATCCTATCTCTAATACTTTGCATATCTTGCCTGATCAGTCCTATGTCCGTTTTAATCTCATCCATTTTACCTGTCAGTCCCGCGCTGCTTGCTTGGATGGCTGCCATTAGTTGTCCGCTCAGCTGCTCCAGTGTCAGTTTAGCTGCTTTCTCTGGCTTCTCTGGCTTCTCAGCCTGAGACTGAGGCGTGCTGGCTTTCTGGGCATCCAGCGCCGATGGTCCGCCGCTCCTTGTCTGCGGAGGGCTCCGTACGTCGTCAGTTTTCTCCGTCCTCGCATACTCCTTAAGGCGGTCTGCTGCCGATTGTTTGGTACTCATCTCGCCGCCGGGCTTGTTTGTTTTTCCGGGTCGTGGGTTTCGGCAGTAGTAGATACTAATCAGGATACTGTCGAAGACTCAGGCTGAACTCAGAACTACCGCTGCTCACATCCGGTCGTATCAGCGGAAGTCACGCCCCCTCTGCATTATGTATTTGGGGTTGTTATCATGTTGGAATACTGCCCTGCAGCCCAGTCCCTGAAGGGAGGGCATCATACTCTGCTTCAGTATGTCACAGTACATGTTGGTATTCATGGTGCCCTCAATGAACTGTAGCTCCCCAGTGCCGGCAGCACTCATGCAGCCCCAGACCATGACACTCCCACCACCATGCTTGACTGTAGGCAAGACACACTTGTCTTTGTACTCCTCACCTGGTTGCCACCACACATGCTTGACACCATCTGAACCAAATAAGTTTATCTTGGTCTCAGCAGACCACAGGACATGGTTCCAGTAATCCATGTCCTTAGTCTGCTTGTCTTCAGCAGACTGTTTGTGGGCTTTCTTGTGCATGATCTTTAGAAGAGGCTTCCTTCTGGGATGACAGCAATGCAGACCAATTCTATGCAGTGTGCGGCGTATGGTCTGAGCACTGACAGGCTGACCCCCCACCCCTTCCCCCTCGCAGCAATGCTGGCAGCACTCATATGTCTATTTCCCAAAGACAACCTCTGGATATGACGCTGAGCACGTGCAATCAACTTCTTCATTGATTGGCCTGTTCTGAGTGGAACCTGTCCCGTTAAACCGCTGTGTGGTCTTGGCCACCATGCCACAGCTCATTTTCAGGGTCTTGGCAATGTTCTTATAGCCTAGGCCATCTATATGTAGAGCAGCAATTCTTTTTTTCAGATTCTCAGAGAGTTCTTTGCCATGAGGTGACATGTTGAACTTCCAGTTACCAGTATGAGAGAGTGAGAGCAATAACACTAAATTTAACACACCTACTTCCCATTCACACCTGAGACCTTGTAACACTAACGAGTCACATGACACCAGGGAGGGAAAATGGCTAATAGGTTCTGTTTATATGTCCTGATTAGGGATGAGCCAAACACCTCCCCGGTTCGGTTTGCACCAGAACCTGCGAACGGACCGAAAATTCGCATGAACGTTAGAACCCCATTGACGTCTATGGGACTCGAACGTTCGAAATCAAAAGTGCTCATTTTAAAGGCTAATTTGCATGGTATTGTCCTAAAAAGGGTTTGGGGACCCGGGTCCTGCCCCAGGGGACATGTATCAATGCAAAAAAAACTTTTAAAAATGGCCGTTTTTTCAGGATCAGTGATTTTAATGATGCTTAAAGTAAAAAAAAAAGTGAAATATTCCTTTAAATATCGTACCTGGGGGGTGTCTATAGTATGCCTGTAAAGTGGCACGTGTTTCCCGTGTTTAGAACAGTCTCTGCACAAAATGTCATTTTTAAAGGAAAAAATCTCATTTAAAACTGCTTGCGGGTTTAATGTAATGTCGGGTCCTGGCAATATAGATGAAAATCAGTGAGAAAAACAGCATGGGTACCCCCCAGTCCATTACCAGGCCCTTTGGGTCTTGTATGGATATTAAGGAGAACCCCGCACCCAAATTAAAATAAGGAAAGGTGTGGGGCCACCAGGCCCTATATACTCTGAACAGCAGTATACAGGTGGTGCAAACACGACAGGGCCTGTAGGTTTGTTGTTAAGTAGAATCTGTTTGTAATTTTGAACGGGTACATTTTTAACGTGTTTAGCTCCAGCCAAAAAATCTTTTTTAAGCTATTTGGAAAACATAGGGAAGGGTTATCACCCCTGTGACATTTGTTTTGCTGTCTGTCCTCCTCTTCAGAAGATTTCACCTCACTTTTTGTCCCAATGACAAATGTTTTTTGAAAATTTGGGGTTTTTTGTGAAACAAGGATTGGAAAGCATCAGTGGAAAGGAGAAAAGTTTTTCCCATATTAACTCTTACAGGAGAGAATCTCACTTCATGTTGTCTCCTTCCGTTTGCAAGTAGGAGTCGTTTGTAAATTAGATGTTTGAAAGTAGGGGCCTGCCCTATATACTCAGCAGAAATTTGGGCCTTAGGTGTTGTTGTGGCCACAACACTGTAAGCCCTCACAGGGCCCTCCTGTGAAATATTAGATCAAGAATTGTAATTACATGCCCCTGTTGACCAGGGGCAGAAAAATTGGGCCTTTGGTGCTGGTGCTGGTGCCACAACACTGTAAGTCCTCACTCGCTCTTGGTGGGCGCAGAAATGGGCCCTGCTGTGAAATATTAGATCAAGAATTGTAATTACATGCCCCTGTTGAACAAGGGCAGAAAAATTGGGCCTTTGGTGGTGGTGCTGGTGCCACAACACTGTAAGTCCTCAGTCGCTCTTGGTGTGCGCAGAAATGGGCCCTGCTGTGAAATATTAGATCAAAAATTGTAATTACACACCCCTGTTAAACAGGGGCTGAAAAATTGGGCCTTAGGCACTGGTGCTGGTGCCACAACACTGCAACCCCTCACAGATACTCTAGTTGGAACACAGAAACGAGCCCTGCTGCAAAGTATTGCATCAAAAATTTTAATTACACGCCCCTCTTAAACAGGGGCTGAAAAATTGGGCCTTAGGCACTGGTGCTGGTGCCACAACACTGCAACCCCTCACAGATACTCTAGTTGTAACACAGAAATGAGCCCTGCTGCAAAGTATTGCATCAAAAATTGTAATTACACGCTCCTGTTAAACAGGGGCTGAAAAATTGGGCCTTAGGCACTGGTGGTGGCTCCCAGAACCAAAAATGTTCTTACAAGCTATCAGCGTGATCATTGAGGAGGAAGAGGATAATTACTCAGGGATAGTCACTCAGCATCAGCATAGGCAGTCTTTAAAGGGATCTGAGATTTAAAAAAAAAATATTCGGTTACATCAGCATCTGGTGCTTGTTAGCTGGTGGTGATCCAAGACTGATTCATTTTTATGAAGGTCAGTCGATCGACCGAGTCGGTGGACATTCGCACCCTGTGATCGGTTACAAAGCCTCGGTTACAGACGCTGGCGATGGTTGCTGGAACCGATCATACCTTGGGGCTGCGGACCAAAAAATTGTCTGAACGCATCGGTCAGATGGCCACCTTCTCCACCGCTCCTTCTTTGACTGACCGAAGCCTCAGCAACACGTTGTCCAGAAACAGGAGTTTGTAACCTCCCAGTCTCTGGGAGCGCGTTGCACAGACCTTTCTGCAAGGCCTCCCGAAGATGTTTCATCCTCTGCGATGACAAGATAAGGTCCGCAACCTTACCCTTGTAACGTGGATCAAGGAGGGTTGCCAGCCAGTATTGGTCCTTCTCCTTGATACCGGAAATACGAGGATCCTTACGCAGGCTTTGCAGGATCAGCGAGGCCATGCAGCGTAGGTTTGCTGAGGCATTCGGTCTGGAGTCCTCTGGGTCACTAAGGACCACATGGTCCACAGCCACCTTCTCCCAGCCACGTACAAGTCCATGTGTTTCTTGGGACTGATCCCTTAAAGACTGCTGCTGATGCTGAGTGCCAGGCTCCACCTCCATACTGACACAATCTTCCTCTTCCTCCTCCTCCTCCTCATCCTCTTCCTGTGTGATCGGCGGGCACGCAGGAACACTGCCTAAATAAAGTGGGCCTTGAGAGCTAAGGAAGTCCTCCTCTTCCTGCCTCTGTTCTGCCACAAGTGCCCTGTCCATTATTCCACGCAGCGTGTGCTCCAACAGGTGGACAAGGGGGACAGTGTCACTGATGCATGCACTGTCACTGCTCACCATCCTCGTGGCCTCCTCAAATGGTGACAGGACAGTGCATGCATCCCTGATCATGGCCCACTGGCGTGGGGAAAAAAAAAACAAGCTCCCCTGACCCTGTCCTGGTGCCATAGTCGCACAGGTACTCATTGATGGCCCTCTGCTGCATGTGCAGCCGCTGCAGCATGGCCAAAGTTGAGTTCCACCTGGTGGGCATGTCACAGATTAGGCGGTTCTTGGGCAGGTTAAACTCCTTTTGGAGGTCCGCCAGCCAAGCACTGGCATTATAAGACTGGCGGAAATACACACAGACTTTCCTGGCCTGCCTCAGGACATCCTGTAAGCCCGGGTACCTGCCCAAGAACCGCTGCACCACCAAGTTAAGGACGTGAGCCAAACAGGGCACATGGGTCATTTGTCCCTGTCGGAGGGCAGAGAGGAGGTTAGTGCCATTGTCGCAAACCACCATTCCTGCCTTAAGTTGGCGTGGCGTCAACCACCTCTGAACCTGCCCCTGCAGAGCTGACAGAACCTCTGCCCCAGTGTGACTCCTGTCCCCCAAGCACACCAGCTCAAGCACCGCATGGCATCTTTTGGCCGGCATACTTGCGTAGCCCCTTGAATGGCTACGGAGCACCGCTGGTTCCGAGGAAAAAGCACAGGAAGAGGCCATGGAGGAAGAAGAAGAGGAGGGGGTGGAGGAGAGAGATGTGTCACAATCATTAGTAGTGGCATTTTGGAGACGTGGTGGCGGAACAACCTCCAACACTACTGCACCTTGTCCTGCATCCTTCCCAGCTGCCAGCAGAGTCACCCAATGCGCAGTGAAACTTAGGTAACATCCCTGTCTATGCCTGCTGGACCATGAGTCAGCGGTAATATGCACCTTACCGCTGACCGCCCTGTCCAGCGAGGCATGGACATTGCCTTCCACATGCCGGTAGAGAGCCGGAATCGCCTTCCGTGAGAAAAAGTGTCGTTTGGGTACCTGCCACTGAGGAACCGCACATTCCACAAACTCACGGAAGGGGGCAGAGTCTACCAACTGAAAAGGCAGCAGTTGAAGTGCTAGCAATTTTGCCAAGCTAGCATTCAACCGCTGGGCATGTGGATGGCTGGGAGCAAACTTCTTTCGGCGGTGCAGCAGCTGGGGCAGGGAAATTTGCCTGGTACAATCTGATGTTGGTGTACCAAAAGCAGATTGCCCACAAGTACTTGGCTGTGACACACCTAATTCTACACCTTCATTCCTCTCAGTGCAGGTCTCAGAGAGGACTGAAGGTATAGTGGGGTTGGAGATCTCAGCTGATGAGGAGCAAGGAGAGGTCCTCTTTGTTCTTTGGTGTGGGTCTTTTAGATAGCTTGCCAACGAACTGCATGGCAGGTCAACATATGTCTGGTCAAGCATGTGGTACCCAAGCGGGAGATGTTTTGGCCACGCGAGATACGCTTGAGACATATGTTGCAAATAGCAGCGGTGCGATCTGATACACTCGTCTCAAAAAAGGCCCACACGAAAGAACTTTTTGAATAACGCGCAGAGACTGCAGCACCCTGCACATGTGGAGCTTTGGGGTGTGATGCAGTCAATGTGCTGCCCTTAGGCTGGCCCCTGGAGGGCATCCTGCCTCGTTGGTGATGTGCCGCCTCCTCCTCCTCTCTCCTATCAGGCACCCACGTTGAGTCAGTGACCTCATCATCCCCTCCCTCCTCATCACTGGAGCAAACCTGGCAGTATGCTGCAGCAGGGGGAGCATGACTGCTGAAGGATTGCTGTCCTTCTTGGGCACCCCCTCTGTCCGTGCTCATGTTACTGCCTTCATTGAGCTCAGTATCATCATCAGAGCCTTCCAAACGCTGGGCATCCTCCTGGAGCATGTACCCAACACTGTGGTCAAACAGTTCGAGGGACTCCTCAGGAGGACATGGTGGGGCTAGGGAAGGAGTCACTGATGATATTGAGCCGAGGGAAGAGGCCGCTGCTTTGCCAGACAAAGTACCCTGAGCATGAGTGAGAGAGGATGAGGAGGATGAGGACGGCTTGGTCATCCACTCGACCAAGTCTTCCGCATGTTGCGGCTCAACACTGCCAGCTGCCGAAAAAAAGGCCAAGCGTGTCCCACGGCCACGTGCTGATGAGGATGCACCGTCTCCACGACCAGCACTAGACACAAAGCCTGCTTGCCCTCTCTTATTGGCTTGTGACTGTCTGCCTCTCCTTCTTGGCCTTCCAGACATACTAATGGCCTGTAGCTGCACTAAGCTGGGATATATATATATATATATATATATATATATATATATATATATATACTGATACTGCAGCTAGCAAAATCAACTGCCTGCCTGTAGTATGTAGAACACCACCAACCTTCTACAGGTAGCTTTAGCTGAACACTGTGCAGAGCGCGCAAAAAAATAACTTGTAGGTTTAGCTGAACACTGTGAGGAGGACGCACCACACTAACTTGTAGTTTTAGCTGAACACTGTGAGCAGGACGCACTACACTAACTTGTTGTTTTAGCTGAACACTGTGCAGAGGTCTCACTACACTAACTTGTAGTTTTAGCTGAACACTGTGCAGAGGTCTCACTACACTAACTTGTAGTTTTAGCTGAACACTGTGAGGACGCACTACACTAACTTGTAGTTTTAGCTGAACACTGTGAGGAGGACGTACCACACTAACTTGTAGTTTTAGCTGAACACTGTGAGCAGGACGCACTGCACTAACTTGTAGCTTTAGATGAACACTGTGCAGAGCTCGCAAAAAAATAACTTGTAGGTTTAGCTGACCACTGTGAGGAGGACGCACCACACTAACTTGTAGTTTTAGCTGAACACTGTGAGCAGGACGCACTGCACTAACTTGTAGCTTTAGATGAACACTGTGCAGAGGTCTCACTACACTAACTTGTAGTTTTAGCTGAACACTGTTAGCAGGACGCACTGCACTAACTTTTAGCTTTAGATGAACACTGTGAGGAGAATGCACCACACTAACATGTAGTTTTAGCTGAACACTGTGAGCAGGACGCACTGCACTAACTTGTAGCTTTAGATGAACACTGTGCAGAGGTCTCACTACACTAACTTGTAGTTTTAGCTGAACACTGTGAGCAGGACGCACTGCACTAACTTGTAGCTTTAGATGAACACTGTGCAGAGGTCTCACTACACTAACTTGTAGTTTTAGCTGAACACTGTGAGCAGGACGCACTACACTAACTTGTAGCTTTAGTTGAACACTGTGCAGAGCTCGCCAAAAAATAACTTGTAGGTTTAGCTGAACACTGTGAGGAGTACGCACCACACTAACATGTAGTTTTAGTTGAACACTGTGAGCAGGACGCACTGTATGAACTTGTAGCTTTAGATGAACACTGTGCAGAGGTCTCACTACACTAACTTGTAGTTTTAGCTGAACACTGTGAGCAGGATGCACTACACTAACTTGTAGCTTTAGATGAACACTGTGCAGAGCTCGCAAAAAAATAACTTGTAGGTTTAGCTGAACACTGGGAGGAGGATGCACCACAC
Source organism: Aquarana catesbeiana (assembly GCF_042186555.1). Classification (NCBI taxonomy): domain Eukaryota; kingdom Metazoa; phylum Chordata; class Amphibia; order Anura; family Ranidae; genus Aquarana; species Aquarana catesbeiana. The sequence goes on along the minus strand of NC_133330.1, from coordinate 223,592,991 downwards.
TAACATGTAGTTTTAGCTGAACACTGTGAGCAGGACGCACTGCACTAACTTGTAGCTTTAGATGAACACTGTGCAGAGGTCTCACTACACTAACTTGTAGTTTTAGCTGAACACTGTGAGCAGGACGCACTGCACTAACTTGTAGCTTTAGATGAACACTGTGAGGAGGATGCACCACACTAACATGTAGTTTTAGCTGAACACTGTGAGCAGGACGCACTGCACTAACTCGTAGCTTTAGATGAACACTGTGCAGAGGTCTCACTACACTAACTTGTAGTTTTAGCTGAACACTGTGAGCAGGACGCACTGCACTAACTTGTAGCTTTAGATGAACACTGTGCAGAGGTCTCACTACACTAACTTGTAGTTTTAGCTGAACACTGTGAGCAGGACGCACTGCACTAACTTGTAGCTTTAGATGAACACTGTGAGGAGGATGCACCACACTAACATGTAGTTTTAGCTGAACACTGTGAGCGGGATGCACTGCACTAACTCGTAGCTTTAGATGAACACTGTGCAGAGGTCTAACTACACTAAATTGTAGTTTTAACTATACACTGTGAGCAGGATGCACTACACTAACTTGTAGCTTTAGTTGAACACTGTGCAGAGCTCGCCAAAAAATAACTTGTAGGTTTAGCTGAACACTGTGAGGAGTACGCACCACACTAACATGTAGTTTTAGTTGAACACTGTGAGCAGGACGCACTGTACTAACTTGTAGCTTTAGATGAACACTGTGCAGAGGTCTCACTACACTAACTTGTAGTTTTAGCTGAACACTGTGAGCAGGATGCACTACACTAACTTGTAGCTTTAGATGAACACTGTGCAGAGCTCGCAAAAAAATAACTTGTAGGTTTAGCTGAACACTGTGAGGAGGATGCACCACACTAACATGTAGTTTTAGCTGAACACTGTGAGTAGGGCGCACTGCACTAACTTGTAGCTTTAGATGAACACTGTGCAGAGGTCTCACTACACTAACTTGTAGTTTTAGCTGAACACTGTGAGCAGGACGCACTGCACTAACTTGTAGCTTTAGATGAACACTGTGCAGAGGTCTCACTACACTAACTTGTAGTTTTAGCTGAACTCTGTGAGCAGGACGCACTGCACTAACTTGTAGCTTTAGATGAACACTGTGCAGAGCTCGCAAAAAAAAAATAACTTGTAGCTTTAGCTGAACACTGTGAGGAGGACGCACCACACTAACATGTAGTTTTAGCTGAACACTGTGAGCAGGACGCACTGCACTAACTTGTAGCTTCAGATGAACACTGTGCAGAGGTCTCACTACACTAACTTGTAGTTTTAGCTGAACACTGTGAGCAGGATGCACTACACTAACTTGTAGCTTTAGATGAACACTGTGCAGAGCTCGCAAAAAAATAACTTGTAGGTTTAGCTGAACACTGTGAGGAGGATGCACCACACTAACATGTAGTTTTAGCTGAACACTGTGAGCAGGACGCACTGCACTAACTTGTAGGTTTAGATGAACACTGTGCAGAGGTCTCACTACATTAACTTGTAGTTTTAGCTGAACACTGTGAGCAGGACGCACTGCACTAACTTGTAGCTTTAGATGAACACTGTGAGGAGGATGCACCACACTAACATGTAGTTTTAGCTGAACACTGTGAGCAGGACGCACTGCACTAACACGTAGCTTTAGATGAACACTGTGCAGAGGTCTCACTACACTAACTTGTAGTTTTAGCTGAACACTGTGAGCAGGACGCACTGCACTAACTTGTAGCTTTAGATGAACACTGTGCAGAGGTCTCACTACACTAACTTGTAGTTTTAGCTGAACACTGTGAGCAGGACGCACTACACTAACTTGTAGCTTTAGATGAACACTGTGCAGAGCTCGCAAAAAAATAACTTGTAGCTTTAGCTGAACACTGTGAGGAGGACGCACCACACTAACATGTAGTTTTAGCTGAACACTGTGACCAGGACGCACTGCACTAACTTGTAGCTTCAGATGAACACTGTGCAGAGGTCTCACTACACTAACTTGTAGTTTTAGCTGAACACTGTGAGCAGGATGCACTACACTAACTTGTAGCTTTAGATGAACACTGTGCAGAGGTCTCACTACACTAACTTGTAGTTTTAGCTGAACACTGTGAGCAGGACGCACTGCACTAACTTGTAGCTTTAGCTGAACACTGTGCAGAGGTCTCACTACACTAACTTGTAGTTTTAGCTGAACACTGTGAGCAGGACGCACTGCACTAACTTGTAGCTTTAGATGAACACTGTGCAGAGGTCTCACTACACTAACTTGTAGTTTTAGCTGAACACTGTGAGCAGGACACACTACACTAACTTGTAGCTTTAGTTGAACACTGTGCAGAGCTCACAAAAAAATAACTTGTAGGTTCAGCTGAACACTGTGAGGAGGACGCACCACACTAACATGTAGTTTTAGCTGAACACTGTGAGCAGGATGCACTGCACTAACTTGTAGCTTTAGATGAACACTGTGCAGAGGTCTCACTACTCTAACTTGTAGTTTTAGCTGAACACTGTGAGCAGGATGCACTACACTAACTTGTAGCTTTAGATGAACACTGTGCAGAGCTCGCAAAAAAATAACTTGTAGGTTTAGCTGAACACTGGGAGGAGGATGCACCACACTAACATGTAGTTTTAGCTGAACACTGTGAGCAGGACGCACTGCACTAACTCGTAGCTTTAGATGAACACTGTGCAGAGGTCTCACTACACTAACTTGTAGTTTTAGCAGAACACTGTGAGCAGGACGCACTGCACTAACTTGTAGCTTTAGATGAACACTGTGCAGAGGTCTCACTACACTAACTTGTAGTTTTAGCTGAACACTGTGAGCAGGACGCACTACATTAACTTGTAGCTTTAGATGAACACTGTGCAGAGCTCGCAAAAAAATAACTTGTATCTTTAGATAAACACTGTGCAGAGGTCTCACTACACTAACTTGTAGTTTTAGCTGAACACTGTGAGCAGGATGCACTACTCTAACTTGTAGCTTTAGATGAACGCTGTGCAGAGCTCGCAAAAAAATAACTTGTAGGTTTAGCTGAACACTGTGAGCAGGACGCACCACACTAACTTGTAGTTTTAGCTGAACACTGTGAGCAGGACGCACTGCACTAACTGTAAATAGTCTAGCTGCCTGACTGTGGTACTAATAGGATCAAAAGAACACCAGCAATTTTCTTCAGGTAGCTGTAAATACTGTAACAAGACAAGCCTGCCTGTCAGTAAGAAGATAACAGGAACGGATCTAGCTAAACTGAATACAGTTTATATATAGAGAACATCTCCAGGCAGGTAGTGTCGTGGTTGGGAGTCGAACCAGCGACCCTTTTTACTGCAAGGCGAGAGTGCTACCCACTACACCACTATGCTGCCCATCGGGACACTTATGACTCTGTAAGGCCGCTATTACTTACACCTGGTGCAGCGTCCTTTCATATCCCAAGGTCCCATAAGGTGGCGATAACTCCTTACCGGCTATACATAATCGCCCTTGGACTTTCAAGGTCCTGAACAAATCTCTGTGACTTAGATTATCTTCTTTTGAAGTTTTCCTTATTTTTTCCATGATATGACCATCAATGCTACTGTATTGTTATGTTGAACTGAACTTTAATAAAATCCTTTGTAAAAAAAAAAAAGTTCTCTTACTGGCATGGCCTCTAGAGATAAATGTTGCAATAGATCCACATAAAATAAAACTTGCTTAACATATATTTCCACTTTTGCACCCAAATTGGGATATTCACATAGCGACACTTAAAATAATACAATATGCAGCATACAGTACATTTTTAGATGTTCTATTCTGGACCTGCCAACAAAACAAAAATGGTTCTCTTTGTGAAGGGGCTGGGCAACTGTGTTTGTCATAATTAACCCTGTTTGCATTGTGTAGACAGATCTTCATTATCAGTTGTAACTAGATTTGAACTCTGTCTGTCCTAATAAAGGGTAAAGGCTTAGGGGTTGGGCTTCTTGCATTGTATATGAAAGTGATTGCAAAGTCTTTTTTTTCTCTAAAAATAACAAACTTGTTATACTTACCTGCTCTGTTGCAGTGGTTTTGCACAGAGCAGCCCAGGTCCTTTTTCAGCTCCCCTGGCCCCTCCCTCCTGTCAAGTGCCCCAAAACAAGCAGCTTGCTTTGGAGGCGCCCAAGCCGAGTCATGGCTCCATGTGCCCATTCAGACACAGAGCTCCAGTTCAGCCCCACCCCCTCTCTCTCCTGATTGGCTGACTAACTTTGACAGCAGTGGGAGCCAATGTCACCACTGCTGTGTCTCAGAATCAGGAGAGTCCCAGACAGCCAAGGCACTCATGGACATCACTGGAGAGAGATGGGGCTCAGGTAAGTATTAGGGGTGCTGGGGCGGCTGCTGCACACAGAATTTTTTTATCTTAATGCATAGAAACCTTCTGACTTTACAATCACTTTAATGAGAACAGACTTGGGATAGATTAACTCTAACATTGTTCGAAAAAATTGCGGTCAGCCATGATTCTTTGTCCTGAAAAACATCTAAAAGGTAAGATATTCAGTATTTTAATACATTTAGGCATGCTGTGTGAATGGGAACACATAATAGATGATGGGCTTTTCTCAATTTTGAATGCAAAAGTGGAAATATGCTTTAAGATAACTATATACAATAACAAATGATTTTGCGTTAATATTAGATCTAGTATTTTATTCAGTGCTTATTGTATAGGTATACTTTCATTACTGCCAGTAGGATTCTCTACAGACTGTATTCCTACCACAAAAGTATATAGTTATATGCCTCCACAGGATGCCCTGGCTCTGCCTGACACCTCCTCATTGATATATTGCACATATTTGCAAAACTTTCTCCATGTTGGATTTATATTTATTTTGATCTTTGAATACTATTTTATGTTTTATTTCTTTTTTGTACTATCTAGAATACCCATCATCTGAAGACACGTACCAGTGAAATGCATCGACAGATTGCATTCCCTTCATAAAGTATAAATGACTACTGCGCTTGTATCCACAATTTGAGTAATGACTAGATAAACAGCAGCCAGCACAATATTAAACAATAAAGGAAAAAATATAAAAGTGGTGCAGCGCTTATAAATTCAGTAAGTCCATAGGAAATTAATCCAAAGACGGTGTTCAACACACTTCACATCAAGGGTGATTAACAGAAGGTGAAAGAGGAGGAAACCCAATAAAACACAGCCCAGTGGCGGCCCGTGCACTGTGGGTGCACGAGAGGCGCCCCCCCATCCATGCGCCCGGCCCCTTTTAGGAAGCCGGACGCATGGATTCCTATGGCGGGGGCGGGAGGGGGTGGTACTTTTTGAAGCACCTGATTAGAGCCAGAGGCTCTAATAGGCTTCAAAATAGGGTGGGCTTGGGGCGCAGAGGGCGCGCCCTGATCCCACCCAATTGTGTGATGATAGCAAATTAATTTTCACTATTTTCACACTAACCTACCTCCCTGGCAATCAGGAGGCAGGGCATCAGACCTGTTTTCTGATTGGCCAAAGTGCAAGGCCACCCTATTGGATGCCTGGCGCTTAGGAAGAGGAGCAGAGGAGACACACGCTGCAGTGGAGGTCGCCACCGCTCTGGTGCACTGAGGAGCTGCTGCCTGGCGGTATGTGCCACAATGTCAGAGCTGCACAAATGGGGGGGCAGTAGGCACAGTGGCTGCATTTGATGGGCACAAGTGGCTGCATTTAATGGGCACAAGTGGCTGCATATGATGGGCACACGTGGCTGCATATGATGGGCACAGTGGCTGCAATTGATGGGCACAGTGGCTGAATTTGATGGGCACAATGGCTGCATTTGATGGGCACAGTGAGGCTGCATTTGATGGGCACAGTGAGGCTGCAATTGATTTCAGTATTGGGTTTCGGTATTTTTCAGTTTGTTTGCGCCCCCCAAAAATTTTGAGCACCAGCTGCCACTGACACAGCCGCTTACCCCACTGACACAGCCGCTTACCCTCCTTAGTGGACCCTCATCACAAAGGTCACACAAGCAGTTGAATAATAAAGGATACCCTTCAATCTCTATGCATCTCGGTCAGGGCCAGAAAACAGGAAATAGATGTAACAACCCCGTTTTCAGCCTACCTTCTCCAAGTGCTCCAGCAATGACCTGGCTGTGGCTGTGTTATCGGGTGCCGGTGATGGTTTCCTCCTCTTTTACCTTCTGTTAATCACCCTTGATGTGAAGTGTGTTGAACACCGTCTTATTAACATGGATGGGAGCTACACTGCAATAATGGGGTTATACTTAAGTATATTTTTTTTATGTATGTTGATTTTGAAATCTCCTTCATACATATGTTGTTTTTATGGACTAGAAGTCAAAGTCTATGTGTAGTTGAATAGTCAGTAAATATCAATAAACGTTGATGCTTTTAGAAATGTTTGAGTATAATTTCTTGGAAGGGTTGGCCCTCATTACCACTTGACTTCCGGAAAATGTCCCCCTTTCATGACCAGGCCATTTTGCGATACGGCACTGCATCACTTTAACTGCCAATTGCGCGGTCATGCGATACTGTAACTTTTATTCCCTGCTTTGCAGGAACACAAAATCCATCCCCCCCCTGTCAGAATGGAGATCTGCCTTGTTTACATAGGCAGATCTCAGTTCTGTGCATTTTACCAACGATCGGCAGGTGCCAGAGAACATCCAGTGCCTGGCATCAACAGACTGTGCTTGCGCCCGCCCCCTGTAGACGGAATTGTAGAATCACGTATATCTACCTGGTCTTGCACAGGAGAAGTGCCCTGTAGCAGTAAATCTGCTATGGGGCAGACGGCAGGTTAAAGTCTGTCCACTTTTTTTTGACTGCCTTTGGGATGTGATGCAGGACTATCTGAAATTGGATATGTGATACTTGTTTAGTTAACGACAAATGAGGCCATACATACTTAAAAAATAGATTTTTGGTTTACATACATTTTAACTGAATAATTATAGCCTTTATTGAAAATATCCCAACAAGCTTAAAAGATTTTTGTTACAACCAAAATCAGAAATACAACATTGATGTTTTGTTGTAATTAAAACATAGAACACAGTGAATGCAAGAATATTATTTTCTTCATTTGGACAGAATTTTCCATCAGTAATAACAAAAGCTAGTACAGTTTTTAAAATGTTATCATTCTTCTTCATTGGCATTAACATGCCAAATTAATTTAAAAATAAATGACACTTTGCTAGCATAGAAAACGTGTATGTAATTTAAACATTATTTTAAACATGCCTCCTAACTTATGAATATAAATCAGATAATTCTAACATTTCCATTAAAAATTATTATGGGTTCTTCACATTTCTTAACTTTTCCTTAAAAAAAAAAAAAAAAAAATCCTGACAGGAACACTGGTTGATAATCACTGTTAAAGTGCTTGCTGGAAATATCTAACACATGCTGAGAAAATTGTCTTTAAAGGTTAACACAGAAAGGCTTAAGCTTAAAATGTCAAAGGACGACATATTTATTTTTATCTATTAACTTTGCATATTTTACAATTCAACATTTATGCATACAAATCAAATGTTAGTTATTTTCTAGTGCCACTTCTATAGAAAAAAGTAAATATATTTATTTACACTATGAGTGAAATCAATGAGCCAATTGCAATCTTGCTATCTTGAGTCATCATTTGTAGAAATCCTGGAAGAATAAAATTTAGAGGCTGTGGATCTTCAAATATTATAAATTCAGAGTTTCATGTGACTGCTGCTCATATGGTAATTAGGTAATGTAAAAATGTGACTTTAATCAATGTGTTAGCTGAGCCTGGTTGACTTCAGTTAGATGTAACAGTTCATTAGATTAATGAAAACATTCAATATATTATTCAAAATTAAACTTATTTAATGGCAGCAAAACTTCTAATAAAAATTTGGATAACTAAGACTAAGTAAACCAATAGGGCTTTATGTATCTAGGTCTTCATATTAAACTCGAAATGTTGGAAAAACACTGACAGGCAGGGTTTTTTAAAAGAGAAGAGACCCTGGTTTATTCTGTCATAAATACTTCTGCCTACCGCTCAGCAGTAATGTACACATGGGCAGCTCAAAGTATATTTACTGTGCCACCCCATGATAAAGTGACTCCCTTGTACATTTGTGGGAGTGTCGTCATCTCAGCCCGGCCATTCAAGTGGCAGAACAGAGCGAACCTGGAAAAAAGATGGAACCCCCTGGGACTAGCTGGGTCGCCGACACTGCAGCTCTGGATGGCTTCATTTGACAGGTAAGTCTGCCATAATGTGCTAATAAGAGGACCATACTAGTATATTATAGCATAAATCTCCTAGGAGACCATTAAAAAAATTGTGGAGTCTAATTACACTTTAAAAAGGAAAGTTATTTCTCATTAGCCAAAAAACAGTATCATGCATGGGCTGGAAGTCTGAATCTGATATGTGCTTTTAGAGAAATAACTCACACGATGACACATAAGGCTCATAAAAGCATATTGCTGCCTCAGACCAGCTTCGCTACTGTGTGTTTCTGTGTGGTTCATTGCCAAAAAAAAGGGTCAGGTACAGTACGATGCGGGTCATAATGTATGATATAAATTGCACTGCAAAGGTGTGAAGCAGGTGTCAGTAAAAGCAAGGTTTAGGATTTACCAATTTGCCCTTTTTGAGTTAGGTCCTTTCACACTGGGCTGTACGTTTTGACGGACTCCACTTGCTCAGCAGGGATCAGTTTGTTGATCTCCGCTGAGAAGGCGGATGACAAGTTCGTCTCAGCTCACTGTGCTGAAACGGACCTGTCAGAGCCTAGTTGTCCTCTATGGGAGATCGGATGCAAATGGATCCGCCTGTCTGTTTTTATCCGATTCTATCTGATCCAATCTGCCAGACAGATGGAAAATAGGGTTTCCATTAGTCTGGAATTGGCAGATCAGATAGCGCTGCGGACAGCGGACATGTCATAGTTGACATCCACCGCTCCATAGAGGTGTATGGAGTGTCCAATCAGGTCCACCTGAAAAACAGACAGGCGGATCTGATTGAACAGCATGTGCGAAAGGGCCCCACAGGATAAATAAACTAACAAACATTACAATATATTGAAGCTTACTTGCCCTTAGATGTGGTGACTGCATTAAATTTCATTTTACAGGCTAAGAACATTTTCAGGAAGTACAGAAATCACCTGCTGAAATTACTTTCTGGTAAGCTCAACCGCAAGCAAAAATAGTGTTATCTACTAATCCCCTCAACTCCAATGTAATGGAGAAGAAAAAAGGCAAGCATTTTGCACTGTAGCCAGGTGCCAACTCAATAGATACAGCTGAGCAGTAAGCACAGCTACCCAGGTACAGAACCTGTGTTATTTGTAGGTAAAACAAAGAAAAAAGGCCTGAGAGAAGAAAACTAATGCAGCCACCTCATCTAAGAACTGGTAAGCTGAAATGAATTTCAGTTTTTTGTATTTGGGTTTAAATATGCTTTCATTTAAAGGTTTTTGGTCTGCTGGATTCCACTTGTAATTTTGTAGTTAGAACTTATATCTATGTAGCACCCTGACTTATAAACACTATTTATTGGGTAATTGTCTTAGTGAATGTATCCCTTCACTAAGCACAAACAAGTGGCCACTGCCCCCACCTATAACTAGTCTTTTGTAACAAGGAGCACTGGAAGGGCGACGTATGTCAAACAAATACAAGGAGATTTCCAAGCTCAAACTTACCAACCAGCCAGCTACCAACCGAATCGACCTGTCTAACAATTTGCATTAACAAGCGGGGTTTAGTCTGCACACATTTGCAAATACATGCGTAAGCTACAGGCCCCATCAAGGCACCCTGTTTTCTGTAGTCCCTAACCCTGCCTTCTGGGTCTCCACAATGGGAGCACATACATTTTTATGGATAAAAGAGGACAGGTGGCCTGGAAGGAGCCCACCCCTCCTTAGAGGTACAGGGGCACACTGAACACCCAGCACATAGCACTATGGCAGCAAAGATGCCAGTGTGTTGCCTGACCAATATAATCAAAACAAACAAGTGGCCACTGCCCCCACCTATAACTGGTCTATTGCAGCAAGGAGGACTGGAAGAGAGACACATGTCAAGCAAATACAAGGACATTCCAAGCTCAAACTTACCAACCAGCCAGCGACCATCCGAATTGACCTGTCTAACAATATGTATTAAGAACAGGGGTTTAGTATACCTTTACTAAGGCCTAGTACACGCAATGAGATTATCAGATGAATGATCGTTCATTTTTTTTTTTTTTTTTGCATGCTAGTCTCCATATCGAAAATGAATAAGGTACTAAGGTATAAAAATTCTTGTATGACAGAATAAAAATTCAGAAGTGATGTATTGTATTTTTATTGTATTTTTGGACAAAAACTGTACTGAATAAACAAAAATCGCACGATCTGTTATCATCGAGAAAAGGTATGTTATGTACAATATTCTAATTGTGTGTACGGGGCTTAAGGCAAATGTGTGTTTTATATGTGATAGTACTGTCCTGTGTAATTTGTGCACTCATGGAACAAGTATTCATGGAATACTGCTAAGCTGAGAGTAAGCAAGTTGGAAACCCAGGTATATGAATGAACAACCTGCAACACTGGGAAGCATGAACAACTTGGAGTAAAGCTTATTTAACATTTAGCATTCAATGTCTGGGGTTCAGTGAAGAGGTAGGTATACATGGACAATTCCAAATACAGAGGTAAATTGCCAGATTCTAGCTAGAAATTAGCTACTGCTAGACTAGCATTGAACTAACACATGCCTGCATGGTATATCGGGGATTTAAAGCAGAACAAAAGAGTGGAAATATCTAGCCCTTTTAAAAATAAAATAGCAGCTTCAAGTGCAATACTTACCTTAAATCTGGCACTGTCCCCCACAGAAGGTATACAGTATTCCTTTAGCAGAGCATCATTTTTCAACCCACTTGCTCTAAGTCAAGGATACACTAGAGTCCTAATACCCTGAACAGCTCACACAAATCATGAAATGAGTGCCATTCAGTGCTCACCATTGCCAGATAAAAAGTGGAAAGACCCCTGGATATCACAGACCCAGCCTAAAAACCCTTGGAAAATGCAGGCAGCACATTTACTTATTATATTAAGCATGTTGGGGCTTGAGGGAGGGAGGAAGTTAAAACTAGAGATGTGCCCTAATTTCAGAGGTAACAGTTTTGCAGCAGAACAGTGTCCCTTGGGGAACTTTCCCTTACTTCCTGTCTTAGTGAAAGAAACAATACTGAGTAATGATATTCATGTATACAGCTTTTTAAATAACTCTGTAATGATAGAAATATCTAAGCTAGCATTGCTGAACTATTTCTGAAAAAAAATTACCTACCTTACCATCTATGATTTCAGTCAATTCCAGGCCCCTGATCTTGAACATACATGCAACAATTGAAGTCTGAATACCTGATTTGCAATAGTTGTTCCTTGTCAGTAGCCTTGAAAGTATCAAAGCTTATTGGATCATGTGAAGTAGGTCAGCTTTGGTAGCACCAGTAAGTGGAATTTGGAGATAAAAAAAAGAAAAAGCAAGTATTTAAATACTTACTAGCAGCATTTTGTTTTCCATTAATTATTTTGTATTCCCTTTGTTGAAAGCATCACTAAACTTGCTAGGAGAAATTTGCTCAAGAAAATGTCAATTTCTTTGCATAATTGTGTGGGGGTGTGTCCTACTTCTTTCTGTTTTGGTACAGCTCCTCTTTCCCTCACCTCCTTACTTGCCCTTCTTTTATGTAGCAGTCAAGGGAGGAGCAAAATGGAAAGGTAAACAGTGTCATTTCAGTAACAGCCCTTGGATGGCTATGTTGACATCACATCCAAGGTGGTGGCACTAGGCAACAATCTCTACAGAGACAGAATTTTTTGACGTCTACACAAAGGAGGCTTTTACGGGTAAATAACATGCCTAAAATATATGCCTGAAAATATTTTGTACAAAGCTCAAGCAATGAAGAATAATAAAAGAGTAACAGCTTTTAAGTCACTCAGGTGTATTTACTAAAGACTTTAAAAGTGTTTACAACCCATTAATATTTGTGAGTGTTGGTATAAAGGTAAGTTTCCTTACCATGCATACCTGTTGTATTGTGGCAATTGTGCTACCACTAACTACAGTTTAAGCTGTTAGCTCCTAGTGAACACGCCTCCGCACAACAATTTTCATGATTTCTTATTGATCTGTGCTGTTTCAAATGGGCTTTCTTTACCACAATAACATTCAAAGTTACATGCTGAATAGATTTGTTGAGCTTTGTTTTCCTATGCAACATTATAAGAACAAATAGGTGCACTTGCAATTAGAGTATAAAAGTAAATTTTCCCAGTGTTGTTCCTAAAAACTCATTTTGTTGATCTGAATGTGTTTACAAGAGTCGATCAAACAGATATGTACAGTATATTGTTTTGGTTGTTTATATTTATGGTGACTAATGGTTCCACTGCCAACTTTCAGAGCAATTTTTTATTCTCAGTATGTGTAGGCATGAGCTCAGACTTGTTTGAAACATAGTGCAAACCCACCTGAGCTATCCTGCCACAAAGCTGTCACTGCATACCACCAATTAAAAGCAGCCAAGGCATTTCTCAAATGTAGCCACACGTATACCAGGGGCATGTATGTGTGCAGCTGTGGGAAAGGGAATGGCCGCTTATGATTATCGGTTTGCAGTGGTAGCTTTCTGGTAGGATAGCTCAGGTGGGTTTGGTTCCAAATACATCTGGGCTCTTCTTTGAATATGGGGTTTTCATATCTCTGGTTTATTAATGTCACTATTTGCAGTTATTATGTATAATACTTTCCATACTATGATAAGTTAGTTCCAGTTTCTGTTATGATATACTTAGAGGCCTGCATGTGTTTTATAGATGCCTGAGCTTGTTAATATAAAACAATTTAACTACTTTGCTTCCTAGACTGCATGAAACAAGATTGACGATGAAGATGTTTCTTCTATCTCTGCAACAGCTTGCGCCTCTTGTTCCACATCCCAGATATCCCCATTGGAAAATTTGCCCTCTAGTACTTTTCTGGGGACAACCCAAAATTTGTGATTTTCTTTAACTTTCACCTTCAATGATAATGATAAACAGGACAATAGAAAGGGTGACTCTCCCTAACAGGGACACAGACAGCATAAAAAAAACGAATAGGCAAAAACTATTAAAGCGGAGTTCCACCCATTTTATGTACTTGTTCTCTATGGTATCCCCTCTGAGCATCCTTTTCCCTTGCAAACTCTTTTTTTTATGGAAATACCCTTTATATTCTTCTTTCTCCTGCATTTCCGGCAGTAACTGCCTTGGCGATTATGTCACTAGTTGATTCGCAAGGGCTCCTGGGATGGCGGCGTCATGTATCCCAGGAGTCCTTGCGAATCGCCTAGTGACGAAATCTCATGTTATTTCCAGACCATTGCTACGGCACCGTGTCAGGAGGAAAGAGCGCCGCACAGTGACATTACTGCACAGGCGTGAGATCGGGAAGTGCATGCTGGGTAGCCAGCTGCACTTAGTCCCGGAAATAGATACCCGAGGGCTTCAGATGCCCACAGTGGACATGGACCCTGCCAGCTTCCCAGATCAAGGTAGTATTTCTTTATTTGAAACTGAAATTAACCGGAATACACTATAGGCACTAGCTAAATGTGCCAGATAAAGTTGAACACATGTCAGGGACGTTAAAAAAAAAAAAATTTGACTGGGGGAATGGAACTCCGCTTTAAATATAGAAGTGTAACGCTACCCCCTAGGGAGACACTGATGTTCTGGGTCCCCCCTATAGTCTGCACAGCCAGTCAACATACATTTTCTAACTTGCATCCAAAGTCAGTAACCAGTCCGTGGGCTTGTTTTTGTTGTTTTATTTGGGGTAAACAACCACTAGCGGATGGTATTATCACAACAGATCCAGATGCAACAATGTTACTAGTTTGTACAGTTCCACCACTTATTAAAACCTCGCTGGGCTTAAAAAATAACTTTGTGTACAAAATAAATTGTGTTTAGATGTGAAACCAGTGTGTCAGAATTTCTCTGTAAGAACTGTTTATAATGAACTTAAAGCGAAGTTCCACCCAACTTTACAAGCTGGTCTTAAACTAAAGACCACCCCTTCACCCCTTGTTTTTTTATATATATCTATATATATAGATATATATCTATATATATAGATATAGCTATATATATAGATATATATATATAATATTATTTTGATTTTTTTTCCCTACCCTTTTAAGAAGTACAAAGGTGTACTTCTGTCCCAGCCAGGTGACGTGAAGTACATAATTTCCTCTTCTGCGGCAAGCCGACCTCCTTTCTCCTGCTGCCTTCTGGGACCCATGTGTGTCCCAGAAGATGAGGTGGCCATTCATAAAGCGTCGCATGACTCATGCATGCGCAGTAGGAAACCTCCGGTTTCCCTTAGTTGTAATGGATCCGAGTTGGTGGACAAATTGGCCTCGGGGGGCCGACATCGTTGGCTCCCTGGACAGGTAAGTGTCCTTATTAAAAGTCAGCAGCTACAGTACTTGTAGCTGTTGACTTTAAAAAAAAAACTTTTTAGAGGCTGGAACTCCGCTTTAAGAAATTACAAAAAAAATTGACTGAAAAATGTGATGCATCTGAATATCTCCTATTGTGGTGACAATGATATATAATGATGTTAGTTTGTGTGTTGACCTTTGTAAACCAAAGAAAAGTGTTTACACTGATAGTCACCCCTACCACATATCAAGGAAGTATTTTTAGATCTTAGAGGAGCTAAACTCTTTTCTGTTTCTGTCTCCAATTTCACATCATCAGGTTTTGCATGATAAGGAAGCTAGGGACCTCCTTGCATTTACTGTAAAACTCATAATTAGGGCCTGTTCAAACATGTACTTTATGGATTAGCTTCAACACACAGTTGTTTTCAATGACTGATGTTTTCAATCCTCAGTAACATACCTGGTTTACAGTGCTATCTCATACTTTCCAACAGTCCCGATTTTCCCGGGACAATCCCGATTTTTGGACCCACGTCCCAATCGGAGGCCGTCCCGATTAAGATCCTGGGATTTTGCTTTTGTCCCAGGAAATTGGGGGTGTTTTTGGCACTGCAGCTGATTTTGGCTCCGAAGATATGGCCGCCACCGCCGCAAGATCTCTTTCTGGATAGCAGGTTATTTCCCCTTGTGTTCAGTGGAGAGGGGAGGGGCCTCTGATCTGTGCAGCCAATCGGCTTCTCTCTTGAGTGTTCAAGTAGACAATTCTCTTGTACACTGAAGCCGGGGTCAGCTACATGAATCAGCTCCTCCCCTCTCCACTGAACACAGGGAAAAGAGACCTGCTAGCCGCATGGAGCTGCCAACAACCCTCCGCCCCGTGGCCTGCTGACAGGTCTTCTGGCGTACAGGTCTGAAATAAATAAATGTACCAGCATAAGTGCACTCTCTTTATTTATTTATTTTGTTTTGTGTTTTTTTTTTACTTACCTGGCCGTAGGTCCTTACCTTAAATGTGATGTAGGGTGTGGCTCAGACGGCGCACGGCTCATTGTGGTGGCTAGTGGAAGAAGCAGCTAAGGAAAAAAGTGGAAAGAACTTTTTAGAAAAGAAAAGGGAATAAAAGGTTAGGTCCCTTCTCTTCATCTACACACTATATGTGTCCTCCCCTTTTTATTTTTGTTTTATTTTTTTTTAAGCTTTACTTACCTTTCCTAAAACTTTTCCTAACTCCAGGAGCTCCCAGAGTGGAAACTGCTGAGGAGAAGCAGGCCACCCTACTGAGGCTCCTAGGCTTACTAAATAGGCGATAGGGATAGCCATGCCCCTTATTTAATCCACCTGAAATTAATTGGCAAGAATGGGATGTTTTTCCCATATCTAAGATGGCTGCCATGGCTTCCCGGATGGAACGCGCATGCGCCGACTGGAGGCACCAGGACCTGCCCAGCTCAAAGCGCTGAGCCCCACGCATGCGCAGAATGCCATAGAGGACACCAGGCAGGTACAGAAAAGACGGCGCAATGCACGCACCGCCCTCTGTACACACACAGGGGCGTAGATAAGGGGTGTTCAAACCCCCCCAGAGCATCCTGGTAAAATGCCCAGACAGTGTCCCTGCTATTTAGCCTCAGCATCAGCACAGTAGAAGCAATCAGAGTTTCGGAGTGCAGCAGCCAGCCCCCCTTCTATTGTGCCCCATCCCCTCAGTTTAATAAGGGGTCCCCCTGAAAAGCATGAAATTACTGCGAGGTCTCAGATGCCGGCAATTGACAGTGCACGCTTGGGGGAACTCCTAGACTCCTCCTCGAGGTATCATATGACACAGCAGAAGGGAGACTGGGGATGCAGAAGTTTTCCTACTTCTGTGCCATGCTGAAGTGGGGAGGCATCAATTTTCTATTTTAGGAAGGAGGAAGTAAGAATTCCAGCTTAGGGGAGTTTCTTTTGGTGGGGGGGTTAAGGAAAGGGGGGTGGGTTTGCTTTTGGAGAAGGGGAGGAGTTTCTTGTAGAGAAGTTTACAGGGGGTGGTTAATGGCAGGGATTTGCTTCTGGGAGGGAGTTTGATTGGATGAAGGGAGATTTTCTTCATAATTAGGAATCTGCTGGGGGAGAGAGTATTGACTGAGATAGATGTTTTTGCATTTCTTATGAGGGATAGGGGGATTTTTTTTCCTTTAAAAGACATTTTTTTTTTTTTAAATTATACTTACCTAGGTGGATGGAGCATCGATCCAATGTTGCATCTGTCCCCAGCTGCTTCTAAGCCCAACAACAGAGCAATCAAAGACCGCTGATTACTCGGTTCTCAGCCTTCAGTGAGCCAAGAGTGGTTACTGTCAGTCCCTGGCTCTGCCCCCCTCCCCCAAGCTGACTGGAATGGCAGGCTGTGGAGGGGGCAGGAGCGGCTGGCTCAGGGTCTCTGCGGCTCACTGAGAGGCTGAGCAAGCTGCTGGTTCAGGCATCTGGGTGAATCCTGACTTTAAAGTTAGGATCTACCCACAACCTGGACCTGCTGAGCGATGTCAGCTGACAGCGGGCTATAGCTGGCTGTTGGCTAAAAATGTACCCCCGTCCCAGAAATTTTTTTTTACTCCGCCCTTTTTCTAGTACCCAAAAGGACTGGAGGCTGGAGGCTCGTAAAATAGATCTAAAACGATTAAACTACCACATACTTCAGGAGAAGTTCAAAATGGAGTCATTACAGACCATAATCCATGTAGTCCAACCAGGGAACTGGATGATATCACTAGACCTACAGGATGCATATCTGCACATCCCCATACTTTCATCATTTCAGAAGTACCTCAGATTTGTGGTAGGAAACAATCTTTAACAAACAAAGGTGCTTTATTGTTGTCAGAAAGATTGAATAAAACAGCATATCCATATGTACAGTAAATAGCATCACATGGAATACATCTGTGCGCATACAGGTCAAAAGAATACAGTGTACAAGTATAGCATGCAGCAAGAGCTCGCAGTCAGGGGGGCATATAGAAAAAATTAATACAATCTGCTCAGGTGTCTAGTAGTACACCTTTACAGTTATTTAGCACAGGATGTGTGGTCCTTACCATTACATTAGTCAGCTGTCCATGGGCCCCAAACTTTGTCATATTTCCACTGACAGCTTCTGTTCAAATATGTAATCCTATACATAGGTAGTGCCGCTTTAATTAGTGCCTTCCAGGAGGAGATGGAGGGGGGGTCTGGTAAGATCCATTTGAGAAGTATTTCTTTTTTAGCATAGAAGAATATGTATGAAATTAGCTATTTTAAATGATGGGATCGTTGGTCGTCATCATGAACCCCTCGTAGCGCCAACTCAGGTGACATTGGGAGTGATAGTTGTAATCTGGAGTTTACTTCCCCAAAAACCTTTGTCCAGTATGTGGAAGTAACAGGACAATCCCAAAACATGTGGAAGAAGGTTCCCATGTGTGCTTTACATTTGGGACAGTCAGAGTCTTTGTCTGGGTACATCCTGTGTAGTCTTTGGGGCATATAATATACTAGACATGTGCATTCGTTTTCGTCCGAATGCATTTTCGTCCGAATTTCAGGTATTTTCGTTATCGTTTTAACAAACGATAACGAAAGTGCAGAGTCTGAAAAACGAAAGATCCGACATAAACAAATGCTTTATTTTCGTTTTCGTTGCTACAACAGTTCGATATAGATAGGAGATTCGACATGATGATGACAATAACAGTCTGTGTCCATCAAACCTGTGGTCGAATGTGCCTAAGCTTAGCTCTATTAGTCCAAGATTATTCTACATAGAGAGAAAAGATTCGACGTAGAGAGAAAAGATTCGACGTAGGGGAGGAAAGATTCGACGTAGGGGAGAAAAGATTCGACGTAGGGGAGAAAAGATTCGACGTAGGGGAGAAAAGATAAATAAAAATAATGATGATGATGAATGTTATTGGCTGATTGTAACCAAAGAGGAGGAGCAGTAAAATAGCTAGAACTAAGTACACACGTACTTTGGCTTATGGTGTCTGTTGAAAGTTCTAAGAAGATTCGACGGAGCAAGTAAACTATACGGCGTTGTACAGTTTAGCTGCTCCGTCGAATCTTCTTTGCACATTCGACAGACACCATAAGCCTTCAATGATAGATTCAACCTTAATTTGGATTTTCGGACGAATGCAATTTTTAACGAAAAACGAGATAAATAAAAACGAATTTCGGGAGTAACTAAATACATTTATTTTTCAGACGAAAACGAAATTCCGAAACAAAATATTTCAGTGTGCACATGTCTATAATATACCCTATGCAAAAATTTTACCTGTATTAGTTTGTCACGAGAGGAGATAACTAATTTGGGGCTGTATTCCAAGCAGTCTTCCCATCCCTCCTTATCTAGCGCGGGTATGTCATTGTGTCATGTGTCCCATAAGCGTTCTATTTTGGGGGATCTCATTACCCAATAATGCACTATATAAAGTGGAAAGAGGTTTGTTTAAATCTCCTGGAGCCAGAAACTCCTCTATGGGGTCAGCTTTGAGTGTAATCGGCCAGGGGGATTGGGCTCTGATGGCATGCTGAAGCTGTAGGTATCTAAATTCCATCCAGGTTGGCAGATTATATTTGATCTTAAGATCTGCAAACTTTAGTAAGGTATCCCGGGGCATGATGTGATTCAGTGTTACGATGCCATACCTGGCCTACGGCTGTGGATCCGGGATTGAACGAAGATGTGATAGGGTGGGGTTGCCCCACAGAGGCTGTGCTGGAAACCACTGATCCGGCCGCAGAAAGTGCCCCCGAGCAGCAGTCCACACCCTCCAAGTCACTCTGGTTGGTCCTGGTGTCATCTCATATTCCCCAGGACCCCTATATGGGAAACTGCGGAGCCCAGCTAGTGAGCCCAAGCAGTTCCCTCCAGGCAAACCGCCGCGTTGGATCTAGCCCCTTGGTACCACTATTGGACTGTCACCAGCACTGGCAGGCAGCCAGAGCGTTGATCCATTCCATATAAAAGAACCTATGCACTTGTTTATCTCTTTGAAGAAGCTGACGGGGATCCATATCGGGAAATTTCTAAATAAGTAATTACATTTTGGTAATATGATCATTTTAAGTAGGTTAATGCGACCTATTAAATTTAGTGGTAAATTTGACCATGTTGAACACTTGCATCCAAGGGTTGACAAGACTCGCGTCAGATTTTTCCCCAAAAAGTCTGAGTGACTTTTCGCTATCTGGACCCCCAAGTAGCGAAATTCCTCGACCCAGCGAAGAGGAGTGGAGGCCGCCCCATGGATGGCTCCCTCGTCCAGGGGGAAATGTATTGATTTGGCCCAATTGATCCTTATACCCGAGTATCCTCCAAACGTGTTAAAAATATGTAGGGCAGCTAAGAGTGAAGGGCCCGCGTTGTTGAGGTATAGTAGCGCGTTGTCCGTGTACAGCCTTCCAGCTTACCCAGCCGCAAGCCCAGCACATCTGAAGCACACCTGACCAAAATAGCCAGGGGCTCCAGGGCCAAGGCAAAGAGGCCAGGGGAGAGCGGGCATTCCTGTCTTGTACCACAGAAAAGGGTGAATGGCTCTGACAACCAGCTGTTCGTGCGAACCCGTGCCCTCGGTGCCCGATAGAGGAGCTGGATGCCGTGTATAAATTGGGGCCAAATTGGGGCCAAAGCTGAATCGACGCAGGACCTCCCACAGATAGGTCCATTCGACAGAGTCGAATGCCTTTTCAGCATCTAATGAGGCAATTACCCTGGTACCTGGGTTATCATGTGTTATGGAAATATTCAGAAAAAATGCCTTCTGATATTAATGTCAGTCCCCTTACCAGGCATAAACCCTGTCTGATCAATATCTACTAGATCCTCTATCACCTGGGAGAGCCTATTGGCAAGGATTTTCGCAAAAATCTTGGCATCTACATTTAAAAGGGAGATAGGCCTATATGATGAACAGTCTAGAGGGTCCTTACCAGGCTTAGGGACAAGAACTATGACAGCCTCATTCATTGAGTCTGACGAGGCCTCGAGGGAGTCAATGTTAGTAAACAGTGTCTTCAATTTGGGGGCTAGGAGTTCCGCGAAGTTGGAATAGAACTCAGAGGGCAACCCCTGGAGTCTTCCCACTCTTCAGACCACACCTGGCTATTTGAACCTCTTCTAACATAACGCTATCCTCTAACTTCTCCCTGTCACCCTCAGACAAGGCAGGAAAGGACACTGAGTCTAGAAAGGCCAGAAGGTCAGATTCGGTATAGTCTACCTTAGTATATAGTTCTTCAAAAAGTCTTTGAATCTAGTATTGATGTCGGGGGGGGGGGGTGAGAAGCTTGTCCCGGCTGTCCTTAATGGACCCAATAGGAGTAGAGGGGATGCTATCCCTAGCTAACCATGCCAGGAGCATCCCATTCTTCCCCCCAAACTCAAACGCCCGTTGGGCCGAGTACAGGAGGGCCTTATTGGTGTCATTCAGTTTAGCATCAGATAGATCACGTAACGCCTGTTGCCAGGCCTGATAGCGATCCTCAGTCTGGTTAGATATATAGTCAGCTTCTAATTTTTTTTTTTTTAACCATAGATTTTTATTGTAAATTTGCATTAGATACATAAAATACAAAGCTTTGTTTACAACAAATGACATAGCAGGGTGAATGATAAATATCAAATGTAATTCTACAAAGAAATATTTCCACCTGAGCCACCCATATCTACGTAGTTTACAACCTCAACAGGAGGTAGGACCTGTCACCCCTACTGGGTACATACTGTGAGCAGGGACCTCTGATTGTCTGGAACAAAGTAGCTCTCTAGCGACCTTAACTGAGGGTCACTAGTGGCTGTTTACAAGATATGTTTAATTTTTACTTTGTAGATAACTATCTTAAAAACTTCAAACCTTGATATTGTCTTATTACAGTAATAATATAAACACATACTTTATAGTGTAGTCACAACCTATTAAAATCTGTCTAGGTTCTGCTGATGTGACTACTCCTGGAATTATTATTTGTTTATTGGTTTACTTATCATTTTCTCTACTTATTTAAAGTCTTAAACCACTATCTGCCTAGTTGTTTTACTACATATCATGAAAAACAATTTACATTTCACAAGTGAGAGGGAGCAAACTGAGAAGATTTCCAGACATCCCAGTGTTTATGGAAGGCCTGGGATCTTCTTTCCTTATATGCAAGCATTTTTTCCATTGTGTAATGGGCATTCACTCTAGAAATTACTTCCTCAATTTTTGGGGGTGTTTGGGAGCGCCATTCTCTTGCTAGTGATATTCGTGCCGCAAATAGTATATTAATAACAACCTTTCTCGTCAAGTGAGGAAAGTTTTCTATGCCCAGGCTTAGAAGGGCAAGTTCAGGGTTAAGCGTGACCATAATGTTTGTGATTGTATGAATGATGGAAGCTACTTCCTGCCAGAATTGTTTTATTATCTTACAGCTCCACAAAATGTGTAACAGGGTACCTGTGTTGTGACAGTTCCGCCAACAGAATGGTGGAGTGTTCGGATTCATTTTATTGATGCGTAGAGGTGTAAGATACCACCTGTGCAGTATCTTCTGTGCATTTTCCCAATGATCTATACAAGCTGAAGATTTGCCATTGCTTTTTACAGCTAGATGCCATTGGTGCAATGGGAATTCTTTGTTTAGTTCCCGTTCCCACTTTCTCATATTGGGCACCTTAGTCTGCATGTATAGGGGGGGTAGCAAATTTGTAGAATAGGGATATTCCTTTGTGTTTCCCCGGGTTTTTGCTTAATAGATAATGCCAAAGTATTTGGGGAATTTTTAGTGGTCTAGGGGTATTAGATTTAATGTAGTGCTTAATTTGAAACAGTAGATATCTTTCCATTGTTTCCTGTCCCTGTAGGTCAGATGTAAGAAAGTGTTCCCCATTCCTTTGAAAAGTTTGGGTCGAGATATTTGGAATCAGATATTCATACGTTGCTAATGGAATATGTATTTCATGCATTGTTGTGTCCGTAAATGGGTGTCGTAGCATAGAAGACCACGCCATGATAGAGGCTTGTATAGTGGGGAATTGTGGTGTAGTAGGTCTGTGATGTATGCCGGCTGCTAATGCCAGTGCTGGGAGATTATGGCCGGGGGTAATTTCTTGTTCTATTTCAGACCATCTATTGTCCGTTTGACATGAGAACCAGTATCGAGTTTGTTCTAGTATAGCTGCTTGGTAATAAATGTAGGCGTTGGGAAGTCCTACCCCACCTAGATGTTTGGGTTTGTACAGATGATTCAGTGCAATTCTGGGGTTTTTTCCTGCCCATATAAACTTATTTAGTATTTTCGCCAATTGTGTGAAGAATGATTGGGGGATAGGTATGGGTAGTGTTCTAAAATGGTATAGGAGTTTGGGTAGTATCTGCATTTGATATGCGGCTATTCTCCCCATCTATGAAATGTGCAGTTTGCCAATTTGGACCATCTCTTCTTCTATATTCGCAAGTAGGGGAGGGTAATTGCTAGGGTATAGCTTAGCGAAAGAGGAGGTGAGTTGCACACCGAGATAGGTGAGTGATGGGGGGTTCCAGTTACAGGGGAACAGATGTTCTATAGTATGCTGTTCCTCTGTGGGTAAGTGAAGTGTTAAAGTGAAGCATTTATTTGTGTTGATTTTGTAAAAGGAGACTTGACTGAAAGTTTGCAATAGCTTTTTAAGTTCTAGTATAGAGTCTGCTGGTTTAGATAAAGTCAGTATTATATAGTCGGCAAAGAGTCCAATTTTATGATTTTCTTTACCTATTCTAATGCCATTGATAGCTTCATTGGACCTGATACTTTGTGCCAGAGGTTCTATAATGAGTGAGAAAATTATTGGGGAGAGAGGGCATCCTTGTCGCGTACCATTAGATAGTGGGAAAGGATCAGATAGGAGACTAGAGGTATAGACTTGGGCTGTGGGGTTGGAGTATAGGGACATAATCGCTGAGTGTATCAATCCCGATATTCCAAATTTGAGTAAAGTTTTTGATAGGTAGCCCCAATGCACCCTATCAAACGCCTTTTCGGCATCTAAGGCTAGAAAGATACTCGGTACTTGATTGACTTCTGCGAATCGCAGGAGGTCTAGCATCCTTCTAGTTCCGTTTGGTGCTTGTCTGCCTTTTACGAATCCTACCTGATCCAGTCCTATAAGAGAAGGGGTAATTTCTAATAATCTATTTGCCAATATCTTTGCATATATCTTCAGGTCAGAGTTAAGCAATGATATTGGCCTATAGTTTTGGGGGTGTGAGCCGTCTTTGCCGGGTTTGGGTAAGGTAACTATTATTGCTTGGAGCATTTGTCTCGGGAAAGATCCTGTTGTGGCTGCTATGTTGAAGACTTCTACAAGGTTAGGTGCTAGGAGGGAGCTAAAAGCTTTATAGTACTCAGCAGAAAAACCGTCCGCTCCTGGTGATTTGTGCATGGGAAGAGATTTGATAACTGTCTCAATTTCTGCACTAGTGATTGGTGCATTAAGGGCTTGTAGTGTTGTTAAATCTACTAAGGGCAGTTGGATTCCTCGAAGGAAATCATCTATTTCTGTTTCTGTAGGTTGGTGGGTGGGTGGGTCTTTGTTGAGGTTGTAAAGGGATTTGTAATAGTCCCCAAAGGCATTAGCTATGTCTTTAGGATTGTAGAATGTGGTGTCGGAGTTATGTTGTTGGATGCGAGTAATATTGGATTTAGCATGTCTTTTTTTGAGTTGTGCGGCCAGAAGTTTGCTAGCCCTATTATTTTGGGAATAAAAGGATAGCTTCAGCCTTTTGAAATAAAGATCGTAATCTGCCCTAAGTTCCTGTCGCAATTCTTCACGACAGGAATTAAGGCGTTTCAAAATGTTGGGGGTTGTGGTGCTGGGATCCTTGTGTTGGGCCTCTAGGTCTGCAATGGACTTGTGGAGCTGTGCTAAATGTTGTGACTTCTTTTTTCTTTCCCTAGAGGCAATCTGAATAAGAATTCCCCTAGCAAAAGCTTTGTGTGCGCACCATATCCTTGTTGGAGAGCATTCCCCATTGGCATTGAGTTTAAAATATTCAATAAGTTTCTCCTCCATCTCAGCCTTGATGTGGGGGCATGACAAAAGGTAGGTATTGTTGCGCCATAGTGGTTTGTGGGAAGTTTTGTCATCCGCCTCTACCTCAATGGCTACGGGTGCATGGTCAGACCAGGTAATATTGAGTATATCAGCCTTTTTCACCTTCTGCAGTGTGTACATATCTGTTAGGAAGAAATCAATCCTAGAGTAGCTATTGTGCACTGTGGAAAAGTATGAGTAGTCCCTCTCGGTGGATTTAAGGCAGCGCCATGGATCAAAGAGTCTTTCTTCATGACTCCAGGATCCCAAAGAGGGCCTCTTCCTCACAGCCACCGAGGAAGAATCTAGTACATCATTCATAACCATATTGAAATCCCCACATATTATAAGATTGCCCTTTTGTAAGGATTTGGCAAGTGTGACAACTTTACGTATAAACTTCAGTGGTTTAACATTTGGGGCATATAGGTTTACCAGTGTGTAGAGGACCCGGTCTATTTCAGCAACCAAAATAATAAAGCGTCCATGGGGGTCATTATGAATCTGTAATAAAGAAAAGGTTAGTGTGTCCTTAATAGCGATCAATACCCTGTTTTTTTTTGAAATGTCATTGGCGGTGAACACTTTGGGGAATTTCTTGTGCGTGCACTTTGGAGGTTTGCTGCTGACGAAGTGTGTTTCTTGTGCACACAGGATGTCACATTTCAGGTCCAGAGCTGACTTCCACATGGCCCTGCGCTTGTAGGGGCTGTTTAAACCTCTCACATTGTGTGATACTATTTTAATGTTCATTCAATTCAATTAGTGCCAGCTGCTGCCATCTAATGGTAGGAACCAATAAGCAATATGCTCTTGAGATGTTGAAGGGTATGTGTATTATTTGAGGTAAAGATCCTGAGGTAAATTTCAGAATATTAAAAAGAAAAGAAAAAACATGAACAAAAAACCAAGCTGAGTTATGCAGCAATGTGGAACAGTCAAACAATAAAGTTTGCATAGAACAGTTCACAGGAGTCATCCTGTATTTGAATAAGGGGGGATAACTAGGGTTCATTTTAGCCGAACAACGGCTGCTTCTTTAACCTACACTTGAATGCAGGAGAAGTTTGGAAGTTGTCAGGAGTTAATGGTGCTGAGATTGGTACCGCACATTCATAAAGGCCACCAGCCGGGGTGTTCGTGTAGTAGAGCTGTGCCTATCTGCCTCTTCTGTTTTGACGGTGGTTATTTCTTTTGTCATGTAGGGGGTCAGGTTCTGCAGCTTCTCCGTCTGGAGGTAGAAGACGCCATCTTTTGAGGAGCTCCATCCCTTTTTCAAGTGAAGTGATCGTGTGCGATTTGTTTTGCATTTCTAGCAGCAGTTTAGCAGGAAATCCCCACTTGTAAAGAATCTTATGGTTGCGTAAGATTTTTGTAATGGGGACCAAATTGTGCCTTGCCGTTAGTGTCGCTTGCGATAAATCTGCATACAATGCGATTCCGGTGAATGGATCAGGGAACGTGGGGTGCTGTCTGGCGAATCGCATCAGCTGATCCTTTATGTGGTAAAAATGGATCCTAGCGATGACATCCCTGGGGATTTGGTCGGGCAGGAATGAGGGTTTTGGCAGTCTGTGGGCTCTATCTATGATTATGTCGTTAGGCCCCAGAGACGGCAGGACCGTGGTCATGAGCTTTTGGAGGTACGCTGTGAGTTCAGCTGGTTTGATTGATTCAGAGATCCCTCTGAATTTAATGTTATTCCTGCGTGCCCTGTCTTCGATGTCTGCCATTTTGAGGCGCATGGATTTGATCTCATCTTCCACATCAAAGTGAGCATCTACCAGCTCATTATGTGCTAAAGTGAATTCCTCCATTTTTTTTTCCACATAAGTGACTCTGCTGCTGAACGCTGACAATTCAGTTTTAGTGTTCTGCATAAATGAAGACATGTCCTGCTGAAGGGCCCCCCTGAGGGTCAGTAACATTTCTTTCATTGTGGTATCTAGGATGGGCTGACCTGAAGTGGGGAAAGCATCTAGCTGCTGGCCATAAGGGGAGGATTCCTCCATTATTTCTCCCTCCATCCCTGCCTCATCCTGATTCTCCTCTTCCACCCCAATCTTCCTCTTTTGTTTCACAGGGCTATCAGAGGGTGAGGATGGCAGTGGATAACATTTGGGATCAGACTCACCCAGGGATGGCGACGGATGGCTGCAGGAGTGTGCAGGGGATGCTGGATTTCTTTCTGCAGAGCGGGCGCCATCTTGGAAATCTCGGCCGGCCATGAGGGGGTAAAAATCGGTCAGTTTTCTCGGTCCCTCTCTCGATTTCCGTTTATTCATTGTGACCACTTTGTTCCTCCTGGTCTCCCCTTGCTGTGGGTACAATTTGGGTCCTTGTAGGTTAGCTGTGAGCCGCGATATACAGGCCGTTGTGGCAGAGCTTTCTCCTCACACTACCATCAGCTTTGGCCGCCAGCTCCGCCCCCGTCAGCTTCTAATTTGATAGACCTACCCTCCAGCTCCTCCAGAGCCTGGGCTCTTTCCCGTTTAGTGCGTGATATCTTGGAAATAAATTCTCCTCTAGCCCAGGCCTTAAAGAAATCCAAGAGTGTTGGGGGGTTCCTGGAGCTTCTCCTCTGATGCCCAATAGCCAGATATTCGCCATAGATGGGACTCAGAGGGAACAGTTAATGCTAAAGAAAGACAAAGGGGAGCGTGATCAGAGATCCCTCTGGGGAGCATAGAGATATCCTGGACATACTGTAAGGCCGATCTAGACCCAAACACCAGGTCAATTCTAGATAGCGTTTTAAAAGTGGCGGAGTGGCAGGTATATTCTCTTTGTGTTGGGTGCGTGTGTCTCCAGAAATCCGTAAGGGCGAACATGTCTGCCCACTGCCGGAGGTGAGGGGAGTCACGAGTCGACGCACACATCCTGTCTACATCAGAGCATGGGACCATATTAAAATCTCCCAGCAGAAATACCAAGCCAGTGTCCATCTGAACGACTTCCTGCATAATTTCATGGAGGATTTGGATCAAGGCCGGTGGGGGAAGATACAACCCAACCAATACAATATCTCTATTGTAAATGTTTGCGTGTACAATAACATACCTGCCTTATCTATCTTGACAGCTATGGGTTTAAATGACAGAGATTTCCGGACCAAGATCCTGACCCCACGAGCATAAGTAGAATAAGTAGCATGGTAGTTTAACCCCACCCATGGTTTCTTTGAGGAGATTGTTTTATGGCCCTGAAGATGGATTTCCTGCAGAATGCAAATATGAGGAATATGTTTCTGCAGAAACTGGAACACCAGGGATCGCCTGACCGCCGAATTTAGGCCCCTAAGGTTCCATGAGATTACTGTAATTGGAGCCATTTAAGGTATGTGGGAAAAATCAATGTAGGGGTAGGAGACTCGCAGGGCAGCATCCCGGCCCCATGTATGAGAAACATTATATCACATACTGTATGACACTGCACCAAATTTCTGTACATATAGACATCGTAAAAACACCTGCGGTAACAAAAAAACACCTTTAACATTCCCAACTCAATCCCTAACCCTCCCCCTCCCCCTCCCCGCATCCCAATCCCCAACCTAGGAATGCTTAGAACCCTGAACATTATACACCCAATGATAGGGGGCGTGTATCAGTGGGTGCATACACACACTGAGGGGGGAACGTCCTTGCATATCGGGGTGTAGGATACATACACCCTGGATACATACTGCCAGTGTAGAAGAATATCCACAGAAATGTTAGGTTTCATCCACTTCCGGTGAGTGTGCAACATTAAAGAATAAAGCATATACCCTTAGTGCATATGAACAAGGGGGAACTAATATGAGATTAGACTTACAGGGCAAACCCCCCCCCTTTTAATATCAGCCTCTGAGAATGAGAATAAGGTACATTCTGGTGCTATTGTTCACAGTCTGCAGGAAGACAGAGTTGCAGTACTTTTTACCTGACATTAGAGACCGCTACAAAGTCAGAAGTTAGTGCAAGGAAGTCTTTCCAATTTGGTCACTCTGTAGCAGAGGGAGTGAGACTCTGTGCAGGCATAAAATCGACACATAGGGCAAACTCTGCAGCAGGAAATTTCAGCATGAGCACAATCTGTGTAGAAATAAAGGGCTGCACCACCTTTTACCTTACACTGGAGTCCGCCACAGAGTCATAAGTTAGTGCAAATGAAGCCCTTCCAATTTGGTCACTCTGCAGCAGAAGGAGTGAGACTTTGTGCAGGTGGAAAATCAAAAAGGGCGAACACTGCAGCAAGCAATGTGCAGAGTGTGCAGAGCGGCACAAGTTCACCTGGTCTAACCAGGGGTACATTTCTTCAAAGGTTGCAAACAAATAGGTCAGGCACAACAGGTGCAACAGAGGTAGTAATCACTTGGGATAAAGCCCCATACATGGTGGGTGATCACCCCCACACAGCCGCCCCAAAAATCCTCCCGCTAGGCAGTTCATGAACAGGAGGGGGGAGGTGGCTGCAGTATAGGGGCATGATATTGCCAAATGTGAGGAGGCCGACAGCCATCGGCGGTGCGGGGGGATGCAATCCAGCCAGGCGGATGCATCCCCGGGGGAAGTGAAGAATCGTGATGTTTCACAATCTTGAACCCGCAGTCGTGCCTGAAACAGGATACTGTATTTGATACCCTTCACTCGCATAGCAGCCTTAACCTGGTCAAATGAACGCCTCATTTTTTGCATTTTGACTGAGTAGTCAGGAAAAATCAAAAGCTTGCTGTTTTGATATGTTAGTTCCCCCTGCACTCTGGCTGCCCTGAGCACCTCATCCCGGTCCCTAAACTTCAAGAATTTAAGTATGAAGGTGCGCAGTGGGGATCCCAGAGGGCCCAGTTTAGGGGAAATGCGGTGCGCAATTTCCACTGCATAGAAGGGCGAGAATTGAGCCAGAGGCAGGAGGGTTTTTAGGAGTTTCTCCACAAATTCAGTCAGGTGGGAGCCCTCTAGTGCCTCTGCCATGCCGACAATGAGGAGGTTGTTCCTCCGATTGTGACTCTCGGCATCTTCTGCTTTGTATTCAAGGGCTTTGATTTTTGTGTGCAGCATGTGTAAGTCAGTAATATGACCCTCCACTGTGTCTTCCACATGGCTTATGCGCTGTTCTACTGTACTTATTCTAGAGTGCATTTTGTCCATAACCTGTCTGATTAGTCCCACATCAAGCTGCACAGCATCTACTTTAGTGGTCAGGGAGGTAACAGAGGCATGGCAATTTTTAATGGCCTCCAGGACCTCAGAGAGGCCCGTTGCACGTGATGAGGGCTGCTCCTGGCTCTCCGTCTGGCACGCCATGTTTGTGAATGGGCACTTTCCAGGCCCCACGCAGTCCCCGCAGACCAGGACGGATTCCTCCGGCATGGAAGGGAAGGTGTATTTCTTACCCCGTCCTTTCGATGCCCGGGATGAACAGTGTCTCATGGGTAGGTTTGTTGTCCCTGTGGGTGTACTCTAGCTGCCAGGAGAAGGGAGAGAAGCCTCGGATGCCAGTGGAGCTCACTCAGAGACGTCTGCTCAGTGCACCATCTTGGACACGCCCCCCCGTGGTAGGGAACAATCACCTGCAGTTCCAGGGCCTCCCCTTTGGTCTCTGTACATCACCCAGAGTCTTCACGAAGGTGTTGCTTTCCATCCTGGCCCCACTTCGAGAAAGAGGTGTAGCACTAACTCTCGGTGGAGCTGCTGGTTTAAGCGGGCTTGTTACCTTCACTCTCCTTCCCTCTGTTTTACCGGCACCGTGTCTAGGGCTCCGTTGAGTTTACCTCTGGACGATACACGCACCAACACTTGAATACGTTTTCAATGCTTTTTAAATGATTTACTAAGGAAGTAGCAGGAAAGAGGCAGAAGGGAAACCGCAGAAGAAACTCAAATATCTTCTTATGAAATTCTTGATAAATGTCCTGGTAGAATTTGGATATTACAATAGGATGCACTCCCCTCGTGGGACACACTCTTTGCTCGCCTGGATAGGCCTCTCTTACTTGCCTAGGAGCCAGTACGTAGCACGAACAAAAGTCTCTGCCACAGACTTGGGATAAACCTGTACAATCCTCTGCTACAGGATGTATTGGTTTTCTGTAATGAACGTCAGTCACAGTGCTTGGACCTTTAAGCCAACCCAGCAACACTATGCTGTATAGTTACTTTTTAGGATACGTCCTCCAACTGAGTCACCAGGCCCCTCTCCAGACCAGCACGCTGCATGATCCTTCCATGACGGGTCCTCCCCTGGGATCTCCTCGGTTGTCTAGCTTCTTCCCTTCTGGATAGACAGCTCAGGACCATTCCTCGACTGCTGTGGTAGGCCCCAAACAAGCTTCTGGGCCCACCCCTGCGCCGCAGCGATGTGGGCCTCCGGAACGGAGGACCACGAGATAGCTCTCTAACGCATACCTGTCGGCCAGGAGGGCCAGCAGGTGGCTGTAAAACGAACCACACAATATGGCGTCTGTCCCATAAATACCCTCGCCCAGAATGCAACTCAGAGGACCACCTCCACCGAATTGTCTCCGGGACAGAAGAGCATCCATACGCTTCGACATGTTGCCTTTCCAACACTGGCTAGTGATAACAGCGACACCCACCGGTCAGTATGGAAACACACACAACGTCAGCCAAGCTGAAACAGAGGCAAACCTAACCTATTTAACGAACAAGTTACTAAATTTACCTAACATATGGTAGATCGCAAATCTACCAGCGCTACAGAGGTCTCAGCGTGTACCACTACGTAGATGACATTTTACTCTTAACGGGAGACTCAGCTCAGTTAACAGAACACAGGGCACTCCTTCTGTCAACCTTGGCAAAATTCGTCTGGGTGGTAAATCAAGCGAAAAGTCACCTCACTCCTACCCAAGAGATGATCTACTTGGGCGCCCACTTCGATACCGCCAAAAGGACAGTATCCCTGCCTCCGCAGAAAGTGTCAGCAATCACCCAGAAGTTGAAAACAGTGAGACTACAATCCTATCTGTCGTCAAATTGCCTGAGCCTACTGGGGACGATGTCATCCTGTATTCCAATGGTCCCATGGGCCCATTGGCACCTGAGGCACTTTCAATCGGAATTCCTGAACCAGTGGAATGAATCCTATCTCTCCCAACATATACGCTTAACAAACCCAATGCACAGGGGTCTACATTGGTGGACGAAGAGGGAGATGCTGGCAAAACTGAGCCCTTTGGGTCACATCTCTTGGATCACGCTTACCACTGATGCCAGCGTAGTAGGCCTGGGGGCTCACTGCAACCACACTGCAGTACAAGGGAGATGGGCTTTCAATTCAGCAGGAGTAGTGTCCAACATCCTGGAAGTCCGGGCAGCATGCCTCGCCCTGATTGCTCTGTCCCAACAGATCAGAGGGAAAGCAATATTGCTGCAAATGGACAACAAGGCTGCAGTGTCATACATTCATTGCCAAATGGGAACTCACAGCAGCTCCCTCCTGACTAGGGATGAGCTTTGAGTTCAAGTTGAACTCATGTTCGACTTGAACATCGGCTGTTTGCCAGTTCGCCGAACAGTTTGGGGTGTTCACGGCAAATTCGAATGCCGCGGAACACCCTTTAAAAGTCTATGGGAAAAATCAAAAGTGCTAATTTTAAAGGCTTATATTAATGGTATTGTCATAAAAAGTGTTTGGGGAGCTGGGTCCTGCCCCAGGGGACATGGATCAATGCAAAAAAAAGTTTTAAAAACGTACGTTTTGTCAGGAGCAGTGATTTTAATAATGCTTAAAGTGAAACAATAAAAGTGTAATATCCCTTTAAATTTCGTACCTGGGGGGTGTCTATAGAATGCCTGTAAAGGGGCGCATGTTTCCCGTGTTTAGAACAGTCTGACAGCAAAATGACATTTCAAAGGAAAAAAAGTAATTTAAACTACTCGCGGCTATTAATGAATTGCCGGTCCGACAATACACATAAAAGTTCATTGATAAGAACAGCATGGGAATTTCCCACAGGGGATCCCCGAACCAAAATTTAAAAAAAAAATGACGGGGGGTCCCCCTAAATTTCATACCAGGCCCTTCAGGTCTAGTATGGTTATTAAGGGGAACCCCCAGCCTAAATTAAAAAAAAACAATGGCGTGGGGTCCCTCTCAAAATCTATACCAGACCCTTAAGGTCTGGTATGGATTTTAAGGGGAACCCCATGCCAAAATAAAAACGGTGCGGGGTCCCCCCAAAAATCTATACCAGACCCTTATCCGAGCACGCAACCTGGCAGGCTGCAGGAGGGGGCAGGGTTACATAATGGGTGACCCCACCCCCTCTGACGTCACAGGGAATGCCACAGGGAAGTCCCGTCAAGTCCCCATGCGTCAGAGGGGGCGGGGTCACTGGGTGGCCCCGCCCCCGTTATTTAAGAACCGTCAGAAGAGGAGAAGCGTCACACAGCGGGAGCCTCCCTCCATGACATCATGGATGCGGAGCGGCCCGAAAAGAAGATGAAGACAAGAAAATGAAGAGAAGAAGATGAAGAGAAGAAGATGAAGAGAAGAATATGAAGAGAGAAGCGTCACACAGCGGGAGCCTCCCTCCATGCCATCATGGATGCGGAGCGGCCCGAGGAGAAGAAGGGAAGAAGACGCCAACTCCGCAGAGGTAAATTCCAGATGGGAACACCAGAGAAAGAACCAGAAGAACCAGAAAAACCAGAAGAAGAAGAAGATGGAGGAAGAAAATGAAGGAAGATAGAAGATAGAAGAAAGAAGAAAGAAGATAGAAGAAAGAAGAAGCATTTAAATAAAGGAATTGTCAAAAACTGTCTCTTGTCATTTTTAACATTTTTGACAGTTTTTTTGTGAAATGGTAGGGGTACTTTTGTATCCCCTTACCATTTCACACAGGGGGAGGGCCAGGATCTGGGGGTCCCCTTGTTAAAGGGGGCTTCCAGATTCCAATAAGCCCCCCACCCGCAGACCCCCACAACCACCGGCCAAGGGTTGTGGGGATGAGGCCCTTGTCCTCATCAACATGGGGACAAGGTGTTTTGGGGGCTACCCCAAAGCACCCTCCCAATGTTGAGGGCATGTGGCCTGGTACGGTTCAGGAGGGGGGGCGCTCTCTCGCCCCCCCTCTTTTCCTGCGGCCTGCCAGGTTGCATGCTCGTATAAGGGTCTGGTATGGATTTTTAGGGGGACCCCCACGCCATTTTTTTTAAAATGTTGTCCGGGGTTCCCATTAATGTCCATACCAGACCTGAAGGGCCTGTTATGGAATTTAGGGGGACCCCCAAGTCATTTTTTTTTAAATTTTGGTTCGGGGTTCCCCTGTGGGGAATTCCCATGCTGTTTTTATCAAAGAACTTTTATGTGTATTGTCGGACCGGCAATTCATGAATAGCCACGAGTAGTTTACATGAGTAGTTTACATGACTTTTTTTCCTTTGAAATGTAATTTTGCTGTCAGACTGTTCTAAAAACGGGAAACATGCGCCCCTTTACAGGCATACTATAGACACCCCCTAGGTATGAAATTTAAAGGGATATTACACTTTTATTGTTTCACTTTAAGCATTATTAAAATCACTGCTCCTGAAAAAAACGGCCGTTTTTAAAACTTTTTTTTGCATTGATCCATGTCCCCTGGGGCAGGACCCAGGTCCCCAAACACTTTTTATGACAATAACTTGCATATAAGCCTTTAAAATTAGCACTTTTGATTATTCATGTTTGTGTCCCATAGACTTTAACGGTGTTCGCGTGTTTGAACAAATTCTTTGCCTGTTCGCAAGTTCTGGTGCGAACCGAACAGGGGGGTGTTCGGCTCATCCCTACTCCTGACAGAGGTAGAGCCCATAATCCTGTGGGTGGAGAGGAATCTGTTCGATCCGAGAGCAGTTTATCTCCCAGGTCATCTAAACACGGAAGCTGACCTCTCCTCACGAAAGTTGGTGGACCCAACAAATGGTTACCATCTGAGAGCCTTTGATTGGATAGTAGACCTCTGGGGTCTTCCAGAACTGGACCTCTTTGCCGCAGTGAGCTATGCAAAGTTACTGAGATTCATGTCAGATCTTTCCCACCCTCTGGGACAGCAGATGCCCTCTCCAGCCCATGGGCATGCAGTCTAGCCTATGTATTCCCTCCCAGGCCGTTTATCTCCAGGTTCCTTGCGAGGCTTACAATACAGGACACAATAGTAATAGCAGTCCTTCCATACTGGCCAAGGTGTCCTTGGTTCCCGACTGCAATGTCCCTGAGTACCCAACCTCTGGTCATGATACCATGGCTACCTCTCCATGATTTAGATATCGCATCCATATTAACATGCTATCTGCAGGTCACAGCTCCCTTCAGGAAATCTTCCAGACTGTTCATTACCATATGCAGGGCAGCAACCTGGTCTTCTCAACATACGTTTTTGAAGCACTACAGCGTAGACCCGGGGGCTCTCTTTTCAGTAGAATTCGGCAGGCAGGCCATCAAGTCAGCATTACCTACTTAAAGGAGTAACCCTTTGTTCAAAATAAAATTTATTTCTAAGCATCAACCCACCCATTTTCAGCTAGTTTTCAGCTAGTTATTTGTCAGGTATGCTACCATGGAGGCACCAGGAAAACAGAAAATTGTACCATACTTACAGTAATTTTCTTTTCCTGGTGCCTATCCATGGCAGCATACAAACCCATCCTTGGTATTCTATATTACGGAGAATGCTGGGGGTGCTCTAATCCTATTCTTTTATAATATTCACTGATCCTGAGGGAGGAGCCAAGGCAGAGCTTGTCATAGATATGCTGCCATGGATAGGCACCAGTAAAAGAAAATTACGGTAAGTATGGTAGGTATGATACAATTTTCATTTTTTTTACCTTTTAACATTCATGTGGCTTTGATGGTGCTGTTTTTCAAACAACGATTGTGTGAAATACATGCCTTTCTTTACACTGCCAATGAGGAAAGAGGATAGGTTTATATATCTTTATTATGTACTGTACATGTAATGATATGCACCCTTTATTGTGAAACATTTTTTAATTTGCTGTTTTTCTATTAAAGTTGGCTTCTATAGGTTCTGTTGAGGGAGGTGGTCCTGGACTCACCCAGGGGAATTGCTTTGTGACCTTTCAATATGGCATTGATTTTACTAGCTGCAAGTATGTGTGATCATTTGGGGTTTGTAAGTCCATTGTGTCACTTTGATCCATTGTTCTGCTCCTTATTTGTATTTAATTGATTGTAATATTATTTCTGTATGTTTTTCAGGTTCTACATTTTCTTGTTTCTCCTGAGGAAGAAAGCGATTTTAAAATGCTTTCGGAATGAAGAGAATTGTACCCAATATGTTTTGGTCATTTTTGCAGCCCCATGCAGTTCTTTGATTGGTTTTCTTTTTTTAAAGTATATATTCTAAATACTCTGTCTAAATACTCTATTTTATTCAAATGTATGTGTAAATATATTGAATACCTATAAAGTCCCATCCAGATATGGTTTCTTGTTTCAGTATATTTAATTCCGCGTACACACAGTCGGACTTTTCGTCCAGACTGGTTTGACGGACGCCGACGGACCAAATCCGGCGAACAATCCAATCGTGTGTGGGCTTCACCGGACCTTCAGCGGACTTTTCCAGTCGCAAATCTGACGGACTTTAGATTTGGGACATGCTTCAAATCTTTACGTCGTAACTCCGCCGGACCCAGAAATCTGCCCGTCTGTATGCTAGTCCGAAGGACAAAAACCGATGCTAGGGCAGCTATTGGCTACTGGCTATCAACTTCCTTATTTTAGTGTACGCCATCACATACGAATCCGTCGGACTTTGGTGTGATCGTGTGTAGGCTAGTCCGGTAGTTAGAAAGTCCGCCAAATGTCCGTCGAAAGTCTGTCGAAAGTCTGTCGGACAGGCTGTCGGACTTTTGTAGCTAAAAAGTCCAACCGTGTGTACACGGCATAAGAATGTTGGCATCCATGTGATGTGTGCAAACACTTGGGGTTTATCTTAAAGGCATATACTGATTGGAAATGTGATGGAAGAGAAATAGACTTTTAGTCTGGATCTCTAGCGACAGTACAATTTTCCCAAAATACTTATGCCCCGTACACACGGTCGGACATTGATCGGACATTCCGACAACAAAATCCTAGGATTTTTTCCGACAGATGTTGGCTCAAACTTGTTTTGCGTACACACGGTCGCACAAAGTTGTCGGAATTTCCGATCGCCAAGAATGCGGTGACGTAAACCACGTACGACTAGACTAGAAAAGGCCAGTTCAGAACCAAGCGCAGCACCCTTTGGGCTCCTTTTGCTAACCTCGTGTTAGTAAAAGTTTGGTGAGAGACGATTCACGCTTTTTCAGACTCATGGTTTTCAGATCGTTTTCTGCTGTTCAGTTTGTGCTTGTGGGTTTGTATCTGCTCTTCAGTGCGTGCAAGCAAGCTACGCATGACTTTGATTAGTCATTGTGTTCTTGTTCGTTCGTTACTGTTTTTCAGGTCACTCTTCACAGGCCTTGCTGTTCTTCAGTGCGTTCTGTTACTTCGTTCTGAGCAGCCGACTGTCTTCTAGCTATGTTGCGTATACGTACTCCTCGTAGAGTTCGTGCTGTGCGGGGGCTTGGTGTTGGGGTCCTGACCTTGACACAAGTCCAGTCCATGAACAGGTTGGGGAGGAGTTCATGGACCAAGAATTGGTTGCTTCAGCGTGACCAGTTATGTTACATGCCTTTGCTCCGTGAGATCCGTGAGAATAATGCTGATGATTTCGGGAACTTTCTCCGGATGACGGACCCCGTATTTTACCATTTTTTGGCTTTGCTGACCTCCTATATCAGCAGGCAGGATACCTGCATGAGGGAAGCCATCACTCCGGAGCAGAGGCTCGTTGCCACCCTGCGGTACTTGGCGACAGGGAGAAGCCTGCAGGACTTGAAGTTCTCGACAGGCATCTCCCCCCAGGCTCTGGGGATCATTATCCCAGAGAGCTTTTCTGCCATCATACAGGTCCTGCAGAAGGAGTATATTAAGGTAAGATTTATCCTTTAATATCACATTTTATTGTATTTAATGTTTGATACTATATTGTATTTCTTTCCTCATTCCCTAATTACCATGATTGTAATATGCTGTGAATGTCCCCTTTGTCCTCATGCATGCTGGATTTTTATGTAATTATTTTTGTTGTCCTTCATACATATTTGCCTTCACTTACCTCCCCAGCATGGTCTCCTGGCCCTATATTCACCTCATGTAGTCACTTAACAATGTATTTTATTAGCTCCATAGTAGTGCTTTACCCAAAAACACCCCCTAAAATGTTTTTAAATGTGATTTGTGCTTTAAATTCAGGCAGAGTGCCAGAGGCTTTTTTGGGGGGTACCAAATCATTTGGAACCCTCCCTCCCCCCAACTGCTAAGTCAGCTGATACCAATTCTCTATCTATCCGCAATCATCTATCTGCTGACTTTGCCAAACCCATACACACTATACCCATCTCTTTTGAGGTCAGATTTATGGATGAATTCCCCAAAGCATGTAGTGCAAGGGCCTGCCTGTATACTTTCAAATTGTACTGTTTAAAGTTTTTGTATACTATTAATATCTTGATAGGTAATAGCAGAATTTCCAAATGTGCTCAAATGTGTACAGTGTGTATTTATATCTTTCTATTATGACACTTCTTACCTGTCCAGTGGGCTGCCAATAGTGTAACTAAGGAGGGGCTGCCCAAAGTAACACCCATTATTTAGGCATTCATCTCTCAATGAAGTGGAAAGGGTTACCTGTCCAAGAGCTCCCCCCCCTATAATGTTAGAAAGGGCCCAGGAGAGGGGGGAGGGGGAATATTATAGGTGTACCTTTTACTTTGGTCTTAAAAAATTCCCATTAATAAATGTTATCTTGATGTTGGCCAAGAATGTTTGTGTCTAATCTGCTTTCCATGTTTTAATGTGCAAAAAGACACATTTTTTTTGCTTTCCTCAACAGTTTCCTTCCACGCCACAGGAATGGCAGACTGTGGCCTCCCACTTTGCCCAGCGGTGGGACTTTCCTAACTGCGGAGGGGCCATTGATGGGAAACATGTTCACATCGTCCCACCACCCAACTCGGGGTCGTACTATTATAATTATAAGGGGTTCAATAGTATTGTGATGTTGGCGGTGGTGTCAGCTGATTACGAGTTCCTGTATGTGGACGTGGTGAAGAATGGCCGGATGTCCGATGGTGGAGTCATCGCCCAGACGGAGTTTTACAGGCGTCTCCAGAATGGAAGCTTGGACTTGCCACCTCCAGAAGACAATGTGTAAGGACTCCCATTCATTTTCATTGCGGATGAAGCTTTTGCTCTGGGGGACCATCTTATGCAGCCATTCCCGATGAGGACCCTCACCCCGGACCAGAGGGTTTTTAATTACTGGATGGCCAGAGCCAGAAGAGTGGTGGAGAACACATTTGGAATCATGGCCAGCTGGTTCCGCCTATTTCTTACACCCATACATATGGCGGAGTACAAACTGAATCACATTATCCTGGCGTGCTGTGTTCTACATAACTTTTTACAGCAACATTCTGCCAACTATGCTGGCTCAGTTGGGCCTGAGCCCGGAATTATAAATGAAACAACCCTGACGGCGCTTGAAAGTGGCCGTCCTGGCTTGCCCTCCCTGAGTGCCCGTGATGTCCGGCTAAGATACCTTGAATTCTTTGCGGGTAGGGGGGCTATCAATATGCCAGACCACGTGTGAAACCTTTATCAAATAAAAAAAAGTAAGCAAATCTTTGGTGACATTTACTGCTTGTGTTTGTTTTAGCTGACCCTGACAGAAATGTGGTGAGTCCTGAAAATGGCGTGATTATGTAACCTTATACAAAGCACTGTTGGGTGTTATTTACTAAAGGCAAAGACACTTTGCACTACAAGTGCACTTGAAACTGCACTGAAACTGCACTTGTAGTGCAAAGTGGATTTGCCCTTATGAAATAACCCCCATTGTCACAGAAAGCAGCAACTGGAGCACCACAAAAGTGTTGTAGCGTTGAGACAATTATCCACACATTCTTGATTAACAATCTTTTTAATACCAGCACAATCACATGTGCATTTAGAAAAGGTTTTTAAAACAAACCAACATGTTTGTTGTATAACAATTTTTGGGGTGGCATTAGAAAAAGTAGAAATGTCCATTTAAGATAAAACAGGCATGTTTCAAACCAACAAGAAAGACACAAATCTTGAACTTACAAAGTTCACATTAGGTAGAACTTGAAGACAATATCAGACATGAGTATTTAGGAACTGAGTTTAATATTGCGTTCAGATGGGGTGAAGTCACCCCATGAAACGCCAAATTTTGAAGATGCACACAAATGTACAAATGTTAACATGTGCTAGCTGCCATCATGGGGGATCAAGGGACCTGTTTTGGGGGAGCAACCCCTTCCTCTCAGCTACTTTATTATTGAGGAAAGGGTTGCACCCCCAAAACGCATCCATTGATCTCCCGTGATGGCAGATAGCACATGTTGACACACTGTGTGCATCTTCAAAATTTGGCTTTTCTACAATTCTTACTCTACAATTAAAGAAAGGGCTTTGGAGGGGTTTTAAACTCTCCCCAAAACATCAATGATGTTCTTATTTTTTTGAATAACATCATTGATGTTTTTCTTGATATTTTCCAATGCAACATTACACCCCATGATCTCCCTGATCAGGATCTGTGCACTTTCCGAGGTGAAATGCCCTGGATCCACAACATCACGATCACCTAAAAAGAGAGAAAAACATGTATTATAAATATGGCGGCATCCATCTCTTACCTGAGCCTGTGGTCGCAGACACTCACCTGTTGTGGTGCCAATTTCCACCACGTCTTCCTCCTCCTCCTCTTCTTGTCTTTGTGGGATTTCCCCTTCTTCCAGAGGTGGGGGGTCGCTAGTCTCCTCGGATGAGCGGTGTCCTCCGAGTCTTTTCTCCCCTATGTAAAACAAAAAATGGTATACTTAGCACACAGATATTTGAGGGAAGAACTATAAATATGAAACATTGCTTGGAAGTGGGGCACAATTGTCTATTTTGGCAGAGTTCCAAGATGTAGAATTTTCAGTGTCCTTTGTCAAGCTTCAATACTTACCTGTTTTGTACAAGCTTCACAGATGGAGACACCCCTATAGTATACACTGGAGCACCTGTGTGGGACCCTCTAATAAAAAGGGTGTTCTGGTGTCCCACACTAGTGCTCCAGCGTCCAGATGTGTAAACAGCTGCTGAGTGTCCTCTTCTTACACAGAATCTAGTTTGCATTTCATTCTAGTAACAAACCCATCTACACAACCAAATTATTTTCAGACAAGTAGGCCCTAAAAAATGTGGTCAAATGCATATGGCCAAAACAATGGTGTTTTATAGGCTGAAAGAAAAATGTTTGATACAAACGAATAATGTGCCAATGAACATGAAAGTTGCCATTTTAAACTGTACAACAGTTAAGAAAAGCACATTGAGCAGCACGAACATAATAAACACAAAAAGAATCGGAACACAGCACAACTACTTACTTTTTTGCAGCACTCTCTTTCTGTACTGCTCGTGTTCTCTTAATTTTAGGTCCGACCACTGTTTCCTGAGCTGATCTTTCGATCGTCGTACCCCGAAATTTCGGTGCAGGCTCTTGACCACTTTCACCATGATCTTGGCCTTTCGGACATTGGGGTTGGGGTAAGGTCCATACTTTCCATCATAGTCGGCCCTCTTCAGGATGTCAACCATCTCCAACATCTCCCCAAAGGACATATTTGATGCCTTAAATCTTCTCCTTCTGGATCCAGACATTTCAGGCTCCGGGCTTGTCTCCTCCTCCTCCTCGTTGCTGTAATTAGCACGCACCTGCTGTGTCCCTGCCATGTGCTCTTCCCCCACTGCGCCGAATGAAAAGGGGTGGGGAATAGACTAGAAAGAATGTCAGGGGCGGGCGTAGTTATACGCATGCGCAGTGTGTATAAAGCGTAACACGCGTGCGTAGTACTACGATCTGTGAGCGGAGGAAGGAGTATAGGAGGCGCCGATTGTGATAACGAAGGTAAGATCTAAACTTGGGCCTATACTGCTTCTAGATTGAGGCCTATATTGGGACAAGATTAGGAGAGTTTTGCCTGACATTAGGGTTTGTCTCGTGTTGTGTCTTGCAGATAAAATGGATGGCTTCAATGACCACAACTTCCTCCCCCTGTTAATAGACAAGTACAGGGAGCTGCCCTGTCTGTGGCAGGTGAAGCACCCGCATTATAACCATAAACAAAAGAGGCAGACAGCGCTGGAGAAACTGCTGGAGTTGGTGACGCCAGTGGTCCCCACGGCAACCATCCCCTATTTAAAAGCCAAAATTGGTGGCCTGAGGAGCACTTATCTAAGGGAGCACAAGAAGGTCACAGATTCCCAGAGATCCGCAGCTGGAGCAGATGACATTTATGTCCCCAGGCTGTGGTACTATGAGAGACTGCGATTTCTGTCAGACCACACTGAAGTCAGGGAATCCCTCTCCACTCTTCCTTCCACCCTATCTTCCACCCCAGCTGAGGCTTCCGATGTTCAACCTGGGCCTTCCAGCCAGGAAGAAGTGGAGGAGCCCAGCTGGAGTCAGGTATAGCATTGTTCTACAGATTTCTGGTCAATAAATAAATGATCTTTACTAGATGTCATTATTGACTCAGAATGATAGTCTGTTATATATGTTAACATTCAATTTGCAACAGTCATGAGATGAAAATTGTGTGATTGATGAATAAAAAACTAAAACTATGTCCCTTTTTCATACACAGGAAGACCTCAGCCAAGAGGAGGCTGTGGAATGTGGCAGCCAGGAGGAGGCGGGGCTAAGTTGCAGCCAGGAGGAGGTGGGTGTTAGTGGCATCCAGGAGGAGGCGGGGCTAAGTGTCAGCCAGGAGAAGCCTGGGACCAGTCGCAGCCTGACCGAATCGCAGGTTCCTCCCCTCCGCCTTCCATACAAAAGAGCGAGGAAGGCGACTCACATGCAGGATTCAGCACTCAGGCTCATTCAGGAGGCTTCTGCGTCCCTCAGAGCCTTACCCACTCCTGAAGAGGCCTTTGCCTGCATGGCTGCCACCAAACCGAAGTGCATGCAGAAGGGTTAACGCTTCATGTGTGAGCAACTTATTTATAAAGTCCTAACTAAGGGGATGAGTGGCGAAATCACACCCAAGACCGACGTGATTGAGTTGGACCATCCTCCTCCTCCTCCTGCTGCCACAACTCCACCACCAGAGCCACAGCGTGGAAGGAAGCGTGGAAGGAAGACCAGAGAGTAATGACCCTGGGTTCAGTCTGGTCTGGCAAAAGATGCAGTCTCTTGTAGTACCACAGCCTGGGGACACAGATGTCATCTGCTGCTTTCAGGATCTCTGGGACTTCTGGACCAGACTGCACTCCCTTAGATATGGACTCCTCAGGCCACCAATTTGGCAGTAAAATAGTTGATGTCTGCCCTGGGGGCCAAAGGCTTCACCAATTTCTGCTGTTTCTCCAGTGTTGCCTCCCTCTTTGTTTGGTTCTGAGCCCTTAATAAAGGCATTTTTGGTTCAATTATACTCTCCTATATGTGTTTTCCTTCCAAAAAAACAGTTTTGTTGGTGAGGATTCAGGTACATTTCAAATATACAATGTGAAATTAACAAGGGACACCAACACCAAACAATTTTAATTTAGATTCAATAATATAAGATAATAATGGTGTTGTGGTAACTTGACACACAAAAAATTCTTTATTAAAAAGCAAAAAATTTTAACAAAAAACAGCCTTGAAAAAAAATTTATTACAACTAAAAACAAACCAGAAAAAAATTGGTCAGATGTGACAAATCAAAATTCCGTCTCGGAATTTCTTCTGAGCATGCAAGGCACTTTGTGCGTCGGAACTGGCCACACACTGTTGGAATTGACGTGATCGGATTTTGTTGTCGGAAAATTTTATAGCCTGCTCTCAAACTTGGTGTGGCGGAAAATCCGATGGAAAATGTCCGATGGAGCCCACACGCGGTCAGAATGTCCGACAACACGCTCCGATCGGACATTTTCCATCGGAAAATCCGACCGTGTGTATGGGACATTAGAGTGACAAGGTACGAGGACCTTATATATTATGAAATGTCTGATTAATGCATATGAAATAACGTTTGTTTTATGCCTGTTAGGCAGGACTTTTCAGGAACTTCATTTGACAACAGGATGTTTTCCTGTTCCTACCGATAACAAGTAAACTGGAAAGCAGGAACCCAAACCGCCTACAAATATTTAAAGAATCATAAGGCCTCCTGTAAGGACCAAGGATTATGTGATATAATTAAAAGGCATATGTGATGTAAATACAGTTTAATAGAACTGTTCTGTGATATAATTACTTACATTGTTGTTTTCTGTATTTTTCCTTGTCAAAAGAAGTTTATTGAGTATACAATGTTATAAAGATACATAAAGTAAGTTTACAAGGATCTATAAAGTAAGCTCATTGTTTTACAGTAGGGTTTATATAGGTAAATATCATGAAATTTCAAATATTAAACATTGGGTTCACGTAAACCTAAATTAAAGATAT
The DNA here is from genome assembly GCF_042186555.1 of Aquarana catesbeiana. NCBI lineage: Eukaryota > Metazoa > Chordata > Amphibia > Anura > Ranidae > Aquarana > Aquarana catesbeiana. Next base: position 223,548,800 of record NC_133330.1, on the reverse strand, counting down.
ATATCATTTTCTTAGTTACTTTTGTAGGTATTTAAATGATTTATACCTACTATACATATTGTTTACAAGTAGAGTGTATATAGGTCAAATAAATTCTGATAATGAGCTTTAATCGTAAGGTGGAGAAAAGGAAAGAGAAAGAAGAAAAAGGGTTGAAAGGTAGAGGTATGGTCCACAAGGTTGTCCCGCTCGTCAGTTTATTATTCTTTTTAGTTCTCTTTGAAGCCTTAGAATGGGTGTCTCTGTAAGTCATTTAATCTGTTACCATGGCAACAGGACAGAGTCATTGAAGTTTGACAGGAACTGTTGTTTTATCCAAGGATGCCAAAGTTTTTCAAATTTTGGAATTTGATTTTGATCGATGGCTACCATCTTAGCATGGGACATTGTATTATTCATTCTGTGAATTGTTTCTGCTAGTACCAATGTAGGAGATTTCCATGCCTTGGCCACTGTTTGTTTTGCAGCCGTTATTAGTTGGATCATAAGTTTGAATTGAGAGAGTGTTAACCATTCCGGTTTTAGATTAAGTAAAGTTAAATATGGATCTGGTTGTATTATTTTTTAAAATATTTTAGATGCAATCACAAAGACTTCCTTCCAGAAGGTTTGGATTACTGGGCACGTCCACCATATGTGTAAATATGTGCCTATTTCTGGGCATCCTCGAAAACAAAGAGCTGAGGTATTAGGTGAATATTTTGCCACTCTAGCGGGTACAAGGTACCAGCGAGTTAGGACTTTATAATTTGTCTCCAGTGCTAAGATGTTGGGTGAAGATGACTTAGATGTGAGCCATATGTTAGACCAGTCCGTGTCTTCTAAAGTTCGTCCCAGGTCCTCCTCCCACCTCTGAACGTAAGAGGGTCTATTAAGATTTGCTACTCCATATAATTGATTATAAAGTGATGAAATTGTACCTTTAGCAAATGGATCTTTTGTACAGATTGATTCAAAAATGGATAATTGGGATAATGGTGTATCCCCCTTTAGGAATGGTGTATAGAAATTTTTGATTTGGAGATATCTAAATATCTCAGAGTTTGGTAGATCATATTTTTCTCTAAGCGATGGGAATGAAAGGAATGATTTAGATGCTATGAAGTCATTTAGTGTCTGAATGCCTGATGTTGTCCAAGCTTTAAAAGAATTTGGGTAGATCCATGCCGGATAAAAGGCCGGATTTCTGATAAAAGAAAGGAGAGGATTGTGTGGAGATTGTAACTGATATTTGGTTTTTAGTTTATCCCAGAGAGATAAGAAGTGTTTAGTTATGGGATTATGAATTTTAAAGCGGTCTTTAGGATCAAGCCATAATAAATTTGATATTAATAGAGGGTCATTTTCTGAAGCCTCTATAAATACCCATAATGGGATTTCCTGTTTTGCATGGTATTTGGACAGACTGGTCAAATGTGCTGTAGTAGTTAGTAAAATTAGGGTATCCCAGGCCTCCTTTATTTTTGGGAAGATGTAGTGTGTGTATAGGTATACGTGGTTTAGAAGAGCCCCATATAAACGAAGTTGCTCTTTTTTGTACTGTTCTCAAAAAATAGGAAGGAATTGGAATAGGGAGGACTCTGAATAGATAAAGCAATTTGGGTAGAATAGTCATTTTGATTGCATTAATCTTCCCTATCCAGGATAAAGGAAGTTGCGACCATTGTTTTATTAAATTTGTGATCTGTCTTAATACAGGAGGATAATTGGTTGAGAATAAGTCAGAATGAGATGCTGTTAAATGAATTCCAAGATATGGGATTGATTTTTCTGCCCATGTGAATGGGAGTGCAGCCCTAGCCGGGATCAATTCCATGTTTGTGAGTGAAATATTAAGCACTAGGCATTTCTTAGGATTAATCATAAGGCCGGATAGGGCTGCAAATCCATCAAGAGCTGGTATTAAGTTAGGACCAGAGACCTGTGGTGATGATAGAAAAAGTAATATATCGTCTGCAAATATACATAATTTGTGTGTAATACCTCCTACTTCAATGCCAGTTATAGTTTGGTTTGTTCTGATGTATTGGGCCATGGGTTCGAGTATAAGGGCAAATAATAAGGGAGATAATGGGCAACCCTGTCGGGTACCTCTTTCGATATTAAAGGCTTCAGATTTGTATCCAGCATATTTTATATAGGCTTTGGGTTTATTATATAATGCTTTGATCCATGTTAAAAAGTGGGGTCCAAAACCCCATTTTTGTAATGAATATTGCATATATTGCCAGGATACTGTGTCAAATGCCCTCTTAATATCGAGAGATAGAAAACATAAAGGGATTTTCCGTTTTTTAGCAATATGTGCCAATAACACTGCCCTGCGTATATTATCGCCTGCCTGTCTATTTGGCATGAAGCCTACTTGATCTCTATGTATTAATTTTCCTATAATGCTATTGAAGCGTTTTGCTATTATTTTTGCTAATAATTTAATATCAAGGTTTAACAGAGAGATAGGCCGATAATTCACACAGGAAGTATCATCAGAAAGGGGTTTTGGGATCATACAAACAATTGCCATTAGTGTTTCTTGCCGAAAAGAATGTCCATCTAGAAGTTTGTTAAAAGTTTCAGTGAGAATGGGAGAGAGTATTTCTGAGAATGTTTTATAGTATAAAGCCGAGTAGCCGTCTGGGCCTGGTCTTTTGTTAAGTTTTAGGTCTTTTATGGCGTTAGCAACTTCATCTATAGTTATAGGCTCATCCAAACTGCTTTTTTGATTCTGAGATAACTCAGGTAAGGTTATTTTTGAGAAGAAGGATTCAGCCTCTGTAGGATTAAATTCATTGTTTGTCTTGTATAAAGTTGCGAGATGTGAGTGAAATTTATGGACTATTTTAACTGGATTACAAGTGTAAACATTTTTTGATAATTTCAAACATATTGGTTTGAAAGATTTGTTAGTTGAATTTAATTCCCGAGCCAAATCTGTACCTGGTTTGTTTGTATTCATGTAGAAATTGTGTTTGGAGCGTTTGAGGGATTTATCAACTGACTCAGTGAGAAATAGATTGTATTCCAATCTAGATTTTTCCAGATGAGATTTTGTACTCTGAGATGGATTATCTTGAAATGATATGTAGGCTGCATTAAAATTGAGTTCTAGTTTTTTTGCTAGATTTTTGCGTTCCCGTTTAAATAGTGCCATTTGTCTTTGTATTGTACCATGCAAGACAGGCTTATGAGCTTCCCACAGTGTTATTGGGGAGATGTCTGTTGTATTATTAATTGATATGTATTCCTTTAAAGCTTTTTCAATGGCCATCTGATGTAGTGGGTGTTTGAGCATTATGTCCGGTAAGTACCACATTGGGTCATGCGCTTTTGGTATGGCTGAGGCTATAGTAGTGTATACTGCATTATGGTCAGACCACGAAATCGGAATTATATCTGATGCAATAATTTCTGGTATCATTCCTATTGTTAGAAAAATATGATCTATTCTGGTGAAGGTTTGATGAGGGTGCGAGAAATAAGTGAATTTCTTTTTCATTGGGTTACTTTCTCTCCACGAACCTACCAGATTGTATTTGGAAAGATGTTGAGAAAAAGGTAATCTAGAGGTTATTTTGGATGGTGTAAAAGGTGATTTATCTAGAAATGGGAGGAGGACCTGGTTCGAATCCCCACACATTATCACTGTTCCTATTTTGTGTGTATTAATCACTTGTAATATATGTGAGAGGAATGGTGTAGGTTGTTTGTTAGAAGCGTAGTAGGAAATCACCGTGATTGCTGTATTCATTATATAACCCATGAGTATCAGGTATCTACCTTCTGGGTCTTTAATTTCTGATGATAAGGTGAATGGTGTGGATCGTTGAAATGCAATTAGAGTTCCCCTTTGTTTGGTACAGGCAGAAGCCGTGTAAATTTGTTGATAAAAAGGAGAAATATATTTTGGAGTAGAATCTTTGGTGAAGTGTGTTTCTTGGAGGCATACTATGTGAGCCTTCTTGTTATGGAAAGTACGGAAGGCTTTGGTCCTTTTTTGAGGGACATTTATTCCCTGAACATTCAGGGAAAGTATATTCAGTGGTGCCATGGCAACAGATCAAATAGTTTTGACTTACTTTTTGTTATGCAGAGCTGACTGCGCAGATCAACCTGTGTGGACTGAAGAGATGAATAGATAGAAAAGAAACCAGTGAATTCTGGAGTAAAGAGTAAACAAAAAACATATGAGATTAGATGATACATTGTATAAATTATTTTTTGCAAGTAATCACAATTTACCCGTGAAAGAGAATAAATATCTCTCTCAGGGGAATAAGTGCCTTCGTCACACTCCCACATAATATGGTTGGGAGAATGAGGAGGGCTAATGGGGGTACACGGATCTTCCGCTTACAGGAGAGAAGTGCTATGTCAAAAGACATCAAAATGATGTTTCATTAATTGGAGTGCAGAATATAGTTTTTGTTGAAATTATTTATTCCAGGGTGGTTGTATATGGTTAGTCTTGCCCTAGGCTAAATAATTCAGTTAGAAAGGTACTGTTAATAACTTTGGTATTGATGAAGATAGTTTGAATTATTTGGGGATTTTAACCCTTTTAGAGTAAACAATTACATATTTTATTCATATGTAACTGTTTAGGTATGTTAACTCATAAAATTGAGGTTGTATTGCTTCAGATTAGAATAAACAAAAACATAATTCTAGGAACTAGTTAGGTAATAATATATTTGTTTTAAGAAAAGAAAGAAAAAGCTTCCATTACTTCTGGATTATTGAACATATTTGTCCTAAAAAGTAATAAATCTATTGTTATTACCTGATAATATATAACTGAACAAAAATTTCCTTATTTCACTTATATATGATGCCATTCTTCTGCGTGTGGGAGAGTTGCTGCATGTGGGTTCTGTCAGATTTAATTTTAAAAGGGTTTGTTGTAGTTCATCTGCTGATCTGCTTCTGTAAATTGTACCTTGGTAGTTAAATCTGACTGAAAAGGGGAAGCCCCATTGATACATAATGTTGTGGCGTTGCAGTTCCATTAGTTGGGGTTTCATGGATCGTCTTTTAGTAATAGTAAGTTGGGATAGGTCAGCAAAAATTTGATAATTGTGTCCTTGAAAATTAAGTTCCTTTTTTTCTCTTGCAGCAATTAGTATTTGTTCTTTCGTTCTGTAATAATGAAATTTTGTGATTATATCACGTGGGGGTCCATCTTTCTTTTTGGCTGTGAGGGCTCTGTGTACTCTGTCCAGTTCTAAACGTTCAATAGGGATATCTGGCTTTAGTTCTTGTAATAGAGCAGTAATAGTAGATTGCAGGTCTGTCACAGTTTCAGGTATTCCCCTTATGCGCAAGTTTGAACGTCTGGCTCTATTTTCGTAATCTTTGAGCTTAGTTTGAAGTATTAAATTCTCTTCTTTTAATTGTTCCAATTCTGTTATATTTACTTGGGTTGTAATTTCAATTTCATCCATTTTTATTTCTAGGGCTGCGGTGCGGTTTCCCAGCTCTCTTATTTCTTTGGTTAGGCTTTTTGTTATTTGGTCTGAGGTTTGTTTTAAAGCCTTATGAAGCATCTTTTCAAATTGTAATAATATTACTGGGGATGCTGAGGAGGCTTATGGAGAAGTTTGTGAGAGGATTTGTTCTGTATCTGACTCAAATGGAGAGTCTTGCTGTGACATTTTCTGTCTGTGAGAGCGCCCTGATGCTGTATCTTGTGAGGTGACTGGAGCTGCTTTAGTTGCCGTGAGTGCCTGTGAGCTCTTTGTGAGGTGATTTTTATTTCTGCCACGGTTTCAGACATGCCAGACATCAATGTGAGTTGCACCAACACTACATTTACAGTAGAACACGCAGGCACACTTTTCACCCCCCATTTACCCCCCGATCACCCCCCAATCACCCCCCTGTACCCCCTGTCACAGTGACACCAATAGCAGTTTTTTTTTTGCATTGGTGTCAGTTGGTGACAGTTATAAGTGTTAGGGCAGTTAGGGTTAGCCCCCTTTAGGTCTGGGGTACCCCCCTTTAGGTCTAGGGTACCCCCAACCCCCCCTAATAAAGGTTAACCCTGTGATCACCCCCGTCGCCAGTGTCACTAAGCGATCGTTTTTCTGATCGCTGTATTAGTGACACAGGTGACGCTAGTTAGGGAGGTAAGTATATAGGTTCGCCGTCAGTGTTTTATAGCGACAGGGACCCCCATATACTAACTACTAAAGGTTTTAACCCCCTGATTGCCCCCTAGTTAACCCTTTTACCAGCGATCACCGTATAAGTGTTACGGGTGACGCTGGTTAGTTAGATTGTTTATTATAGTTTATTATAGTTTTAGGGCACCCGCCGTTTATTATCTTATAAAGGTTTAACCCCCTAATTGCCCGGCGGTGATATAAGTTATGTTTTTAGGGTCAGATAAGGTCTGCATCGCCCCAGGCAGCGTCAGTTTAGCGCCAGTACCGCTAACACCCACGCACGCAGAACACACCTTCCTTATTGCTATAGTATCTGAACGGATCGATATCTGATCCGATCAGATCTATACTAGCGTCCCCAGCAGTTTAGGGTTCCCAAAAACGCAGTGTTAGCAGAATCAGCCCAGGTACCTGCTAGCACCTGCGTTTTGCCCCTCGGCCCAGCCCTGCCCAGCCCACCCAAGTGCAGTATCAATCGATCACTGACACTTACAAAACACTAAGCACACATAACTGCAGCGTTCGCAGAGTCAGGCCTGATCCCTGCGATCGCTAACAGTTTTTTGGTAGCGTTTTGAATCAGTTGCTAACAGTCAGGAGCTTTTTTGCCTGTGAGTCTCACTAGTGTACCCCTAAATTTAGAGCCCAAAATGGCAAATCGAAGGTACACTAGTGAAGAGGCCTACACGTTTCTGAGCATGACAGATAGTGAAGAGGAAGTCACTCATCTGTCAGATTCAGGCTCAGAATACAATCCTGTAGACGACAGCGGCTCCATGACAGATAGCTCTGACGATGGAGTTGTGGTCCCTGCCAAGGTCAGGCGTACCAGACCCCAATCTTCTTCTTCTGTCCTTGAAGTGCAAGAACCGCAGGGCTCTCGTATGGAGCAGAGCAGTACTAGCGCCGCTATTCCTTCTGGTGAACTGGCAAGCACCAGCGGCCTAGTACACCTTGGTCGTACATCCAGGACTGCAGTATCACGTGGTGACGTGGCGAGTCCCATAAGTGCAGTTCAAGCTGGCGAGGTGGCAAGCACAAGTAGTGTCCCGCTGCCACCAAGAAGACGAACACAGGCCCGTCGTGCCTATAGTGCCCTTCCTGCTGCATTCGCCAACCGAATTGGGTACCCACCACTTCTGCAGCACCCGTACTTCCCCCATTTACTGGCCAATCCGGAATTCAGGTGGAAACAGTTGATTTTATGCCACTTGATTTTTATTCACTGTTTTTAACTGAAGATCTCTATAGATCTATTGTGGACCAAAGCAATTTATATGCTGGTCAACACCTCGCCACTATTCCCCAGTCCTCCCTTGCCAGAGATTGGAGACCAATTACGGTCTCCGAATTTAAGATCTTTCTGGGCCTTTCCCTCAACATGGGCATAAATAAAAAGAGTGAGTCCACTGACCCAATTTACTATAAGCCCGTGTTCTCTGCCTCCATGACCAGGGCACGATACGAGCAGATTTTGCGGTTCATGCACTTCAACAACAATGAACTCTGTCGTTCTCGTGGAGACCCTGAATACGATCGGCTCTACAAAATTCGGCCCCTCGTAAACCACTTCAACCAACGTTTTGCAGACTTGTTTACTCCCCATCAAGTTGTCTGCATTGATAAGTCCCTGATTAAATTTTCTGGCTGCTTGTCATTCAAACAGTACCTTCCCCAGCAAGCGTGCCAGATACGGGGTCAAGATGTATAAGCTCTGTGACAGGGCCACAGGCTATACATGTAGTTTTATGGTTTACGAGGGCAAAGATAGTCACGTAGAGCCGACAAACTGCCCTGACTACATAGGAAGTGCTGGCAAGATAGTGTGGGACTTGGTGTCACCCTTATTCGGAAAGGGGTACCACTTGTATGTGGACAATTATTACATGAGCGTGCCACTTTTTAGTCACCTTTTTGATCATCAGATTGGAGCATGTGGCACCGTGCGACCTAATCGCCGGGGCTTTCCCCAGCGGCTTGTAGATTCACGTCTTAGGCTGGGGGAGAGAGCCTGCTTGCAGTGTAATAATTTGCTCGCTATGAAGTGGAGGGACAATAAGAATGTTTTCGTTCTTACCTCCCTTCATGCAGACACGACGGTCCAAATTACTGCAGCGACTGGTGTTGTGGAGAAACCCCTCTGTGTCCACGAATATAACCAAAATATGGGAGGGGTGGATCTCAACGACCAGTTGTTTGGCGCCGTACCTAGTTGCCCGTAAGGCCAGACGCTGGTACAAAAAAGTGTCTGTTTATTTCAATTGGCTTTGCTGAACGCTTATGTGCTATACAGAGCTTCAGGATGGATTGGATCCTTCCTTAAATTCCAGGAAGAGATCGTCAGAGCCCTTCTGTTTCCAGACGGTGCTCCACCTCACCTTTCCCAACCAAATGCAGTAAGCCGGCTGCATGAGAGGCATTTTCTTTATGTCCTCCTGAGTACCCCTACCCAACGAGCCCCCCAAAAAAGATGTTGTCTCTGCAGCAAGCGCGGATTTAGGCGTGACACCCGGTATTATTGTCCCTTCTGTCCTGACAATCCTGGTCTTTGCATTGGTGAATGTTTTGAACGCTACCATACACTAGTTGAGTATTAGCGTAGGGTACAGCACTGCACAGACTAGGACACACTTTCACAGGGTCTCCCAAGATGCCATCGCATTTTGAGAGACCCAAACCTGGTACCAGTTACAAAAGTTAAAGTTACAAAAAAAGTGTAAAAAAAAACAAAAAACAAAAAAAAGTAAAAAAAAAAAAAAAAAACACAAAAAAATATAAAATAATAAAAACCAAAAATAGTTGTCGTTTTATTGTTCTCTCTCTCTATTCTCTCTCTATTGTTCTGCTCTTTTTTACTGTATTCTATTCTGCAATGTTTTACTGTTGTTATGTTTTTATCATGTTTGGTAACCATTATTTTGTTTTCAGGTATGCCATTCAGCTGCAGAGCGGATTTATTTATCTTGACAGCAACAGCGTTTGCTCTCACGATACATAAAGCCGTGACTCCAGCGCTGTTGGAGGTGATTTCACCACCACAGTTACATACTTCAGCATATATGCTGAAGCGTGGGGGCAGCAGTGGGTGGAGGAGCGATTTGCTCCTGCCTTTTGCGGGAGGATGCCCCCATGCTACGACATATATATATTTTAGGCACAGGTTGCGTTTAAATGTTTTATTTTTTACTATTTTTTTTGTATTTGCTTTGCAGGTATGGTAAGTCTTACTGTTATACTGTAATGTTACTTTGTTTTATTGTTAACCATCATTTGCTTAGCAGGTACGCCATTCAGCTGCAGAGCAGATTTATTCATGTTGACAGCAACAGCGTTTGCTCCCACGATACATAAAGCCGTGACTCCAGCGCTGTCGGAGGTGATTTCACCACCACAGTTACATACTTCAGCATATATGACGAAGCGTGGGGGCAGCAGTGGGCGGAGGTGCGATTTGCTCCTACCTTTTGCGGGAGGATGCCCCCATGCTTCGGCATATATAAACAGTGCATGTATGCCCATCATTAGAAGTGGGTGGATGAAGGGAGGTATTCTAATGGTGGGCATATCCACCGATCAATATCTTTATTTCGTTCAGCCCACAGGCTGCATGAAAAAAAAGTTTACAATATATGCCCAACAAGGACCAGCAACGTACTGGTATGTTGCTGGACTTTGAGTGGTTATACCAGAATGATGCCTGCAGGTTTAGGTATCATCCTTGTATCATTCTTTTCAGCCAGTGGTCAGCTTTCATGTAAAAGCAATCCTAGCGGCTAATTAGCCTCTAGACTGCTTTTACAAGCAGTGGGAGGGAATCCCCCCCCACCGTCTTCCATGTTTTTCTCTGGCTCTCCTGTCCCAACAGGGAACCTAATAATGCAGCCGGTGATTCGGCCAGCTGACCATAGAGCTTATCAGAGACCAGAATGGCTCATATCATCTCTATGGCCTAAGAAACCGGAAGCTACGAGCATTTCATGACTTAGATTTCGCCGGATGTAAACAGCGCCATTGGGAAATTGGGAAAGCATTTTATCACACCGATCTTGGTGTGGTCATATGCTTTGAGGGCAGAGGAGAGATCTAGGTTCTAATAGACCCCAATTTTTTCAAAAAAGAGTACCTGTCACTACCTATTGCTATCATAGGGAATATTTACATTCCCTGAGATAACAATAAAAATGATTAAAAAAATTAAAAAATGAACGGAACAGTTTAAAAATAAGATAAAAAAGCAAAAAAATAATAAAGAAAAAAAAAAAAGCACCCCTGTCCTCCCCTGCTCTCACGCAAAGGCGAACGCAAGTGTTGGTCTGGCATCAAATGTAAACAGCAATTGCACCATGCATGTGAGGTATCACCGCGAAGGTCAGATCGAGGGCAGTAATTTTAGCAGTAGACCTCCTCTGTAAATCTAAAGTGGTAACCTGTAAAGGCTTTTAAAGGCTTTTAAAAAAGTATTTAGTTTGTCGCCACTGCACGTTTGTGCGCAATTTTAAAGCATGTCATGTTTGGTATCCATGTACTCGGCCTAAGATCATCTTTTTTATTTTCATCAAACATTTGGGCAATATAGTGTGTTTTAGTGCATTAAAATTTTAAAAAGTGTGCTTTTTCCCCAAAAAATGCATTTGAAAAATCGCTGCGCAAATAAAAATCGCTGTGAAAAAAAAATGAAATACCCACCATTTTAATCTGTAGGGCATTTGCTTTAAAAAAAATATATAATGTTTGGGGGTAATTTTCTTGCAAAAAAAATAATTTTTTCATGTAAACAAAAAGTTTCAGAAAGGGCTTTGTCTTCAAGTGGTTAGAAGAGTGGGTGATGTGTGACATAAGCTTCTAAATGTTGTGCATAAAATGCCAGGACAGTTCAAACCCCCCCAAATGACCCCATTTTGGAAAGTAGACACCCCAAGCTGTTTGCTGAGAGGCATATCGAGTCCATGGTATATTTTATATTGTGACACAAGTTGTGGGAAAAAGACAAATTTTTTTTTTTTTGCACAAAGTTGTCACTAAATGATATATTGCTCAAACACACCATGGGAATATGTGAAATTACACCCCAAAATACATTCTGTTGCTTCTCCTGAGTATGGGGATACCAAATGTGTGAGACTTTTTGGGAGCCTAGCCGCGTACGGGACCCCGAAAACCAAGCACCGCCTTCAGGTTTTCTAAGGGCGTAGATTTTTGATTTCACTCTTCACTGCCTATCACAGTTTCGGAGGCCATGGAATGCCCGGGTGGCACAAACCCCCCCCAAATGACCCTATTTTGGAAAGTAGACAACCCAGGCTATTTGCTGAGAGGTATAGTGAGTATTTTGCAGACCTCACTTTTTTTCACAAAGTTTTGAAAATTGAAAAAAGAAAAAAAAAATTTTCTTGTCTTTCTTTATTTTCAAAAACAAATGAGAGCTGCGTAATACTCACCATGCCTCTCAGCAAATAGCTTGGGGTGTCCACTTTCCAAAATGGGGTCATTTGGGGGGATTTGTGCTATCTTGGCATTTTATGGCCTTCGAAACTGTGATAGGTAGTGAGGAGTGAATCAAAAATTTACGCCCTTAGAAATCCTGAAGGCGGTGATTGGTTTTCGGGGCCCCGTATGAAGCTAGGCTCCCAAAAAGTCCCACACATGTGGTATCTCCGTACTCAGGAGAAGCAGCAGAATGTATTTTGGGGTGTAATCCCACATATGCCCATGGCATGTTTGAGCAATATATCATTTAGTGACAACTTTGTGCAAAAAAAAAAAAAAGTGTCACTTTCCCGCAACTTGTGTCAAAATATAAAATATTCCATGGACTCAACATGCCTCTCAGCAAATAGCTTGGGGTGTCTACTTTCCAAAATGGGGTCATTTGGGGGGTTTTGTGCCATCTGGGCATTTTATGGCCTTCAAAACTGTGATAGGTAGTGAGGAGTGAAATCAAAACTTTATGCCCTTAGAAATCCTGAAGGCGGTGCTTGGTTTTCGGGGCCCCGTACGCGGCTAGGCTCCCAAAAAGTCCCACACATGTGGTATCCCCGTACTCAGGAGAATCAGCAGAATGTATTTTGGGGTGCAATTCCACATATGCCCATGGCCTGTGTGAGCAATATATCATTTAGTGACAACTTTGTGCAAAAAAAAAAGAAAAAAAAAAGTTTGTAATTTTCCCGCAACTTGTGCCAAAATATAAAATATTCCATGGACTCAAAACGCCTCTCAGCAAATAGCTTGGGGTGTCTACTTTCCAAAATAGGGTCATTGGGGGGGGGGGATTTGTGCCATCTTGGCATTTTATGGCCTTCAAAACTGTGATAGGTAGTGAGGAGTGAAATCAAAATTTTACGCCCTTAGAAAACCTGAAGGTGGTGCTTGGTTTTGGGGCCCCGTACGCGGCTAGGCTCCCAAAAAGTCCCACACATGTGGTATCCCCGTACTCAGGGGAAGCAGCAGAATGTATTTTGGGGTGTAATTCCACATATGCCCATGGCATGTTTGAGCAATATATCATTTAGTGACAACTTTGTGCAAAAAAAAAAAAAAAAGTTTGTAATTTTCCCGCAACTTGTGTCAAAATATAAAATATTCCATGGACTCAACATGCCTCTCAGCAAATAGCTTGGGGTGTCTACTTTCCAAAATGGGGTCATTTGGGGGGGGTTGTGCCATCTTGGCATTTTATGGCCTTCAAAACTGTGATAGGTAGTGAAGAGTGAAATCAAAAATGTACGCCCTTAGGAATCCTGAAGGCAGTGCTTGGTTTTCGGGGCCCCGTACGCAGCTAGGCTCCCAAAAAGTCCCGCACATGTGGTATTCCCATACTCAGGAGAAGCAGCTAAATCTATTTTGGGGTGCAATTCCACATATGCCCATGGCCTGTGTGAGCAATATATAATTTAGTGACAACTTTTTGTAAAATTTTTTTTTTTTTTGTCATTATTCAATCACTTGGGACAAAAAAAATGAATTTTCGATGGGCTCAACATGCATCTCAGCAATTTCCTTGGGGAGTCTACTTTCCAAAATGGGGTCATTTGGGGGGGTTTGTACTGCCCTGCCATTTTAGCACCTCAAGAAATAAGATTTCTGAGGCAGTCATAAACTAAAAGCCGTGTAAATTGCAGAAAATGTACCCTAGTTTGTAGTCGCTATAACATTTGCGCAAACCAATAAATATACGCTTATTGACATTTTTTTTACCAAAGACATATGGCCGAATACATTTTGGCCTAAATGTATGACTAAAATTGAGTTTATTGGATTTTTTTATAACAAAAAGTAGAAAATATCATTTTTTTTCTAAATTTTTGGTCTTTTTCTGTTTATAGCGCAGAAAATAAAAATGGCAGAGGTGATCAAATACCATCAAAAGAAAGCTCTATTTATGGGAAGAAAAGGACGCAAATTTTGTTTGGGTACAGCATTGCATGACCGCGCAATTAGCAGTTAAAGCGACGCAGTGCCAAATTGTAAAAAGTGCTCTGGTCAGGAAGGGGGTAAATCCTTCCGGGGATGAAGTGGTTAAGGAGCAGTCAGAAGACGTGGGTGTTCCCAAGCAGACTGCATGTGCATGATGATTACACTAGGTAACACCCACATGTCATGCTGAGCCTCTGTGATTAAAATAACTGACAGTAAAGCTGGCCCTAGACAGTTCGAATCTTGGCTCAAAAGGAACTGGACAAGATTCAAGCCATGTATGGGCTGGCTGAATGTACTCAAGTTGATCAATCGATCAACTTGGGTAAAACCAGCCTGTCGGATTTTACATGTGATTATTGCTATTGCTATTTTTTCTTCATATTTCTTTTCCATGTTACATATTTTATAGTCACGACTATAAAATAGAATTGACAAAAAGCTGATTTTTCATTATGTGTTGCTAGAAAAACATCAGTCAATAGATGATATATTAGTTTTGATGGGGGTAATGATTTAAATGCTGGGGGTGCCTTGTAACTGCAGTTGCTGATGGCAAACTTAGCTACCCCATTAAAGGTATATATAGATATAATCTCTGAAAAGAAAACTTAATCATTAATATATTAATTAATATATACTTTGTCAATATTTAATACACTTTTATTTTAGGTCTGTAAATCCTCATACCTTGCGGGTGTTAGATAATCAAGACAAAAATTAAATCAAGTCTTAGCTTGCTTCTGAGGTTCACTTAGGAATTTAGGATTCCTTGTTTAATCATTATGAATTATGAATACACACATACTTTGAGTATGATTTTGAATATATATTTTATATAGCTTGAACCCTTTATCTCTTCTGTGGCTGTCTAATCAGTTGTCTAGATCATTTCTGTATGTGTGTCAACTACCAATGAAACTACAGATAATGTTTGATAAAAATCAACAGGTATGCAACAAGATTTATAGTAGAAAAATGATTACAAAGGTGCCAATACTTAGTTGGATGCATATTACAAAGGAATACTGTATTTTGTATAATTAAATAATTTTGTATGAATTGTCATGTTATGATTATATAATAAAAAAAATCTGATTATGTATAATATGTTCATGATCCTTTATGAATTGTTTGTTGTTTAATCTAGATTGATGCATATAATTCTGAAGAAGCTGTGTAAAAATTTGACGAAACATGTCGAGTGGAAGTATCAATTTTAACCTCAAATGTGATAGTAGGTGAGGTTGAAAAAAGACACAAGTCCATCAAGTCCAACCTATGTGTGTGATTATATGTCAGTATTACATTGCATATCCCTATATGTTGCGGTCGTTCAGGTGCTTATCTAATAGTTTTTTTAAACTATCGATGCTCCCCGCTGAGACCACCGCCTGTAGAAGGGAATTCCACATCCTTGCTGCTCTTACAGCAAAGAACCCTCTACGTAGTTTAAGGTTAAACCTCTCTTCTTCTAATTTTAATGAGTGGCCAAGAGTCTTGTTAAATTCCCTTCCGCAAAAAAGTTTTATCCCTATTGTGGGGTCACCAGTACAGTATTTATAAACTGAAATCATATCCCCTCTCAAGCGTCTCTTCTCCAGAGAGAAGAAGTTCAGTGCTCGCAACCTTTCCTCATAACTAATATCCTCCAGACCCTTTATTAGCTTAGTTGCCCTTCTTTGTACTCGCTCCATTTCCAGTACATCCTTTCTGAGGACTGGTGCCCAGAACTGGACAGCATATTCTAGGTGCGGCCGGACCAGAGTCTTGTAGAGCAGGAGAATTAATGTTTTATCTCTGGAGTTGATCCTCTTTTTAATGCATGCCAATATTCTGTTTGCTTTGTTAGCAGCAGCTGGGCATTACATGCCATTGCTGAGCCTATCATCTACTAGGATTCCCAGGTCCTTTTCCATCATATATTGCCCCAGAGATTGTCTCCCCCCAGTGTATAAATTGCATTGTAACTGTTATATCCACTAGCAATAATCACTGTCTGTTCTCCTGGCCAGGACAGCTCCCCTCGCCCCCCCCCCCGCCCCACCGGGAGAACATAACAGCTCCACGGTAGGTAGGGGCTCCCGCATCAAAACTGACTGTGTTGATAGGGGAATCGAGCATTTTTTTTTCATTCTGCATCCATAAAATCGCACCATCTATGGCCAGCTATGACTGGGGAATTAAAGGCTAGATGATGCTGGATATCCTCCAGCCAGAAAATGAGGCAAGCCTACCTGACACGCTGCAGCTTATAATGCACACTGTGACAAGCTGACACTCTGCAGTGAATACAGAGTAAGAAATTCCCGAACAGGAGAGGAGCCTATACAATTTTACAAGATTAAAGGTTTAATCAGCTTTAGAGCTGATTTACAGGCAAATTATATATATAATTATTGTTCATGTTATCAACATTCCAATGTTCACATGGCGATTGTATGGCTTTGTTGATAAACAAAGAGCTAGGGTTAAGGTTAGCATCATTAAGGTTAATGTTTGGCTTAGGTTTTGGGTTTTTGGTTGCATATGAAAGCATACATGTTTGATATTTCTTTTTTATCTTATAAAAAATGCAATTTTCTCAATTCTATTTTATAGTCGTGACTATAAAATATGAAAATGGAAAAGGAATGTGAAGAAAAAATAAATACTTTCCTTTTTAGGTAGTTTTTAGGATTCGGCATCCTTTCATGTAAAACTATGTGGGCATCCACTTGTTGTTTGCCATCTGGGCCTGTGAATTACTGCACATCGCATTGGTTTTGTACCACTCCTCACAAATTAACATTGCTAAGCTTAACAGGTATGACAAAAACAGTTCAAAACCTTTAAAGGGTAACTCCACTTTTGTGGGGAAAAAAACATTTCAAATAAAGAAAAAATAATATAGCATATACAATTGCAACACAAGTCATATTGTAATTGAATGTTATTAAAAATTATCTTTCCTTTTCAATATACAGCCGCTGTAATTTTCTGAAAATGAAATGCAATATGGCTACCTGGAGTTGTTCTGTACACAGAATGTGTACTGAACAACACTCCCAGAAACATAATTTCCTGCTTGTGTGATTAGCTCACCGATTATCCCAGAAGTCTACCTAAGATAGATAGTCAGATTTCAGGCATCCCCTGGAACAAAAACTTAGTTTTTGGTGAGATACTCCCAATACGAACACGTCTAAAGGAACACAGGCCCAACAGATTTCCTTATTAGCACTGCACAGCTGGTTGATAATTATGAAACCACTCTAATTAGACCCACTCAGAGACACAGAGGAACAAACAGTGGTTTCTTCAGAATAACAAAAAGTAAATATCGGCAACAAAGGTTGATATAAATCCTCCCAGAGGGGAATATTTTTTCTTAAGAAAAGTGGAGTTACGCTTTAAGCTTTAACAAACATTGTATTAAGGCAGCCCATTAATTTGAGTGGGCTGTCAATGAACCAAAATGGTACAGAAAATGTACCTACACTATTCTACCCAATAAAGTAATGGGTACATAGATCACCCAGAGGGGAATGCTTTTTTGTCAACAAAAGTGGAGTTACGCTTAGCATATTATGGATTTGGATGGAAAGGTTTTACCTTTTTTTCCTGAATAAGTTGCGTTTTGTATTCAATATGGGATAATATCCAGCTTAGTAACTGCTTCTTATCAAAGTAAGTTTAGATCGTTACCTGTTTCTTTTGTGTCTTGAAAGATGCCAATTAAAGAAATGATGGCAATTTTCAAAACAAATCTTTGAAGATGGAACAGTTAGGCTAGATGATAATCTCTGTTGGAATCTGACATAAATTAGCTTTTACTAAGCTCTAAATACAAACAGCTTGTCTGTTTGTCTTGGAGAGAGAAAAATCGTAGCGTACCGTGACAGCAAATGTAAGTACTAAACAGCAGGTTTCACATGTTATTCTAACACACTCAGGTCTTGGGTCATCAAAGTTTATATTTTGTGCAAGCACAGTTTGTTTTCTTTGCTTTTTGTAGTTTGGCCAAGCTTTTTAGCATCCTATTTCTAATGATTTTACTGAACTATATACAGTTGTGCTCATAAGTTTACATGGCAGAATTTATGATTTCTTGGCCATTTTTCAGAGAATATGAATGATAACACAAAAACATTTCTTTCACTCATGGTTAGTGTTTGGCTGAAGCCATTTATTATCAATCAACTGTGTTAACTCTTTTTAACTCTTTTTAACTCTGTTAAATCATAATGACAACAGAAACTACTCAAATGACCCTGATCAAAATTTTACATACCCCAGTTCTTAATACCGTGTATTGCCCCCTTTAACATCAATGACAGCTTGAAGTCTTTTGTGGTATTTGTGGATGAGGCGCTTTATCTTCTCAGATGGTAAAGCTGCCCATTTCTCTTGGCAAAAAGTCTCCAGTTCCTGAAAATTCTTGGGCTGTCTTGCATGAACTGCACGTTTGAGATCTCCCCAGAGTGGTTCAATGATATTGAGGTCAGGAGACTGAGATGGCCACTCCAGAACCTTCACTTTATTCTGCTGTAGCCAATGACAGGTTGACTTGGCCTTGTAATTTGACACAAAAGGGAAAGGGGGCAAAAAAAGGGAACAGTGGGTCTTTATATGAAACAAGACACTTGGGGTAGATTAAATCAATCAATATAGTGAAATAAAAATAGTAATTTATTGGCAACACAAAGGGAGGCAGTATAGCAGATAAATTAATGATAGATCAATATGTAATTAGCAGAATTAAAAGGTAGGATAATAACATAACACAATAAAATTCGAACAATGGAAGACACTCACATGAGTGTGGACAAATAGGCTGCACACCCCATAAAGTGCATAAAAAACTACGAGAACCCCCTATCGGGGCTTTAAAGCAGCCAATGAGATGCAATATGAGTAATCAAAAGGTTGAATTTTATTGGTACAAAAAATATATTGATAAAATACTGTGAAATAAATAAATAGATTCTGGCTATTAAAGTCAGGACATGAACTGGATACAACTTAAAAATTGCAACAGACAGTGCCCGTGATTGGGAACAATGTACAATACAATGTATTATAGGACAACAAAAGTTTCTTTGAGTGTTAAATCCTTGGAATTTGAACGAACAGTGCCCGTAATTGGGAACAATGTACAATACAGTATATGTGGAACAACAAGAATTGTATGTATAAATCCTGACACGTTTCGACCCTCGCTGGGTCTTCTTCAGAGGATGGTTGTTCACTGTAGGAATGTAAGCATATATCAAACATCGCATAGGACTCAACAATGGCAAACCTATGTATATACAATATAACATATCTGTATTGATTTGTATAGTTACCTATCCCAGGGTTCCCAACAGTTCAAAGTGTTTAAAATAATATAGTTCCTCCTATGTCCTTCGTCTCCCCCGTGTCGGGCCACCTCCCCAGAGCGCGGGTAATAGACCAACTGTGCCTTGTGAGGGATCACGCTTACATGCCCCCCACACACAGGGGGGGAAAGAAAGGGACAGCGGACAGCCCAAACTACACCCAGGTAAAGTATCGATGGTACTAAAGACAAGATGAAAAGCGAGGAGTCAATTAGTTTCTCCAAATGGCTGGCGATTCCCCTAATGGGGGGCAAGAAGCTTCTATAGGAATGTAGGTCCATGGGTATGCAGGGAAACAAGTGCGAAGGAAAGAAGGAAGAAGGAAAAAGGACACAGGAAGGAGGGGGGGAGGGGAGGGGTAGAGTGAAGGGGGACGAAAGGGGAGAAACAAAAAAAAAAAAGGGGGAGGGGGAAAAATCAGGGAACAGGGGAAGGGGGGGGGGAAAAGAGAAAAAGCGTGTGGGGGAAAGAGGAAAGAAATGGATAAGTGCGAACACAGAAGAAAACAGTGCACCCCGCAGGTGAAAAAGTGACTAGCCGAAATAGACAAACAAACAACAACCAGCAAAAGCCCTGCTGCCCATCAAGGACCATGCAGCAATGAGAGTGTTATGATAAAAGCAATAGAGTAAAAGTACCAGCCGTCCACCAGTGAAGTGACCCAATACAAGATAGAGAAGACCAGCCAAGGCTGGATGAAGAAGGGGGAGGAGGGGGAGGGAAGGGCAAAAAAAGGAAAAACCACCAAGGGGGGAGAAAAGAAGGGAAGGGGGGGAAAGAAGTTGAGAGGAGAGGACGGGGGGTGATGTGGTATGGAGGATAAGGGAGGGGGTCACAGTGAGTGTGAAAGGAGGGAAATAGAAAGTGTGGGAGCTCAAAGATGAAAAAACCCAAATATGTGCAGCCTCCACCAAACCAAACAATGCGTGATACAAATAAGTGCAGGTGCAAACAGTGAAGATAAGTGCATGTAGTGACGGCAGTGCTGATTACCCAATCAAGCGAACCAGGGTAGTTGGATCAATATGTTCCAGGTTCTAAAAGGTTAAGATGTAATGGTAAGTTATGGCTGAATGAAATGATTTATGGAGGAGAGATACTGGGAAGTTATAATGTGACCACATTTAAATAGAAACATTAGAGTCATTTCAAATGTACTTACCAATCTGTCAGATCGGTGGATGCATAGCCAGGTATCACAAAGTCTGGAGAGGTTCAATAGACCTCCTCCAGAGCTTGGTGCATTTATAGGGAGTGTCAATCGACTAACTCCCATCAGGTGCGGGCGTTCAGACGCATTCCTCCCTCCCCCCTCCATTGGGGGAGAGAGCGACACAGCTGTGCGCTCACACGTGACCCCCCCGGCGTTCCGGAGGAGATTATACTCTCGGGTCCCCCGTCGCTTCCCGCCGCAACTGCGCAGGCGCCGCTACGGCACGCGCACGTGCACGTGACCACGGCGTCCGGAAGGGATCCGGGACGCCGCTGGCAGATAAGAAGCGCTCGAACCCAGGTGCTGCCACCTGGTGGGCGCATACAGGAGACGCAGGGCCCGAGCGTCGCCCCTCTTATCCTGCCAGGAAGGCATGGATGGTACAATCCCGCCCCCTAGAAGGAAAGCGCAGGCACTGAAGGGGAGACAACCATAGACACAGAACGAGGCAACAAATAAATATGCACATTGTGAAGTGGTAATGAAGAAAAGTGGCCTAACCAACCTTCATCAATTACTCACAGGGTAATATACATAGGGTCTACATGATCTGAATTGACCCCTTGTTGACCATAATCTGTACATCGCGCTGTACATGCCACAATCACCTAGAGGATGATTCTATAGTTGTAACAGAATCATCCTATTGCAATTACATACTCAAATAGCATACTGTACAGAAAAGAAATTGCATAATACCAGAATATACATGGAAGTTATACATAAAAAGAACTATGAACTGTTTTCAGGCTAGATCCTTCTGAGGATAGAATATTTCGGAGTGTGAAACCTACTTTAATTTGTATTACACTTTGAGCAGAGAGAATTATTCATAATACAACAAAAAATATTAAAGATGATCATAATTAAATTATTACACGTGGGGAGAACCAGGCAGGAATGGGTAAAAAATTGGAAATGCCGAATTTTTGTGTATATTGTAGAGGACTATCCTCTAGTCTACATGGCGGGGGGGAAAGGGAAGGGATGAAAAATTGATAGTTATATAATCCCCAACACGCCTCTGCAGAAGCTGCAGAACGTTCGGGGTAGAAAATCCTTTCCCATACCTTCACTGTGTCTTACCAGATGAAAACCCCTGCAAAAAAGGGGCGAACGAGATCGATTCATTCAGGCCTGGTGGAGAGGTGGCCTGTAACTGGAATATCCATCTCTGCTCCTTTTGCAGCAGAGACTTGTTCCAGTCGCCACCTCTAATTGGGATCTGTATTTTATAGAGGGCCACAAAAGTGACCCGTGGGACCCTGTAGTTGTGTGTAAAAATTATATGCCTCCCTATCGGGAGATACGGGTTCCCCACCTGCATACTGTAGACATGTTGGGAAATGCGTTTCCAAAATTCCTGCCTGGTTTTCCCCACGTAGTAAGCGCCACATTCACATTCCATCAGGTATACTATTTCGCGGGTGTGGCAGTTCACAAATTGTGTAGGTGTAAATATATTCCCGTTGGGAAGAGCAAAGGTTTTATCTTTCTTGATGAGTGAACAGTAGGAACAGTGTCCACAGGGGAAGGAACCCACTATGGAACGGTGCTTCAATCTCCTATTCTCATTGGTGTATTCGCTCTGGACGAGCTTGTCATGTAGTGACATCGCTCTTTTGTATGTTATGATGGGTTTTTCTTGAACTAACTCACGTAATTTGGGGTCATCTGTGAGGATGCTCCAATGACGTTTTATAATCTTTTTAATAGCCTGGTGTTGTCGAGAGGGCAAAGACAGAACAAGAGGTTGCAAGTGGGCATCTTGGCAATGGGGCTATATCAGAAAATCTAAGCTGTGTCATAGATGCCCACTTGCAACTTCTTGTTCTGTCTTTGCCCTCATTTGTTAAGGACACAATACAATTCCTACAACTCATCAATGATCTTAGGATACCAGACAATGCTATTCTGGTAACTATCGATGTTGAGGCACTGTACAGCAGCATCCCCCATTCTCAGGGTTTGGCTGCTGTGCAAAGGGTCGATTGACACTCCCTATAAATGCACCAAGCTCTGGAGGAGGTCTATTGAACCTCTCCAGACTTTGTGATACCTGGCTATGCATCCACCGATCTGACAGATTGGTAAGTACATTTGAAATGACTCTAATGTTTCTATTTAAATGTGGTCACATTATAACTTCCCAGTATCTCTCCTCCATAAATCATTTCATTCAGCCATAACTTACCATTACATCTTAACCTTTTAGAACCTGGAACATATTGATCCAACTACCCTGGTTCGCTTGATTGGGTAATCAGCACTGCCGTCACTACATGCACTTATCTTGACTGTTTGCACCTGCACTTATTTGTATCACGCATTGTTTGGTTTGGTGGAGGCTGCACATATTTGGTTTTTTTCATCTTTGAGCTCCCACACTTTCTATTTCCCTCCTTTCACACTCACTGTGACCCCCTCCCTTATCCTCCATACCACATCACCCCCGTCCTCTCCTTTCAACTTCTTTCCCCCCTTCCCTTCTTTTCTCCCCCCCTTGGTGGTTTTTCCTTTTTTTGCCCTTCCCTCCCCCTTCTTCATCCAGCCTTGGCTGGTCTTCTCTATCTTGTATTGGGTCACTTCACTGGTGGACGACTGGTACTTTTACTCTATTGCTTTTATCATAACACTCTCATTGCTGCATGGTCCTTGATGGGCAGCAGGGCTTTTGCTGGTTGTTGTTTGTTTGTCTATTTCGGCTAGTCACTTTTTCACCTTTCACCTGAGGGGTGCACTGTTTTCTTCTGTGTTCGCACTTATCCATTTCTTTCCTCTTTCCCCCACACTCCTTTTCTCTTCCCCCCCCCCCTTCCCCTGTTCCCTGATTTTTCCCCCTCCCCCTTTTTTTTTTTGTTTCTCCCTCCCCTTTCTTCCCCCTTCACTCTTCCCCTCCCCCCCTCCTTCCTGTGTCCTTTTTCCTTCTTCCTTCTTTCCTTCGCACTTGTTTCCCTGCATACCCATGGACCTACATTCCTATAGAAGCTTATTTCCCCCCATTAGGGGAATCGCCAGCCATTTGGAGAAACTTATTGACTCCTCGCTTTTCATCTTGTCTTTAGTACCATCGATACTTTACCTGGGTGTAGTTCGGGCTGTCCGCTGTCCCTTTCTCCCCCCCGTGTGTGGGGGGCATGTAAGCGTGATCCCTCGCAAGGCACAGTTGGTCTATTACCCACGCTCTGGGGAGGTGGCCCGACACGGGGGAGACGAAGGACTCTATACTATTTTAAACACTTTGAACTGTTGGGAACCCTGGGATAGGTAACTATACAAATCCATACAGATATGTTATATTGTATATACATAGGTTTGCCATTGTTGAGTCCTATGCGATGTTTGATATATGCTTACATTCCTACAGTGAACAACCATCCTCTGAAGAAGACCCAGCGAGGGTCGAAACGCATCAGAATTTACACATGCAATTCTTGTTGTTCCACATATACTGTATTGTACATTGTTCCCAATTACGGGCACTGTTCGTTCAAATTCCAAGGATTTAACACTCAAAGAAACTTTTGTTGTCCTATAATACATTGTATTGTACATTGTTCCCAATCATGGGCACTGTCTGTTGCAATTTTTAAGCTGTATCCAGTTCATGTCCTGACTTTAATAGCCAGAATCTATTTATTTATTTCACAGTATTTTATCAATATATTTTTTGTACCAATAAAATTCAACCTTTTGATTACTCATATTGCATCTCATTGGCTGCTTTAAAGCCCTGATAAGGGGTTCTCGTAGTTTTTTAAACACAATAAAATTCATAGTACAGTAGCATTGTTACACATGATTAATAATAAACTAACAGTACATTCCGAAGTGTGTGTACAATAATAACCAATAAAATTAATTGATGATTTAAATAGATCAAATCCATAGTAGAATCATGGTCACTGGGGCATAGCATCCAATAGTAAAAAGCTTGACGCGTTTCGTGGATTATTTCCACTCATCGGGAACATGTTACTTCAGCTCCCGGGGATGCAAATTTCACCTCCCAGTGCCTTTTGATTCATAACATCACCACCATTATTTGTATGTATACTATTTGCTACCCATAGGTAAGAGTTGCTAAGACCATTGTTTATGTTCCCTCTCTTCCCTTTTATAATCAATTACCATTGAATATTAATATATTATTTACCACAGGTACTCCCAATACATAGCTGCTCCTGATGAGTGGAAATAATCCACGAAACGCGTCGAGATTTTTACCATTGGATGCTATGCCCCAGTGACCATGATTCTACTATGGGTTTGATCTATTTAAATCATCAATTAATTTTATTGGTTATTACTGTACACACACTTCGGAATGTACTGTTAGTTTATTATTAATCATGTGTAACAATGCTACTGTACTATGAATTTTATTGTGTTATGTTATTATCATACCTTTTAATTCTGCTAATTACATATTGATCTATCATTAATTTATCTACTGTACTACCTCCCTTTGTGTTGCCAATAAATTACTATTTTTATTTCACTATATTGATGGATTTAATCTACCCCAAGTGTCTTGTTTCATATAAAATCCCACTGTTCCATTTTTTTGCCCCCTTTCCCTTTTGTGTCAAATTATCGGGGATGGAGACCTGTGTACCGGATGGTCACGACTCATATAAAGTCCCACCTATATTTATTTCCTACAAACTGATTAGGGATGGAAACAATGCACTTGTCTATCATGTTTACCCCTTGGTCATCTGTGGGCATGTTATCGAGTTAGCCAGCCTAGGTACATGCTTCATTGGTAACAATCCTGTATTTTATAATGAGGCCACTTTTTTCCTTGTATGAGGGGTGTGTTTTCATCCACATCCGGGAGCTGCGACGTGCACTGTGGCTATCCCCCACCCCCCCGGCCGGTCGGTCATGGAGGTGGCGGCTCGCCCTCGCTAAGCGTCGATGCCATGCCCACACGCCTTACGTCCGGCGTCATTTGTGACGCCGCACACTGACATGTTTGTTTTCCAACGACGTTTAGCACGAGGGACGCCGGGCTCCTACATATGAGCGCAAGTCGCTCGGACATGGGTGCTCTCTCCCTCTGAGCTTGGACATTCAGTGTGAGGTTGGTTTACATCCTTGGCGGTGTTGCTGGCCATTTTCACCACTTATCCCCTTTGGAGTGTGTTCTTTGCTTCCAGTTCCTATATACCACTCACTTTCACACTACACACTCCTCTGTGTAGCTTCAGGTAACCATGACCTTGTTTTGGGTCCCTTCTTCAATCTCATGGTGGAATGAAACTACAGATAATGTTTGATAAAAATCAACAGGTATGTAACAAGATTTGTAGTAGATAAATGATTTCAAAGTTGCCAATACTTACCGTAGTTGGATGCATATTACAAAGAAATATTGTATTCTGTATAATTAAATAATTTTGTATGAATTGTCATGTTATGATTATATAACTAAAAAAATCTGATTATGCATAATATGTTCATGATCCTTTATGAATTGTTTGTTGTTTAATCTAGATTGATGCATATAATCCTGAAGAATCTGTGTAAAAATTTGACGAAACATGTTGAATGGAAGTATCAATTTTAACATCAAATGTGATGGTAGGTGAGGTTGAAGTCCATCAAGTCCAACCTATGTGTGTGAATATATGTCAGTATTACATTGTATATCCCTGTATGTTGCGGTCGTTCAGGTGCTTATCTAATAGTTTTTTTAAACTATCGATGCTCCCCGCTGAGACCACCGCCTGTAGAAGGAAATTCCACATCCTTGCTGCTCTTACAGTAAAGAAACCTCTACGTAGTTTAAGGTTAAACCTCTCTTCTTCTAATTTTAATGAGTGGCCAAGAGTCTTGTTAAATTCCCTTCTGCAAAAAAAGTTTTATCCCTATTGTGGGGTCACCAGTACAGTATTTATAAATTGAAATCATATGGGCTTCCAGGGGGCATTCCTACAAGCATTCCTAGCTCTTTATCATAGCCCTAAGATGAGGATTAGACTTCCAGGCTGTAGCTCTGCGTTTTTTAGCCTTGGCAAGGGCACAAGACAAGGATGCCCGTTGTCACCTTTAATCTTCGCCTTAGCGCTCAAACCCCTTGCTATAGCTATACTCCAAAACTCAGATATCTCAGGTTATTCAAAGGGCCACTCGGTGTACAAGTTTGGGATGTATGCAGACGACGTCTTGTTGTTTCTCACCAATCCCCTTATTTCTTTACCGAACCTATTTCAGACCCTATCAAGGTTTGCAAGAGATCTCAGGCCTATCCATAAACATGGCAAAATCAAGTGCCCTCCCGGTAGGTTTTACGCCGGGGGAATTACACCATCTCAAATCAGCCTATTCTTTTATTTGGGCCGAATCACATCTCTCCTACCTAGGAATTAACCTGACGAGAGATTTCTGCAGACTCTTTGAGGCTAATTTCCCACCGATGATTTCTAAAATGAAAGGTATCCTTAAACAATGGTCACACCTACACATCTCATTTCTTGGTAGAATCACTGCACTTAAGATGACCATTCTCCCTAAACTTCTCTACCTTTTTAGATCCCTTCCTCTTAAACTTTCTAAAACATACTTACATACTATCCAGACATTATTTAATAGATTTATTTGGCATGATAAACCCCCACGTTTTGCCAAGGAAGTCTTATACCGCTCCTCTAAAAGGTGGCTTGGGGGTCCCTCAAATATGGTTTTACTACCTAGCCAGTAGATACACTCAACAAGCTCAATGGAACATTAACAACTCCAGAGTCCCCTGGGTGCAATTTGAATGTGAATCCATCACTCTCCAATTTCTCCCAGGCCTTATGTGGTCTAACAATCTGACTAGAACGGAATTGGGATCTAAAAATGTAATTACGCATGCAGGCCTTCAACTCTGGGACCTATACAAAAAACCATATAACCTAATTTCTCTCACACCTCTAGGTGCCTCATTTTTAGGAGACTCTGGATTCCCCTTGGCCTATGATAGACCCTCTCCCTTCCAAATCTGGATTGACTTAAAACTAACTACGTTAGATAAATTTCTTTTAAACTCAAAATTTATTCCGTTTTCTCATTTACAAACAACTTACCATATTCCAGCCAGTGAATTTTATCACTTTTTACAAATACGACACTTCTTCCAACAGCACTATCCTGGCCCTATTTCGAGCTCTACGACTTTGTTTGAGGACCTCTGCCACACATCACCTCGCCAAAAGGGTCTTATCTCATTAGTCTATAAATACTTAGAGGCTACCACAGAAAACCCTACCCTAAAGTATAGATCTCAGTGGGAACTAGAACTAGGTCTGGAAGACAATGACATAGACTGGCTAAACGGTTGGCAGAATTTGCGCAAGTGTACTAAAGCTATAATGGTTCGTGAAACTGCTATCAAACTGATGACCCGCTGGTATTACACTCCGATGCACATTCATAAGATCTACCCACAATCTTCCCACCTATGCTTTAGGGGTTGCCTCCAACAAGGTTAATTTCTCCATACTTTTTGGGAATGCGAGAAAATACAACCCACATGGAGAGAGATTTTGAAGGTGATAGATAAATTGGCAGGTAAGCCTCTTGGTATTTCCTACCAACACTGCCTTTTGTTTCAGTCCCCTCCAGACTCTCCTAAACCGTTGGTTAAACTGATTCACTCTATCTGTGTAGCTATGCTATGGGTGATTGCTTTACATTGGAAGTCACCTTCAGTTCCATATACGCAAGTAGTCGCAAGAATTGATCACATGATGCTTGCTGACAAGATTTTTCATACTTCACACGACACTATGCCTCATTATGATGCTAAATGGAATCCTTGGTTTCTATTTAGACTCCAAACCTGACCGTTTTATTATTTCTTTTGTTGTTGAATATTGTTTGTATTATGATTTTATCTAGTTTTTTCTCCTTTCTGTTTCTTGCCGTGTTTCATTTACTCGGCGGAGTTTAGACTTTCAGATTCTGTCGACTGTTTTAATAGGCGTATTCAACTTGACAGTATATTTCTGTACCTTACTTTTGTAAACAATATCTGATGCCTGAACCTTTTACGCTTATTGTTCTGACTGTCTTGCTTTAAATTTGTTTTCCTTTTGTTACCAAATAAAAACCTTTTGAAAACAAAAAAATAAATTGAAATCATATCCCCTCTCAAGCGTCTCTTCTCCAGAGAGAAGAAGTTCAGTGCTCGCAACCTTTCCTCATAACTAATATCCTCCAGACCCTTTATTAGCTTAGTTGCCCTTCTTTGTACTCGCTCCATTTCCAGTACATCCTTTCTGAGGACTGGTCCCCAGAACTGGACAGCATACTCTAGGTGCGGCTGGACCAGAGCCTTGTAGAGCAAGAGAATTAATGTTTTATCTCTGGAGTTGATGCTCTTTTTAATGCATGGCAATATTCTGTTTGCTTTGTTAGCAGCAGCTGGGCATTACATGCCAATGCTGCGCCTATCATCTACTAGGACTCCCAGGTCCTTTTCCATCATATATTCCCCCAGAGATTGTCTTCCCCCTGATGATGACACATATGCCCTATGTCGAAGACGCGTAGGGAGGGGCCAGGACGGAGTGTTAGGCAGCAGCAACTGTCTGTGCTGGGGCGGTCTCCATAACCTCACTGCTACATCTATTACCTCATTGTTTTATCCAGATTTTATGCCTCTTCTGAGTGGTGCACTGACGCACCCTCAAAATGTGAGTACCCCCTTCTGGGGGAGAGTTTTTTATCTGACCTTGTTAATAAACACTTTTTAAACGTTATCACACCATATGGTTCCTTTCTCTTTTTACCTATGATTTGAGCCTATGCTGGAGACTGTTTTCCTGTGATCCACACTGAGCCCTGGGTGGCTCATAAGCGTTTCCTGACTCTGTCTAGTGACTTAGTCACATTCCCTAAGGTGAGCGCTTTACCTTGGGGGGGTCACCTTTAATTTCACCATCGCATGATATGTGGCACATGGAATCGCAGCACGTTTGAAAACATCATCACTGAAGCACAGTTGTCATCACTTTCATTAAGGACTTTTGTGTTTAATATATGTCTATTTTATGATGGACGATTAAGTATATGTATTGTGTGACACTCTGCACTTTTTGGCTGGCACATGTCATTTTTCAGCTTTTGTTTGCATATATGAATCATTTATGAATTAAAGTTATTAATTTTTATTTGTTTATTGCACTTTTAGCACCTGGTTTGCACTGATTCAGTTTGAAGCATTTTGTTGATATTACCATTTCACGTGCTCACTGCACTGTTTATTTGTGCACATTAAGTTTGTTTATCTTGGGGGATAGAGCACATATTGGGGTTAAATTATTTCATACTCTGTTGTATATGCACTGTATCTCTGTGTGCCAGGATAAGGGCACAGTTAGCACACTTTAGCGCATCATATTTATTTATTTATTTAACATGCCAATATTCTGTTTGCTTTGTTAGCAGCAGCTTGGCATTACATGCCATTGCTGAGCCTATCATCTACTAGGACTCCCAAGTCCTTTTCCATTATATATTCCCCCAGAGATTGTCTCCCCCCAGTGTATAAATTGCATTCATATTTTTGCCACCCAAATGCATTATTTTACATTTTTCTACATTAAACCTCTTTTGCCATGTAGTTGCCCACCCCATTAATTTAGAAAAGGAAAATTTGCGCTACTAGTAGCAAACAACTGCCGGCATCAGCAATAAGACTAATTGCAATGGAGAATAAAAAACAGGAAAGATGCAGCTCTGAGGGTGTATGAGTGAACCCCAGAAACTTATCCGGGGATAAACACCAAACTATAAGAAGCTGTGTAAAGTGCCAAGTGCATATACAATCAGTGAATAAACTGAAGGTGAAAAAATATTGGAACACATTCAAAATAATGATACAAATATGTGTACCGTGCGAAATGCATATACATACAAGGAATGATCCTGATGATATATGAATGGTAAAAAATAATGTGATGCCCAAAACAGAATATGTTGACCTGAAATAGCCAAAATTATCCCATAGATAATGACCTCTATGTGAAAAACAGAATCCAAAAAGATAAAAAAATATATATTTATATTTAGTAACACAAAAGTCACTCAAATGAGATAAAGTTCAACATATCATGTTCAATCCTTTAAAAGTGATTACAGGGTGTTAAAATTTCATGAGGAGTAGCAATGAAACTGGATCAAAAACGGGGTGATGCTCACACACAACACCCGGGAATGCGCCTCCAACACCAGGGGAAGGGGATGGGTACTCTTACCCGAAGATGTGGACACACACGCCAGCAGCGGTGAGTCAAACAGGCATAGACGATATTCAGGAACTCTATCTCCAACCCGGGCTCCTTTAAATGGAGGCGTGTACCTACATACATCAGGTCAAAGATGACATGAAGACCCGTACCTCAATGGCAATGTTTCTGGTATATGTAATACTTCAGGGAAGCAGCGTAGATCATATGGAGAAAAGAAGGCCTCCACAGTGCAGATGAATCCAACGTATAAAAATGTATTTAAATAAAAAAAGTACAACCATCGCTTCTGATGCGTACAAATAGTGATCACAGAACAAGTAAAAATAAGCGTGGTATGCAAAGTTAAAGCAGGCTATGTACCCGACATGTTTTGCACAAAAGTACTTCAACTGGGGCATGGTGTTGCATGTAGCATGGTACACATGTTTGTATCATTATTTTGAACGTTTTCCAATATTTTTTCACCTTTAGTTTATTCACTGATGCTCTTGGCACTTTACACAGCTTCTTATAGTCTGGTGTTTCTGAGGTTCACTCATACACCCTCCGCGCTGCATCTTTCCTGTTTTTTACACCAAATTCATTTGTTCAGATCTTTTTGCAAGGTTTCCACATCCTGCGGAGAAGTTATTGCCCTGCTTAACTTAGTATCCTCCACAAATACAGTGATTGAACTGTTTACCTCATCCTCCAGGTCCTTTATGAACAAAATAAATAGGATTGGTCCCAGCACAGAACCCTGCGGGACCCCCCTACCCACCTCTGACCATTCCAAGTACTCTGTATATATATATATATGTCTGTTGAATTTATCAATTTTACCAGATGAATTTTATTGATGTAAAATAAATTATGATTTTATAATTATATTTATGTCTACTTGCACCTTAAAAGTTCCCCATTTTTCAGTATTTTTTGTATTCAATATTGGGATGTGGTGCTAAAAACAATTCTTCCTTTATTCAGGACTTAATAGTAGAGAAAGTGGAAAAAAAAGGATGGTCACCTGTAGAATTATTCCATGTAGAGCTTTATCCAAGTACCCTCATCAGTAAACAAACTTGCCCCATCAACATCAATGAGGCAACATGGTTGATTTTCTAAAAGTGTAGACTGTTCACTTAGAAAAGAGAATGCTAACTTATCTTATTGAGTAAATTGAAGATTTGTTTAATGAAAAAAACTTGATTATTGCTTGCATATGATTGACTGATTTAGAAAGAGCCTGTCACAACAAAATGGCAGGTAAAACCTAAAAATCTAGTATTTTAAATGAATACTTAGTAAGGGTGGAGTTCACATTCACTGCCATACAGAATTCAGACAAACATTTGTTGTTTACCGTTCTGTGAATAGGCAAACTAAATAGAGTGTTTGAATTGAATCTCTGGTTGTAGGACAGAAATGAATTGCAAAGCGGAACCCTACACAAAAAACAAGAGAGACACTAAGGACTTTGGTTCCTCTGCCACTAGAAATTTGTGTAGAATATGTTTGTTCACGCCATGAAAGAGAGAGACCATTACTGGTTGACCACCCTTTTGGATCCCTGATACAAGGAAGAAATGCCAGATCTAATTTTTCCATCTCATAAGGAGAAAAACACAGCTCGGAAGAGCCTTCTGGCCTTCTTTCCAGAGAGTGTCAGGATCTCCTTTTATGACCAACATGCCTAAGATTCTCAAGTTGGTAAAGGGAGGAGCAGAGGAAATGATGCCCCCCTCAGCAAAGTCATTGTTCAAAACTAGGGATGAGCTTCGTGTTCAAGTCGAACCCATGTTCGACTCGAACATCGGCTGTTCGATCGTTCGCCGAATTGCGAACGATATGGGCCGTTCGCGCCAAATTCGTGTGGCGCGTCACGGCCCATAATTCACTGCGGCATCGCAGTGCATTGCTTGCTGATGATTGGCCAAGCATGCACTATGACCCGCATGCTTGGCCAATCACAGCGCCGCCTTAACAGAGAGCCATAATTGGCCAAAGCCAAGGAGGCTTTGGCCAATTATGGCTCAGGGGATTTAGTACACGCCCCACACTATATAAGGCCGCCTGCACGGCGGCCCTGTGCAGTGTGTTCCGGTGTGCTTAGAGAGAGAGAGAGACAGTGTCATTTCATTTGAGTTAGCTAGATTAGGCAGGACAGTCAGTCAGTTAGCTGCACTTAAAGTGTATTGTGTATATATATGCATCCCAGGTGTTGCATATATATATATATATATATATACACTGTATTCAGTTTAGCTAGATCCGTTCCTGTTATCTTCTAGACTATTTACATTTAGTGCAGTGCGTCCTGCTCACAGTGTTCAGCTAGATCCGTTCCTGTTATATTCCTACTGACAGGCAGGCTTGTCTTGTTACAGTATTTTGAAGAAAATTACTGGTGTTCTTTTGATCCTAATAGTACCACAGTCAGGCAGCTAGACTATTTACATTTAGTGCAGTGCGTCCTGCTCACAGTGTTCAGCTAGATCCGTTCCTGTTATCTTCTTACTGACAGGCAGGCTTGTCTTGTTACAGTATTTTAAAGAAAATTACTGGTGTTCATTTGATCCTATTAGTACCACAGTCAGGCAGCTAGACTATTTACAGTTAGTGCAGTGCGTCCTGCTCACAGTGTTCTGCTAAACCTACAAGTTAGTGGGGTGCATCCTGCTCACAGTGTTCAGCTAAACCTACAAGTTAGTGGGGTGCGTCCACCTCACAGTGTTCAGCTAAACCTACAAGCTAGTGGGGTGCGTCCTGCTCACAGTGTTCAGCTAGATCCGTTTCTGTTATCTTCTTACTGACAGGCAGGCTTGTCTTGTTACAGTAAATACAGCTACCTGAAGAAAATTGCTGGTGTTCTTTTGATCCTATTAGTACCACAGTCAGGCAGCTAGACTATTTACAGTTAGTGCAGTGCGTCCTGCTCACAGTGTTCAGCTAAACCTACAAGTTAGTGGGGTGCGTCCTGCTCACAGTGTTCAGCTAAACCTACAAGTTAGTGGGGTGCGTCCACCTCACAGTGTTCAGCTAAACCTACAAGCTAGTGGGGTGCGTCCTGCTCACAGTGTTCAGCTAGATCCGTTTCTGTTATCTTCTTACTGACAGGCAGGCTTGTCTTGTTACAGTAAATACAGCTACCTGAAGAAAATTGCTGGTGTTCTTTTGATCCTATTAGTACCACAGTCAGGCAGCTAGACTATTTACAGTTAGTGCAGTGCGTCCTGCTCACAGTGTTCTGCTAAACCTACAAGTTAGTGGGGTGCGTCCTGCTCACAGTGTTCAGCTAAACCTACAAGTTAGTGGGGTGCGTCCACCTCACAGTGTTCAGCTAAACCTACAAGCTAGTGGGGTGCGTCCTGCTCACAGTGTTCAGCTAGATCCGTTCCTGTTATCTTCTTACTGACAGGCAGGCTTGTCTTGTTACAGTAAATACAGCTACCTGAAGAAAATTGCTGGTGTTCTTTTGATCCTATTAGTACCACAGTCAGGCAGCTAGACTATTTACAGTTAGTGCAGTGCGTCCTGCTCACAGTGTTCTGCTAAACCTACAAGTTAGTGGGGTGCGTCCTGCTCACAGTGTTCAGCTAAACCTACAAGTTAGTGGGGTGCGTCCACCTCACAGTGTTCAGCTAAACCTACAAGCTAGTGGGGTGCGTCCTGCTCACAGTGTTCAGCTAGATCCGTTCCTGTTATCTTCTTACTGACAGGCAGGCTTGTCTTGTTACAGTATTTTAAAGAAAATTGCTGGTGTTCTTTTGATCCTATTAGTACCACAGTCAGGCAGCTAGACTATTTACAGTTAGTGCAGTGCGTCCTGCTCACAGTGTTCTGCTAAACCTACAAGTTAGTGGGGTGCGTCCTGCTCACAGTGTTCAGCTAAACCTACAAGTTAGTGGGGTGCGTCCACCTCACAGTGTTCAGCTAAACCTACAAGCTAGTGGGGTGCGTCCTGCTCACAGTGTTCAGCTAGATCCGTTCCTGTTATCTTCTTGCTGACAGGCAGGCTTGTCTTGTTACAGTATTTTAAAGAAAATTACTGATGTTCTTTTGATCCTATTAGTACCACAGTCAGACAGCTAGACTATTTACAGTTAGTGCAGTGCGTCCTGCTCACAGTGTTCTGCTAAACCTACAAGTTAGTGGGGTGCGTCCTGCTCACAGTGTTCAGCTAAACCTACAAGTTAGTGGGGTGCGTCCACCTCACAGTGTTCAGCTAAACCTACAAGCTAGTGGGGTGCGTCCTGCTCACAGTGTTCAGCTAGATCCGTTTCTGTTATCTTCTTACTGACAGGCAGGCTTGTCTTGTTACAGTAAATACAGCTACCTGAAGAAAATTGCTGGTGTTCTTTTGATCCTATTAGTACCACAGTCAGGCAGCTAGACTATTTACAGTTAGTGCAGTGCGTCCTGCTCACAGTGTTCTGATAAACCTACAAGTTAGTGGGGTGCGTCCACCTCACAGTGTTCAGCTAAAGCTACCTGTAGAAGGTTGGTGGTGTTCTCATACTACAGGCAGGCAGTTTATTTTGCTAGCTGCAGTATCAGTACATATATATATATATATATATCTATATATATATAGATATATATATATATATATATATCCCAGCTTAGTGCAGCTACAGGCCATTAGTATGTCTGGAAGGCCAAGAAGGAGAGGCAGACAGTCACAAGCCAATAAGAGAGGGCAAGCAGGCTCTGTGTCTAGTGCTGGTCGTGGAGACGGTGCATCCTCATCAGCACGTGGCCATGGGACACGCTTGGCCTTTTTTTCGGCAGCTGGCCATGTTGAGCCGCAACATGCGGAAGACTTGGTCGAGTGGATGACCAAGCCGTCCTCATCCTCCTCATCCTCTCTCACCCATGCCCAGGGTACTTTGTCTGGCAAAGCAGCGGCCTCTTCCCTCGGCTCAATGTCATCAGTGACTCCTTCCCTAGCCCCACCATGTCCTCCTGAGGAGTCCCTCGAACTGTTTGACCACAGTGTTGGGTACATGCTCCAGGAGGATGCCCAGCGTTTGGAAGGCTCTGATGATGATACTGAGCTCGATGAAGGCAGTAACACGAGCACGGATAGAGGGGGTGCCCAAGAAGGACAGCAATCTGGCAGTCATGCTCCCCCTGCTGCAGCATACTGCCAGGTTTGCTCCAGTGATGAGGAGGGAGGGGATGATGAGGTCACTGACTCAACGTGGGTGCCTGATAGGAGAGAGGAGGAGGAGGAGGAGGCGGCACATCACCAACGAGGCAGGATGCCCTCCAGGGGCCAGCCTAAGGGCAGCACATTGACTGCATCACACCCCAAAGCTCCAC
Source organism: Aquarana catesbeiana (assembly GCF_042186555.1). NCBI lineage: Eukaryota > Metazoa > Chordata > Amphibia > Anura > Ranidae > Aquarana > Aquarana catesbeiana. The sequence continues at coordinate 223,513,096 of NC_133330.1, read as the reverse complement.
ATGTGCAGGGCGCTGCAGTCTCTGCGCGTTATTCAAAAAGTTCTTTGGTGTGGGCCTTTTTTGAGACGAGTGCATCAGATCGCACCGCTGCTATTTGCAACATATGTCTCAAGCGTATCTTGCGTGGCCAAAACATCTCCCGCTTGGGTACCACATGCTTGACCAGACATATGTTGACCTGCCATGCACTTCGTTGGCAAGCGTATCTAAAAGACCCACACCAAAGAACAAAGAGGACCTCTGCTTGCTCCTCATCAGCTGAGATTTCCAACCCCACTAGACCTTCAATCCTCTCTGAGACCTGCACTGAGAGGAATGAAGGTGTAGAATTAGGTGTGTCACAGCCACGTACTTGTGGGCAATCTGATTTTGGTACACTGACGTCAGATTGTACCAGGCAAATTTCCCTGCCCCAGCTGCTGCACCGCCGAAAGAAGTTTGCTCCCAGCCATCCCCATGCCCAACGGTTGAATGCTAGCTTGGCAAAATTGCTAGCACTTCAACTGCTGCCTTTTCAGTTGGTAGACTCTGCCCCCTTCCGTGAGTTTGTGGAATGTGCGGTTCCTCAGTGGCAGGTACCCAAACGCCACTTTTTCTCACGGAAGGCGATTCCGGCTCTCTACCAGCATGTGGAAGGCAATGTCCATGCCTCGCTGGACAGGGCGGTCAGCGGTAAGGTGCATATTACCACTGACTCATGGTCCAGCAGGCATGGACAGGGACGTTACCTAAGTTTCACGGCGCATTGGGTGACTCTGCTGGCAGCTGGGAAGGATGCAGGACAAGGTGCAGTAGTGTTGGAGGTTGTTCCGCCACCATGCCTCCAAAATGCTAATAATTGTGACACACCTCTCTCCTCCACCCCCTCCTCTTCTTCTTCCTCCATGGCCTCTTCCTCGGAACCAGCGGTGCTCCGTAGTCGTTCAAGGGGCTACGCAAGTACGCAGGCCAAAAGATGCCATGCGGTGCTTGAGCTGGTGTGCTTGGGGGACAGGAGCCACACTGGGGCAGAGGTTCTGTCAGCTCTGCAGGGGCAGGTTCAGAGGTGGTTGACTCCACGCCAACTTAAGGCAGGAATGGTGGTTTGCGACAATGGCACCAACCTCCTCTCTGCCCTCCGACAGGGACAAATGACCCATGTGCCCTGTTTGGCTCACGTCCTTAACTTGGTGGTGCAGCGGTTCTTGGGCAGGTACCCGGGCTTACAGGATGTCCTGAGGCAGGCCAGGAAAGTCTGTGTGCATTTCCGCGGGTCATATAATGCCAGTGCTCGGCTGACGGACCTCCAAAAGGAGTTTAACCTGCCCAAGAACCGCCTAATCTGTGACATGCCCACCAGGTGGAACTCAACGTTGGCCATGCTGCAGCAGCTGCACACGCAGCAGAGGGCCATCAATGAGTACCTGTGCGACTATGGCACCAGGACAGGGTCAGGGGAGCTTGTTTTTTTTTCCCCACGCCAGTGGGCCATGATCAGGGATGCATGCACTGTCCTGTCACCATTTGAGGAGGCCACGAGGATGGTGAGCAGTGACAGTGCATGCATCAGTGACACTGTCCCCCTTGTCCACCTGTTGGAGCACACGCTGCGTGGAATAATGGACAGGGCACTTGAGGCAGAACAGAGGCAGGAAGAGGAGGACTTCCTTAGCTCCCAAGGCCCCCTTTATCCAGACAGTGTTCCTGCATGCCCGCCGATCACACAGGAAGAGGACGAGGAGGAAGAGGAGGAGGAGGAGGAGGAAGATTGTGTCAGTATGGAGGTGGAGCCTGGCACTCAGCATCAGCAGCAGTCTTTAAGGGATCAGTCCCAAGAAACACATGGACTTGTACGTGGCTGGGAGGAGGTGGCTGTGGACCATGTCGTCCTTAGTGACCCAGAGGACTCCGGACCGAATGCCTCAGCAAACCTACGCTGCATGGCCTCCCTGATCCTGCAAAGCCTGCGTAAGGATCCTCGTATTCGTGGTATCAAGGAGAAGGACCAATACTGGCTGGCAACCCTCCTTGATCCACGTTACAAGGGTAAGGTTGCGGACCTTATCTTGCCATCGCAGAGGGAGCAGAGGATGAAACATCTTCGGGAGGCCTTGCAGAAAGGTCTGTGCAACGCGTTCCCAGAGACTGGGAGGTTACAAACTCCTGTTTCTGGACAACGTGTTGCTGAGGCTTCGGTCAGTCAAAGAAGGAGCGGTGGAGAAGGTGGCCGTCTGACCGATGCGTTCAGACAATTTTTTGGTCCGCAGCCCCAAGGTATGATCGGTTCCAACAACCATCGCCAGCGTCTGTTTTACATGGTGCAGGAATACCTAGGGGCAAGATCAGACTTGGACACCTTTCCCACCGAAAATCCTCTTGGTTACTGGGTCTTGAGGATGGATCACTGGCCAGAGCTTGCACAGTATGCAATTGAGCTACTGGCCTGTCCTGCATCCAGCGTTCTTTCGGAACGCACATTCAGTGCTGCTGGAGGCGTGGTAACCGATCACAGGGTGCGTCTGTCCACTGACTCGGTCGATCGACTGACCTTCATAAAAATGAATGAGTCTTGGATCACCACCAGCTACCAAGCACCTGATGCTGATGTAACCGAATAATTTTTTTTGAAATCTCAGATCCCTTCAAAGACTGCCTATGCTGATGCTGAGTGACTATCCCTGAGTAATTATCCTCTTCCTCCTCAATCATCACGCTGATAACTTGTAAGAACATTTTTGGTTCTGGGTGCCACCACCAGTGCCTAAGGCACAATTTTTCAGCCCCTGTTTAACAGGGGCGTGTAATTACGATTTTTGATGTAATACTTTGCAGCAGGGCTCGTTCCTGCATTCCAACTAGAGTGTCTGTGAGGGGTTGCAGTGTTGTGGCACCAGCACCAGTGCCTAAGGCCCAATTTTTCAGCCCTTGTTTAACAGGGGCGTGTAATTACAATTTTTGATGCAATACTTTGCAGCAGGGCTCGTTCCTGCATTCCAACTAGAGTGTCTGTGAGGGGTTGCAGTGTTGTGGCACCAGCACCAGTGCCTAAGGCCTAATTTTTCAGCTCCTGTTCAACAGGGGCATGTAATTACAATTCTTGATCTAATATTTCACAGCAGAGCCCTGTGAGGGCTTACAGTGTTGTGGCCACAGCAACACTTAAGGCCCAAATTTCTGCTGAGTATATAGGGCAGGACCCTACTTTCAAACAACTAACTTACAAACGACTCCTACTTGCAAACGGAAGGAGACAACAGGAAGTGAGAATAAATCTACCCCTAGGAAGGGAAATTCTCTCCTGTAAGAGTTAATATGGGAAAAACATTTCTCCTTTCCACTGATGCTTTCCAATCCATTGGGACAAAAAGTGAGGTGAAATCTTCTGAAGAGGAGGAAAGACAGCAAAACAAATGTCACAGGGGTGATAACCCTTCCCTATGTTTTCCAAAAAGCTTAAAAAAGATTTTTTGGCTGGAGCTAAACACGTTAAAAATGTACCCGTTCAAAATTACAAAGAGATTCTACTTAACAACAAACCTACAGCCTGTATACTGCTGTTCAGAGTATATAGGGCCTGGTGGCCCCACACCTTTCCTTATTTTAATTTGGGTGCGGGGTTCCCCTTAATATCCATACAAGACCCAAAGGGCCTGGTAATGGACTGGGGGGTACCCATGCCGTTTGTCTCACTGATTTTCATCCATATTGCCAGGACCCGACATTACATTAAACCCGCAAGCAGTTTTAAATGAGATTTTTTCCTTTAAAAATGACATTTGGTGCAGGGACTGTTATAAACACGGGAAACACGCGTCACTTTACAGGCATACTATAGACACCCCTCAGGTACGATATTTAAAGGAATATTTCACTTTTTTTTTTTACTTTAAGCATCATTAAAATCACTGCTCCCGAAAAAACGGCCGTTTTTAAAAGTTTTTTTTGCATTGATACATGTCCCCTGGGGTAGGACCCGGGTCCCCAAACCCTTTTTAGGACAATACCATGCAAATTAGCCTTTAAAATGAGCACTTTTGATTTCGAACGTTCGAGTCCCATAGACGTCAATGGGGTTCTAACGTTCGTGCGAACTTTCGGTCCGTTCGCAGGTTCTGGTGCGAACCGAACCGGGGGGTGTTCGGCTCATCCCTATTCAAAACACATCAGTCAGGCCTGGCTGCTGGCAACAGTCACAAGCAGTGCCTAAACCATATGACCTTAGATTCTCTTGGAACCAGGGCAAAGGTGGACCATATGCAAATTGAGGACCACTAGACTTTTGGGTACCCAGGTGGACCACTTGCCCAGTATGCAGTCAAGATGCTGGCCTGCTCTGCAGCCAGTGTACTATGAGATAAAGCATTCAGAGAAAGCTCTGTCACTGCAAATGTGCCACACATAATGTTTCTACAGCTGGGCTTCAGTAGTAGGTTTTTCTTTAGGGGACATCCTATGCCATGCCTCAAAGTTTGCAGCATTTCTTGATGATCAAGCACTTTCAAGGAGCCACAAATAATTTATGAACTGCTGGGCCTCAGTTGCAAATTTTGTAATTTTGCAGGATCAATCCTGTATTGTGCCTCAAAGTTAGTAGAGTATTCTGGGGATCAGGCATTGTCATAATATTGCACATAATGTACGCACTACTGGGTTTATTAAAACTTAAGTCAGACCTGGGACATAGCCTAAACCATATGACTCTGGCATACCTTTGGTCCTGGGCACATGCAGACCACATCTGAACTGGGGACCACTGGACTTTTAGGTGCCCAATCAGACCACCTGCCCATTATGTGACCAGGCTGCTGGTCTGCCCTACAGCCCGTGTACTGTGAGAGAAAGCATTTAGCACAATGAGAGATTTTCCTGTCACCAGCTGCTGATACCCCTGCAGGCTTAACAACATGACCATGTCCTGCTAGTGCTGCTGACCTGCCACCATTATCCACTCACTGATCACATGGCCCTTAGAGTCCTCTCTTTCTGCTCCCGCTCTCTGGTCTCTATGGTCACACAGCCCCTGGCACCCTCTTCTCCTACTTATGCTCACTGATCACATGGCTGCCAGCGTCCTTTTCCCCTGCTCACTGATCACACAGCCCTTGATGTCCTCTACACTGCTCCTGCTCACTGATCACACAGCCCCCAGTACTCTCTCCTCCTGCTCCCATTCCCTGATCACATGGCCCCAGAGTCCTCTACTCTTAATTCTACTCACTGATCTTTTGGCCTATAGTGTTCTCTTGCTCTTACTCACTCACATGGCCCCTGCTGTCCTCTCCTTGTGCTCCCTCTCACTGATCACACATACACTGGCATCCTCTGCCCCTGCTCACTAATCTCATGGCCCTCTGTGTTCTCAGTAGTCAGAGTACCCTAGTCACAATACCTCAGTACTCACAGTATCCTAGTTAAAATACCTCAGTATACACAGTGCCCTAGTTACAATGCCCCAGTAACAATACCTCAGTACTCACAATGCCCCAGTTAAAATATTTCAGTACTCACAGTGTCCCAATTGCAATACCTCAGTAACCAAAGTACCCCAGCTACAATACTTCAGTACTCACAGTGCTCCAGTCACAATGCCTCAGTACACACAGCGCCCCAGTCATTCATATTACCTTAGTCACTCACAATACCCTAGCTACTCACAGTTCCTCAGTAGCACTGTTTCCAAGCACCTTACCACTAACCGCTGAGGTCTCCGATTCACACCGCTGTCACTCAGCTCTACTCGGTTCCCTCTCAGCTCCGTCACTCTTAGTGGAAATCAGAAAGAGGGAAAAGCACAATCTGTAAGGTCAGAATAGAGTAAAATCCAGACTCATCATATCAATGCATGACTCAAAGTCTGGCTATCAATTGGCCACTCTGCTTGAGCTAAAGTTAACTTAATTGCTTGAGACTAAGGCATCTGCATACTCTGTAGTGAATGTGTAAGTAATCGAGTAAAACCACTTCCGACTAAAGATTTTTTCAGTACCCTTAGCAGCAGTGAAGAGATCCTCTCTTCATTGTATCTCATTGATGCAAGCAAACCACTGTAACAGGTTAGGAGGGTCTCACCTGCACCAAAGTGCTGGGATACATGCCCTGGCAGAATTCACCAGGGTGCTTATAAGAGAGTTTTATATGTCTTCATGGCAGTGTGCTGTGGTGAATTAAAAAGAAGGCGGGGTCATTTGGAACATGAAAGTTTGTTTATTTTTGGAAAATAGTTTTCACATTATTCCAAAATTCTGAGAATTTGGAGCAGAGTGAAGGAATGCAAGATATTGAGGAATCTGTACCATCTAGTTAAACGTGTATACCCCTTTTCCTAGATAATGATGTTAATGGGTGATTTATGTGTGAAATATAATAGTTCATCCTGCTTCTGTAGTTCCTGCTCACACTTCTGTAGAAATGGCAAAGGCTTTGTTTTGTCTCTCCCCACTAGCATTGCATATAATATAGTGTCTTCTCATTTTGATGATTTGTGCACTGTTGATCCCTTATCATTTGGAGATCATTACTGTTCAATATGTGACACATCAAAAATTTGCAACAAATAACCATAGAACATTTCAGTATGTCTTTTAAGAATGTTTGTATGTAAATGGGAACCACAGCAGCGGCTGTGGTCTTACATTTACAGTTATCATTATTACATTTTAACAGCCAGAAGAGATATTATGTGTTGGGCATGGAATCTGCCAATCGTAGGATATGAAAAGTAACTTTATGATACAAAACATTAAACAGAAAGCATATAACACATAATATATAATATTGGACCTGCACTACAGTCATGGTTGGATATTAAAACATGAGGAAGTGGTGACAAAGCGGATTGTGCCAAAGGAGTAATGGTCCTAGGGGGCTCAAAGTTTATTAAAAGCTTCCAAAAAATCACCAAACATAGCAGTTAAGTGTTCCAACTCCCTAACCTTGTAGAGGTAGCTGGGTCTGCATAGGGGTTATGGAAAAACTCCAATTGCAGGCCACATTTAATTTATGGGCAAGGCATTTTTTAGAATTTCCAGAAATGCCAGTGAAAGGCAAGGTAGGAGATAGTTGAGGTGATTTTTTGCTGTGTTTATGTAATATGAAAAGGGTATGTCTAATCAGTCCTTGATCTTCACACAGTATTTCAAAAGTTGTCTCCAGGGGTTTGTAGCACTCTGGGGATGGGAGTAAGTATAGGAAATAGTGACATTGGAGAGTCCTCCAAAACCCTAGCGCGTAATATAAAGGATCTAATTCCATCTCAGTCAAAGTGGGCCATACTATTATCATTCCAAGCGGCATCACTATGCTATGGTTAGCCTGTACCAGAGATTGGAAGTCAGGTCAGACAGGGTTTCCTACAATAGGACATAGCTGACATGTGGAACAATTTCAGGTCTACATTAAAAAATAATATGGGCCCTATTGTTGGGGCATGAGTTGGGGTCTTCTCCCTGCTTCAGAATGATTGAAATATGTGCATAAATAAGATCAGGATGGCGTGGGCTTTTAGCAGAGATAGAATTATATGCATTTAATAAGTGGTTGGCTGGGTAGTCTTGGAGTAGCTTGTAATAAGAAAGTAGAAGGTTATCAGATCTGGGGGTTTTCCAGGCTTAGTCTTAGCACTGTACACAATAATTTCACATCAGCATGGTCAGGAGGCAATGCAACGTTATCTTGAGACTGACGACTTGCTGCCGCCCCAGAAAGATTTTATTCTTTTACTCCTTGACTTTGCCATGGGACGAAACTACTTCTGGTTTGATGGATCCTATTACCTGCAAAACAAAGGTGTGGCCATGGGCACTAAATTTGCGTTGAGTATGGCCAATCTCTTTATGGCTAAGTGGGAGAAGGATGTTATCTATGTTGGGCCTAGACCAGAGTTGATCCTCTGGAAAAGGTACATCGATGACATCCTCCTCATATGGGATGGTGAACAAAGTGGTAAACAAAGGGGCCTTGATGATTTTGGCCTTCCTGAATTGAAATGATAGGAGCATTTCCCTCCAGCATGAATCGAGTAAACCTGAGGTCCATTTTTTGGACTTAAAAATTAAAGTACAAGATATAGCCATTGTCACGTCAACTTTTTTTAACGAGACAGACAGAAACGGCTTCATCTGCACCAAGAATTGTCATCATCCTGCCTGGCTAAGATCGGTTTCAGTCAGCCAGTTCCAACGTCTGAGGAGGAATTGCACGAGGTCTGAAGACTTCTTGCGAGAGGCCTCTGCTCTTTAGTTAAAATTCCTGGAGAAAGGATATAATGAGGTAAAACTTGAGCAAGCTATAGACCATGCAATCAAGAAGAATAGAGAGGAACTGCTGCTTCTAAGGAAAGTGATACCCAATGACAGCTATAAGCATGCCTTTTTTACCACTTTTTCCACACAGCAATATGCTATCAAAAACATCTTACGTAAGCATTGGAATGTGCTTAGGAACGACAGAGTCCTAGGACCTCTTCTTCTGGAGACACTGGCGGTTGTATTTAGGGGTGCTCCACCCCTTAGGCTTCAAGTAGCTCTGAATGTTATAGATCCCCCCAATAGAATCTCTTTTTTCACAATATGGGTGGGTTTCTTCCCGTGCAAGAAGTGTTCCATATGTCACATTAACGTGGAAAAACTTCGTAAAATTGATTCTTACACATCCAATTCCACTGTAGAATGTTTTTCTATAAAGCCTCTTATGACATGTACTACTAGGCATGTAGTTTATGCTTATGTTTGTGTTTATTAGGTGCCTGTGTGGGTTACATACATAAGTCGGACTATACAACAACTCCAAGTACGGCTAAAAGAACATGTCACTAACTTTAAGAATGGATACCCAAAACATAGTCTGTCCCATCATTATGCTACCCACCACAATAAGAGTCTAAAGGGTACAGTATTTCTTGGCATTGATAAGTTCATGGGAAACTGGAGGGGTAGCCATATGACCAGAGGAGTGTCCAAATTGGAGACCCACTGGATCTATAAGGCCAGAACATACAATCCTCACGGTATGAATGTGGAATGGGATGCAAAGGCATTCATCAGTAATACATGATGAATGCTTTAATCAGCTAATATTAAAACATCCCAATAACATTAGATAGTTTGTCGGGGTAGAAACATTTTTATTTCTTTTTAATTATTTTTTTAACTTTTTTATGTGAAAATGTATTCAATTTAATTTTAGATATTTTTATTCTTGTGTTTGTGTGTAATGTTTACCATTTATAAGGTTAAATGTAATTTTTCCCCAATCCACAAGATGGTGCTGTGTCCGAGTGCAATATAGGTTTTTTACAAATATTCTTTTTAGTTTGCATTTATTATGCACTGGCATTTTATCATGCTACAGTATGTTTGTACAACTTTTTGATCCCTCTTCTTTGACTGAAAGAGTTGATCTATGGTTAACAAAGGATGTATTCTCGGCTGCTCACATGTGTGTGAGCGGTGTTGTCACATCCGGTATTTGGAGTGCATCCCACTTTCGCATCTTCATTGCTGTGTCCCACATATATAAACAAACTGACCCTTACCATCAGTGTATGGGTTATACACGTGTATAGAAAACAGATAGCGAGAGGCAATCTTCCTGGGATAGGCCAACGATCCTCCAGTGGAGTAGCATAAACATATTCCTTTCCCTCTAAACTAAATGGAAGGCTTTAGGTCTCTGTGACAGGATTAAGAACCAGGTATAGTCCAGTGGGTATATGCACCTCAAGAATCGTGGTATAGGGGAGTAAAGAAAAAATGCTCATTGCGCAAATTCCATCAAAAAGGATAATTTATTGTATAAAAAGTAAAAGTCACTCACATTTCGTAAGAAGGCACAAAGCAGTATGAAGCGTCCAGCGCTTCTAACCACAAAGATGGCCACCGTGTCACCGTCCAACCTTGTCCTGCGTCACCAGTCTCTAGTCGCCCAGGGCGAAACATCCCTCTATAGTGTGTACTTGTCTCAATTAATAGCACAGTGTAATTTCTGATTGCTGCTATTAGAGCACTTCTGACAAGTTTTCCTGACACCAAGAGAAAAAAGGTGACAGGGTAGCGTGCTCGAGCTAATTGACAGCCTCAGCTCTGTTCCTGTGTGCTGTGTAAAGGAAGGTGTTTCCCTTTTCTCCAATAAGCTCTCTGAGCTTTCCTCACTGAGCTCTGCAGAGTGTAACTTCAGTTTTTTTTGAATTATCAGACAAGCTTTATAAATTCTGGACTTTGAACGGATGTACAGAAGAGACTGCAAATAAACAGATACAACTTATGTAGGAGGATTTGTGAGTATCACCTGAGGCCAGTCACTTCCCTTGGTATATGTAAGGATTTACAACCACTTTAAGCAACTCATTGCATAGTCCTCTTAAGTCCAATTTAGCATAGACAAAACTATAATTGTGGATTGTCATGTTTACAGTTATGGGTCCATGGAAGCATTATCTTCAACTCCTTTGAGGTCTTGCCGAGTAAAGCCAATGTGAGGGGGAGGTGAGTGTATCCATTCTGGCATGGGAACTGGTGCCATGTCTAGGAATGTGAAAAGACCGTGTATTTGTAAATGTCACTGAAGGGAGAATGACTTGTCATTTTTCCTTTTTTGACAAGCAAAAGTGACCCCCTGTATATGATGCTCCAGTGGAGCACAGAAGTTCCAGTAGGGGTCTTAGGAGCCTACATTTCTATAGACTGGATTTGGCAAGATCCAGTAGTACCTGAATGATTATCCCGTCAAAGTTAAAAGCAACCTTCTGCCAGGCGTATCTAATGATGACTTCTTTGATGGTGTAGTAGTGTATCTGACAGAGTATATCTCTAGGGCACTCTGTGGCAGGACAGGGACTCACCACATTGGACAGTACACTTTGTCCAATTCAATAGGGCTAGAGGGAGCTTTTTCCAGGAGCAAGTTTAAAATGGCATTGAAATGTTAGATCAGACCCATTGGTGGCTTCTGGTTTTCCCTTAATCCTTACACTGTTGTGGTGGTTTCAGTTCCTGCTATCTTCCAATTACAGTTGAACTAGTTGTAACTTTCAAGTTTGTGTGGCCTGTATCACCTTCAGAGTGACCAGTTTAGCCTCTAGGGTCACAGTACTAGATTCCTGGGCAGTTAGCCTTGTATAATTTTGTAGCACTTCCTTTCTGTTCTCTGCAATCTCCTTATATAATACTCCCTCTATATGATGTGTAAATGTTTCTAATTTGGCCTTGATCTCTGTCTTTGTAAGGGGCATAAACATCCCAAAAAGTCCACCTCACCCATGGCAATTGAATCCTGTGACATCTCAGAACCTCCTGGTGAGGAAAAGGTGGGAAAGCAGGTGTAGGAATTGGTGAGGTTGGGGTTGAAGATCAGTAACTGGGCAGTTGCAGGTTATGAGGATAGGCTGTCTGCTTGTTGACAGGTAGCATGATGGTCCTACATTCTCCAAGTGCCTGTCGCCTACTTTCTTGTCTTTGGTCGATCGGTTGTCTGCTGGTGGAGGGGAATAAGTAATGTTGTGTGACTAAATTTTGGGGGACATCCAGGCCAACATTTTGATATTCATTGTGGTTCCCTGTATCTTTCCCTGTTTTGAGGTGGTAAATGGTGGTCCTGTAGTGATTGGTAGTTGCTAAATAGAACCTTAGATGAAGCAGAGCTCAGAACCGGTGCATACTGTGATAGGTTTTGGAAAGTAGGCACCCCAAATCAAATTTTTGCCGCAGTTGTTTATTAAATAAAAAATACATGCTGGTTTTGAGGTGGTTAAGACATGGAGCTTGGTAATGATGCACTAAATACTGCTTGCACAAGTCATAACCAGAAAGAAGAGGTTGTGAAAGGGTTAATATACAAGTCACATACAGGGGGAGGATGGAGATGAGGGAGTTAATTTGGAGATGTGCAGAACAGGGAGGTGAAGATTTAATGTGTAGGTCACATAAACTCAGTACGGAGCTCAGATGTACAGGTGAGTAGGGGGAGGTGAAAATGTTAAAAAACAATCCCACAGTCATAACTCCACAAGGCTCCATTCACACTTGTGATGAAATTTTGGGCATCAAAGTCGCATGACAAGTCGTTCCCCATGTTTTCCAAAAATAACCATTCATATACAATATGTGTGACCTAAAGTTCCAGCAACTTCAAAGTAGTTCATGTACTACTTTGGTCCGACTTTCATGCCACTTGAGGGCCATAGACTTCAATGTTAACCCTCAAAAGTTACATGAAAGTCCTACCTGAATCTTATACCATGCAACAGTTGTGCAACAGTTGTCTATTATCACTGGTCAAAGCCAAAGTCATATCCAAGCACCCATTCAAAGTTGCGTCAAAGTTGCTTCAAAGTTGCATCAAAGTTGCATTCCAAAGTCCCACACCAAAGTCGTTGCAACTTTGGAGTTCCACAAGTGTGAATGGAGCCTTAGGCTTGGTTCACATTGCTGTGATCCGAAAATCACGCAACCTACAGTGCTACTTTGCCAGGCAACTTTAGCGTAACTTTGGCACAACGTCAGCACGAATTAGTCCGACTTCGGCGCGACTTCGGCGCGACTTCAGCGCGACTTTAAAGCAACTTCAATGTCTGTGTAATCTTCCTGTAATGTCAGATCCAAATCACATCAATTAAGATGAGGATCCGACTTGGAGGCAACTTCCATTAAAGTCATTGGGCACAAGTTGAATAGAGGTCCCCTTGAAGTAGTATAGGAACCTTTACTAAAATCAGAGAGACTTCAGTAGTGCTAATTAAGACAGCTCTCATTGACTAAAATAGGATTTCACATGTCACGCAACTTGGGGTCTCACAAGTCGGATCCCAAGTCACGGCAATGTGAACAGAGCCTTACACTGAACCTGATGCTGCCTGTTATTTGGAACTAATGAATAATCATTCATTCATTCATTGGTTCCTCCTTCCTCTGTTGTGAGAGGAAGGAGAAGGCTCCTAAATGTAAACAGTAGTACTGTTTACATTTGTGATAGCTGTGATTAGTTATCACAGCGATGACAAGGTACAGAGAAGCTTGAATTGACTCTGAACACCATTCCTGTGATGTGAGCTGTTGGATGATGGTTCAAATCACAGCAATAATGGGTGCATTGGCCAGCGAAGGGTTATTTCTGCAGTGCCGTTTATAAACAGCACTGCAACAGTAAATGTTCACCACTGCAGTTCAAAAACATGCGGCAGTAGACAGGTGGCTAAAGGTGAAGTAAGAGGTTATGAAAAAACAAACAACCATACTCTTCTCTATGCTGCAGTATTGGTGTTATGCTGCAGCTGTCCCATGTTGGCCCAAAGACTGAGAGCTCAGCAATCTCACGATTGCTGATCATTCAGCTTGCGGTTGCTTAGAGTGGAGGCCATCACTCGCTGGCGCACTGGGCTGAGGAGGGGGCAGCACAGCTGGTTTTGGCTTTCAGGCATGCACTAAGAGGTGGAGCCAGTTGCCAATAAGCTAGCCAGGTGGATCCTTCTTAAGCCTGGAGTGGCTCTGCCTCCTCAGCTGATAGTAGGAAATAACCCACTATAAACTGACACTGGGTCTCAGTAGAACAAAAGTAAATGTATTTCTGTGACCTACAAGATAAGTATGGCTAAAAAATGTATATTATAATGGTTTTGTTTTGTTTTATTTTTTTTTAAGTTTATACATTTTTAAACTGATTTCTTATATCTCTTTTCATTTGTATAAAACCAAGCAATACTATATAAATGGTTTATTAATGTCATAATGCACTGTATAAATATTTAAAATTAATTTATTGTTTTATAAATCAGCATTGTAAAACTAAACAGTGTGTGTAAAAACTTTACAATATGGGTGAGGAACAGCCAAACTCTGCTACTAAGGTGAGGTTGTAGAATACAGTTTCATGTCACAGGTCATACACCATGGTAAGACTGAGCACAGCAACAAGACACAAGGTAGTTATACTGCATCAGCAAGGTCTCCTCTAGGCAAAGATTTCAAGCAGACTTGGGTTTCAGGATGTGCTGGTCAAGAAGAAGCACACAGAATTGGGCAATGTTCCGGACAGTAGAAGCAGTCTTTGGCCAAGGAAACTTAATGCAGAAGATGAAACACACATCATGTTTATTTCCCTTCGATATTGGAAGATGTCCAGCAGTGTCATCAGCACAAAACTGGCAGAAACCAGTGGGACCCAGGAACACCCATCTACTGCCTGGAGACGTCTGGTCAGAAGTGGTCTTCATGGAAGAATTGCAGTCAAAAAGCCATACCTCCGATGCAGAAACAAGGCTAAGTGACTCAACCATACATGCAAACAGGAACTGAGATGCAAAAAATGTCAGCAAGTGATTTGGCCTGATGGGTCAAAATTTGAAATATTTGGCAGTAGAAGGGGACAGTTTGTTCACCAAAGGACTTGAGAGTGGTACAATAATGAGTGTCTGCAGGCAACAGTGAAGCTTGGTGGAGGTTCCTTGCAAGTTTGGGGCTGCATTTTTGCAAATGGAGTTGAAGATTTGGTCAGGATCGATGGTGTCCTCAATGCTGAGACATACAGGCAGATATTTATCCATCCTGCCATACCTTTAGGGAGGCATGTGATATGGCCTCAAATGTATTCTGCAGCAGGACAACAACCCAAACATACAACCAATGTCATCAAGAACTATCAGGGGGTAACTTCAACCTCTTGAAATCAAGGTATAGGGGATGGCGCTGTGTAGAAAAAAGGATGTGAAAGTGAGTATTTTTAAAGTGACAAGTGTTATGGTGCATGATACAATCCTATATAAATAAAAATAAAAATAATTTATAAATGAAAAACTAATAAATTATAATAAAGGAAGTGACCAGAAACTACTATATATTATAAAGTGATAAATACTTATTAAAATGTAGATAATTATATTCCTAATACATTAATATGTATATTGAACAACCTCAATCATTATTATAAAAACATGTGTTGATGAAACTACAAACTGACAAGTGTAAAAACTGCAAAAAATTGGTTGTCAGACCCCAGTGCAACACACACACTACAGTTGTGCGAAAAAACGTTAAAAATTAAAAAATTAATTAAAACCAGTCCATAAACCAAGTGTATCAAAACATGTGTATCAGAGATATATCAAAAATATATATATATATATATATATAAAAAATTTTTTTTTACATAAAAAAGGTGTATCAAAAAATATATGTGTAGTCCCAAATAGTTCATATAGTGGTACCATACACAGTGCAATAGATTGTATAGTGCTTTCCCAGAGGAATCTTCTAATCAATGGAGATCCGTGCAGTACTTTTAGCAATTCCCCCCAATTTGATTGCATTCACCGGAGCTCCCTGTCCCTGCAGGGGTATGAGCGTTTGATGTTGGTCCTCTGCTTCTAATCGCTCCGATCCCACCGGTGCCAATGTCCTTCCACTTAGCTCAATCCAGGTGAACCACTCGTTGAGGGGGAGGGGGATTCACTGCCCCTTGCTACAGCACATATCCCAACCAGGCTTCCACTTGCATGTATTAAATAAAAAATAAGAATAGCTTCATAGCGTAACTTTGTTGGTAACTATAAATTTGTTATTATATAATACAGTCCAACAACACGACTGGATCCACTTAAACCAAATAAAAATTTACAAGAGAACATTTTAATAAAGAGGAGGGGGAGCTCGCAGGCTCACTACCTCTCCATACAGTCCGGGGATGCAGCGCTGTTGGAAAACTATCGCTTGCGTTCCACCGGCCTGGTTCCCGGAACCACGATACGCGGGAATGACGTTGTGCGTGCCAAGATAGTCCCGCCTTACGCGTTTCGTCATACGGACGTCATCGGAGGCGCTGCCATCTTGGCACTCCCAACGCCTATTTATTCAAGGTGTAATCATCGCTGCGGCCAATCACCTCCCGGATGCTCCACTCACAATCCAGCGGTGGGGATTAGCACATTTGTTGCTAGGTAGATTTGAATCTAATACAAATAGGTAGAAAAACCCCCATAAAGGGCCCTCTAGTGATAAGCAGCCTATTATACAGCGGCAACGATGACACAACTCCTTACATTCCAACTTATTGGTGACACCAGTTAATATCATCATACAATTTATTTGTAATATAAATAACTATAAAAAATTCTAAAAAATTATTATAAAAATTCTATAAAAATCTTCATCTAAACAATGTGTTCTTTAGTAATCCCAAGAGAAATAGAATAAATAAATTTGAGAATTAAATAAAAAAAAAAATTTTTTTTTTTCTTTTTTTTTTTTTAGAAAGAGAAAATGAATAAAATAAAAAAAAATATATAAACATAAATTGGAATAAAATAAATTAGGAAAATACTTTTAATTAAAGACATATGCTAAAAAAGAAAAAATGAAAAAAATGAAAGAAAAAATGAAAGAAAAAATGAAAAAAAAATATAAAATAAAAATAAGTATGAAAATATAAAATAACGTGGGTATAGGTGAGCCATTAAGCTGAAATCAGAAAAAATGGATGTGAACACAGTGACCTTGAATTAAAGGGGATGTGTGAATAAATTGACCACTTACTAAAATAAATTATATAAAAATGCCCTTTCTTATATGGGACACAATACTAATAAAACCACATAGTAAAGGACATTACCGAGGGGTAATAAAATATATTTTTGTTTTAAGGCCATAAGCTCATAATTTTAAATATCTTATATGGTATGTTGAGGAGATGAGGAATGCTGACATTCTGTATATAGAAGTCAGTATGAGAAATAAAAGTTAAAAATTCAAATTGAAATGAGCAAAAAAGGGGTATATATATATATATATATATATATATATATATATATATATATATATATATATAAAAGTATTGGGGACAATACTGAGGGACATACAGATTCTTTTTATTCTATAGGATAGAGTTAGTGCATAAGAGCATAAAAATATGTCTGGAAAACATATGGTGAGATTCTTAGGTATGTAAACCAACTAGATGGGGTTAAGACCGGCTGGGAGCTGTAGCTAATTTATTACTAGTATTATACAAGAAGATGGCATCAAGGGGGTCGAGAAAGCGCTACATGAAGATGTGACTCTCAAACAAGAACAGATTAACTTCATTCTGGAAGCCCTAAAATTAGCGATGGAAAGCAATTACCGTATTTATCGGCGTATAACACGCACTTTTTTCCCCTTAAAATCAGGGGAAAGTCGCAGGTGCGTGTTATACGCCGATACCCTGCGATCCCGAGCTGTCAAAATTTCAAAATCGCCGACCGCGATTTGAAAATGGCGCCGCCGGCGCCAAAATACACAGAGCCGGTCCTCGGCTCTTTCCGGCGGCTCTCGCTTACTTTCGGCTCCACTCGTAGTCCCGAGCGGAGCTATCCGAACCTACTCGGAGAGCTCCGCTCGGGACTACGAGTGGAGCCGAAAGTAAACGAGAGCTGCCGGAAAGAGCCGAGGACCGGCTCTGTGTATTTCGGCGCCGGCGGCGCCATTTTCAAATCGCGGTCGGCGATTTTGAAGCCCAGGAAGCAGGGACCGTTGGTCGAAGGCTGCACTGGGGCAAGGCTGCACTGGGGAAGGCTGCACTGGGGAAGGCTGCACTGACAAGGCTGCACTGGGGAAGGCTGCACTGACAAGGCTGCACTGACATGGCTGCACTGACAAGGCTGCACTGACAAGGCTGCACTGGGGAAGGCTGCACTGACAAGGCTGCACTGACATGGCTGCACTGGGGCAAGGCTGCACTGAGAAGGCTGCAATGATGGGCATTTAAATGTAAGTTTTTTCCCTTCAACTTCCCTCCTAAAAGTTTTTTTTCCTTAAAATTCCCTCCTAAATTGGGGTGCGTGTTATACGCCGGTGCGTGTTATACGCCGATAAATACTGTACTTTTGGTACCAAAAAGATTATTATCTCCAAACCAAAGGCATCGCCATGGGGGCAAAGTATGCCCCCAGCGTGGCGAATTTATTTATGGACATGTGGGAAGCAGAACATATATACAAGAGATTACGCCCAGAGATAAAATTCTACCGTCGCTATATAGATGACGTAATCATCGTATGGAAAGGCACGATAGATTCTTTCCAGGAATTCCTAGGGATGATGAATCAGAACAAGTATGGAATTTCCTTCAGCGGGAAATGCGATCCCCAAGAAATAGAGTACTTGGATGTACAAATTTTCAAAGAGAATAATGAACTACACACTAGAACTTTTTTTAAAACAACAGATCGCAACGGTTACATTCCAATTTCCAGCTGCCACCACCCCAAATGGAAGGAGAACATCCCGAAGGGCCAACTGATGAGGCTGCGTAGGAATTGCCATAAAATGGAGGATTACTACACACAAGCTGATAATCTGATTGGGAAATTTACTGAGAAAGGGTACCAGAGGGAATCCCTAATGAGACAGAAAAGGGAAATAGGGGATCTAGACCGAGATTCCCTTTTGAAGAAAAAGGAGAAGGAAAGCAGCTCCTCTGGGATGGAAATGGCCTTTATTACGGGATTTAATAATCTATACCGCTCAGTTGAACATATCATTAGAAAATACTGGCCCATTCTAAAATCAGATAGGGTCCTGGCAGGATTACTTACGAAAAAAACAAGATTCATTTGCAGAAAGGCTCCCAATTTGAGGAATCAACTGGTACACAATGTGATCGACCCACCAAAGACAATAAAATTGTTCCCTGAAATGAAAGGCTTTTTTAGATGCCAAAAATGTCTCCCCTGTAGGGTGAGCAAAAGACAGCCGAGGAAAAAATTATCTTTTAAATCTAGGTCTGGGAAGAAGTACCAGATTAGGGAGCTGATCACTTGTGATAGTACTCACGTAACATATGTGATCGAATGTCCTTGCCAATTACAGTATGTGGGAAGAACCACTAGGCCTCTGTGTGTTAGGGTTAGAGAACATATCAATAATATCAAAAAAGCATTCCCAAAACACAATCTTTCAAGGCATTTTGATGAATTCCACAATAGGGACCCCACGGGACTGATTTTTTACGGTATTGATTTGATTAAGGATTACTGGAGGGGTGGCAATAAAAGAATAAAAGTATCCCAGAACGAAACCAGGTGGATATACCGCCTAGATAGCTTGGTTCCGAAAGGGCTGAATGTGGATATAGAGCTCAACTGTTTTCTGTCTAATTTCTAAAAAAAGAAACTTTTTCAAAATGGGTGGCAGGTAGCGCCACTAATAAATTAGCTACAGCTCCCAGCCGGTCTTAACCCCATCTAGTTGGTTTACATACCTAAGAATCTCACCATATGTTTTCCAGACATATTTTTATGCTCTTACGCACTAACTCTATCCTATAGAATAAAAAGAATCTGTATGTCCCTCAGTATTGTCCCCAATACTTTTTTATATATATATATATACCCCTTTTTTGCTCATTTCAATTTGAATTTTTAACTTTTATTTCTCATACTGACTTCTATATACAGAATGTCAGCATTCCTCACCTCCTCAACATACCATATAAGATATTTAAAATTATGAGCTTATGGCCTTAAAACAAAAATATATTTTATTACCCCTCAGTAATGTCCTTTACTATGTGGTTTTATTAGTATTGTGTCCCATATAAGAAAGGGCATTTTTATATAATTTATTTTAGTAAGTGGTCAATTTATTCACACATCCCCTTTAATTCAAGGTCACTTTATTCACATCCATTTTTTCTGAATTCAGCTTAATGGCTCACCTATACCCACGTTATTTTATATGTTCATACTTATTTTTATTTTATATTTTTTTCATTTTTTCTTTCATTTTTTCTTTCATTTTTTTCATTTTTTCTTTTTTAGCATATGTCTTTAATAAAAAGTATTTTCCTAATTTATTTTATTCCAATTTATGTTTATATATTTTTTTTAATTTTTTATTATTATTAATTTTCTCTTTCTAAAAAAAAAAAAATTTTTATTTTTTAATTTAATTCTCAAATTTATTTATTTTATTTCTCTTGGGATTACTAAAGAACACATTGTTTAGATGAAGATTTTTATAGAATTTTTATAATAATTTTTTTGAATTTTTTATAGTTATTTATATTACAAATAAATTGTATGATATTAACTGGTGTCACCAATAAGTTGGAATGTAAGGAGTTGTGTCATCGTGCTGCTGTATAATAGGCTGCTTACCACTAGAGGGCCCTTTATGGGGGTTTTTCTATCTATTTGTATTAGATTCAAATCTACCTAGCAACAAATGTGCTAATCCCCACCGCCGGATTGTGATTGGAGCATCCGGGAGGTGATTGGCCGCAGCGATGATTACACCTTGAATAAATAGACATTGGGAGTGCCAAGATGGCAGCGCCTCCGATGACGTCCGTATGATAAAACGCGTAAGGGGGGACTATCTTGGCACACACAACGTCATTTCCGCGTGTCGTGGTTCCGGGAACCAGGCCGGTGGAACGCAAGCGATAGTTTTCCAACAGCGCTGCGTCCCCGGACTGTATGGAGAGGTAGTGAGCCTGCGAGCTCCCCCTCCTCTTTATTAAAACGTTCTCTTGTAAATTTTTATTTGGTTTAAGTGGATCCAGTCGTGTTGTTGGACTGTATTATATAATAATAAATTTATAGTTACCAACAAAGTTACGCTATGAAGCTATTATTTTTTATTTAATACATGCAAGTGGAAGCCTGGTTGGGATATGTGCTGTAGCAAGGGGCAGTGAATCCCCCTCAACGAGTGGTTCACCTGGATTGAGCTAAGTGGAAGGACATTGGCACTGGTGGGATCGGAGCGATTAGAAGCAGAGGACCAACATCAAACGCTCATACCCCTTCAGGGGCGGGGCGCTCCGGTGAGTGCAATCAAATTGGGGGGAATTGCTAAAAGTACTGCACGGATCTCCATTGATTAGAAGATTCCTCTGGGAAAGCACTATACAATCTATTGCACTGTGTATGGTACCACTATATGAACTATTTGGGACTACACATATATTTTTTGATACACCTTTTTTATGTAAAAAATTTTTTTTTATATATATATATATATATATATATATATATATATATATATATATATATATATATATATATTTGATATATCTCTGATACACATTTTTTGATACACTTGGTTTATGGACAGGTTTTAACTAATTTTTTAATTGTTAACGTTTTTTTGCACAATTGTAGTGTGTGTGTTGCACTAGGGTCTGACAACCAATTTTTTGCAGTTTTTACACTTGTCAATTTGTAGTTTCATCAACACATGTTTTTATAATAATGATTGAGGTTGTTCAATATACATATTAATGTATTAGGAATATAATTATCTACATTTTAATAAGTATTTATAACTTTATAATATATAGTAGTTTCTGGTCACTTCCTTTATTATTATTTATTATTTTTTCATTTATAAATTATTTTTATTTATATAGGATTGTATCACGCACCATAACACTTGTCACTTTAAAAATACTCACTTTCACATCCTTTGTTCTACACAGCGCCATCCCCTATACCTTGATTTCAACTCCTTTGGGGTAACACTGAGGTGTTCCCTACCTACATAGGGGGGCAGCAGTGCTTAAAAGTCTGAAGCGCGGACCCATTGATAGATTTATAACTTCAACCTCTTGCCAATGAGATCCTAGGGAATGGTGAGGATGCAAGACCATGCTGGGAGGGTCTTCTCAAGTGATATCTTACTCTTCAAGTGGGATATCATATGAAGGAGGGTGAGGCCAGCCTCACCTAGGCATCATGGGTAGAAAGGGGAAAGGTGAGCAAGTGGGTCTCACAGTTTTCTTTTTCCTTTTTTTTATTTTCTATACAACAGACACTTTATACTGAACTAAGGTAAATATACAATTTTACTTTTTTGCCAGCACATTTTTTATAATGTTTATGCTGTTTCCCAGGGCTGTTCCCCCCAGAGGGGGCTCCCTTCAATTATTGGACCTTGCATATTAGTTGCAAGGTTTGATTAGCCAGGAAGACAGTATTTGGGTCTAGAAGTTTTGAGGAAGTTGGGACTTTAAATTAAGTGTGTGGTCAAACGAACACACACTTCCATCCCTAGTATACATTGGGGAGAAGGGGAAATTTGGGACTTTAAATGAGATGTGAATAAAGGTAGGGGTGTAGGTATGGCGCTGCTCTGATGTGATGCAATTTTTATAGTTGCCTTGTGTGATGACTTAGTTATAATCTGCTGACTAAATGTGTTATCTTGCAAATTTCTAGGGTTATAAACCTAATAAACAAAATAGTGCTTAAAAAGTGACTTCTTTATGGAGAGCATATCATAAGAAAAATGAAAACCGTTTAAAACTTAAAATTTAAGGTGGCATGTGATATAGCCTTAAAAGGCCAATTTGTTTTTCAATTGTGCTACACCCTCTGGTGTATGTGTTATCAGGTTAGAAAAAAATAGTGTAGGTTACCCCTCTAGATGTTGGTTGTGGGTAAAAACCATTAACTATGCAAATAAAGATTACGAATGGATGGCTGTGTTGAAGGTGAACACAGAAGGAAAGCCGGTATAGCAACACTCACAGTACAGACCAGAGACATCCAGGGCTGCCACACAGTAGCAAACACTGTGACTGCTCATACTCCTGCAGGGGTGTCCCTATTCGGTGAGTGCAAGCATAATAAGACCCTGGTTAAGGAGCAGGAATTTTTTTTTACAACACCACCTCCCAATGAGGATTTAACCCTTTCCAAGTCATAATTTAATCAAAGACTTTTTGAGCCATTCAAAAGACTTTTCATCATAATTATGTATATATCTTTTTCCAGCAAGTACTGGCTTATGAAGCACAAATCATTTTTTTTTTTACTGTTTAAGCACTAGTCACTTTATGATTTTAGTATAACTAGCACGTTTTTTTGCACTTAAATGAAATGGTATGTGATATAGAATTGCGATATTTCTAAACCCACATTTAGCACAAGGCACTACAAGTATTCACATATGTGTAACCAGTAAATAGTTTTCACTTTAGTTTTGGTTTATGCGACATCCATTTGTAATTTTTATTTGCATATTTAATCATTTTTACCCACAACCAACATCTAGAGGGCTAAAAAAAACATTCCTTATTCAAGTGCTGGTCTTGTGATGGTGCTCCTTAACCAGGGTCTTATTATGCTTGCACTCACCGAATAGGGACGCCCCTGCAGGGGTATGAGCAGTCACAGTGTTTGTTACTGTGTGGCAGCCCTGGATGTCTCTGGTCTGTACTGTGAGTGTTGCTATATCGGCTTTCCTTCTGTGTTCACCTTCAACACAGCCATCCATTCGTAATCTTTATTTGCATATTTATTGGTTTTTACCTACAACCAACATCTAGAGGGGTAACCTACACTATTTTTTTCTAACCTGATAACACATACACCAGAGGGTGTAGCATAATTGAAAGACAAATTGGCCTTTTAAGGCTATATCACATGCCACCTTAAATTTTAAGTTTTAAACGGTTTTCATTTTTCTTATGATATGCTCTCCGTAAAGAACTCACTTTTTAAGCACTATTTTGTATATTAGGTTTATCACCCTAGAAATTTGCAAGATAACACATTTAGTCAGCAGATTATAACTAAGTCATCACACAAGGCAACTATAAAAATCGCATCACATCAGAGCAGCGCCATACCTACACCCCCTACCTTTATTCATATTGTAGTATTTTTCCACCTAGGAGAGTACCTGTATCCATAGCGCGGATTCACTCCACTTATCCTTTGAATGAGATGTGTGTTAGAGAAAAACAAATAAATAAATTACATTATCAAAAGAGGTTTATTCATAACAAAGTGCATAGGATACGGTAGATAGCAGGTATGATGAGCTGATGGGCATATAATGCATATAAAAAATATATAATAAAACATTATTGCACAAGCTTAAAAAAATCAAAGGAAAATTACAAACATGATTGAATAAAAAACTGCATTAATAAGCTTGACGCGTTTCATGGATACATTCCACTTCTTCCGAAGCAAATGCAGAATTCACGTCTATAAAAAATATATATATCGAACATTACTCCAATGAATTGAACAAGGATGTAAGGAAAAGAAAAAACCAAAACACCCCAAATTACTTACTTTACAGCTCTAAAAAATGGTCAATTAGTGCTAAAGCCTGCTGGTTAAGGAAGGGCAGGACATATCCCCGCCGGGAGCTGGGGGGGCGTCAAACCGCAGACAGCCAAGACGGAGAACAACACATTCCAGGGGAGCGATGAAATGTGTCCAGGATGAGCTGCAGGAAGAAACCTGTAGACAGCTCCAACCTATGTGAAATGTAAAATAATAAAATCAACAGAAAAAGTGGGGTGAAAATAACAAAGGGCAAAGGGCCCATGAACAACCAGAAAAGACATGGTAAAAAATCCTGAAAACACAACAGACCAATACTGTCCAAGGATTCAGGACTAACCGAAGATGAGAAATAGAAGGACAGGGAAATGTGATGAGAATAACCAAAAATCCAAAGAAAAACGACAACCCAGGAGCACAGGGTGAAAAGGTGCAATGTCCTAGAATAACAACAGACCCATCCTGTCCAGAGATTCAGGGACTGAAAAAGTGCCAAAAGAGAGAACCCCCAATGGGGGGGGGAGTGAAAAACAGTGTACCTAGTGATATAAGTGTAGATGCCATGGCTTCCATGTGTGGTATAGGAAGTGTCCAGCATGAAAGGAGAAAGTGATAACTCCCCCGAGACTGCAACATATACCCGCCAGGCACACGTCCTTGCATCACTTCAGGTCGCCGGCGCTAGTGTCAGCAACAAATGCTTTAATGTTCTTTATCGAATGTGAGTACCTTTTCATGCTTTTTAAGCAATAAACAGTTGAAACAGTACTACACTATTAGGATTTCTTTCTCCTCTATGTTCTATATGGTATATGGTACAAAATTGGAGGACTGACATTACATCGGGGATCATCCAGCCTTTAAAGTGCTACACAGTGGCAGATACTGTAAATGCTCCATACCCCAAGAGGGGGGGGGGGAATTCCGGTGAGTGCAGCCACAATAAGAGCACGGATAAGACACGTATGCTGTGATCACCCTTGGAAAGTGGAAATTATCAACACTAATTGTTTACCAGCACAGAAGCACTTTTTTGAATATTCACTAAGTGGGACTATATCATTTTAAATGCATGTCTATGAGACTGAACTAGTCCCCTTTTTTTGAGATTTAAGTTTATTAATTCCATCAATGTCACTAACTTGATAAATGGTTAACATTAACACTAATCCTTCACCAGTACAGAAGCACTTTATTGTTATATATATATGGGATTATATATTTGCAGGTCACATGGGACCTAATTGTCCCCATTTCTCTGAGATTTAGGTTAACGTTAATATTTTTTATATTTTTTATATTTTTTTCACGTACACAAATGATATGATGCAACGCATGCAAAATGCATTAATACATGTTCACAATATCTGTTTGGTATATTTATGCTCTTCAGGGATCAGGTGCACAAACACAATAGAACAGCGCCACATCTCATTAACTTTTTTCTTATTTATATACCTGCCAGGGCTGCTGCATATGACACCCCCAGCGTCACACTGGGTGTGTTTGAATAAGGCATTCCTGCCAGAACAACTGACAGGGTACAGCCAGCATCTGGGGAGATGCCCAACACACGCTGGGCTGGAACAAACGCTTTAGCACTACATGACCATTTTTTAGAGCTGTAAAGTAAGTAATTTGGGGTGTTTTGGTTTTTTCCTTTCCTTACATCCTTGTTCAATTCATTGGAGTAATGTTGGACATATATATATTTTTTATAGACATGAATTCTGCATTTGCTTCTGAAGAAGTGGAATGTATCCACGAAACACGTCAAGCTTATTAATGCAGTTTTTTATTCAATCGTGTTTGTAATTTTCCTTTGATTTTATTAAGCTTGTGCAATAATGTATTATTATATTTTTATATGCATTAAATGCCCATCAGCTCGTCATACCTGTTAATTACCATGTCCTATACACTTTGTTATGAATAAACCTCTTTTGATCGTGTAATTTATTTATTTGTTTTTCTCTAACACACATTTCATTCAAAGTCCCAAATTTCTCCTTTTCCCCAACAGTATTTGGGTCTACCCTCCCACCATCCAAGCCTCTTTATTCCCATTCTGAAGGTAATCTTCCCACTGAGGACACAAACTGAAACAAAAAGAAGTTCTAGCACTTCCCCACCCTATCCAAAGCTTAAAAAAGTTTTTTTTTTACATAAACTAAGCCAAACATTTTTAATGCCAGAAAATTTTATTAGCGTTCAGAGTTGTTAAAAATGAATAAAGTTTGACATTTCTGTAACATATTTGATTGTAGTTAGTTTTAATATACAAGTGAAACCTCATAATGAGAGCAGTTCTTTGACATGTTTGATATTGAAGAGCTTTGTTTAGGAGAAGCATTAAATAACCATAATTAAGAAACCTCATTTGCATGTTTGTAGTAATACTTAAATTAGTGTTGCCAGAAGATTTTCTCTTGATGGCTATAGTAAAATATGTTCATGATTATTATTGAGAAGCTATTATTCGCACACTAAATCATGTAAAAAAAATCATTATCATAAAATGTTAATTTTTTGCTTAACCCCAACATATGGACAATCTTGCAATAACATTACCAAGTAACTTCTTTTATGTAAAAAATATCTATTTTTTTTATTTTAAACATGCATCACTTTAATGTTACCAGACAAATGTCTGCAGCTACAGTATTTGATTGGGTGCCATGCATTAATGGTCTTTTTATGCATTAAATGAATGGTTTCAAGTTAAAGAAGAAACTCTCTCTCTCACTCTCTGCTCTGTACACCCCTCACATTTTAAAAACATATTTTATTATATCTTTTCATGTGACAACACCGAAGAAATTAAAGTTTGCTACAATGTAAAGTAGTGAGTGTACAGCTTGTATAACAGTGTAAATTTGCTGTCCCCTCAACACACTGCCATTATTGTCTAAACTGCTGGCAACAAAAGTGAGTACACCCCTAAGTGAAAATGTCCAAATTGGGCCAAAGTGTCAATATTTTGTGTGGCCACCATTATTTTTCAGCACTGCCTTAACCCTCTTGGGGATGGAGTTTACCAGAGCTTCACAGGTTGCCACTGGAGTCCTCTTCCACTCCTCCATGATGACATCACAGAGCTGGTGGATGTTAGAAACCTTGCACTCCTTCACCCTCTCCACCCTCTCCACCCACACACGCTTGACACCATCTGAACCAAATACATTTATCTTGGTTTCATCAGACCAAAGGACAGGGTTCCAGTAAGCCACGTCCTTAGTCTGCTTGTCTTTAGCAAAATGTTTCCAGGCTTTCTTCTGCATCATCTTTAGAAGAGGCTTCCTTCTGGGAGCCATGCAGACCAATTTGATGCAGTGTGCGGCATATGGTCTGAGCACTGATAGGCTGACCCCCCCACCCCTACAACCTCTGCAGAAATGCTGGCAGCACTCATATGTCTACTTCACAAAGACAACAAAGACAAAGACAACCTTTGGATATGATGCTGAGCATGTGCATTCAACTTCTTTGGTTTTTTATGGCGAGGCCTGTTCTGAGTGGAACCTGTCCTTTTAAACCGCTGTATGATCTTAGTCATCATGTTGAAGCTCAGTTTCAGGGTCTTGGCAATCTTCTTATAGCCTAGGCCATCTTTATGTAGAGCAACAATTCTTTTTATTCAGATCCTCAGAGAGTTCTTTGCCATGAGGTGCCATGTTGAACTTCCAATGACCAGTATGGGAGAGTGAGAGCGATAACATCAAATTTAACACACCTGCTCCCCATTCACCCCTGAGACCTTGTAACACTAATGAGTCACATGACATCGGGGAGGGAAAATGGCTAATTGGGCCCAATTTGGACATTTTCACATAGGGGTATACTCACTTTTATTGCAAGCGGTTTAGACAATAATGGCTATGAGTAAATAAGTAAATTAATTTTTCGTATTTTAATGCTAATAAAAATAAATCTTTGCTTTTCAATCTGCAGCCAACTATGTATTTTTTTATAAACTACCAAACTATTCATATGTCATTTCCTTGCAAACATGGCAACATGGGGACCATTCTACATCAGATCAGTAGTTTTCAAAGCATCTGAATATGTGCTGTCATGTTTCAGTAAGGAGCTAGTAGTTGTTGATAAAAGGAGCTCCAGATGGCACATAAGGTAACTATGTCATTCTAAGGGTTGGCTCAGTGTAAGAGGTTAGTTTAGTTTATTGTAAGGAGGTTAAGATTGAGAGATCTGTTTATAAAAAAATTGCTTTGCAAGCATCTCATCATTGCAAAAAAGTAACAAATAATTTCCGTATTTTTTGTAATATGTGTGTAATGTCAGTTTCTATTTGTTGCCTTTCACTGGGGGCAAATGTAATCTTCCCTTAAATTTGATCCTAAGTGAATAATAACCAAAAGAACATTCACCAACTGAGAAAATAGCCTACTGCTGCGTAGACACGACCGGACTTTACGGCATACTTGGTCCTGCGTATCGGAGTTCGTCGGACAATTCGATCGTGTGTGGGCTCCAGCGGACTTTTTTTTCTCAAAAGTTTGACAGACTTAGATTTGAAACATGTTTCAAATCTAGCCGACAGACTCGGCTTTCTATCGTACAAACCGGTCGTCTGTGTGCTAGTCCGATGGACCAAAACTGATGCATGCTCTGAAGCAAGTACAAAATGGAAGCGCTCGGTCTGGTAAAACTAGCCTTCGTATTGAAGCTAGCACATTCCTCTTCTGTGATCTTTTAATACAGCGCATTCTTTTTTTCTTTATAATGCGAGAGGAATGAAGTTGTTTTGCTGCTTATATTCACACAGAGTTCTCACAAACTACTTTATTCATGATTTATCCTCATGCCATGACTAATATTATATTTTTTAAAAGCCAGATCTCCAGAAATAAAGTAGATAAATATTTTTTGGACTCATCTTTTTTTTTTTATTTAAACAATAATTATTTTACACTGTGTGCTAAATATTACAAAATGTTATTTTTTTATTTATTTATTTTTTTGGAGTTTCAAATTACCACAATAACCTTAATATATTTTATTGTTTTAATGAACCTTAATGAGGTTGGTGTCCCTTGTTAATTAGACATAGGGGGGTTATTTTCAAAAGGCAAAATCATTTTTCACTACAAGTGCAAATTGTACTTGGAATTGCACTGAAAGAGCATTTGGAAGTGCATTGGCTGTGTGCCCGAGGGGCACATGCAAGGAACCCCCCCAAAAAAAACATTTCTCTTGCACATGATTGTATGATAAAATCAGCAGAGCTTCCCCTCATTTCAGATCTTCCCCTCAGATTTACAGCGACTGCACTTCCAACAAGTGCACTTGCAGTGCAATTTATAAAGTGCACTTTGCACTAGTACTTTGCACTTGAATCGCCAAATTATTTAGCCTTTTGTAAATAACCCACATAGTCTTTTTGACCTGTACCTGCCTACTCACAAACCAAATGTCCTTTTTGAATCAAAACACATAGTCAATAATGTAAGGTAAAGAAAAAATCCATTTATTTTGGTAAAAAAAGAAATGAGGAAGGCAACACTGGAGACACTTTTGGAATGTGTGAAGCCTTTTGTCCCCCAGGACACACATCAAGTTTTTGGAAAATAAAATTGGTATCTTGCGACTAGGGAGCACAGTCAGAAGTCAGACCAGACAGAAGCCAGGCAATCACCTTCGACTCGTCCGTGGAGCCTTCCCTGCACGCTGCCCTGCAGCGTTCCCTCCACGCTTCTCTGCAGCCTTCCTTGGAGGCTGTGCCTCTGGTGGTGTACTTGGGGCAGGAGGAGGAGGAGGAGTAGCAGGAGGAGTGGCTTCATCTGCTATATAGGTTGTTTGAGTAAGCTCCCCTCTCAAGCCCTTCTGAAATGCTTGAAAAATAAGACATTCACAGAGGAGGCGTTGGCCCTTTTCTAGTTCCAGCAACCTGGTGGCCATATATGTTCCATAGGCCTCTTCAGCATTGGGTGGTGTGCTCAGGATTTGGATGGCTTCCCGAATGAGGGCTAGTGATTCCTCCTCTGTTCGGGTCATCTTCCTGGGCCTTTTTGTGGTATGAGGAGGGGAGGCACCCAGTGCTGGGACAAGGTCACCCAGCGCCCAGGGCGAACATGCCAAATTGCGCCCCCCCCGGGTTGGGCATGACCACTCATCTTCTGTCTGGTCTGATAACCACACCTGATCATCATACCTACCTATAGAATTCAAGTGTTAGGGCTGTATAAATTACAAAGTGCAAGGGTAAAGAGCAGAAATAATGTACAGAGTATAGGAATCAGCAACAGGAATATTTTATAAAAGCAGTGGGCTTGTGTGCAGGATCATAAGTTGGGCCCAGCTTCTAGAATATAAAGTGCGGTGAGTGGCAAAAATTGGGTGTGGCTTTCACTTTGCTGATTATTGAGTATGGCTTAAAAAGATTTACAGTGCAAGGGTTCAGTAGCAAGTGATGCAGAGCTCAGGAATGGGAAAAAAGACTTATTTAGTATTGTGGAAATGGGGTTTAGAAGATCTGAAGTTTTTTAGGGTAGGAAGGGTCCACTTCTTTTAGTGCTTGTTCAGAATATCTACAATATTTTAGTGTGCGTGAATTGAGGACTGGTGTAAAACCCAAGATGTTATTTATTGCAGTTTAACAATCATTAGATGTGGTGGCTGCATTAGTTTTATTTTAGGCTTTTCCTTTCTGTTTTCACCTGGTGATCTGGCCAGTGGCACACGTCCTGTATTAGAGTGCCCCCAATCTGGATAAAGGAGCACAGAAGGCACAGCCGATAGCAGCATGGTCAGTCTGGGAAGGAGGGTAGTGTTGCAAGAGTCCAGATACATGGGATAAAACAAAGATAGTTACCACCGCTCTAGGCTGTTCAGGTTCAAATCTCCTGTCCTCCACTTGTGAAAGGGTGAGAGCTACAGGTGCTGGCAATTGCTGGTACAATTGTATACGTGCAGGAAAAAGATCTGGACAGCCGCACTACGGAATTGACAAATAAAATCTTCTTTATTCAAAATGTAACATAAAATTAGTACATGACACCGCTGGAGCAATACAGCTAAGCCGCTGATGCGTTTCACGCTCTTGCGGAGTGCTTACTCATAGCTTTTTTAGTGCTTTTTATACTGTTCTAAATGTGTTTTTAATTAACCTATATATCTTATATATATCCTTTTTTGGGCCCTCTGCTGTTTTATTTATTTAGTATAAGCCTACTACTTTTATGGATCAATTTGTTTTCCAATAGGCTTAATATAAGTGTTCTGGCTTATTATATATTGTATTTTATATTCATTTTTTATTTCATTTTTATTTATATACTTTATATTTTTTATTTTGGTTTTTATTTTTGTTTTTATTAGCACTGTTAGTGTTTGCTGCCTCTCTGTTCCCGTTCCCCGGGCTCCGCAGACCTCAACTACTATGGCAATTAATAGTGTTAGTAATTATGCCAGTTCTTTCTATTTATTTGTATTACTCCCCTCCAATTTTCCCCCCGCTATTATCTGTATATATTACGGTGATACTTCCTTTTCTGACAGCTCCTCATCTGACATTATAGTCAGATGGTGTTTATTGGTTCCGCTATGTCAGCTGACACCTCCACACAGACATACATCTATGGCGGTAAGGTCAAATCTATTGGAAAATGGCCGCCGTACCAATCCAATGAAACTTCGGGAAAATGGCCGCCGTATAGGGGTTAATATTAGACTATTTAAGGACACAATTTCAGCCATTGTTTATCCCCTGATGAAGTCACGTGGTGTGACGTCACGCGTAGGGACGAGATAGGCTGAATACACTAACAGAGGCATACGAGCTCGCCGCTCGTCGGATTGATACCACTGTTCTTTTATCTTCATGTGAGTACCTATTATTATTAATAAAGAGATATTTACTCATTAAACGGGATTACACTATTGGCTTTTCTTTTGCCGATTACTCCCTACACCTATAATCCTCCCCCGCATTCTACCTGAGGAGACCCCATCCTTGGATCTAGGACAGTGAGGGACGTGCCTTTTGGAGACTATAGGTGGACGCCCTAATTACCATCTTGATACATGCTTTTGCCCTATTACCCTAAGGTAAGGGGCCATTACCTACCTGAGTGGTTTTTTTGCACGAAGAAAACACTGGATGTGGCTCACCTCAGCACTTTAATTGCAACGTGTGCATGCTAGCACGTTGCTGTCACTATTTTTTTTAAACGGATTTTTTTAAACGGACTTTTATATGCATTTTTTTCATGTGTTTTTTTCTATGCCATTTTCCTTTTTTGATGTCAGTTTTACATATGTATTATATGAATATTAGCTAGTCATCACCTTGTAAAGTTGCACATTGCACTTTTGTGTTTGCACTGCACACTTTGTTGGTTTATAGATGCACGTTGTTTTTACTTGGAATTTTTTATGTTTATTGTTTCTATTACTAGCCAATGTTACAGGCAGCTACATTCACTACGTTCACAATTTTTAGATCTACCATCCTTTTTAATATATGCTTGCCACGTTTGCTCCAGCCATTTTATTTATTGATTATTGTGGTTATATTTACATATATTTTTTAAGAAATTACACTGAATTTTTGACACATTTACTTACACCTATTTTGGATTAGCGCAGCACCACTCACTTTTACCATTTACTCAAAAAGGCCTGGTGTTCACCTTATCGGTGCATGCGGCTTTTCCAATCTTAGCCATTTCCATATCTGATAGCGCGGGAATAACTCCTTAAATCTACAATACAGCTAAGCCGCTGATGCGTTTCATGCTCTTGCGGAGTGCTTACTCATAGCTGGCTTACATAAAAGTGATTACCATTTTTATACATAAAACATACATGTCACATTAAAAGAAAAAAACTGCGCTTAGAAAAAAATTGTATAACAAGCTGCGGTTACAAGTGAGGCACACCAAAACAAAATTCATAACAGAGAAACCGCGCTATATACAACCAACAAAATGAAAACCAATAATGTGAAGTGTAGTCCCATGTGCAATTAATAGTCCCTTGTATGAATCAAAAAAGGAAAAATAAGTGACGTGGAATTCATCCAAAATAAATATGTGATGAAAAGGCAAAAATCTGGAACACTTTGTGAGGTAATGTGCTTACCAGAAGTAAGCCAAATCGGGGCAGGTGGCTTAAACCCAGCCTGGGCCTTGAGATGATCGGTCCAGGTGAGGCAGGATAAACACACTCGTCCCGCGTATTCAGTCCACAGCGGTTAGCAAAAAATATATGAAACAAACATAGCGTAATACTGATACGTAAAACACTTCAAAAAACTAAAAATGTGCAACACTCAATCTTATCCCAAAAATCATATGTGATCATAAGAAATCCAGTGTAAGTGACAACAACTGGGGGTGAGTGTCAGGCAAAACATGCAAAATATAGATACCAGAATGAATAAAATAAAAAACGTCCCACATATTGCAAGCCACAAGGGCATTGCAACATATAGACCACCCCAAAGGTGGAACACGTAATGAATGGGGTGATCAGATGAGTTCGACCTGTCACAGTGGACACAAAAGAATGAGTCCTCCTGTTTGAACAAGAATTGGTAGAGCACACCCAACACCTCTTACATTTATAAAAGCCAGTCAATTGATCAAAAAAGGTGGTCCTGTTAGTTGGGGGTCCAATATACTGGTGTATACATGGTGTTTTCCATGTATGGTGATCAGTCTCTGGCTAGATTTACTCCGCTCACAATGCTTTCTCATCTGGTAAGCAGTTTGCACATGTGATTTGCTGCACCTAGAAGAATTTATATCTTTTCCTGGTGACTATTACAGGCTTATTTTTCCTTCTATATCTGGTAAGCAGATCTGGGTGTCATTCACGTTTTTTATTTTATTCATTCTGGTATCTATATTTTGCATGTTTGCCTGACACTCACCCCCAGTTGTTGTCACTTACACTGGATTTCTTATGATCACATATGATTTTTGGGATAAGATTGAGTGTTGCACATTTTTAGTTTTTTAAGTGTTTTACGTATCAGTATTACGCTAAGTTTGTTTCATAAATTTTTTGCTAACCGCTGTGGACTGAATACGCGGGACGAGTGTGTTTATCCTGCCTCACCTGGACCGATCATCTCAAGGCCCAGGCTGGGTTTAAGCCACCTGCCCCGATTTGGCTTACTTCTGGTAAGCACATTACCTCACAAAGTGTTCCAGATTTTTGCCTTTTCATCACATATTTATTTTGGATGAATTCCACGTCACTTATTTTTCCTTTTTTGATTCATACAAGGGACTATTAATTGCACATGGGACTACACTTCACATTATTGGTTTTCTTTTTATTGGTTGTTTATAGCGCGGTTTCTCTGTTATGAATACATGTCACATGATCTAGCGCTAATGAGATAATGCTGGGCAGCTGATGGTTTAGCTGCATGAGATCTTTATGCTCGTTTGGCTAATTTTAATGACATGAAGTGGAATCACATTTGATATGAATGTAGAGTATGAAAATACAAACATTAATAAATAAACTGCAGGGTAAGAGAAATGTTTTAAAAATAGAAAAAATGGAAAAATGAAAAAATAAAAAAGTGAAAAATAAAAAGAGTGAAAATAGATGACCTATGTGAATTACTTATTATTGAGATGAAATCATAACGTATATTGAAGTATAATGGTGAAAGAAAAAAGAAAAATTATATAAAAATAAAAATAAAAAGTGAATATATATATATATGTAAATAATAAGTGACTTGAGACTAAAATATCTGAACAAATGTTATTAATATAAACCAAATGTAAAGACATGTGTGTGAAGTGAAGAAAAAGAATGGAAAAATAAGTGAATAAATAATTTCATATATATAGATCAGGGGCTTCCGTGTTGTTTAATAGGCATGTATGTACATATATGTAAATATTGTAATGTACATAAATGTGGTATAATACACTGGTTTGGCTCCATAAAAATATATGTGTATATGTTTATAATACACTTTAGTGTGAACCTCTTACAAAGAGTGAGATATTATATATGAAAAGTGAATTAATTGTTATTAGTATACATATTTTGAGATAGTTAAAAAATGTATAAGACAAAATCACGATGTAATAAACTAAATATAAGAAAGGAACAAAGAGTACTGTATAGAGTGCATGTAAAAATTGAACAATGTTCAAAAAGACTAGATGCGATAGGGAACAGAACCGCGATTAACATCCGCATTGTCTCTATACAACCCGACCAACTGCACCAAGATCTCAACCAGCAAATACAAAATGTTGTGCAATCGGTCTAGGCGTGTATGGTCTCCAATCACCAATCGCAAAGTCTGAAAACAAAAAACATAAACACAGCATATATCAATGTTCTCACAGTACTAACTCGTATATATACGCATGTAAGCAATCTCACATAACATCAAATGCGCCCTTCTTTTCTCCTCCTTCCTTAAGCACTAAGCTCAAAGCTATCAGATATTTTATCGCACAATAAGAATTGCTGCGTGGCTAAACTATTTTTAAAACATAAGAAATAATTAAAGTGAAATAAATAAAACTTAGTTTCCAAGTCTACATTGTTGCTATTTCTGTTGTAAAGTATAGCAATGAGAATGAAGTGTGAGTGAATAAGTGAATGTGTAAAACAATTCTACACTGAACAGACTTTGACTCTCAGGAATAGTTTTTGATGTAAATCGTAAAAGTGACTGTATGTCATACCTGTGAAAAGACTATGATATACAACAAATGTATCCTGATATTTATATGGCTACCATAAGGGCTAATGGCCTGTTGGAATTGCTACAAAGAAAAAACTTTAAAGGTAGTAAGAAAAGAAACTGATTTTTCGGGACAAATTTATGAATTATGTCTCCATCCACATATAAATGTGTGTATGGTTGCTGAAAACATCCATATACATAAACCGATAAATAAGTAAATAACTCAGAAAGATATATATTTCTTGGATATGACAAACTATTAGAATTTGCGCTGGATGTTTCTATTCATAAAAATAAGAAACATCCCATTCAAAGTTTAACCCTGACGGAATCCTAGTGTCCAATAAAAAAATCCAGAGGACTTCACGCTTGCACAGTATTTGAAATCTGTCACCCCCTCTTACTGGTGTCATGATCCTGTCAATACCTTGGATAACCAAGCTAGAGGTGTCTTTATGATGTGTGAAGATCCAGTGT
The DNA here is from genome assembly GCF_042186555.1 of Aquarana catesbeiana. Taxonomy (NCBI): domain Eukaryota; kingdom Metazoa; phylum Chordata; class Amphibia; order Anura; family Ranidae; genus Aquarana; species Aquarana catesbeiana. Next base: position 223,476,902 of record NC_133330.1, on the reverse strand, counting down.
CTCGCTACATTAGTAAAGTTGTCTTTTTCAATGTCGTGCAGGTGATCGTACAACCGGTCCCTGGGGCGCCGTGTTGTGCGACCAACATATTGTACCTGGCAGATCGTACATGTGATAACATATGTGACAAACTTGGTGTTACAATTTATAAAGGCTGAGATCTGGAACTCTTTCTTATTGCTGAAAGATTTAATATATTTGCCTGATTTGATATAGCTGCAATAATTGCAGGTTTTGCTTCCACATCTAAAGTTACCAGTAAAGCTAAGCCAATTAGGTTTGGTACGGTTAGTCAGAAACAGACTAGGAGAGAGGGAGCGACCCAAAGTAGGTGCCCTGCGGGAGACTACTTTAATCCCTTTAGACAGAATGTTGTTATAGATAGGATCATTGTATAGAACAGGAAGATGTTTATTTATGATTTTCTTAATTTTATTGAATTCTGAGCTATACAATGTAGAGAAAACTGGAACACGAGGGGACATATCTGCTTTTCGTGTGGTTTTCTTATGTGACTTCTTCTTCAAAAGTGAGGATCTAGGAATAGATTTTACTGTATCAAATGCTTTATGGATAAGTGTTTCTGTATAGCCTCGAGCTCTGAATCTCTGTGCCATATTATTGGCCTCAGCTTCAAAGACTTCTGGGGAACTACATAGACGTCTCAGTCTTAGAAACTGTCCATATGGTGTCCCTCTTATTGCGTGACTGGGATGTGCGGAATCAGCCCTCAGTAGGGTGTTTCCACTTAGAGGTTTTCTGTAAAGACTTGATTGAATTATGCCTTCCACACCTTCCAGTTTCACATCTAAGAAGTCATTGGATTTAATTTGTAGATTACCTGTGAATTTCAGATTTAGCGAATTGTCGTTAAAGTATGGAAGCCAGATATTTAAATTTGCTTTTTCATCAGATGTGATAAACAACAAGTCGTCTATAAAGCGACAGAAAAAAATCGTGTCCATGCGACGGGGACTATCTGATCCAAAGATGCGTGACCTCTCCCACCAACCCATATATAGGTTGGCCAGTGAGGGCGAAAATTTCGCTCCCATGGAGGCCCCGCATCTTTGGAGGTAATAGTCCCCGTCAAACATAAAGAAGTTATGCGTCAAAAGATACTCCAAGGCCTGCAAAATAAAATCCTGAAGAACCAAAGAGAATTTGCCTGTTTTTTTGAGGAAATATGACACTGCTTGAATACCTAAGTGGTGTGGAATGCTAGAATATAAGCTGGTAACATCACAGCTAATCCACCTAAAGTTGTCCTCCCATTTAATCTCTTGAAGCTTGCTCAACAAATGATTGCTATCTCTTATGTAACTAGGTAGGCTGGTTGTTAGAGGTTGTAATTGGGAATCTACCCATTCTCCTAACCGCTCGTTTAAAGAGCCTATGCCAGCCACAATTGGTCGTCCTGTAAGGGGATCTAACCCCTTATGGATTTTGGGCAAATGATTAAATACCGGTGTTATAGGATGTTCTGGAATAAATGATTCTTTATCTTTAGAAAAGAATATTCCTACCTGCACTGCTCTGTCTAATAGTGTAGTGAGTTCTTTCTTGAAGGAGGAGGTGAGATTGGATGACAGTCTCTGATATGTATGTGTGTACGATAATTGTCGTAAAGCCTCTCTCTTGTATACTTCTGCATCTAAAACTGTTACCATCCCACCTTTGTCAGCATTTCTAATGACAATCTGGTCATCTGTCGACAGACTTTTAAGTGCTTGTCTCTCCCTGACGGTCAGATTGTCTTGTGTTAACCTCTCTTTGTTACAGCTGCGAGCCAGGCGCACTAAGTCCCCTTCCACCATGGGCTAAGGAAATCAGAGCATATTGGGATATAACCTTTTTGACTGAATATTTATCAATTTCACATATCCCACGAGGATTAAGGATCAAAAAATTTCCCACTTCAGATTTATTCAATGAAGAGTTTAAAAAGGAATGGACAGATACCTTAGATACTTGTTCCTCTAAACTCATGAAAATCCTTGAAGAAAAGGGAAACGGAAAAATTGCAACTGGATATAGCTTTAATACAAAAAGATCTAGCCACTTCACAGACTGCTAAAGGCTTTACAGAACTCGATGAAAAATTAAATAAGAAAATGGACAGAATGGAAAAAACAGTGATTGACACTAAGAAAGGCAAAATGGCTCGCGATAAGGATGATTATGAAAATAAAAAAGTTTATACCTGGAATAAGCCACCTTTTAATTCCAACAGATCGTGTAGAAATCGAGGCAAACAAGTGAGCTTTTCAGACTATGAAGGGGAATCAGCAGATAACACCTTGGCACGTACTATGTCAGATTCATCACTTGACAGATCTGTAACCTCTTCAGAGCCAACTAGACCGAATAACAACCGTCCCCCAGGAAACCCTCACAGGTCAGAACAAACCAAGAAGAAGAAATCCTCCACAAAAAGACAAGAAGAGGGGGCAGGAAACACAAACACCATAAACAATGCACGCTACATGCTGCGGGAGAAGCCGAAGAGATAAAGCACAGCGTTATCAATCTCTCCAAAAGGCTACTTAACCCTGAAGAAATCAGCCTGTTGGAAAGAGGTTTGAACTTTTGTCCCAGCAGACACTTTAACCTTTTTGACACAATACTGGACATTAATAAGTTTTCACGATCTTTAACTCTTAGAAAACATTTCTTTAATTGTTCACCAGATGAAATCAATAGGTCCATTGACAGCTGCGATACAGGTGAGTCTTTACCTTCACCCAAGTTGTTTATTGAAAACTGTGCTTTACAGGACTTAATTGATTTGGCAGATGAATCTGATCAATCCCCCCGGGACCCTACCGATATGCATCATGAGATCCCTAAGGGCAAATCGGATTTTTACCCGGTGGCGTCCAGAGGGAAAGATCTTGATTTGTTCCAAAAAATGGTGGAAGGGGACTTAGTGCGCCTGGCTCGCAGCTGTAACAAAGAGAGGTTCGCACAAGACAATCTGACTGTCAGGGAGAGACAAGCACTTAAAAGTCTGTCGACAGATGACCAGATTGTCATTAGAAATGCTGACAAAGGTGGGATGGTAACAGTTTTAGATGCAGAAGTATACAAGAGAGAGGCTTTACACCAATTATCGGACATACACACACATATCAGAGACTGTCATCCAATCCCACCTCCTCCTTCAAGAAAGAACTCACTACACTATTAGACAGAGCAGTGCAGGTAGGAATATTCACTTCTAAAGATAAAGAATCATTTATTCCAGAACATCCTATAACACTGGTATTTCATCATTTGCCCAAAATCCATAAGGGGTTAGATCCCCTTACAGGACGACCAATTGTGGCTGGCATAGGCTCTTTAAATGAGCGGTTAGGAGAATGGGTAGATTCCCAATTACAACCTCTAACAACCAGCCTACCTAGTTACGTAAGAGATAGCAATCATTTGTTGAGCAAGCTTCAAGAGATTAAATGGGAGGACAACTTTAGGTGGATTAGCTGTGATGTTACCAGCTTATATTCTAGCATTCCACACCACTTAGGTATTCAAGCAGTGTCACTTATTATTTACATATATATACACTTTTTATTTTTATATAATTTTTCTTTTTTCTTTTTACCATTATACTTCAATATACGTTATGATTTCATCTCAATAATAAGTAATTCACACAGGTCATCTATTTTCACTATTTTTATTTTTCACTTTTTTATTTTTTAATTTTTCCATTTTTTCTATTTTTAAAACATTTCTCTTACCCTGCAGTTTATTTATTAATGTTTGTATTTTCATACTCTACATTCATATCAAATGTGATTCCACTTCATGTCATTAAAACTAGCCAAACGAGCATTAAGATCTCATGCAGCTAAACCATCAGCTGCCCAGCATTATCTCATTAGCGCTAGATCATGTGACATGTATGTTTTATGTATAAAAATGGTAATCACTTTTATGTAAGCCAGCTATGAGTAAGCGCTCCGCAAGAGCGTGAAACACGTCAGCAGCTTAGCTGTATTGCTCCAGCGGTGTCATGTACTAATTTTATGTTACATTTTGAATAAAGAAGATTTTATTTGTCAATTCCGGAGTGCGGCTGTCCAGATCTTTTTCCTGCACGTATACAAAAGGAGGGTAGTGTTAGATGTACTAGCAGATTTAGCAACACTAACAAGTTGAAGCCAAACTCATGGAAAACAGGATCACACATTCTCCACACTTCAGCACACTGGACTCCTCTACTTTCTGCTCTGCTGTCTAAAGTCAACATGGGAAAGCGAATGAGGAGGACACGCTCTGACACACAGGGGAGTTCTGACACACAGGGGGGCTATGACACACACAGGGGAGCTCTGACACACAGGGGAGCTCTGACACACAAGGGGGGCTCTAACACACACACAAGGGGGCTCTGACACACACAGGGGAGCTCTGATACACAGGGGAGCTCTGACACACAAGGAGGGCTCTGACACACACAGGGGAGCTCTGACACACACAAGGGGGCTCTGACACACAGGGGGGCTCTGACACACAAGGGGGGCTCTGACACACACAGGGGAGCTCTGACACACAGGGGAGCTCTGACACACAAGGGGGGCTCTGACACACACAGGGGGACTCTGACACACAGGGGGCTCTGACACACAAGGGGGACTCTGACACACAGGGGGGGCTATGACACACAGAGGGGGGTTCTGACACACAAGGGGGGCTCTGACACACAAGGGGGGCTCTGACACACAGGGGGGCTCTGACACACGGGGGCTCTGACACACAGGGGGGCTCTGACACACAGGAGGGCTCTGACACACAGGGGGGCTCTGACACACAGGGGGGCTCTGACACACAGGAGGGCTCTGACACACAGGGGGGCTCTGATTCCCAACATCTATGGAAATTGCAGCTTGCTGAAATAATGTTTCCTCATCCTTTGTCCCCAGTCTGCACATGTACAGAGCTCTAAGCTAACACCCCAGCTCTTTGCTGGGAATGTGGGGCTGACAGAGCAGGGGAGGGCTCAATAGACTGACAGGAGACTGGGCTAATAGGGACAGGTATTTTTTTTCATTGCACCCAGCTTATTTCAGGCAAATAATATAGTAAGTACACTGCTGTTAGTGAGACATATCCTGTGTTCAGGATAGGAGACAGCTGGTGGGAGTTAGTTAAGCACTGGATCCCCTCCCCATACACAAGTACTAGATGGATCAGCAGAGAACGTTAACAACTGAAAAGTCCCAGTATATATTCCCAACATATATAAGAATTGTTCTTCTCTTTTAGTAAACCTGCTCTGCAAATTACAGGGCGGGTTTACAGCACAGCCAGGTACAGATGGAAGGCAGTTTGGAAGCAGTGGGGACTCACATGTAAGAAAGCTGACATCCATCCTGTGAGATCTTCATGTTGGGAGAGCTGTGTGATGTATGCAGGGGGCGGGAAGCAATGATCAGGACTGCACTGTTGTGTTATCATCTTGCTCCGCCCACCTGTAGAGGAGCTCTCAGTGTCACAGCCCGATCCAGCCAGACTGATGAGAAATCAAGCCCGGGAGAGTGAATTCTTCTCCCTCTGTGCCAGGATGTGGTTGCCGCTGTAGAGAGGAGGCAAGCAATATGTATGGGCGCATCCTCAGCCCACTTTTTGGGCAGGCTGTAGCATTGAGTGAAGCCATAACCTAAATATACTCTGCCCAGATTCCTCTGCATACTTCTGCAGGCAACCCAGTGCCCCCTCCCACACCCCGCCCAGGGCAGCCGCTCCTCCCGCCCACCCCTTGTACCGGCCCTGGAGGCACCTGAAATTCTGTGAGGCTTCTGCTGTGCCCAGCCACGGCCTCCTCCTCTCTCCCACTGAGCAAGGCCTTCTCCTCTATACCTCTGGGCATGGCCTCCTCCTGGCTGAGCTCATCCTGGGTAAAAAAAAGGGACATACCGGTAGTTGTAATTTTGGGTTACGCAATCACACACAATTTTCAGCTCATGACTTGCAAATATAATTCTAAACAAATAGTAAAGGCTATATTTTTGACCCTACCATTATTGTAGCTGCTCACCAATATTTGAAGTATATTTTTGGCCACTACTGTCTAGTGATATGTCTACATATTAATAATTGTGATGAAGTCATTTTTTGTGAAGCACTTCAAAATTTTTGACGTTTACATCATTAATAATTATACAATCCCAAATTCACAAAAAAAGTATACCTGGCTGAAGCCGGGCGCATCCACTTCAAGGATGAAAGGGCCCAGTTCTTCCTGGGACTCCTCAGATGGGGTGGAGGGAAGGGTGGAAGTGGAGCGAAGGCTGGAGGGAAGGGTGGAGGGAAGGGTCAAAAGTGATTGCCTTGCTTCTGTCTGGTCATCCAGAAATCACAGTTTTTGGTAGTACCACAGCTTGGGGACATAAACCTGGTCTGCTGCTGCTCCGGATCTGCACGACTCCTGGATCTTATTGTGTTCCCACCTGTACATATTGCTCAAGATACCAATTTTACTGTTTACAAACTTAAGGTCTGCCTGGGGGAGTCGAGTCTTCACAAATTCCAAAAGTGTGCCCAGTGTTGTCTTCCTTACATCTCTATTAAAATATAATGGGTGCTTGACCTCCCACAGGTTTCTTTTTTCTTGATACAGATCAATGAAGCATGTCAAAAATTCTTCCTCCTTAAAGGGATTCATCTTTGCTGAAAGACAAGACACAAGATAAAAACTGGAATGTCAGTCCAAACTCCCAGTATTTTTTTTTCAGAATCTAGGGTACACATATACACACACACACACGAAACACACACCCACATTTAATCTTACCTTAGTTTCTGACGCTCGCTACTTCCGCTCGGACATACGTAGGCCAGCGTAATAGCTTTATATACACTGCACATGTGTCATGCTACACCATGCTACGTCTGCGTCGTCCACCCCTGATGTTCTTTAGTACGATTTGTCCCCGCCCCTTCACTCTTCATTACGCAGAGGGAGTATACAGAGAAAGATGGCGGAGAGATTATCTGCAAGTAGCGCGGAGGAAAGCCCAGAGCCACAACCATCAAGATCCCGGAGGAGATATAAGGCCACCAACATGGCCTTTGATGGAGATGGTGTCCATATTGAGAAGGGAGGATTATGATGGCAAAAAAGGACCGCACACCCGACCCAATATGCGGAAGGACAAAATAATGGCCTCAGTTGTCACCGCTCTTGACAAAAAATTTGGCATTAAATGGGCTAAAGAACAATTGAGGAAGCGGTGGTCTGACCTCAAAACTAGGGAGCCTGAACAATATTTGCGAATAAAAAAGCTGCTTAAAAAAAGTAAGTACTTGTTGTGTGTTCCTATTTAGATACTTAACTTGCATGCTGATCCATATGCTTTTCGTTTATACAGCAACGTTAGTAAAGACCGTTCTTTTGAAAATACATATGATACTAAGAAAATGACGTTTGTTTTTCGCCAAATACGATGGTACAGGGTTGGACATACATTTAGGTCTTGATAATTTGTCGTATTCCAAAAATGTGGTGATGTTGTGTAGTTGTGTTTGAAACTATAATGCTTCTTCAAAAATGATTCAGTGTACTGTAAGGACAGGACACAGCAGCTGTTTCCACATCTGGACTCACGAGCACTAGTGTACTATGTGACACCAGGGAAAATTTTTGGGGGTAATACACATAGGGCTCCAGGGGATACTTGAGGTGTCTGCATATGTGAAACTTGCATGAAAATGTGTATTGTTTTGCATTTTTGCTCAGAGTGAATTTTAATCCTGTCTTCCAAATTTTTGGGGCAACAAAATGACAATTGTCCACAACTTCTAACCAATGTTTCATATTCCTTTTTCAAGACTGAAATATCACTGTGTTTTAACTATACCTTTTGTTTAATTCTCATAGGGGAGAAAAAACTCAGACAACAGTCCGAGGATCCCAGGACCCCCCAAATCACCAGCCTGAAGCTGAAATTACCCCAAGCCCCAGCCCAAGACTACGCCCACCCGACGAGCTGGAGGAAGGAGAGGTGGAGGAAGTGTGTGATATTTCCACCCCACCAAGTGAGTGACTGACACCCCAGCTTAAGTTAATCTATTTAGGCGTGCATATTTTACAAAATTTTTTTATCCACACATTTTAGGTGATGTTCTGGTTGTGGAAGGCCAAGCGGCAGAGCCATTCAGCACAGACAGTGCACAAAGACTCATTGGCCAGATAATGGTTTGGAATGGCCAAATTGATAGAATGCGTGACCAAATTGACAGCATGAGAAATCGACTAGACAGCATGCAACAGGAAATGAAGAACATGATTGATGTTTTGGGCAGAATCTAATAACTTTTTGCCTAAAAACATCAATCATGTTCTTCATTTCATTGTCAAGTTTTTTTTTAAAAATGTTTGAACTTGATAAATACTAATGTAAAAATTTTGCAGATGCACATGGTGTGTCATCATGTGTTATCTTCCATCAGGGGATATCAATGTACTTGTTTTGTGTTTGCAACCCCTTCATCAGAATAATGTTAGTTTGTGAGAGGAACAAAGGGATTGCACACACAAAACACGTCCATTGCTCCCCCATGATGAGAGATAGCACATGTTGACTTGAACCTTTTTTAATCCCAAATTGTGAGCATCTGCAATTTTTTTGTTTTACATGGGTGACATCACCAGCACCGTTATTAACATGTTGAACTTTGTAAGTTCCTGTTATTTTTGGTTCTTATGTTTTAAAAACCCTGTTGTCAAGCCAAATTTTGTAAACAATGTATATTTTTTACAAATATGCCTAAACTAAAAAAAAAAAAAAAATATTGTTACAAAAAAAACTAAAAAAAAAACATAAACACGTTCAAACAAAATGCACCTTTCAATGTGCACACAGTAAAATGTTTTTACTACTACAATGTGTGTGGCTTATTATTTATCAATAACAGTTTGTTTTTTTGTGTGTGGTTACAGTGACAAAGGGCCTTATTAACTAAAGGGAAATGCACTTGCCACTACAAGTGCACTAGGAGACAGGCAAAACTAAATGCACACAAGAATCAAAACAAGAGATTGTTGCCCAAATGTATTTTATTTTTTTAAATAAAATCTTAAAGCTCTTGTTGCATTGCAATGGCCCCCCGACCATTAAAATAATTGACATATCTGTCACGCACTTGACGGGCGGTTTGGGGGGCCAAGCCAATACGGCCACTTTCCAGGCCTGTGAGTGGTTCTTGAACACCAAGTCCGGCCTCAGGCCCAACAGAAGTTATATATGTCAAAGAATGACATCTCAAGAAATTATGCAGCAAGCCATGATCACATAATTGATCTTGTATTTTGCAAGATTTATTGCCGAGAGGAACAAACGGAACCAGCTGGCCAGAATCCCAAAGGCATTCTCCACAACTCTTCTTGCTCTGGCCAGCCGGTAATTAAATACCCTCCTCTCAGGGGTGAGTGTCCTTTGGGGGAACGGCCTCATCAAGTGCTCGCCAAGAGCAAACGCTTCATCACCAATGAAAACTGAGGGGAGTCCATCCACGTTCTGGTCATCAGGTGGCAATCCCAGGCCACCAGTCTGGAGACGCTGGCACAGCAAAGACTCCTCCGTCAGACATCCGGCCGTTCTTCCCCACGTCCACGAACATAAATTCCAATTGTGCCGAGACCACCGCCATCAAAACTACACTATGGAACCCCTTATAGTTTAAGAAATAAGACCCCGAATGGGGTGGTGGCACAATGCGGACATGCTTCCCATCGATCGCCCCGACACAGTTGGGAAAGTCCCAATGGTCAGCGAACTGGGAGGCCACAGTCTGCCATTTGAAGGAAACTGTGGAGTCAAACAAGAAAAAAAATATATAAGTACTTTTAAACATAACTTGGATATCAGATTACACAAAAACATTCTTAAACAACAGCAGTCGAACATTATTAATATGTGTTATTTTTAGAACAAAAAAAAACATAAGGGCCACTTATAAGATTACTCACCCCCTCTGATGGACCATTGATCAATTTGTATGTGGGGGGAGGGGTTCTAATTTGGGCAAAAAAAACACCTGACAGTTGCAAACATTTGAGGGGGTGGGGGAGGGTAAAACAGTACAATGGAGCTGACAATATACATTGTTCAAGGCACTATAGGCTAGAGGTATAAATGGACCCAGGATTGCATGGTGGGGAGGTTATTGAAGGTAACTATGCATGTAGGCAAAAAAAATGATTAATGTAAAAAAACAGGCATGCATAAGGATAAAAGGGACATTCCCAGCATATTCCAAGCATGGTAATTAGGTAACGAGGACATTTAGACAATACATTAGCAAACATTAAATACATATCATGTAATGTTAACGGATAAAACTTACCTTCATATAGTCCTTCTGCGGGACCTGAATAATAGCAGAACAGATCTCTATGATCCCCAGAGCCTGGGGGGAGATGCCTGTCGAGAACTTCAATCCTGAAGACTTCTACCAGTCGCCGAGTAACGTTAAGTGGCAACTAGCCTCAGCTCCGCAGTGATGGCTTGCCTCATGCAGGTATCCTGCCTGCAGATATAAGGGGTCAGCATAGCCAGCAGACGTTCAAAAATGGGGTCCGTCATCCTGAGATAATTCCTGAAATCCTCAGGATTATTCTCACGGATCTCACGGAGCAAAGGCATGTGCGAGAATTGGTCACGCTGGCGCAACCAATTCTTCGTCCATGAACTCCTCCTTGCCCTGTTCATGGACTGGACTCGGGTCAAAGTATTAACCACAACACCAAGTCCCCACGCAGCACAAAGCCGAGAACGAGTACGTCCACGCACTATGGCTTCAAAACGGTCGGCTGGTCAAACAAACAAACTTAGAACAAACGCACTGAAGAACAGCAAGGCCTATGAAGAGTGACCTGAAGATCAGGAACGAGTGGACCAGAATGGCCTGCTAGGCAGGTTACGAACTGACCAACACGCACTGAAAAGCAGATACAAACCTCACAAGCACAAACTGAACCGCAGAAAATGATTAAAATAAGCTGAAGTGTGAAAAGCGTGAATCGTCTCTAACCAAACTTCTACTAACATGAGATAAAAAAGAGATTAGCAGAAGGAGCCCAAAGGGGGGCGTAGTGGGGCTTGAACTTCCTTTTTCTAGTCCCGTCGTACGTGCTGTACGTCACCGCGTTCAAAACCATCGGACTTTTGGAGTGATTGTGTGTGTCCAAGTCCGTCCGTTTGTAAGTCCAGCGCACCTACGCTACAAAGTCCGTCGTAAAGATCGCCGGACCATGTATGTCGTAAAGTCCGGTCGTGTGTACGCGGCATAACACTATTGGCTAACAACACTCAACCAGCAGGGTAAATAATATAAGGAAGACCTCATTACTGAACAGAAGAGCAATTTGCCCAAGGGACTTTGGGGAGTGGTGCTCTATAAAATAGTACAACAAATGAAATGCCCACTTCATCAGGAGACAGTCGCAGTCGGTTTGTATGTGCATCATTTCAACAAGGTACATTCAGGATGCCAACATACTGATAAATGGATCAATATTAATTTGCGAAAACTGTAATCTCTATGCATTTCATGGGGCAACGCCCACTTCATCAGGAGACAGTCGCAGTCGGTTTGTATGTGCATCTTAGGTGAGAATGAAAAATCCAAAAGACACTGCAGCATGGAGGGCTGCAGAAAACAGCCAAATGATCATTTGGCTGTTTGCTGCAGCCCTCCATGCTGCAGTGGGACCCTATACATGTGGGACCATCAGGCACAGTAGCTTGTCCCCTTGTTGATGGAGGCAAGCGCAAAAGAGACAGCCAAGTCAAGCTAAGGAAAACAGCATGACATTCTAATGATTGACTTTTGTTGAAAATGGTGGCCACACCTAGATTGAAATTTGGCCAGTTCCTGCTGAAGTAACCAAAATAAATTAATCTATGGCCAGCTTAACAGTGTAGGTAGAAAAATAAGATCAAAATTATCCTTCCATTGAGTTGTACTCTGTCATGTCTTGGGAAAAGCTAGCTTGCTTTAATGAGGAACGTGTAATGTGATTGGGGGCCCTTGTGATCTCCAAGGTCTCATGAATGGGGGTAGAGCACATTTCAAGAAGTGTACTCACTGTGTAACTCTCTGGGAGATCGATGATATAGAGTTTGTTTATCTTCAAATGATTTTTCAGGTCTTTTACCTTGACAAGAAAAGTTTGTTGGTCCTTCTCCTGTTTCAGTAGAGCAGCGTGTTAACAGGTTAAACCATCCTTCTGCTGTAGAAGGATGCAACAAGCTACAAAGTTTATGTATGGAAAAGACCGCAATTTACCCCCAACCGATCACGGAGAAACCGAGGTAAGCAGGTTAGTTTCTCTGATCAGGAAAGCATACCTGCCAACAATACCTCTGCTTATATTACATCAGACTCCTCCTTCGACCAGTCCACAGAGTCTATGGAACCAGCTAGAGCGGGTGGAAAAAGTCACGCTGGAAACCCTCACAGGTCCGGTCATTCCAAGAAGAAGAAACTTTCCATAAAAATACCAGGAGAGGCAGCAGGAAACACCAACACTCCAAACAACACCCATTAGAGTCTGCGAGGCAGAACAAAGAAGGGATTTACAGTGTCGTGAACATTTCTAAGAGACCACTTAAGGAAGAAGAAACTAGACTTTTGGCAAGGGGTTTAAACTTTTGCCCCAATAGACATTTTGATTTGTTCAGAACCATTTTAGATGTCAACAAGTTTTCTCCTATTTTAACTCTTAGAAAACATTACTTTTCATCTATAGAGGAAGAAGATGTCTCTCCAGACACTTGCGACACAGGTGAGTCACTCCCTTCAACTATAATGTTCACCGAAGTTTGTGCACTTAATGATTTGATTGATTTGGCTGCGGAATCAGACCCTTCCCTTATGGATCCCTCTGATATGTATAACAAATTGTTACCCAAATCTAGATCAGACTTTTACCCAGTGGCATCCAGGGGAAAAGATTTAGATCTGTTCCAAAAAATGGTGGAGGGTGAGCTGACTCGCCTAGCTCACAACTGTCACAAAAAACCTATGTTAGCCGCACAACACGACGTCTAAAGGATTGACTACATGACCATTTGTACGATATAGAAAAGGACAAGTTAACGAATGTGGCCAAACACTGGATTTTTGTACACCAAATAGATGTATCTAGCCTCTTTATTCAGGGTGTCGAGAAAATCGTTACACTCATTAGAGGGGGAGATAGCTTTCATCTACTATGTAAACGCAAGGTTTTTTGGATTTTTTCTTTGAACACTAGAATTCTTTTAGGTTTGAACTCTGAATGGGATGTTTCCTATTATTATGATTAATGGGTAGTCATCCCGTTTTACTTCTTTTTGCTTTTTTTGCTGTTTTTGCTTCTTTTGCTGCCCACTTTCAAGATCCATCGCTTTGTTTAGATTTGTCTCCTTAAAATCTTTACACATCGCTGTGTCTATGGACACAACAATATCTTTGCTTGGTCTCCGCTGTCATTTGCCTTATACATATCCGGTGCCGGACGTTGCTTTACTCCATTTACCTAGCATATATTTTTTCATACATCTACATTTTTTACTATCTACAGAACGTTATTGCCCTAATAAGCACGGTTCTCATACACTATATATATATATATATATATATATATATATATATATATATATATATATATATATATACATCTTTTTGTGTATTCAAACACTCTATCTTTCACCTGTTGATGAGTTCATATGTATATACAGTCGAATATAGAGTTGTCTTGTATAAGTATGTTTTATTTATTTTTTTTACATTTATTCACATTTATTGTATTCAAAATTTTATTCACTATGCATGGATATATTTATACATGTAGTCAGTGGAAGTTTTTCCTCCTCCCTCCCTTTTCCTTCTTTTCTTCCCCATTCCTCTTCCCCAATCTCCCCTCCCTTTTCCTTCTTTTCTTCCCCATTCCTCTTCCCCCATCCCTCCCTTCCTTTTTATGCACGCATAGAATGACACGTTTTAAGTTTCTTTTACATTTTATTATGCACATTCAATCAATTCTTCCCATTAACACATGTATTTGTTTATTTGTTTCCTCCCTTTTAGGAGAGGGGTTACATGTCTATAGACTGTAGAGATCCGAGACCACACATTTGTGTGATTTATATGTGGATTTTTATATAAACACATGGTTTTTCTCTTTGAGAAATAGAGGAAATACATATTTATATATTCTTCTTTTTCCTTTTTTTTTTTTTTCTACACGACCATGGATTTCATTCACAAACTAAAACATATGTTTGAAACAGAGAGGTGATAAGGGCGCTCTGGTGGAGCCGCAGGGAGAGTGGCTGGTATGGATTCGATGATCCATACTTTTAGGCCTACGGTAGATTTAGGGTGATGTTGGGTGAAATGTCGTGGGACGCTATGATGGTCTTTACCGGCCTCGATGAATCGACGGTGCTCTCCAAAACGCTGGCGTAGGGGGCGTATAGTTCGACCTACATAGTGGAGGGGTACAGGGCACAGATGGCAGTGGTTAAATTAACAATAATAAATAAATAAATATACAAACATAAGGTTGACATTGAATTAATATACAGGTGTGTTACATGGTCGGCCGGATGTCTATATGAATGTGTTATAAAGGCGACCGGGCGTTTGTACACATGCAAATAGGGTCGTAAGTCTAATGTTGAGTTGACAATGAATAAATCTACAGCCGTGTTACAAGGGCGGCCAGGCGTATATACACATGTGTTACCAGGGCAGCCAGCCATCTATGTGCACGTGTAGGGGACGAGGAGGAAAACATAAACCCAAGCCCACACAGCAGAAAACAACGCCTACGGTGAAGATTTTCAACTTATCTTCACACACACTCACAACGCAGGAAACTATCTTACTCACATGAGGACTAACTTTCGCACCAACTAATTTGCCTAACGCCTTCCAGTTGTTCAAAGATTTGAACAAGTTTATCCGAGACCTTACCCTCAAAAGATTTTATAATATAAAAGCAGCTAAAGATGCATCTATCATTTCAATCGACACAGCCTATAGCAACATCCTAGACGAAAAAATAGCCTTGGATATATTAGAAGAATTATATCACGAAGGAACTGGACCGTTCCTTAACCCTGATAATCCTGAATCAGATACCCTTTTATATACCCAACATCTAAATTGTTCTCCTGCAGTTAAACACACCAATTTTCGTCCCCTGTCTAATTTTTATCCCACACAATCTAAAGGCCCATGCCTTGAAACATTTTACCACATGGTATACTCTGAATTATTGATGATGTGCCAACAGCAACATAACCCCTATAAAAATCACAATTTAACCTACCCAGAAAGATTAGCCCTCAATTTATTGAAAACCAATGAGAATGTTATCATTAAATCAGCAGATAAGGGCGGTAGCATTGTGTTGCAAAACCGGGTAGACTACATCAAAGAGGCCATTAGACTACTCGGAGACTCACAAACCTATACAAAATTGCAAGAGGACCCCCTACCTAGTTTCCCTATTGATGCTACAATTTTAGATAACCAAGCCACCAAAGATAATGTAATTACCAAAAACGAAGCTTCATTCTTGGTTAAAAAATATCATCAAACTCCGTATTTCTATCATTTACCAAAAGTACATAAAAGCACTACCAACCCCCCTGGCAGACCCATAGTTGCCTCTAAGAACAGTATTACTAGTGGTTTTTCCCAGTATGTAGACCTTTTTCTACAACCTTTTGTTTCCAATTTACAATCCCATATCAAAGATGGAATGCACCTGCTTGAATTATTAGGTCCATACCAATGGGAGCCCAACTACATCTGGCTCTCACTGGATGTCCAATCATTATACACATCCATCCCCCATAATGTCGGCATGCAGGCCATACAACACTTTCTGTCAGAAGACCCATCTATTCATCCAAACCAAGCTAAATTCATTCTAGATGCCACATTCTTCTGCCTGACTCACAATTATTTCATATTTGAAGACCATTACTACCTTCAAACCCATGGCACTGCCATGGGCACCAATTTTGTACCTTCATATGCCAACTTAACTATGGGTCTTTGGGAAACGCGATACATATGGGCGAATAACCCTTTCATGGCCAAAATTATATTTTATGGTCGTTATATTGATGACATCATTATTATCTGGGACGGTAATACCGATGATATTGAATCTTTTGTTTCCCATTGTAATAATAACAACATGGGCCTATCCTTTACATCTGTTCACGATAAAACACATCTAGCATTCTTAGACCTTGATCTATTTCATGATACTGGTCGCATCCATGCAAAAAATTATTCCAAACCCACTGCTGGGAATTCCTACCTGCACTACAATAGTTGCCATCACCCTCGTTGGTTAAAAAACATTTCAAAAAGTCAATTCTGCCGTCTCAGACATAATTGCACCATGCAGTCAGACTATCAGACACAAAGCATAAATCTCAAACAAAAATTTATTGAAAAAGGCTACCCTCCTTCACTCATCGAACAAGCCTACACCACATACGTCAATCCTGATACTCATACCCATAAAATGAATTCATCAAAGGACATTCGGTTCACGACTCAATTTAATAACAAATACAAAAATATGGAACACATAGTTCATAAACATTGGCCAATACTACTGCAGGATCCCCATCTCAAAGACAGTATACCAAATAAACCTAAATTTTCATATAGGAAAGCACCTAACATTAAGGGAAAGATTGCCCCAAGCAAACTCAAAAAGAAAACAAATACGTCATCTTCACTCCAACTCTTTTTTATGATTGGGATGTATCAATGCCGCAAACCCCTTTGCCTTACATGCAGTTTTGTACAACATGGTCAAAAAACATTCACGATTAAAAATAAAACATACAAAATTTCAGAATTCTACACCTGTTCTACAGACCATGTAGTATACTGCCTGACCTGCCCCTGCGGCCTCCACTATGTAGGTCGAACTATACGCCCCCTACGCCAGCGTTTTGGAGAGCACCGCCGATTCATCGAGGCCGGTAAAGACCATCGTAGCGTCCCACGACATTTCACCCAACATCACCCTAAATCTACTGTAGGCCTAAAAGTATGGATCATCGAATCCATACCAGCCACTCTCCCTGCGGCAGAGAGATTTAAAAGTCTCTGCCAACGGGAGACTTATTGGATATACGCTCTTGACGTACTTTCGCCTGGAGGTGTCAATGAAGAATTGGAAATTAGCACCTTACTCTGGATGATACCACATTTAACATACAGACTGTAATATTATGGTTCATTTATCATTCATCCCTCCTTATTATCATATCCATACGTCATGGTGTTTGCCTGTTATACATGTACATATCTGCCATCTGTCACAATCAAATACTATTTGTAGAGCATCCATTATATCTTATTAACTATTCCTATAAGTTAATTCCTTATAGTAGATTTGTGACCTTATTTGCGGGTGTGTAAATGCCCGGCCGCCCCTGTAACACACTCGCATACTTATTTACAGTCTATTATTATCTAATATTATCTATTATCGTCAGAGTATTGCTACAGGCATAATCTGCACTATTTGTATAAGTATCCACCACCTCCTATTATCCTTCTGTAGTTTATAGACGCCCAGCCACCCCTGTAACACTTCTATATTCTAGTACACAGTTGAGTAATACCTGTCACCGTGAGATTATTGCTACAGGCATAATCTGCACAATTCGTATAAGCATCCACTATTTTCCTTCTTGTCTTTAGTGTATAGACGCCCGGCCGCCCTTGTAACACACACCTATACACTTATTCATAGTAAAGTAATATTCATCACTGTTTTATCATTGTTACAGACATAATTAGTAATCGCTTATTCCTTTTTTTTTATCCCCTTACAACAGATGCCTGGCCGCCCCTGTAACACAGATGTATAGCTCCCCAGCTGCCCTTGTAACAAGGCTACATATTTATTTATTATTTATTCATTGTTAATTCAACATTAGACTTACGACCTTATTTGCATGTGTACAAACGCCCGGCTGCCTTTGTAACACGTGCACATAGATGCCTGGCTGCCCCGGTAACACATGTGTATATACGCCTGGCCGCCCTTGTAACACGGCTGTAGATTTATTCATTGTCAACTCAACATTAGACTTACAACCCTATTTGCATGTGTACAAATGCCCGGCCGCCTTTATAACACATTCATATAGACACCCGGCCGACCATGTAACACACCTGTATATTAATTCAATGTCAACCTTATGTTTGTATATTTATTTATTTATTATTGTTAATTTAACCACTGCCATCTGTGCCCTGTACCCCTCTGTCAAATTCCTTCAGGACTTCATTGTATATAGCACTGACGTTAATAATCCATTTTGCGAGTGCACGGTCGTCTTGGCCGTCCTCATAATACATCTGTCACTTCCCTTATCATTGTGTATTTAGTATCTGCCCACACTCCTCCCCTTGCTCCTCCCACTCACCATTTATAAGCCAGCTTGAGGAGTGTGGGCGTAGGTCTGACGAAGGAGCCGCACATGCTCCGAAACGCGTTACTACCCCCTTCTCTACACTGACACCATCAGCCTTGTGTGTCCCACAGTGAATACAGGCTTCCCTGCTGCCTCCTCTTTTCAACACGCATGAGAATGCTTTACAGCTGCTGGACGGCTCTACACTGCTCTCTACCACCATGCTGAGGATGGACACATGCCACAGATGAGGACTGATTTTATCATGTCTTTTTAACACTCAACAATCTTGTAAGTGCTTTTAACCCTTTGTGCACTCTATTAAATTTTACATACTGCACTTAGAGGCGCCTTTCTTTTCCTTTTTTAAAACATATGTTTGACTCTTGCACATCCACACACACTTTTATTACAGTGTTTTCTATATACACACACTCCATAGTTTATTAACACACTGTTTATAATTCTTGTGTGTTCCCTTGTAATATTATGATCCATTTATATATTCATACAATTATTTTTATACTTTTTTCTTTTTAACTCATTGTAGATTTATTTTACATTGTCTCAAACTTACACATAAGGTGATATCCCTTGTTTATACGGGGACCTCACTTCTGCAGCTATTTTTTCAATATTTTTTATATAAACATGTTTTTTCCTTCACATTTATGCATATATATATATATATATATATATATATATATATATATATATATATATATATATATATATATATATATATATATATATATATATATATATTGTATGTTTTCATTAGTTTTTTGACACTTATTTCTTCACTTCCAATTATTATTTTTTCACCCCTCTCTTATTTATCTTCACCTTTCTTCAGCTTTATCAATCTCACCCTTTTTATCCATGTTTTCATTTTCTCTTCCGTTGCTTACACATACAGTATATACTATATTTTCACAAGAATCTTCTACTTCCAGCACTTGTTATTCATTGAGAGGTGTACTGTACACACTCCCCATAGCCAGATCTCAGCTGGTCTAGATCTGGACATTATTACACAGTCGCATGATTCACAACAGAAAGTATAAATGTGGTCTCATTCTCATTATTGTTAGCTATGAGTAAGCACTTAGCATAAGTGCGAAATGCGTTAGCTGGTTGCCTGTACTTTTTTGCCACGGTGTCCTGTATACTGTATGCTCCTGATTTTATAATAAACATTTTTGGACAATATCTTCCCGGCGTGCGGCTGTCCGGATCTTCTCATCTACCTTCAGCATGATTCAGCATTAGCCAGCACCTGGGGCTCTTTACTCTCGGAGACAACCTTTCACTTCACACCTGGAGTGGATCTATACTGGCGCAGTGAAAATTCTCTTGCTACATCCTTCTGCTGTAGTTGCTGTATGTCTTGTTCTTTGTATGCCTTGTGCAACTGCTTTCTCCACTGTCTTCATAAAAGCAGGAGTTAAAACGTTGCCTTGCTTTTGCAATTTTTGCATGCGTGCAGGGCCGGAGCTACCATTTGACGAACTAGGCAGCCACCTAGGGTGTGCCGCTGGTTCCCCTACTATCCGCCACAGGGACATAGATAAGGGGGGGTTTGGGGAGTCTGAATCCCCCCCAGAGCACCCTGCTAAAATGCCCAGTTAATTCCTGCTGCCGCATGGAGCTGTGCCGCTAAGCCTCAGCAGTCAGGTCTGTCAGAGAATATAGGCTGAGCTTCAGCGGTGGTGTGGTCCCCAGACTTCCCCTCCTCCGTTCTTGCCCTCTTCCTTCTCTGAAAGTCAGGGCCTGGGGGAGGGGCAAGCACTTGTTTGGTTGCTAGGACATCAGAAGTCCTAACAACCAATCATGTGCTCACCCCACCACCAGGCTCGACATTCAGAGAAGGAGGAGGGCAAGGATGGAACTTCCTCCATCAGACCTATCTGGCCGGTTTGTGACATCACTGCAGGCAAGAAACTGGGACACAGGGCGGGCTCTGCACAGATGTTCCAGGCTGACCAGCGGCACTGAGGGACTCAAGGGAGCCGAATATACTTCTGCTGGTACCTTTAAAAATGTCTTCCCACCTCACCCACCCATACTTCCTCACCCACCCCTCATACTGCCTTACCTACCCCCCATACTGCCTCCCCTATTCCTCATCCATCCCCACACAGCCTCACCTACCCCCCCATACAGTCTCACCTACCCTCCCATACGCTTCCCCTACCCCCCATATCGCCTCACCTACTCTACCATACTGCCTCACCTACTTTACCGTACTGCCTTGCCTACCGCCCATACCATCTCATCTACCCCTCATACCACCTCACCTTCTATCTTCAAGGTATAGCACCTCCCACCATCCCTTCCAAATCCCTGCACCTCCCTGTCACCCACCTAACTTCCACAGGTTACAGCAAACCTCCACCCACCTCCCCCTCATTCCATCCCTCTGCTACCCACCTAAACCTTCCTCCCCAGTCAAAGCACCTTACACATGCCTCATTCTGCTCTGCTTGTCAAACTGGAAGTGTATTCGTCTGCTGACCCATGAAACAATGCGCTATGTGGTTGATATCTTCTCTCATTTGTTATTAAAGTGGTGTTCCTGCCTAACCTTAACACTTTTCAAAAATGTCCCCCTCACCCACTTACTACTGACCCCTAAAATCACTTACTACAGACCCCGGAACTCTGTCTGTCTGTCTTTCTCTCCATTTTTTGTCCTATCTATGACATTTACCAAACTTTTACAAGCTATTTTAATACACCATATATGACTCTTTCTTTCTAAAAACATCAGGTAGATAACCTAGTAATGATGCCAAACACAGCAATATATTTGTACAGTTAATGACCCATATGACGATTAATTTAAATATTCTAGTAACATTAGTGATTTATATGCACCCTTACTTTATATTTGTGCCATTTACACTTTATTGTAGAAGTTGTCATTTTCTTACCATGCTTCATGGTTCATAAACTGCTTTATGATCCTAGGGATGTTAAAGCTTTACATAAGTTCAAGACAAAGTCCAAAATGTTTCCTTTGCTTGAGCAACATGCAAGAATATTCAACTCATTCTGCTCGAAAGCACTGATGATTGGATTAGCATTCCAGCGAGAAGGGAAAAAAAAAATATGTTAATATTTTTTCATAATATTTGAGGGTATTAATTTTTCAAAGAAGAGCATCCATGTTAAAGCTGAGCTCCAGGCAAATATAAAAAAAACTGTTAATGCAATTGTATATTTATTAAAACTAAAGTTTTTTTTAATTATTATTTAAAAATACAAAAACAAAGCACATTTATACCTGAATCCGTCTCAGCCTTAATCCTCTGCACAGCAGCTCTTATGCCCTGTAAGCACGGTCGGATTTTCCAACAGAAAATGTGCGATCGGAGCTTGTTGTCGGAAATTCCGACCGCGTGTGGGCTCCATCGGACTTTTACCATCGGATTTTCCGACACACAAAGTTTGAGAGCAGGCTATAAAATTTTCCGGAAAAAAAATCCGATCGCGTCAATTCCGACCGTGTGTGTGGCCAATTCCGACACACAAAGTGCCACGCATGCTCAGAATAAATTCCGAGACGGAACTGCTCGGTCAGGTAAAATTAGCGTCCGGAATAGATATAGCACTTTCGTCACGCTGCAATGTTTTAAATTGTTTAATGCAGCACACTCTCTTCTTATTTATAATGCTAGAAGAATGAAGTAGTTTTGCTGCTCATATTCACACAGACTTCTCACAAACTTATTTCTTTATTATTTATCGTGATTTCATCAACATATTTTGATTTGTTACATCTGACCAAAAAATGTTCATTATTTTTTTCAAGCCTAATCTTGTTTTTTTTTTTTATTTATTTATTTTGTAATCCAGAATATTTTTGGGTGTGTTTTGTGTGTCAAGTTAAATGAATGGGAACTAGTGCGCAAAACCACAATGTGGGCAAGAAAATCTTGAACCTGACGGTAAACCACCCGATGGAGAGCCGCCAACATAGACAGGTCCACTCAGTTCCCCAAAATACAATTAAATAAAAGATATGTGGCGCTATTCCATCAATCAGTAGTACCACTTGAAATATAAAATAATGGGCCGATCAAACCCCACCTTCTACAGTAAATATCCGGAGAAAGTACCCAATAAATAATAGCATACCAAGTGAATAAAAAATATAAAATGGTGGAGATACAATTCTAAGGTATGGGAAAATTTAAAATTTAAAATCTATCAAAATACTATCAAGTGCTTAATCAACAATACCAATTTCCCCTCGTTAAGTAAAAACCAAAATATTGTTCTATGTGGATCTGTGAAAAAATAAAACTAACTTCTCAAATAAGATGCTCAAAACCAAAGTATATGTGATAATGATAAATCAGTGCCTTACAAACAAATCAATACCTCATACATATTCACTGTGAATAAAATAAATAAATATATAGATATAAATATGACTAATATGGTAAAGTGACCCTTAATCGTGAGTATGCATATACAGATATTAAAGTGACAAAATAGTGCAAAGATGTTCAGCATAAAATGTGCAATAATTGATACATAGCCAAATGCAAATTTCAATCGTACCATAAAATTATAATAAATAAATAATAAAAATAATAAATAGGGCAGTCAATCCCACCACAGGGATGCTGTCCCAAACAGTGACAATGGTGTAGTAAAGTCCAAAAAAGTGCAGTAGTGGTAGGTGGTTTCCACAGCAAAGTCTTTACACACAGTGCTAAACCAATGTGCAGTGATTTTTTCTTTTTTCTATGCACGTTTTAGTGCATCTCCCAAGTGTTTCCCCCAGCCTCTCACCTCCAGAAACGGCCCCCAATGGGCCAAGTAGAGCGGGTGGATAATAACTAGGAAAAGCTGTGTTCCCTGCAGCGTGTCTTTAAGCATCAAATGAGTCTGTCTCTCATCCCCAGCTTCCAGCGCTTTCAGCGGTCCCAGCAATTTAATCAAGAACAGAGGAGAGGTCTCATGGTGTAGTATTTAAAACATTTATTTGAAAAAAACGTAATAACTTACATTAAAAATAAGCAGCAAACGGTAGATGTAAGCAAAGCTTCCGGGTTCGGCCGTCCCCGTGAAGCGTCGGCACCTGACTCCTCCTACCCTGACGCGTTGCGTCACAGCACGTGACTTTATCAAAGGGATCTGGGGATGAGAGACAGACTCATTTGATGCTTAAAGACACGCTGCAGGGAACACAGCTTTTCCTAGTTATTATCCACCCGCTCTACTTGGCCCATTGGGGGCCGTTTCTGGAGGTGAGAGGCTGGGGGAAACACTTGGGAGATGCACTAAAACGTGCATAGAAAAAAGAAAAAATCACTGCACATTGGTTTAGCACTGTGTGTAAAGACTTTGCTGTGGAAACCACCTACCACTACTGCACTTTTTTGGACTTTACTACACCATTGTCACTGTTTGGGACAGCATCCCTGTGGTGGGATTGACTGCCCTATTTATTATTTTTATTATTTATTTATTATAATTTTATGGTACGATTGAAATTTGCATTTGGCTATGTATCAATTATTGCACATTTTATGCTGAACATCTTTGCACTATTTTGTCACTTTAATATCTGTATATGCATACTCACGATTAAGGGTCACTTTACCATATTAGTCATATTTATATCTATATATTTATTTATTTTATTCACAGTGAATATGTATGAGGTATTGATTTGTTTGTAAGGCACTGATTTATCATTATCACATATACTTTGGTTTTGAGCATCTTATTTGAGAAGTTAGTTTTATTTTTTCACAGATCCACATAGAACAATATTTTGGTTTTTACTTAACGAGGGGAAATTGGTATTGTTGATTAAGCACTTGATAGTATTTTGATAGATTTTAAATTTTAAATTTTCCCATACCTTAGAATTGTATCTCCACCATTTTATATTTTTTATTCACTTGGTATGCTATTATTTATTGGGTACTTTCTCCGGATATTTACTGTAGAAGGTGGGGTTTGATCGGCCCATTATTTTATATTTCAAGTGGTACTACTGATTGATGGAATAGCGCCACATATCTTTTATTTAATTGTGTGTCAAGTTACCACAACACCATTATTATCTTGTATTATTTAATCTCAAGGAGATTGTTTGGTGTTGGTGTCTCTTGTTAATTTCACATTGTATATTTGAAATGTACCTGCCTCCTCACAAACAAACAAACACTTTTTGAATGAAAACACACATAGGCAAGTATAATTGTAACAAAAATTCCTTTATTAAGGGCTCATAACCAAACAAAGAGGTAAGCAACGCTGGAGAAAAAGCAGAAATTGGCGAAGCCTTTGGCCCCCAGGGCAGACATCAATTATTTTACTGCAAAATTTGTAGCCTGAGGAGTCCATATATAAGGGAGTACAATCTGGTCCAGAAGTCCAAGAGATCATAAACAGCAGCAGATGACATGTATGTTCCCAGGCTGTGGTCAAACAAGAGCCTGCATCTTTTGTCAGACCAGACTGAACCCAGGCCATCACTCTCTGGTCTTCCTTACACGCTTCCTTCCATGCTGTGGCTCTGGTGTTGGAGGTGTGGCAGGAGGAGGAGTAGGACCTGGAGGAGGAGGACCTGGAGGGGAAGGAGGAAGAGGACCATGGGTGAGCTCACAAATGTGGCTTTCCCCTGTGAGTTGGCCCTTCAACCCCTTATGTAGAGCTTCTAAAATGACAAACTCACATAAGAGGCATTGGCCCTCCTCCATTTGCAGCATTTTGCAGGCTGTTAGGTCAGCAAAATCCTCTTCCACACTGTGGGGGGTTCTGAGGGCCTCAGTAGCCTTCCAAAATAGGCCAATTGCAGCCTCCTCCAGGTTACTCCTCTTCCTGACACTTTTTCTTTGAAGGTGGAGGGGAGGGACCTGGGTATCGGGCAGCCTACTTGGCCCGGCCACCTCCTGGCTGAGACTTCCCTGTGTATGAAAAAGGGACATTGTTTTAGTTTGTGGTTCATCAATCACAATCAGAAATTAGTAATCCAAACTAACATAGATTTAACATCATTAATTTGACAACCAGAAATATTTAGAAGAATGCTATCCCTGGCTCAAGCTGGGCTCCTCCACATGTTGCTGCCTAGAAGGCCCAGGTTAGACGTCAGAAGCCTCAGCTGAGGTGGAAAGAAGCGTGGAAGGAAGAGTGGAGAGTGCTGGCCTGGATTCAGTCTGACCTGCCAGAAAATGCAGTCTGTCATAGTACCACAGCCTGGGGACATAAATGTCATCTGCAGCTCCTGATCTCAGGGAATCCTGGACCTTCTTGTGCTCCCTTAGATAAGTGCTGCTCATGCCACCAATTAGGACCTTCAAATAGGTGATGTCTGCTGTGGGGATCACCAGCTTCACAAATTGCAGCAAATTATACAGCGCTGCCTTCTTCTTTGTTTGGTTCTTATAATCAGGGTGGTTTACCTGCCACAGACAGGGCAGCTCCCTGAACATATCTATGAATATGCTGAGAAACTCCCAATCCTTCAAGATATCCATTTTCTCTGCAAGACACAACACAAGGCAAACCCTAATGTCAGGCTAAAGTCTCCTAATCTTGTCCCAATACAGGCCTCAATCTAAAAGCAGTATAGGCCCAATTTTAAATCTTACCTTCATTATCACGATCGGCGTCTCCTATACTCCTTCCTCCGCTCACAGATCATACATACTACGCACGCGTGTTACGCTTTATATACACTGCGCATGCATGAAACTCTGCCCAACCCTGACGTTTTTTCTAGTCTATTCCCTGCCCCTTCTCGTTCGGTGCAGTGGGGAAGAGCACATGGCGGAGACACAACAGGTGCATGCTAATTACAGCAACGAGGAGGAGGAGCAGGTAAGCCCAGAGCCAGAAACGTCCCAATCCCAGAGGAGAAGATTTAAGGCCTCAAATATGTCCTTTGGGGAGATGTTGGAGATGGTCAACATCCTGAAAAGGGCCGACTAAGATGGGAAGTATGGACCTTACCCCGACCCCAATGTCAGAAAGGCCAAGATAATGGCGAAAGTAGTCAAGAGTCAAGAATTTTGGGGTACGGCGATCCAAGGATCAACTCAGAAAGCGGTGGTCGGACCTCAAATTAAGGGAGCACAATCAGTATAGAAGGATCAGGAGAGTGCAGCAGAAAAGTAAGTAGTTGTCCTGTGTTCCTATTATTTATCCTTTATTTTTATTACGTTGGTGCTGCTCTATGTGCTTTTCTTAACCAGTTGCCAACCGCCTCACGACGATATACGTTGGCAGAATGGCATGGGCAGGTAGAATCACGTACCTGTACGTGATCTGCCTCCCGCAGGCGGGGGGTCCAATCGGACCTCCCCCGGTGCCCGAGGTGGTCGGCATTTCTCCCCCGGCGATCAGAGGTGAGGGGGAGGCCATCCATTCGTGACAACCCCCTCGCGATCGTTTCTGGCCAATGAAATCATTCCTCTGCATCTGTAATGTAAACAGAGGCAGAGGAAGTGATGTCATCTCTCCTCGAGCCGGTCTTTTCGTTCTGGCGCCGAGGAGAGAAGACATCAAGGTGAGTTGCACCAACACTACACTTTCAGTAGAACACACAAGGCACACTTTCACTCCCCATCACCCCCCGATCACCCCCCTGTACCCCCTGTCACAGTGACACCAATAGCAGTTTTTTTTTTGCATTGGTGTCAGTTTGTGACAGTTATAAGTGTTAGGGCAGTTAGGGTTAGCCCCCTTTAGGTCTGGGGTACCCCCTTTTAGGTCTAGGGTACCCCCCTAACCCCCCCAATAAAGGTTAACTCCTTGATCACCCCCCGTCGCCAGTGTCACTAAGCAATCATTTTTCTGATCGCTGTATTAGTGACACAGGTGACGCTAGTTAGGGAGGTAAGTATATAGGTTCGCCTTCAGCGTTTTATAGCGGCAGGGACCCCCATATAATACCTACTAAAGGTTTTAACCCCCTGATTGCCCCCTAGTTAACCCTTTCACCAGTGATCACAGTATAACTGTTACGGGTGACGCTGGTTAGTTAGTTTGTTTATTATAGTTTTAGGGCACCCACTGTTTATTACCTAATAAAGGTTTAACCCCCTAATTGCCCGGCAGTGATATAAGTTACGTTTTTAGGGTCAGATAAGGTCTGCGTCACCCCAGGCAGTGTCAGGTTAGCGTCAGTACCGCTAACACCCACGCACGCAGCATACACCTCCCTTAGTGCTATAGTATCTGAACGGATCAATATCTGATCCGATCAGATCTATACTAGCATCCCCAGCAGATTAGGGTTCCCATAAACACAGTTTTAGCGGGATCCGCTCAGATACCTTCTAGCACCTGCGTTTTGCCCCTCGGCCCAGCACTGCCCAGCCCACCCAAGTGCAGTATCGATCGATCACTGACACTTACAAAACACTAAGTACACATAACTGCAGCGTTCGCAGAGTCATGCCTGATCCCTGCGATCGCTAACAGTTTTTTGGTAGCGTTTTGAATCAGTCGCTAACAGTCAGGAGCTTTTTTGCCTGTGAGTCTCACTAGTGTACCACTAAATTTAGAGCCCAAAATGGCAAATCGAAGGTACACTAGTGAAGAGGCCTACACATTTCTGAGCATGACAGATAGTGAAGAGGAAGTCACTCATCTGTCAGATTCAAGCTCAGAATACGATCCTGTAGACGACAGCGGCTCCATGACAGATAGCTCTGACGATGGAGTTGTGGTCCCTGCCAAGGTCAGGCGTACCAGACCCCCTACTTCTTCTTCTTCCTTGATGTGCAAGAACCGTAGGACCCTCGTATGGAGCAGAGCAGTACTAGCGCCGCCATTCCTTCTGGTGAACTGGCAAGCACCAGCGGCCTAGTAGAAAAAAGGAGGGGTGTGGAGGCGCCAACTGTAGTAGCTTGTCTATGCAAAAATAAAAGTTAATGTAACAATTACACTTACTGGTTTGCAGGGTGGAGGTCTTTCTTTGAGATGGAAAGTGTCCTGGGATGTGCTGTTATCTTGTTTCCGGCTCGGATTTCAATCCTTAAGGCGTCTGGGTGTAGAGTCTGTACACAGGCTGAACCGCTGCATCCAGTGCATGGAAAGCTCCATGCTGACCACTCTGGAGCGCGAAAGAGGAAATGACGTCACTGTGCACGGCAAACGTCCAGGCTGGTGTTGGGAATGATGCAGGGATAGTACAGGCTACGTGCTTGGGGCTCACAGCTCTTTCTATTGGCCTTTTTGCTCCCTGGAGGAGAGCAGCTTGAATATATAGTGGAGGCAATTAGGTTAATTAGGATAAAGTGTATGGGCTGGAGGTCTGTGGCTGTGGAACCACAACAGCCAGCAGACCCACAAAGCACAAAAAAAGGTGAAAGTAAAGTATGAAGAATTAAAAATATGATGAATTGGGGGTAAGTTTAATAAATATAAGAATAATAATAGTAAGTGGAATTAGAGTTAAAACATTTATTTAGAAGATGAAAAAAATGTGGAAAATCAAAAATGAAATAAAAATAAATATAAACTAAAAAATAAAAAATAAAAAATAAAATGAAAAATAAAAATAAAAATGGGAAAAAACAATGAAAAATAGAAATAAAAATAAGTATAAAAATAAAAATAAATGTAAAATTAGAATAAAAATAAAAATAAGAAATAAAAATGAAAATGAAACATAAAAATTAAAGATAAAAATAGAAATAGAGAATGGGAGACAAAAAAAAGAATTAAAAAATTAGATTAAAAAGCACTGGGATACACATTATGAGGATGAGCTCAAGGGGGACATGAGGGAAGGGGGGTTGGGAGGGGGGGGGTGAAGTTGTTATATAGAACGGTGGAGTTGCTATCTGGGTCCATGAGGGGACAGCGGTCCCTCAGGTTACTGGATGATACGACAGCAAAGGACCATGGGGGTATTTTTATGTTGTAAGAAACTTCTACATGGTTTGTATAGTGATGGGCAAGGTGTATATATATATATATATATATATATATATATATATATATATATATACATATAATAAGAAAGTGAAGAATGAATGTATGATTGGAGAGGGGAAAGGGGGGGAAGGAAAGTAAACTACAACAAAGAATGTGTTTCTAATTCTTCACTGAGTCCCCCTGGCGAGAGAGTACCCAATGAATATATCCAGTAGGCCTCCTGCTGACACAGGCGTTTGAAATGTTCCGCAGCAGGAAGACCTCTGTGCATGGCCTCGATGACCCAGACTTTGAGGCCCATGGTAGATTTTTGGTGTTCCTTCAAAAAATAAAGAGGGACACTGTGTTTGTCCCAGCCCTTTTCTATGAAACGCCTGTGTTCGCCAAAACGTTGGCGTAGGGGGCGTATTTTCCTGCCCACATAAAAGAGACCACATGGGCAGGTCAGGCAGTACACCATGTATTCACTGGAGCAATTATAAAAGTATTTTATGGTGTATGTTTTGTCTTTAACAGTGAAGTTTTTTGTCCATGGTCAACAAATTTGCACGTTAGGCATAATTTTTTCCGGCATTGGTACATTCCCACTAATGGAATTAGGGGGATGTGTGAGGCTGGAGTGGGTGGGACTTTACGGATTTTACTGGGTGCTCTCCTACTTTTAATATTTTTTGCTCTACGATATGAAACCTTGGGTAGTTGGGTGAGGGAAGAACCTAGAAAGGGGTCTCCAAGCAAGATGTACCAATGTTTGGCTAAGATGTTCTCCATCTTCTTGTGACAATCATGAAACTGGGTAGTGAAACGTGTTGGTTGTGGATTATCTGAAGTTTTGGGTTTGGGTGGAGGTTTCTTTGCCTGTTGGAGGAAGGCCTTTTGTACCAGATGTGGTGGGTATCCTTTGTCCTGAAATTTATTGGAAAGAAGTTTACCCTGTATGTGGTAATCTTCATCCTTGGTGCAATTCCGCCGAATTCTATGGAATTGGCTCTTCGGTATGTTGTTGATCCATGTTGGATGGTGACAGCTCTGGTAGTGATTATAGGAATTCCCAGCGGTGGGTTTGACAAAGTTTGTAGCATGTATTTCAGATTCACTATGAAAAAGTTCTAAGTCCAAGAAGATTAGTTTTTCAGGGTCTATGACATGGGTGAAGGATAGCCCTAGGGAGTTGCAGTTGCAATGCTTGACAAAGGACTCTATACTCTCTGATGTGCCCTCCCAGATCAGAATGATATCATCGATGTAGCGCCCATAATATATGATATGGTGCGGCAAAGGGGTTGTTATGTGAGACGTATTGTAGTTCCCAGTAGCCCATAGTCAGGTTGGCGTAGCTTGGGGCAAAATTGGCACCCATGGCAGTGCCTTGAGTTTGTAGATAGAAGGTGTGGTCAAACTCAAAGTAGTTGTGTTCTATACAGAATTGTGTAGCCTCCAGGATGTAATGTGCCTGTCTGGGATTAATGAGGGGGTCCTCAGAGAGAAAATATTCTACTGCTCTGAGGCCTACTGCATGGGGGATGGAAGTGTATAGAGATGTAACGTCCAAGGATACCCACTGGTAGGTGGGTTCCCAGGTGTAGAAGGAAAGCATCTCCAATAGGTGGATACTATCTCTAATATAAGATGGGAGGTGTTGCGCAAGGGGTTGAAGGAAATGGTCTATCAACATTGATTATCAACAGAGGTAATGGACACCCTCTGAGGATGGCTGCCTCCTCATTCTAGAATTTACCTGCCTTATTTTAATGTGCTATTATAGCTACCATTGTACTATTTACCTTAGACATCACATGTTGCGGAGCGCCGGAAACCCCCCCTTTTGTTTCTCTGCTGATTACTGAACAGCTGTGCCCTTCTCCGAGCTGCATCGCTTTTTGGATGTCTTCCTATTTTATAAGCCATAATACTAAGCACATATATACATTTTTATATATTTTTAATTAATCTAAAAATTTGTCGAATTTTTTTTTTTTTTTTTGTACCGATACACACTTATGGAGCTCATCATAGAAATTGAGAAAGCCAAATTTAACATTTTAGATGAATTTTACTCTTTGTTCCCATCCAATTTCTTCAGCCCCACCTCCCCCTATCCAGGTCACCATGGTAAATCCCTATGCAAAAAATTCTTAAAATTAGAAGACCTAATCTCCTCCGCCAATCAACATTAGTGGGATTTTTTTTCCTAGAACAATATTTATCATATAAAATCACACCCAGAGGCTTGAGAGTGTTAAAACAATGTTCCTTCTTAGACCCAGACCTATCCAAAGAATGGGCTTTTGTATCTGAATTCTGTACAGAAAAATGGATAAAAATTATTATTGCACAAAGAAAAAGGAAATATGAAACCTTGGTAGCTGAAACTAGGGAAACCTGCAGCAGCATCACACAACACATTGCGCAACTTCCATACATCTGGCTCAGGACACTAAAAAGGAACACCATCAGACAAGAAAATGACCTTATCCAAAACAAATTAGCAAAATTCAGGAGGGACATTGGTGATTATACCAACAACAGGGTTTTCTGCTGGAAGAAAAAACTGGTTGCTCCACCACCCTGGAGACCTACACCTAGGTCACTCTTAACAGGTCCCTCACTGACAACAACCACCCAGCACTCCCACCATAACCCTTCACCTATCTCCATTCCCCAACCTCTTCTCCAACTCATTCCCAAACCACAGCGAGTGGCAAAAACCAACAAAAACAAAAAAACTCATAACCCCCAGTCAAAAACAATGCTCACACCAGTCAACAATACTCATGCGGATCCAGATCCATCACCAGATACACCTTCAAACCCAGTGGTTGAACCAAACTCCACTACACTTTGCCCAAATACTCCTTCTTTCAACACCAGGGTTATAACAAATACACAGTCCAACTCAGTCACCCCCCTTTTTCCTACTTCATCCTATAGCCCTACAGTGACCAACAACACAGAAACAACCAAGGATGATGATTTTTTAGGGTCAGCCCCCCCACTCGGCACCTTCAAAAGAAAGTACGCAAGAGAGGAGGAAGGGGGGCAGAGGAAAACTTAAAAGGAAAAATACGGAAAGTATAAAGATTTTCAACTTATCCACCCATATATTATCTATGGAAGAGACCTCACTCTTGAGCAAGGGTCTCACCTTTGCACCTACCATCCGCCCAAACCCATTCATGTTATTCAAAGACCTTAATAAATTTATACGAGACTTGACAGTGAAAAGATTCTACAATATCCAATCCTCTCTGAAACCCCCACCCTTGCAAGAACCCATTGAAACCATTAACCATGATGTCCTCCCAATAGATACAGACACAGATTCCTCCATCATCTTGGACCCAGATGAACTCCATACAGAATATCCCTTTGCAGATATGGAATTGTACACTCAACACTACCAAACATCCCCTCCGATTCAACATACAAAATTCAAACCCAAGTCCATCTTCAACCCAGTACATAAAAAAGGCCCCTATCTACAGACATACTATCAAGTCGGCTCCCAAGAAAAGAGCTAACCTCTCTAAAGCAGAACAGAAGGCCCTGGATGAGTTAACCAACAACCATAATATCACCATAAAGGTAGCAGACAAGGGAGGTGGCATTGTAATACAGAACAGTTTAGACTACATGGCAGAATCACTCAGACTATTATACGACACCAACACTTATTCCAAACTCACTCATGATCCCTTACCAGAATTCACCCAGAAAGCCACAAAATTAGCCCACAGAGCACTAGAAGATGGTATTATTTCCAAAGCTTAACTGTCATTTCTCATCAAAGTTTTCGTAAAACTCCCTATTTTTACCATTTACCAAAAATCCATAAAGACCAGTCCAACCCACCAGGCCGTCCCATAGTAGCTGCTATGGAGAGCATCACCAGCGGGTTTTCTATGTACATAGACCATTTCCTTCAACCCCTTGCGCAACACCTCCCATCTTATATTAGAGATAGTACCCACCTATTGCAGATGCTTTCCTTCTACACCTGGGAACCCACCTACCAGTGTAAATATTAAAAGTAGGATAGCACCCAGTAAAATCTGTAAAGTCCCACCCACTCCAGCCTCACACATCCCCCTAATTCCATTAGTGGGAATGTACCAATGCCGGAAAAAATTATGCCTAACGTGCAAATTTGTTGACCATGGACAAAAAAACTTCACTGTTAAAGACAAAACATACACCATAAAAGACTTTTATAATTGCTCCAGTGAATACGTGGTGTACTGCCTGACCTGCCCATGTGGTCTCTTTTATGTGGGCAGGACCATATGCCCCCTACGCCAACGTTTTGGCGAACACAGGCGTTTCATAGAAAAGGGCAGGGACAAACACAGTGTCCCTCTTCATTTTTTGAAGGAACACCAAAAATCTACCATGGGCCTCAGAGTCTGGGTCATCGAGGCCATGCCCAGAGGTCTTCATGCTGCGGAACGTTTCAAACGCCTGTGTCAGCAGGAGGCCTACTGCATATATTCATTGGGTACTCTCTCGCCAGGGGGACTCAATGAAGAATTAGAAACACATTCTTTGTTGTAGTTTACTTTCCTCCCCCCCCCCTTCCCCTCTCCAATCATACATTCATTCTTCACTTTCTTATTATATATATATATATATATATATATATATATATATATATATATATATACACCTTGCCCATCACTATACAAACCATGTAGAAGTTTCTTACAACAATAGAATACCCCCATGGTCCTTTGCTGTCGTATCATCCAATCACCTGAGGGACCGCTGTCCCCTCATGGACCCAGATAGCAACTCCACCGTTCTATATAACAACTTCACCCCCTTTCCACCCCCCCACCCCCCCTTCCCTCATGTCCCCCTTGAGCTCATCCTCATAATGTGTATCCCAGTGCTTTTTAATGTCATTTTTTAATTCTTTTTTTTTGTCTCCCATTTTCTATTTCTATTTTTATCTTTAATTTTTATGTTTCATTTTCATTTTTATTTCTTATTTTTATTTTTATTCTAATTTTACATTTATTTTTATTTTTATTTTTATACTTATTTTTATTTCTAATTTTCATTGTTTTTTCCCATTTTTATTTTTCATTTTATTTTTTATTTTTTATTTTTTAGTTTATATTTATTTTTATTTCATTTTTAATTTTCCACATTTTTTTCATCTTCTAAATAAATGTTTTAACTCTAATTCCACTTACTATTATTATTCTTATATTTATTAAACTTACCCCCAATTCATCATATTTTTAATTCTTCATACTTTACTTTCACCGTTTTTGTGCTTTGTGGGTCTGCTGGCTGTTGTGGTTCCACAGCCACAGACCTCTAGCCCATACACTTTATCCTAATTAACCTAATTGCCTCCACTATATATTCAAGCTGCTCTCCTCCAGGGAGCAAAAAGGCCAGTAGAAGGAGCTGTGAGCCCCGAGCGCGTAGCCTGTACTATCCCTGCATCACCCCCAACACCAGCCTGGACGTTTGCCGTGCATCAGTGACGTAATTTCCTCTTCCGCGCTCCAGAGTGGTCAGCGTGGAGCTTTCCATGCACTGGATGCAGCGGTTCAGCCTGTGTACAGACTCCACACCTAGACGCCTGAAGGATTGAAATCCGAGCCGGAAACAAGATAACAGCACATCCCAGGACATTTTCCATCTCAAAGAAACACCTCCACTCTGAGAACCAGTAAGTGTAATTGTTACACTAACTTTTATTTTTGCATAAACAAGCTACCACAGTTGGCACCTCTACACCCCTCCTTTTTTCAACATTGATTATCAACAGAGGTAATGGACACCCTCTGAGGATGGCTGCCTCCTCATTCTAGAATTTACCTGCCTTATTTTAATGTGCTATTATAGCTACCATTGTACTATTTACCTTAGACATCACATGTTGCGGAGTGCCGGAAACCCCCCCTTTTGTTTCTCTGCTGATTACTGAACAGCTGTGCCCTTCTCCGAGCTGCACCGCTTTTTGGATGTCTTCCTATTTTATAAGCTATAATACTAAGCACATATATACATTTTTATATATTTTTAATTAATCTAAAAATTTGTCGAATTTTTTTTTTGTACCGATACACACTTATGGAGCTCATCATAGAAATTGAGAAAGCCAAATTTAACATTTTAGATGAATTTTACTCTTTGTTCCCATCCAATTTCTTCAGCCCCACCTCCCCCTATCCAGGTCACCATGGTAAATCCCTATGCAAAAAATTCTTAAAATTAGAAGACCTAATCTCCTCCACCAATCAACATTAGTGGGATTTTTTTCCTAGAACAATATTTATCATATAAAATCACACTCAGAGGCTTGAGAGTGTTAAAACAATGTTCCTTCTTAGACCCAGACCTATCCAAAGAATGGGCTTTTGTATCTGAATTCTGTACAGAAAAATGGATAAAAATTATTATTGCACAAAGAAAAAGGAAATATGAAACCTTGGTAGCTGAAACTAGGGAAACCTGCAGCAGCATCACACAACACATTGCGCAACTTCCATACATCTGGCTCAGGACACTAAAAAGGAACACCATCAGACAAGAAAATGACCTCATCCAAAACAAATTAGCAAAATTCAGGAGGGACATTGGTGATTATACCAACAACAGGGTTTTCTGCTGGAAGAAAAAACTGGTTGCTCCACCACCCTGGAGACCTGCACCTAGGTCACTCTTAACAGGTCCCTCACTGACAACAACCACCCAGCACTCCCACCATAACCCTTCACCTATCCCCATTCCCCAACCTCTTCTCCAACTCATTCCCAAACCACAGCGAGTGGCAAAAACCAACAAAAACAAAAAAACTCATAACCCCCAGTCAAAAACAATGCTCACACCAGTCAACAATACTCATGTGGATCCAGATCCATCACCAGATACACCTTCAAACCCAGTGGTTGAACCAAACTCCACTACACTTTGCCCAAATACTCCTTCTTTCAACACCAGGGTTATAACAAATACACAGTCCAACCCAGTCACCCCCCTTTTGTTTCTCTGCTGATTACCAGTGGCCTAGTACACCGTGGTCGTACATCCAGCACTGCAGTATCACGTGGTGACGTGGCGAGTCCCATAAGTGCAGTTCAAGCTGGCGAGGTGGCAAGCACTAGTAGTGTCCCGCTGCCACCAAGAAGACGAACACAGGCCCGTCATGCCCATAGTGCCCTTCCTCCTGCATTCGCCAATCCAAATTGGGAACCCACCACTTCTGCAGCACCCGTACTTCCCTCATTCACTGGCCAAACCAGCATTCAGGTGGAAACTGTTGATTTTACGCCACTGGATTTTTATTCGCTGTTTTTCACCGAGATCTCTATAGATCTATTGTGGACCGAAGCAATTTATACACTGATCAACACATCGCCACTATTACCCAGTCCTCCCTTGCCAGAGATTGGAGACCAATTACGGTCTCCGAATTTAAAATCTTCCTGGGCCTTTCCCTCAACATGGGCATAACCAAAAAGAGTGAATTGTGGTCATATTGGTCCACTGACCCAATTCACCATATGCCCTTGTTCTCTGCCTCCATGACCAGGGCACGATACGAGCAGATTTCGCGGTTCATGCACTTCAACAACAATGAATTTTGTCATCCTCGTAGAGACCCTGAATACGATCGGCTCTACAAAACTCGGCCCCTCATAAACCACTTCAACCAGCGTTTTGCAGACTTGTTTACTCCCCATCAAGTTGTCTGCGTTGATGAGTCCCTGATTACATTTTCTGGCCACTTGTCATTCAAACAGTACCTTCCCAGCAAACGTGCCAGATACGGGGTCAAGATGTATAAGCTCTGTGACAGGGCCACAGGCTATACATGTAGTTTTATGGTTTACGAGGGCAAAGATAGACACGTAGAGCCGACAAACTGCCCTGACTACATAGGAAGCACTTGCAAGGTTCTGTGGGACTTGGTGTCACCCTTATTCGGAAAGGGGTACCACTTGTACATGGACAATTAATACACGAGCGTGCCACTTTTTTGTCACCTTTTTGATCAACAGATTGGAGCATGTGGCACCGGGCTTTCCCCAGCAGCTTGTAGATTCCTGTCTTAGGCTGGGGGAGAGAGCCTGCTTGCAGTGTAATAATTTGCTCGCTATGAAGAGAGGGATAATAAGAATGTTTTCGTTCTTACCTCCCTTCATGCAGACACGACGGTCCAAATTACTATGGCGACTGCTGTTGTGGAGAAACCCCTCTGTGTCCACGAATATAACCAAAATATGGGAGGGGTGGACTTCAACGACCAGTTGTTGGCGCCGTACCTAGTTGCCCATAAGGCCAGACACTGGTACAAGAAAGTGTCTGTTTATTTATTTCAATTGGCTTTGCTGAACGTTCATGTGCTATACAGAGCTTCAGGACGGACTGGATCCTTCCTTAAATTCCAGGAAGAGATCGTCAGAGCCCTTCTGTTTTCAGATGGTGCTCCACCTCACCTTACCCAACCAAATGCAGTAAGCCGGCTGCATGAGAGGCATTTTCCTTATGTCCTGCCGAGTACCCCTACTCAACGAGCCCCCCAAAGAAGATGTTGTGTCTGCAGCAAGCGCAGATATAGGCGTGACACCTGGTATTATTGCCCCTCCTGTCCTGACAATCCTGGTCTATGCATTGGTGAATGTTTTGAACGCTACCATTCACTAGTTGAGTATTAGCATAGGGTACAGCACTGCACAGACTAGGACACACTTTCACAGGGTCTCCCAAGATGCCATCTCATTTTGAGAGACCCAAACCTGGTACCAGTTACAAAAGTTAAAGTTACTAAAAAAAGTGTTAAAAAAAAATAAAAAAATAAAAACACAAAAAAATATAAAATAAATAAACCAAAAATAGTTGTCGTTTTATTGTTCTCTCTCTCTCTATTCTCTCTCTATTGTTCTGCTCTTTTTTACTGTATTCTATTCTGCAATGTTTTATTGTTATTCTGTTTTACCATGTTTGCTTTTCAGATATGCAATTTTTTTATACTTTACTGCTCCCATGATACATAAAGCCGTGACTCCAGCGCTGTCGGAGGTGATTTCACCACCACAGTTACATACTTCAGCATATATGCCGAAGCTTGGGGGCAGCAGTGGGTGGAGGAGCGATTTGCTCCTGCCTTTTGCGGGAGGATGCCCCCATGCTTCGGCATATATATATTTTAGGCACAGGTTGCGTTAAATGTTTTATTTTTTACTATGTTTTTTTTTGTATTTGCTTTGCAGGTATGGTAAGTCTTATGCCCCGTACACATGGTCGGATTTTCCGATAGACAATGTCCGATCGGAGCGTGTGGTCGGAAATTCTGACCGTGTGTGGGCTCCATCGGA
The DNA here is from genome assembly GCF_042186555.1 of Aquarana catesbeiana. Lineage (NCBI taxonomy): Eukaryota > Metazoa > Chordata > Amphibia > Anura > Ranidae > Aquarana > Aquarana catesbeiana. The sequence goes on along the minus strand of NC_133330.1, from coordinate 223,438,189 downwards.
CATTTTCCATCGGATTTTCCGACACACAAAGTTTGAGAGCAGGCTATAAAATTTTCCGACAACAAAATCCAATCGCGGAAATTCCGACCGTGTGTGGCCTGTTCTGACGCACAAAGTGCCACGCATGCTCAGAAGAAATTTTGAGAAGGAAACAGCTCGGTCGGGTAAACTTAGAGTTTACAATGGATACAACACTTTCATCACGGTGCAATGTTAAAAATGGTTTAATACAGAGCACTCTATTCTTCTTTATAATGTGAGAAGAATGAAGTAGTTTTGCTGCTTATATTCACACAGACTTCTCACAAACTTATTTCTTTATTATTTATCGGGATTCCCTTAATATATTTTGATTTGTCACATCTGACAAAAATATATATATATTTTTTTTTTTAAAAGGCAGTTTTTTTTTAGATTTTAGGTTTGTATTTTTTCCAAGGCTGATCTTTGTTTTATTTTATTTTTAGTTTTACTCCAGAATATTTTTGTGTGTTTTTTGTGTGTCAAGTTACCACAACACCATTGATATCTTATATTATTTAATCTCAAGGAGATTGTTTGGTGTTGGTGTCCCTTGTTAATTTCACATAGTATTTTTGAAATGTACCTGAATCCTCACAAACTGTCCTTTTTGAAGGAAAAAACACATAGGCAAGTATAATTGAAACCAAAAATCCTTTATTAAGGGCTCAGAACCAAACAAAGAGGGAGGCAACACTGGAAAAAAAAACAGAAGAAATTAAGGAAGCTTTGGACCCCCAGGGCAGACATCAATTCTTGAACATCAAAATTGGTGGCCTGAGGAGTCCATATGTAAGGGAGTGCAGTCTGGTCCAGAAGTCCCAGAGATCCTGAAAGCAGCAGATGACATCTGTGTCCCCAGGCTGTGGTACTATAAGAGGCTGCATCTTTTGCAAGACCAGACTGGACCCAGGGTCATCACTTTCTGGTCTTCCTTCCACGCTTCTTTCCCGGCTGTGGCTCTGCTGTTGGAGATGTGGCAGGAGGAGGAGTAGGACCTGGAGGAGGAGGAGGACTAGTAGGACCTGGAGGAGGAGGAGGAGAAGTAGAAGGATCTGGAGGAGGAGGAGGACCATGTGTAAGGTCACAAATGTGGGTATCAGATGTTAGTTGGGCCCTCAACCCCTTATTGAGAGCTTCCAACATTAATGACTCACACATGAGTTGTTGGCCCTCCTCCATCCGCTGCATTTTACAGGCAATTATGGCAGCAAAGTCCTCCTCCACAGTGTGTGGTGCTCCCAGGGCCTCTGTAGCCTTCCAAAAGAGGCCTATGGCAGCCTCCTCTAGGGTACTGCTCTTCCTGCCACTTTCTCTTTGCAGGTGGATGGGAGGGACCTGAATATCAGGCAGCCTGCTCGGCCCAGCCACCTCCTGGCTGAGACTTCCCTGTGTATGAAAAAGGGACATTCGTTTTCGTTTTTGCATCATCAATCACAATCATAAATTAGTACTCCAAACTAACATCTAGTTACCATCATTGATTGGACAACCTGAACTATTTAGAGGAATGCTATACCTGGCTCAAGCTGGGCTCCTCCACATGTTGCTGCCTGGAAGGCCCAGGTTGGGCGTCAGAAGCCTCAGCTGGGGGGGAAGGAAGCGTGGAAGGAAGACTGGAGAGTGATGGCCTGGGTTCAGTCTGGTCTGCCAGAAAGTGCAGCCTGTCATAGTACCACATCCTGGGGACATAGATGTCATCTGCTGCTCTGGATCTCTGCGAATCCTGGACTTTCTTGCGCTCCCTTAGATATGTACTCCTCAGGCCACCAATTAGGATCCTCAAATAGGTCATGTCTGCCGTGGGGATCATCTGCTTCACAATTTCCAACAATTGATCCAGTGCTGCCTTCCTCTTTGTTTGGTTCTTATAATGTGGGTGGTTGATCTCCCACAGACAAGGCAGCTCCCTGAACATGTCAATGAAGATTGCCATGAAGTCGGTATCGTTCAAGATATCCATTTTCACTGCAAGACACAACACAAGACAAACCCTAATGTCAGGCAAAACTCTCCTAATCTTGTTACAATATAGGCCTCAATGTAGAAGCAGTATAGGCCCAAGTTTGGCTCTTACCTTCATTATCACGATCCGCGCCTCGATACTCCTTCGTCCGCTCACAGATCGTACGTACTACACACGCATGTTACGCTTTATACACACTGCGCATGCGTGTAACTCCGCCCGCCCCTGATGTTCTTTCTAGTCTATTCCCCGCCCCTTTTCGTTCAGCGCAGTGGGTGAAGAGCACATGGCGGAGTCAGAGCAGGTGCGTGCTAATTATAGCAACGAGGAGGAGGAAAGCACGAATCCGGAAACGTCCCGATCCAGAAGGAGACGATTTAAGGCCACAAATATGTCCTTTGGGGAGATGTTGGAGCTGGTCGACATCCTGAAGAAGGCCGAGTATGATGGAAAGTATGGACCTTATCCCAACCCCAATATCAGAAAGGCCAAGATCATGGCGAAAGTGGTCAAAAGTCTGCACCGGAATTTCGGGATACGATGATCGAAAGATCAGTTTAGGAAGCCGTGGTCAGACCTGAAATTAAGGGGGAAAGGAGAATCCGGTTTTAGAAGCAATTCTATAAGGATACTGGGCAATACATTCACTACAAAGAAAGAAAAAAAAAAAAAAAATGTTGTCTCCATAAGGGCAGCGCCATACTACTCCTGCTTTTTTACCATTTGTAATACTTTCCACTTAGGTGGTATTGTATATGTAGAGGCAGCAGCCATATCCATAACTAAAACATTCAATTCATTGCGCGGATTTACCCCATACACCTACTGAAATTAAGAGAGCCCGAGCAGTACAGAAAGATCCAGAGAGTGCTGCAAAAAAGTAAGTAGTTGTGCTGTGTTCCTATTCTTTTTGTCTTTATTACGTTCGTGCTGCTCCATATTAGGGATGAGCTTCGTGTTCGAGTCGAACCCATGTTCGACTCGAACATCGGCTGTTCGATCGTTCGCCGAATTGCGAACGTTATGGGCCGTTCGCGCTAAATTCGTGTGGCGCGTCACGGCCCATAATTCACTGCGGCATCGCAGTGCATTGCTGGCTGATGATTGGCCAAGCATGCACTATGACCCGCATGCTTGGCCAATCACAGCGCCGTCAGTAGAGAGAGCTGTAATTGGCCAAAGCCAGGGTGGCTTTGGCCAATTATGGCTCAGGGGATTTAGTACACACCCCACACTATATAAGGCCGCCTGCACGGCGGCCCTGTGTAGTGTGTGTTCCGGTGTGCTGAGAGATAGAGAGAGAGAGAGACAGTGTCATTTGATTTGAGTTAGATAGATTAGGCAGAACAGTCAGTCAGTTAGCTGCACTTACAGTGTATTGTGTATATATATGCATCCCAGGTGTTGCATATATATATATACACTGTATTCAGTTTAGCTAGATCCGTTCCTGTTATCTTCTATCTAGACTATTTACATTTAATGCAGTGCGTCCTGCTCACAGTGTTCAGCTAGATCCGTTCCTGCTATTTACATTTAGTGCAGTGCGTCCTGCTCACAGTGTTCAGCTAGATCCGTTCCTGTTATCTTCTAGACTATTTACATTTAGTGCAGTGCGTCCTGCTCACAGTGTTCAGCTAGATCCGTTCCTGCAATTTACATTTAGTGCAGTGCGTCCTGCTCACAGTGTTCAGCTAGATCCGTTCCTGCTATTTACATTTAGTGCAGTGCGTCCTGCTCACAGTGTTCAGCTAGATCCGTTCCTGCTATTTACATTTAGTGCAGTGCGTCCTGCTCACAGTGTTCAGCTAGATCCGTTCCTGCTATTTACATTTAGTGCAGTGCGTCCTGCTCACAGTGTTCAGCTAGATCCGTTCCTGTTATCTTCTAGACTATTTACATTTAGTGCAGTGCGTCCTGCTCACAGTGTTCAGCTAGATCCGTTCCTGCAATTTACATTTAGTGCAGTGCGTCCTGCTCACAGTGTTCAGCTAGATCCGTTCCTGCTATTTACATTTAGTGCAGTGCGTCCTGCTCACAGTGTTCAGCTAGATCCGTTCCTGCTATTTACATTTAGTGCAGTGCGTCCTGCTCACAGTGTTCAGCTAGATCCGTTCCTGCTATTTACATTTAGTGCAGTGCGTCCTGCTCACAGTGTTCAGCTAGATCCGTTCCTGCTATTTACATTTAGTGCAGTGCGTCCTGCTCACAGTGTTCAGCTAGATCCGTTCCTGTTAAATTCCTACTGACCGGCAGGCTTGTCTGGTTACAGTATATAAAGCTACCTGAAGAAAATTACAGGTGTTCTATTTGATCCTATTAGTACCACGGTCAGGCAGCTAGACTATTTACATTTAGTACAGTGCGTCCTGCTCACAGTGTTCAGCTAGATCCGTTCCTGTTATCTTCCTACTGACAGGCAGGCTTGTCTGGTTACAGTATATAAAGCTACCTGAAGAAAATTACAGGTGTTCTATTTGATCCTATTAGTACCACGGTCAGGCAGCTAGACTATTTACATTTAGTACAGTGCGTCCTGCTCACAGTGTACAGCTAGATCCGTTCCTGTTATCTTCCTACTGACAGGCAGGCTTGTCTGGTTACAGTATATAAAGCTACCTGAAGAAAATTACAGGTGTTCTATTTGATCCTATTAGTACCACGGTCAGGCAGCTAGACTATTTACATTTAGTACAGTGCGTCCTGCTCACAGTGTTCAGCTAGATCCGTTCCTGTTATCTTCCTACTGACAGGCAGGCTTGTCTGGTTACAGTATATAAAGCTACTTGAAGAAAATTACAGGTGTTCTATCCCAGCTTAGTGCAGCTACAGGCCATTAGTATGTCTGGAAGGCCAAGAAGGAGAGGCAGACAGTCACAAGCCAATAAGAGAGGGCAAGCAGGCTCTGTGTCTAGTGCTGGTCGTGGAGACGGTGCATCCTCATCAGCAGGTGGCCATGGGACACGCTTGGCCTTTTTTTCGGCAGCTGGCCATGTTGAGCCGCAACATGCGGAAGACTTGGTCGAGTGGATGACCAAGCCGTCCTCATCCTCCTCATCCTCTCTCACCCATGCCCAGGGTGCTTTGTCTGGCAAAGCAGCGGCCTCTTCCCTCAGCTCAATGTCATCAGTGACTCCTTCCCTAGCTCCACCATGTCCTCATGAGGATTCCCTCGAACTGTTTGACCACAGTGTTGGGTACATGCTCCAGGAGGATGCCCAGCGTTTGGAAGGCTCTGATGACGATACTGAGCTCGATGAAGGCAGTAACATGAGCGCGGACAGAGGGGGTGCCCAAGAAGGACAGCAATCTGGCAGTCATGCTCCCCCTGCTGCAGCATACTGCCAGGTTTGCTCCAGTGATGAGGAGGGAGGGGATGATGAGGTCACTGACTCAACGTGGGTGCCTGATAGGAGAGAGGAGGAGGAGGAGGAGGAGGAGGAGGAGGAGGAGGAGGAGGCGGCAGCACATCACCAACGAGGCAGGATGCCCTCCAGGGGCCAGCCTAAGGGCAGCACATTGACTGCATCACACCCCAAAGCTCCACATGTGCAGGGCGCTGCAGTCTCTGCGCGTTATTCAAAAAGTTCTTTGGTGTGGGCCTTTTTTGAGACGAGTGCATCAGATCGCACCGCTGCTATTTGCAACATATGTCTCAAGCGTATCTCGCGTGGCCAAAATATCTCCCGCTTGGGTACCACATGCTTGACCAGACATATGTTGACCTGCCATGCAGTTCGTTGGCAAGCGTATCTAAAAGACCCACACCAAAGAACAAAGAGGATCTCTCCTTGCTCCTCATCAGCTGAGATTTCCAACCCCACTAGACCTTCAGTCCTCTCTGAGACCTGCAGTGAGAGGAATGAAGGTGTAGAATTAGGTGTGTCACAGCCAAGTACTTGTGGGCAATCTGCTTTTGGTACACCGACGTCAGATTGTACCAGGCAAATTTCCCTGCCCCAGCTGCTGCACCGCCGAAAGAAGTTTGCTCCCAGCCATCCACATGCCCAGCGGTTGAATGCTAGCTTGGCAAAATTGCTAGCACTTCAACTGCTGCCTTTTCAGTTGGTAGACTCTGCCCCCTTCCGTGAGTTTGTGGAATGTGCGGTTCCTCAGTGGCAGGTACCCAAACGCCACTTTTTCTCACGGAAGGCGATTCCGGCTCTCTACCGGCATGTGGAAGGCAATGTCCATGCCTCGCTGGACAGGGCGGTCAGCGGTAAGGTGCATATTACCGCTGACTCATGGTCCAGCAGGCATGGACAGGGACGTTACCTAAGTTTCACGGCGCATTGGGTGACTCTGCTGGCAGCTGGGAAGGATGCAGGACAAGGTGCAGTAGTGTTGGAGGTTGTTCCGCCACCACGCCTCCAAAATGCTGATTGTGACACACCTCTCTCCTCCACCCCCTCCTCTTCTTCTTCCTCCATGGCCTCTTCCTCGGAACCAGCGGTGCTCCGTAGGCGTTCAAGGGGCTACGCAAGTACGCAGGCCAAAAGATGCCATGCGGTGCTTGAGCTGGTGTGCTTGGGGGACAGGAGCCACACTGGGGCAGAGGTTCTGTCAGCTCTGCAGGGGCAGGTTCAGAGGTGGTTGACGCCACGCCAACTTAAGGCAGGAATGGTGGTTTGCGACAATGGCACCAACCTCCTCTCTGCCCTCCGACAGGGACAAATGACCCATGTGCCCTGTTTGGCTCACGTCCTTAACTTGGTGGTGCAGCGGTTCTTGGGCAGGTACCCGGGCTTACAGGATGTCCTGAGGCAGGCCAGGAAAGTCTGTGTGCATTTCCGCCGGTCATATAATGCCAGTGCTCGGCTGACGGACCTCCAAAAGTAGTTTAACCTGCCCAAGAACCGCCTAATCTGTGACATGCCCACCAGGTGGAACTCAACGTTGGCCATGCTGCAGCGGCTGCACACGCAGCAGAGGGCCATCAATGAGTACCTGTGCGACTATGGCACCAGGACAGGGTCAGGGGAGCTTGGTTTTTTTTCCCCACGCCAGTGGGCCATGATCAGGGATGCATGCACTGTCCTGTCACCATTCGAGGAGGCCACGAGGATGGTGAGCAGTGACAGTGCATGCATCAGTGACACTGTCCCCCTTGTCCACCTGTTGGAGCACACGCTGCGTGGAATAATGGACAGGGCACTTGAGGCAGAACAGAGGCAGGAAGAGGAGGACTTCCTTAGCTCTCAAGGCCCCCTTTATCCAGACAGTGTTCCTGCGTGCCCGCCGATCACACAGGAAGAGGACGAGGAGGAAGAGGAGGAGGAGGAAGATTGTGTCAGTATGGAGGTGGAGCCTGGCACTCAGCATCAGCAGCAGTCTTTAAGGGATCAGTCCCAAGAAACACATGGACTTGTACGTGGCTGGGAGGAGGTGGCTGCGGACCATGTCGTTCTTAGTGACCCAGAGGACTCCGGACCGAATGCCTCAGCAAACCTACGCTGCATGGCCTCCCTGATCCTGCAAAGCCTGCGTAAGGATCCTCGTATTCGTGGTATCAAGGAGAAGGACCAATACTGGCTGGCAACCCTCCTTGATCCACGTTACAAGGGTAAGGTTGCGGACCTTATCTTGCCATCGCAGAGGGAGCAGAGGATGAAACATCTTCGGGAGGCCTTGCAGAAAGGTCTGTGCAACGCGTTCCCAGAGACTGGGAGGTTACAAACTCCTGTTTCTGGACAACGTGTTGCTGAGGCTTCGGTCAGTCAAAGAAGGAGCGGTGGAGAAGGTGGCCGTCTGACCGATGCGTTCAGACAATTTTTTGGTCCGCAGCCCCAAGGTATGATCGGTTCCAGCAACCATCGCCAGCGTCTGTTTTACATGGTGCAGGAATACCTAGGGGCAAGATCAGACTTGGACACCTTTCCCACCGAAAATCCTCTGGGTTACTGGGTCTTGAGGATGGATCACTGGCCAGAGCTTGCACAGTATGCAATTGAGCTACTGGCCTGTCCTGCATCCAGCGTTCTTTCGGAACGCACATTCAGTGCTGCTGGAGGCGTGGTAACCGATCACAGGGTGCGTCTGTCCACCGACTCGGTCGATCGGCTGACCTTCATAAAAATGAATGAGTCTTGGATCACCACCAGCTACCAAGCACCTGATGCTGATGTAACCGAATAATTTTTTTTGAAATCTCAGATCCCTTCAAAGACTGCCTATGCTGATGCTGAGTGACTATCCCTGAGTAATTATCCTCTTCCTCCTCAATCATCACGCTGATAGCTTGTAAGAACATTTTTGGTTCTGGGCGCCACCACCAGTGCCTAAGGCACAATTTTTCAGCCCCTGTTTAACAGGGGCGTGTAATTACAATTTTTGATGTAATACTTTGCAGCAGGGCTCGTTCCTGCATTCCAACTAGAGTGTCTGTGAGGGGTTGCAGTGTTGTGGCACCAGCACCAGTGCCTAGGGCCCAATTTTTCTGCCCCTGTCTAACAGGGGCGTGTAATTACAATTTTTGATGCAATACTTTGCAGCAGGGCTCGTTCCTGCGTTCCAACTAGAGTGTCTGTGAGGGGTTGCAGTGTTGTGGCACCAGCACCAGTGCCTAAGGCCCAATTTTTCTGCCCCTGTCTAACAGGGGCGTGTAATTACAATTTTTGAAGCAATAATTTGCAGCAGGGCTCGTTTCTGCGTTCCAACTAGAGTGTCTGTGAGGGGTTGCAGTGTTGTGGCACCAGCACCAGTGCCTAAGGCCTAATTTTTCAGCTCCTGTTCAACAGGGGCATGTAATTACAATTCTTGATCTAATATTTCACAGCAGGGCCCTGTGAGGGCTTACAGTGTTGTGGCCACAGCAACACCTAAGGCCCAAATTTCTGCTGAGTATATAGGGCAGGACCCTACTTTCAAACATCTAACTTACAAACGACTCCTACTTGCAAACGGAAGGAGACAACAGGAAGTGAGATGAAATCTACCCCTAGGAAGGGAAATTCTCTCCTGTAAGAGTTAATATGGGAAAACAATTTCTCCTTTCCACTGATGCTTTCCAATCCTTGTTCCACAAAAAAACCCAAATTTTCAAAAAACATTTTTCATTGGGACAAAAAAGTGAGGTGAAATCTTCTGAAGAGGAGGAAAGACAGCAAAACAAATGTCACAGGGGTGATAACCCTTCCCTATGTTTTCCAAAAAGCTTAGAAAAGATTTTTTGGCTGGAGCTAAACACGTTAAAAATGTTCAAAATTACAAACAGATTCTACTTAACAACAAACCTACAGTCCCTGTCTTGTTTGCACCGCCTGTATACTGCTGTTCAGAGTATATAGGGCCTGGTGGCCCCACACCTTTCCTTATTTTAATTTGGGTGCGGGGTTCCCCTTAATATCCATACAAGACCCAAAGGGACTGGTAATGGACTGGGGGGTACCCATGCCGTTTGTCTCACTGATTTTCATCCATATTGCCATGACCCGACATGACATTAAACCCGCAAGCAGTTTTAAATGAGATTTTTTCCTTTAAAAATGACATTTGGTGCAGGGACTGTTCTAAACATGGGAAACACGCGTCACTTTACAGGCATACTATAGACACCCCTCAGGTACGATATTTAAAGGAATATTTCACTTTTTTTTTTTTTACTTTAAGCATCATTAAAATCACTGCTCCCGAAAAAACGGCCGTTTTTAAAAGTTTTTTTTGCATTGATACATGTCCCCTGGGGTAGGACCCGGGTCCCCAAACCCTTTTTAGGACAATACCATGCAAATTAGCCTTTAAAATGAGCACTTTTGATTTCGAACGTTCGAGTCCCATAGACGTCAATGGGGTTCTAACGTTCGTGCGAACTTTCGGTCCGTTCGCGGGTTCTGGTGCGAACCGAACCGGGGGGTGTTCGGCTCATCCCTACTCCATATGCTTTTCTTAAGTGTTGTACAGTTTAAAATGGCAACTTTAATGTTCATGGGCCCATTACTCGTTTGTATCAAACATTTTTCTTTCTGCCTATAAAACACCATTGTTTAGGCCATATGCATTTGCCAACATTTTTTAGGGCCTACTTGTATGAAAAATATTTGGTTGTGTAGATGGGTTTGTGACTAGAATGAAATGCAAACTAGATTCTGTGTAAGGAGAGGACACTCAGCAGCTGTTTTCACATCTGGACACTGGAGCACTAGTGTGGGACACCAGAACACCCTTTTTATTAGGGGGCCCCACACAGGTGCTCCAGTGTATACTATAGGGGGGTCTCCATCTGTGAAGCTTGTACAAAACAGGTAAAGTATTGAAGCTTGACAAAGGACAATAAAAATGCTACATCTTGGAACTCTGCCAAAATAGACAATTGTACCCCACTTCCAAGCAATGTTTCATCTTTAGATTTCGGCCATCAAATATCTGTGTGCTAATTATACCATTTTTGTTTTACATAGGGGAGAAAAGACTTGGAGGACACCCCTCATCCGAGGAGACCACAGACTCCCCACCTCTGGAAGAAGGGGAAATACCCCCAACCCAAGATGAGCAGGAGGAGGAAGAAGATGTGGTGGAAATTGACACCACAACAGGTGAGTGTCTGCGACCACAGGCTCAGGTAAGAGATGGATGCCGGCAGATTTTTGATACCTGTTTTTGTTTGGTTTCTCTCTTTTTAGGTGATCGTGATGTTGTGGATCGAGATCCTTTCACATCAGAAAGTGCCCAGATCCTAATCGGGGAGATCATGGGGTGTAATTTAGAATTGGAAAACCTCAAAAAAAAATCAATGATGTTATTCAAAAAAATAATACCATCATTGATGTTTTGGGGCGAATGTAGCCTCCCTGGCGGTTTTCCCGAGTGTGGCTCGGGGTTAAAATTCAGTACCATTAGCGGTAACCCCGAGCCACACTCGGGATCGCATTGCAGGATCCTGGGGCGGCGTTACTTACCTTGTCCCCGGGATCCTGCGATGTCCCCCGCAGTGTCCAAGGGCTCCGTCCTCCTCCGAAGCCTCTCCGTGCCAGGCTCCGTTCCCTGCGAGCGGCGCGACGCACGGGGGCGGAGCCTGGCGGCAAATTCAAAAAAATGTCAAAATCATAACACATACAGTACTGTAATCTTACAGATTACAGTACTGTATGAAATGATTTCACATCCCTTTTGTCGCCAGTGCTCTGGCCCATGCCCTGCATGCAGTTTTACATGATATACACTTTTCTTTCTGCCTGGAAACTGGAGATTGTCCATAGCAACCAAAAAGTGTCCCTTTACGTCAAAAGTGGCTTTAGACCAGCTAGAAAACAGCGATAGTAAATTAGAACACTTGCAGAATTGAGCGATAGTGAATTGTGGGGAAATTTATTTTATTACTATTTTTTTTTATTTTTTTTAATTATTTATTTTTATTTATTATATTATAATTTATGTTTTTGTGTTTCAAACTTTATCATACCCGGGATATCTACTAGACTCTGGTTTGGACAGATTTAAGTGTGTTATTGTTAAGATTTACAGACCTACAATATAAAACGCCAAATTTCCATGCAAAATAATTGTACCGCTTTCAGCTCCTAAAATCCGAAATAATCATACCGCCAGGGAGGTTAAAACCCCTCAAAATCACTTTGTTTTTTTGTGTGCTACAATCTTAAAAATGTTTTAGCGATGTTTAGAAAAGCCAAATTTTGAGGATGCACACAGTGTGCCAACATGTGCTATCTGCCATCACGGGAGATCAATGGACGCGTTTTAGGGGTGCAACCCCTTCCTCAATAATAAAGTAGCTGTGAGGAAGGGGTTGCTCCCCCAAAACACGTCCCTTGATCCCCCGTGATGGCAGCTAGCACATGTTGACATTCATAAATTGGTGTGCATCTTCCAAATTTGGCTTTTCAAGGGGTGACTTCACCCCATCTGAACGCAATATCAAACACAGTTCCTAAATACTCATGTCTGATATTGCCTTCAAGTTTTACCATATGTGAACTTTGTAAGTTCAAGATTTTTGTCTTTCTTGTTGGTTTTACACATGCCTGTTTTATCTTAAATGGACATTTCTATTTTTGATAATGCCACCCCAAAAATTGTTATATAACAAACATGTTGGTTTGTATTAAAAACCTTTTCTAAATGCACATGTGATTGTGCAGGTATTAAAAAGATTGTTATCAAGAATGTATGGATTATTGTCTCAACGCTACAACACTTTTGTGGTGATGTAATTGCTGCTTTCTGTGAAAATGGGGGTTATTTCCTAAGGGCAAATCGTCTTTGCACTACAAGTGCAGTTTCAGTGCAGTTTCAAGTGCGCTTGTAGTGCAAAGTGTCTACGTCTTTAGTAAATAACACCCAACAGTGCTTTGTATAAGGTTACACAATCTCGCCATTTTCAGGACTCCCCACATTGCTGTCAGGGTCAGCTAAAACAAACACAAGCAGTAAATGTTACAAAAGATTAGCTTTTTTTTTATTTGATAAAGGCTTCACAAATTGTCTGGCATATTGATGGCCCCCTACCCACAAAGAACTCAAGGTATCTTAACCGGAAATCACGGGCACTCAGGGAGGGCAAGCCAGGACGGCCACTTTCAAGCGCCGTCAGGGTTGTTTCATGTAGAATTCCGGCCTCAGGCCCAACTGAGCCAGCATAGTTGGTAGAATGTTGGCGTAAAAAGTTATGTAGAACACAGCACGCCAGGATTAGATGATTAAGTTTATACTCCGCCATATGGATGAGTGTCAGAAATAGGCGGAACCGGCTGGCCATGATTCCAAATGTGTTCTCCACCACTGTTCTGGCTCTGGCCAGCCGGTAATTAAAAACCCTCTGTTCTGGGGTGAGGGTCCTCATCGGTAATGGCCGCATAAGATGGTCCCCCAGCGCAAAAGCTTCATCCGCAACGAAGACGAATGGGAGTCCTTCCACATTGTCTTCTGGAGGTGGCAAGTCCAAGCTGCCATTCTGGAGATGCCTGTAAAACTCCGTCTGGGCGATGACTCCACCATTGGACATTCTTCCCCACGTCCACATACAGGAAGTCGTAATTAGCCGACACCACCGCCAACATTACAATACTATTGAACCCCTTGTAATTATAATAGTACGACCCCGAGTTGAGTGGTGGGACGATGTGGACGTGTTTCCCATCAATTGCCCCTCCGCAGTTAGGAAAGTCCCACCGCTGGGCAAAGTGGGAGGCTACAGTCTGCCATTCCTGTGGCGTGGAAGGAAACTGTTGAGGAAAACAAAAAAAAATTACTATTTTTGCACATAAACATGGCAAGCAGATTAGACACAAACATTCTTGGCCAACATCCAGATAACATTTATTAATGGGAATTTTACAAACCAGAGTATAAGGTACACCTATCATATTCCCTCTCCCCCCCTCTCATAGGCCATTTCTAACATTATAGGGGGGGGAATGTTGGACAGGTAACCCTCTCCACTTCATTGAGAGATGAATGCCTAAATACAGGGTGACTTGTATAGCGCTACCTATGCGAACTGAATCGCCTCAGGGCGCTTTTTGCTGCCGGTGTCCATCTGCAGCATAGCACGGTCCTTTGCCCCATGGGGTCCTGACACGCCTACAAACACATACACATACTTGGCCAATTTTTTTTGACAGGATCTAATTAACCTACCAGCATGTCTTTGGAGTGTGGAAGGAAACCGGAGTACCCGGAGGAAACCCATGCAGGCACAGGGAGAACATGCAAACTCCAGGCAGATGGTGTCGTGATCGGGATTTGAACCAGCGACCCCATTGCTGCTAGGTGAATGTGCTAACCACTACACCACTGTGCTGCCCCAGGTAAGAAGTGTCCTAATACAAAGATATAAATACACACTGTACACATTTGAGCACATTTGGACATTCTGCTATTACCTATCAAGATAATAATAGGATACAAAAACTTTAAACAGTACCATTTGAAAGTATAGAGGCAGGCCCTTGCACTTGACTCGGTTGAATTGATGATAGGCAACTCCTATCCTCATATTGATTAGTGGTTCCAAATTAATAATAACTACTGCAGTAGGGAACAGACACAAAAGATACGCTCAGCATCTTTCCAAATTACTGTTCTGCTTTATTATGACGCAATTGAAGGTTTTTATGCACATGATTACGTAGGTATCACATTAATATTACAATTGTACGTTTATGGTAACAAGGGGCGTTACATAGGCAGGCTAATTCTAATCAGGACTCGAAAGAATGTAAACATGTACTGAAAACATTATTAGTGCTGTGTACACAGTGAGGGCAATGTGCAATACATACAAAATACAATACAATTATATACAGAACTTACAAATTTCCATTACAGTCTCCCCTCTTTTGATCAATATTTTGATCACTAACCATACCTGCTATCACCTTTAACCTGGAACCTCCACACGCTTAGGTGGAGGTAGTCCTGGCCAAAGAGGCAAAAAAACTCCATTGTGAAGAAAATAATAGCTGAGCAACTTTTTCATTACAAAATGACTTTTCATTGTGAAAAACAAATGATTGATAAGACATATTTACAGAGTATTGCTGTACACTCCTGTGGCCAGAATGGCCTTCTAGCTGAATTGTTGGCATGCTGACTTATCAGCATATGTAAACACAGACAATTCTACATAAAATGGAAGACGTACAAAAGGCAAAATATGACTTCAACATGGCTAAACTACTTTTCAAATATATATATCCCTTACAATTAAAGTAATTTAATCAAAAAGTACCCTAGACTGTGATCACAAGAGGGAAACAAATCAAACACAGAGATTTTTTTAATTTAGTCATTTTTGCAGTGTCTGGTGTGGATCCAGGTGACTTTTCCTTCAAGTTTTGCAAAAACTGTACATGAAATAGATGCTGTATTGAGTCTCCAAAATTTTCCTTATATATAAATGTCTCTTAACAATCCACAAGTCATCTGGCTTTAGTTTTAGATCCTTCCAAACTTTTAGGATCTGGAATTGGGGAGAAAACACATAAATGAGTTTGTCAAAAACCTTAAAAGATCAGCAACATTCTCTGTGAGATCCGAATGAAGGACTTCAGCTGCTGAGACAAAATATAAGCAAGTGAGTAACACACTCCCAAACCAAATCCCATAGGGAGAGAGTCCAACATCCCCCTTAGGGGCTTCATAAAATATAAGAAAACATTCAGGCAAAAGTTTTCTAGTTTCTTACTCTACTTTGTCCGCTACATTGTAGACAGTAAGGGGTGTAAAAATAAAACCTCAAAACTTCTAGTAAGGACTCTCGTATGAAAAATGATTTCCTCTGTTACTCTCTGTACTTTCTGGCACTCTGTATTTACAAACTACTTCTGATAACACTTTTTACTGTGGCCTTTGCAGTAGCATTTGCCACTGGACATCCAAAAAACATGTCCATACAGACAAAATGCATACTCGTAAGATCCTAACTTGGGCATCTGGATATATCTTTTTTGTAATCTCTGGAAGGGATGTTCAGCTTTTGGTAACACCTTTGGTAACAGGTAAAACAAGAAGTGGTATGTTATAAAAACAACTGTGGTGAACCCTGGCTCTATCCCACGCTCATTTACTAAGGCAGCCATAACTGCTTGTGACTGATGACACAGTCCATGTGTCAAGCTGAAGGGAAAAGAGTGGCTGGCAGACATAAATTATCACCTTTTCCAAAGTCCTGTTTCATAAGAAGTTGCCCCCTGTGGACCACTTGTTCTTCTCGTTCTGGGGTCCTTAAAGTTGAATTATTAATCCCAGCTATACTGGGCCAGAACTAGGGTGGAATCTGTGAGTTGCACAGACCCATCAAGTGTCCGGGGCTGTAAATGCAGCATCCTTAGTCACCTGGTCTGCTTCCATGTGTGAAAGTTAATATGGCTACCTCAGCAAGAACCTGGAAGGCTGAAAACAGCCGATCAAATTAACTTAGCATGCTTTATTGGTTTACCTGCCGAAGTAAAAACAAACTTCTGGCCCTTTAAATGGAACCAAAAGCTCTCTATATCTCGACTATCTATATAAATATACACTCTTTTTACAGCTCACAGGCTTTGCTAAAACATGGAGCTCTGTTTCTTGAGCTGGGTAAAAAGGATCCAATGACTTTAAATACAGAGTATCCTTCTGGGTGATAAACTGCATACTCAAATCTACAAAAAATTAAATATCTGGGTCTTCAGGGAGTGTGTCCTGCACTGGGCTCACAGCAGCTGATTCCTACACCATCAATTTAACACATGCGTCTTTTCCTTTCTTTTGAATAAATGTACGCATTTTTCATTGTTAGATTTGTACATTAACAAACTCATATTTTAAACCTTTCATTAGACAAACATTTAGTTAGCTGTAAATTTGCTGCACAGAATGTCGGACCATTGACCAAAACAATATCTAACTTTGTCTAATAGCACCTTTGCATAAAAGCTACAGCTCTGATATATCGGGGTGAACCCTTCATTACTGGGTCCAGCTTGCATAAATATATTACAATGGCTTGTTTTCTATCATGCTGTTTGTGTAAGAACTCCAGTTTCATGTTTCAAAAGACAACTTCTTCCTGGCAATATTATAATAAATGATAACAATACCCTGCGGTCATGGAGAGATGCCCATAAATCCAAAATATTCTTCTGCTTATACCACTGTACTTACAAGAAAAAGGGGCAAATCAATTCACAATCCACACATTCTGCTTTGGATTTCAAAAATAAAAATAAATAAAAACAAAAGAACCAAGAATCTGTATGATGGACCAGAAAGCATCAAAAACTATAAAACAACTGGCTGCAGGTGGCATCTATCCTAACAGGGTGTGTGGACTTGATGTGATGGGTCTGTTATATTTAAATTTTATTTATTATTACTCTCACATCATGGACCGCACATCAAGTTATCAAGAACCTTGAAATTTCATTTTTGTAGAAAAACTTCTTATGTATTCCATCCATCTTGGCTTTGTTAAATATTATGGCAGCTTTATTCAAAATAACAACCTCATCTTAATCTTTTTTTCTCTCAATAAGGGCTTATTGAATAAATGTAAAATTACAAAATTGTTATCTTAATCTAAACTAATCTCATTCATTACAAATTTCCCCGTTAACCTGGACTTCATTTCCAACCAAAGGTTGTCTAAACCAGTTTCAATATATCTATATTATTGTTAAACTCATATTAGAAATGAATACTCATTATTACTTAATTTTACTTAATTTCCCTTTTTTACATGCACTGTTTCCACTATCAAAGGATATTCAATGTGTGCAATACACGGTTAAATGTAACCTTCATTTTACCATGTTTGGAAAACAGATTCAAAATAATTGTGATCACATTGTTTACCATTAGATTCGTTAACCCGGCACATTTTGTTATAAATGTTTTGTCTAAAAAACTGGAATTAGCATGATGTCCTTCCAGCTTATCACTAATCTCTCATCCCAGCCACATTTTTTTCATGAGAGCACAAAGGAGGGGGTCACATCTGCGTACATGACACACACAAGCAATAGAACTAAAGGTCCCAGCATTCGCACACACATACAATATCTCTCTAAAATCGCTTACATTTTTCCCATTTGTACACAACACATGCATATCATTCTCTCACTTTCTTTTAACTCTCATTAATATTTTCCTGTCTAAATTCTACTTTCTTTATTTTGTTTAAATAACTTTTATATCTAGCTTCTATGATCAGACGGTCAGCCAGAGTGCTCATCCCATCTTCTCTCTCTGACAACATATAAAGTATTCTGTTTTACCTCTCATTTCTCTGTTTCTGACTTTTACTAGTTGTAGTGCCTGACCCCAAATTCATCCCACAACTTAACATGAAAATGTCCCTTTCTGTCTAGTTCTAATGTCACCCTTGATCCATCCTGCTCACATAGATAGCTGTTTCTCTAGCTGTTTACTCTGCATGATTCTTAGTCCCTGTGGACTTTGGTAACCCAGTTACCCATTGTGGATCCTTGTCCACTATAAGCATTAATCTAGGGGCTCAGTATAGGCGGAACCACACCTTTGGTTCATATATAGCGCTCCTCTTGCGCTGGGCATTTTTGAGGGTCTCTTACCCTTCATTCCCTTACTTAATTCAATGCCCATAATGACTGGCCAGTCTTCTCTCTTCTCTACGTGTGCCTATATACCCTCTTGCCTCTAAACTACTTTATCTAGCAGATTTACTACATATATCTGTGAACAGCACTATTCTTCCCTTTCTTATCTATAACACTCCAATGGACAATAGACAGGGACAACATAACATATAACCACCAATCAATACAGTTCGATTAAGGGGAGTAAAATAGGTACCCTTTGTCCCGAAAATGCCTTACCGATCAAGGAAGTCTGATAACTCAAACGTAAGCAAAAGGCTTACCTCAGCCGGCTGATTATCAGAAATTCCCGGATCGTCTCAAGCTCCTCGTTTCGGATACTCAGGGTCACCTGGAATCCCCTCCTAAGGCAAAGCTCGCCATGCTGACTCGGTTGAATTGATGATAGGCAACTCCTATCCTCATATTGATTAGTGGTTCCAAATTAATAATAACTACTGCAGTAGGGAACAGACACAAAAGATACGCTCAGCATCTTTCCAAATTACTGTTCTGCTTTATTATGACGCAATTGAAGGTTTTTATGCACATGATTACGTAGGTATCACATTAATATTACAATTGTACGTTTATGGTAACAAGGGGCGTTACATAGGCAGGCTAATTCTAA
Organism: Aquarana catesbeiana; assembly: GCF_042186555.1. Classification (NCBI taxonomy): domain Eukaryota; kingdom Metazoa; phylum Chordata; class Amphibia; order Anura; family Ranidae; genus Aquarana; species Aquarana catesbeiana. The sequence goes on along the minus strand of NC_133330.1, from coordinate 223,419,522 downwards.
TCAGGACTCGAAAGAATGTAAACATGTACTGAAAACATTATTAGTGCTGTGTACACAGTGAGGGCAATGTGCAATACATACAAAATACAATACAATTATATACAGAACTTACAAATTTCCATTACACACTGCATGCTTTTGGGAATTCATCCATACATCTGACCACAAAAGAGATGGATATAGTGTGTATGGGTTTGGCACAGTCACCAGATGATTGAGTATAGATAGAGAATTGGGATCAGCTGACTTAGCAGTTGCGGGGAGGGAGGGTTACTAAAAATGATTTGGGGACACCACAAAAAAAAGCCTCTGGCACTCTGCCTGAATTTAAAGCATAAATCACATTTCAAAACATTTTAGGGGGTGTTTGGGTTAAAGCACTACTATGGAGCTGATAAAATACATTGTTACGTGACTACATGAGGTGAATATAGGGTAGGAGAGCATGCTGGGGAGGTTAGTGAAGGCAAATATGTATGAAGGACTAAAAAAATAATGACATAAAAATCCAGCATGCATGAGAACAAAGGGGACATTCACAGCATATTACAATCATTGTAATTAGGGAATGAGGAGAGAAATACAATATATTAGCAAACATTATATACAATAAAATGTGATATTAAAGGATAAAAATCTTACCTTCATATACTCCTTCTGCAGGACCTGGATGATGGCAGAACAGGTCTCTGGGATAATGATACCCAGAGCCTGTTGAGAACTTCAAGTCCTGCAGGCTTCTCCCTGTTGCCAAGTACCGCAGGGTAGCGACGAGCCTCTGCTCCGCAGTGATGGCTTGCCTCATGCAGGTATCCTGCTTGCTGATATAGGGGGTCAGCAAAGCCAGCAGACGGTGAAATACGGGGTCCGTCATCCTGAGAAAGTTCCTGAAATCATCAGGATTATTCTCACGGATCTCACGGAGCAAAGGCATATGACAGAACTGGTCATGCTGAAGCAACCAATTCTTGGTCCATGAACTCCTCCCCACCCTGTTCATGGACTGGACTTGTGTCAAGGTCAGGACCCCAACACAGCACGAGCTCTACGAGGAGTACGCATACGCAACATGGCTAGAAAACGGTCGGCTGCTCAGAACGATGTAACAGAACGCACTGAAGAACAGCAAGGCCTGTGAAGAGCGACCTGAAAATCAGTAACGAACGAACAAGAACACACTGACAAGTCAATGGTACTCGCTGCACGCACTGAAGAGCAGATACAAACCCACAAGCACAAACTGAACCGCAGAAAATGATCTGAAAGCCACGAGTCTGAAAAAGCACAAATCGTCTCTCACCAAACTTTTACTAACACAAGATTAGCAAAAGGAGCCCAAAGGGTGCCGCGCTTGGTTCTGAACTGGCCTTTTCTTGTCTCGTCGGACGTGGTTGACGTCACCGTGTTGTTGGCGATCGGAAAAATCCTAGGATTTTGTTGTGGGAATGTCCGACCAATGTCCGACCGTGTGCGACCGTGTGTACGGGGCATAACTGTTATACTGTAATGTTACTTTGTTTTATTGTTAACCATTGTTAACCATCATTTGCTTAGCAGGTATGCCATTCAGTTGCAGCGCGGATTTATTTATCTTGACAGCAACAGCGTTTGCTCCCACGATATATAAAGCCGTGACTCCAGCGCTGTCGGAGGTGATTTCACCACCACAGTTACATACTTCAGCATATATGCTGAAGCGTGGGGGCAGCAGAGGGCGGAGGAGCGATTTGCTCCTAACTTTTGCGGGAGGATGCCCCCATGCTTCGGCATATATATACGGTGCATGTATGCCCATCATTAGAAGTGGGTGGATGAAGGGAGGTATTCTAATGGTGGGCATACCCACCGATCAATCTCTTTTTTTCATGCAGCCCACAGGCTGCATGAAAAAAAAGTTTACAATATATGCCCAACAAGGACCAACAACGTACTGGTATGTTGCTGGACTTTTGCTGGACTTTTGAGTGGTTATACCAGAATGATGCCTGCAGGTTTAGGTATCATCTTGGTATCATTCTTTTCAGCCAGCAGTCAGCTTTCACGTAAAAGCAATCCTAGCGGCTAATTAGCCTCTAGACTGCTTTTACAAGCAGTGGGAGTGAATCTCCCCCACCATCTTCCATGTTTTCCTCTGGCTCTCCTGTTCCAACATGGAACCTCAGAATGCAGCCGGTGATTCAGCCAGCTGACCATAGAGCTGATCAGAGACCAGAGTGGCACCAAACATCTCTATGGGCTAAGAAATCGGAAGCTACGAGCATTTCATGACTTAGATTTCGCCGGATGTAAACAGCTCCATTGGGAAATTGGGAAAGCATTTTATCACACGGATCTTGATGTGGTCAGATGCTTTGAGGGCAGAGGAGAGATATAGGGTCTAATAGACCCCAGTTTTTTCAAAAAAGAGTACCTGTCACTACCTATTGCTATCATAGGGGATATTTACATTCCCTGATATAACAATTAAAATGATAAAAAAAAAAAAAAAAAAGGAACAGTTTAAAAATAAGATAAAAAAGGAAAAAAATAATAAAGAAAAAAAAAAGCACCCCTGTCCCCCCCTGCTCTCGAGCAAAGGCGAACGCAAGCGTTGGTCTGGCGTCAAATGTAAACAGCAATTGCACCATGCATGTGAGGTATCACCGCGAAGGTCAGATCACGTTTGTGCGCAATTTTAAAGCATGTCATGTTTGGTATCCATGTACGTGGCCTAAGATCATATTTTTTATTTCATCAAACATTTGGGCAATATAGTGTGTTTTAGTGCATTAAAATTTAAAAAAGTGTGTTTTTTCCAAAAAAAATGCGTTTGAAAAACTGCTGCGCAAATACTGTGTGAAAAAAAAAAAATAAACACCCACCATTTTAATCTGTAGGGCATTTGCATTAAAAAATATATAATGTTTGGGGTTCAAAGTAATTTTCTTGCAAAAAAAAATTATTTTTTCATGTAAACAAAAAGTGTCAGAAAGAGCTTTGTCTTCAAGTCGGTTAGAAGAGTGGGTGATGTGTGACATAAGCTTCTAAATGTTGTGCAGAAAATGCCAGGACAGTTCAAAACCCCACCAAATGACCCCATTTTGGAAAGTAGACACCCCAAGCTATTTGCTGAGAGGCATATCGAGTCCATGGAATATTTTATATTGTGACACAAGTTGCGGGAAAAAGACCATTTTTTTTTTTTTAACAAAGTTGTCACTAAATGATATATTGCTCAAACATGCCATGGGAATATGTGAAATTACACCCCAAAATACATTCTGTTGCTTATCCTGAGTACAGTGATACCACATGTGTGAGACTTTTTGGGAGCCTAGCCGCGTACGGGACCCCGAAAACCAAGCACCGCCTTCAGGCTTTCTAAGGGCATAAATTTTTGATTTCACTCTTCACTGCCTATCACGGTTTCGGAGGCCATGGAATGCCCAGGTGGCACAAACCCCCCCAAATGACCATATTTTGGAAAGTAGACACCCCAAGCTATTTGCTGAGAGGTATAGTGAGTATTTTGCAGACCTCACTTTTTGTCACAAAGTTTTGAAAATTTAAAAAAGAAAAAAATTTTTTTTTTCTTGTCTTTGTTCATTTTCAAAAACAAATGAGAGCTGCAAAATACTCACCATGCCTCTCAGCAAATTGCTTGGGGTGTCTACTTTCCAAAATGGGGTCATTTGGGGGGGTTGTGCTATCTTGGCATTTTATAGCCTTCGAAACTGTGATAGGTAGTGAGGAGTGAATCAAAAATTTACGCCCTTAGAAATCCTGAAGGCGGTGATTGGATTTCGGGGCCCCGTATGCAGCTAGGCTCCCAAAAAGTCCCATACATGTGGTATCCCTGTACTCAGGAGAAGCAGCAGAATGTAGTTTGGGGTGTAATTCCACATTTACCCATGGCCTGTGTGAGCAATATATCATTTAGTGACAACTTTGTGCAAAAAAAAAATGGTCACTTTCCCGCAACTTGTGTCAAAATATAAAATATTCCATGGACTCAACATGCCTCTCAGCAAACAGCTTGGGGTGTCTACTTTCCAAAATGGGGTCATTTGGGGGGGTTTTGTGCCATCTGGGCATTTTATGGCCTTCAAAACTGTGATAGGTAGTGAGGAGTGAAATCAAAACTTTATGCCCTTAGAAATCCTGAAGGCGGTGCTTGGATTTCGGGGCCCCGTACGCGGCTAGGCTCCCAAAAAGTCCCACACATGTGGTATCCCCGTACTCAGGAGAAACAGCAGAATGTATTTTGGGGTGCAATTCCACATATGCCCATGGCCTGTGTGACTAATATATCATTTAGTGACAACTTTGTGCAAAAAAAAAAAAGTTTGTCATTTTCCTGCAACTTGTGGCAAAATATAAAATATTCCATGGACTCAACATGCCTCTCAGCAAATAGCTTGGGGTATCTACTTTCCAAAATGTGGTCATTTGGGGGGTTGTGCCATCTTGGCATTTTATGGCCTTCAAAACTGTGATAGGTAGTGAGGAGTGAAATCAAAAATTTACGCCCTTAGAAATCCTGAAGGAGGTGCTTGGTTTCGGGGCCCCGTACGCAGCTAGGCTCCCAAAAAGTCCCACACATGTGGTATCCCCGAACTCAGGAGAAGCAGCAGAATGTATTTTGGGGTGTAATTCCACATATGCCCATGACATGTTTGAGCAATATATCATTTAGTGACAACTTTGTGCAAAAAAAAAAATTGTCACTTTCCCGCAACTTGTGTCAAAATATAAAATATTCCATGGACTCAACATGCCTCTCAGCAAAGAGCTTGGGGTGTCTACTTTCCAAAATGGGGTCATTTGGGGGGGTTTGTGCCATCTTGGCATTTTATGGCCTTCAAAACTGTGATAGGTAGTGAGGGTGAAATAAAAAATTTACGCCCTTAGAAATCCTGAAGGCCGTGCTTGGTTTTCGGGGCCCCGTACGTGGCTAGGCTCCCAAAAAGTCCCACACATGTGGTATCCCCATACTCAAGAGAAGCAGCTAAATGTATTTTGGGGTGCAATTCCACATATGCCCATGGCCTGTGTGAGCAATATATCATTCAGTAACAACTTTTTGTAATTTTTTTTGTTGTCATTATTCAATCACTTGGGACAAAACAAATTAATATTCAATGGGCTCAACATGCCTCTCAGCAATTTCCTTGGAGTGTCTACTTTCCAAAATGGGGTCATTTGGGGGGGTTTGTACTGCCCTGCCATTTTAGCACCTCAAGAAATGGCAGTCATAAACTAAAAGCTGTGTAAATTCCAGAAAATGTACCCTAGTTTGTAGACACTATAACTTTTGCGCAAACCAATAAATATACGCTTATTGACATTTTTTTTTACCAAAGACATGTGGCCGAATACATTTTGGCCTAAATGTATGACTAAAATTGAGTTTATTGAATTTTTTTTATAACAAAAAGTAGAAAATATCATTTTTTTTTTTCAAAATTATCGGTCTTTTTCCGTTTATAGTGCAAAAAACAAAAACCCCAGAGGTGATCAAATACCATCAAAAGAAAGCTCTATTTGTGGGAAGAAAAGGACGCAAATTTTGTTTGGGTACAGCATTGCATGACTGCGCAATTAGCAGTTAAAGCGATGCAGTGCCAAATTGTAAAAAGTGCTCTGGTCAGGAAGGGGGTAAATCCTTCCGGGGCTGAAGTGGTTAACTGTTGTATAGTTTAAAATGGCAACTTTCATGTTCATAGGCACATTATTCATTCGTTCAGCCTAGAAAACACCATGTTTTGTCCAGATGCAGTTCAAGACATTTTTTCAGGCATATTTCTTTTAACTAAATTTTGGTGTCTAGATGGGTTGGGAACTAGAATGAAATGCAAACTAGATTCTGTGTAAGGAGAGGACACTCAGCAGCTGTTTACACATCTGGATGCTGTAGCACTAGTGTGGGACACCAGAACACCCTTTTTATTAGGGGCCCCACACAAGTGCTCCAGTGTATACTATAGGGGTGTCTCCATCTGTGAAGCTTGTACAAAACTGGCAAGTATTCAAGCTTGACAAAGTGACAAAAATATTTCTTGGAACTCTGCCAAAATAGACAATTGTACCCCACTTCTAAGCAATGTTTCATATTACTATTTCTGTCATCAAATACCTGTGTGCTAAGTATACCTATTTTTTTTAAAATAGGGGAGAAAAGACTCGGAGGACACCACTCATCTGAGGAGACAACAGACCCCCACCTCATGAAGAAGTGGAAATCCCCCAAAGCCAACAGGAGGAGGAGGAAAGAGACGTGGTGGAAATTGTCACCACAACAGGTGAGTGTCTGCAACCACAGGCTCAGGTAAGAGATGGATGCCGGCATATTTATAATACATGGTGTGTTTTTGTTTCTATATTTTTAGGTGATCGTGATGTTGTGGATCCAGGTCATTTCACCAGTGAAAGTGCCCAGATCGTCATCGGGGAGATCATGGGGTGTAATAGGGACATGGAAAACATCAAGCAAAACATCAATGATGTTAAAAACAAAATGAAGAACATCATTGATGTTTTAGGGAGTGATGTTTTTGGAGGTGTTTAAAACACCTCCAAATCCCTTACTTTGTTGTGCTTTTTTTACAGAAAAAAATGTTCACATTTTTTGACATATTCCAGAAAAGCCAAATTTTGAAAATGCACACAGTGTGTCAGCATGTGCTATCTGCCATCACGGGAGATCAATATATGCATTTTGGGGGTGCAACCGCTTCCTCAATAATAAAGTAGCTGAGAGGAAGGGGTTGAACCCCCAAAACACATCCCTTGATCCCCTGTGATGGCAGCTAGCACATGTTGACATTCGGCAATTTGTGTGCATCTTCAAAATTGGCTTTTTCAGGGGTGACTTCACCCCATCTGAACGCAATATCAAACACAGTTTATAAATACTCATGTCTGATATTGCCTTCAATTTATAACAAAGTTGAACTTTGTAAGTTCCAGATTTGTGTATTTCTTGTTGGTTTGAAACATGCCTGTTTTACCTTAAATGGACATTTCTACTTTTATTAATGTGACCCAAAAAATTGTTATACAACAAACATGTTGGTTTGTTTTAAAAACCTTTTCTAAATGCACATGTGATTGTGCTGGTGTTAAAAAAGATTGATAATCAAGAATGTGTGGATTCTTCTTTCAATGCTTCAAAACTTTGGGTGTTTTCTTTGGCAATGGGGGTGATTTACTAAGGGCAAATCCACTTTGCACTACAAGTGCAGTTTCCATGCAGTCTCAAGTGCACTTGTAGTGCAAAGTGTCTTTGCCTTTAGTAAATAACACCCAACAGTGCTTTCTAATGTTACACAATCACGCCATTTTCAGGACTCCCCAAATTTATGTCAGGGTCAGCTAACAGAAACACAAGCAGTAAATGTCAGTAAATATTTTAGTAGTTAAAATTTGTTTTTTATTTAAAAAATGTCTCAGACATTGTCTGGCATATTGATGGCCCCCCTACCCGCAAAGTATTCCATGTATCTTAGACGGACCTCGCGGGCACTCAGGGGGGCAAGCCAGGATGGCCAGCTTCAAGCGCTGTCAGGGTTGGTTAATTTACATGAATTCTGGATTCAGGCCCAACTGAGCCAGCATAGTTCACAGAATTTCTCCTTAAAAAGTTGTGGAGAACACAGCAAGCCAGGATGATATGATTGAGTTTATACTCCGCCATATGTATGGGTGTAAGACATAGGTCGAACCGGCTGGCCGTGATTCCAAACGTGTTCTCCACCACTCTTCTGGCTCTGGCCAGCCGGTAATTAAAAACCCTCTGGTCCGGGGTGAGGGTCCTCATAGGGAATGGCTGCATAAGATGGTCCCCAGCGCAAACGCTTCATCTGCAACAAAGACGAATGGGAGTCCTTCCACATTGTCTTCTCGAGGTGGCAAGTCCAAGCTGCCATTCTGGAGACGCCTGTAGAACTCCGTCTGGGTGATGACTCCACCATCTGACATCCAGCCATTCTTCCCCATGTCCACATACAGGAACTCGTAAGTAGCCGACACCACTGCCAACATCACAATACTATTGAACCCCTTGTAGTTGTAATAGTATGACCCCAAGTTGGGTGGTGGGACAATGTGGATGTGTTTGACATCAATTGCCCCTCCGCAGTTAAGAAAGTCCCACCGTTGGGCAAAGTGGGAGGCCACAGTCTGCCATTCCTTTGGGTTGGAAGGAAGCTGTGGAGTCAAATAAGAATAAAAAATTATTCATTTTGCACATAAACATGGAAAGTAGATCAGACACAAACATTCTTGGCCAACATCAGTATAACATTTATTTTAGGGACTATTTAAAGACAAAGGTATAAGGTCCACCTATCAGATTCCCCCCCCCTCCATTGGGCCATTTGTAAAAATTTATGGGAGGGAGATGTTTTGGACAGGGTATCCTCTCCACTTCATTGAGAGATGAATGCCTAAATAATGTGTATTACTTTGGCCAGCCCCTCCTTACTTAAACTATTGGCAGCCCACTAGACAGGTAGGAAGTGTCATAATACAAAGAGATAAATACACACTGTACACATTTTAGCACATTTTTACATTCTGCTATTACCTATCAAGATAATAATAGGATACAAAAACTTAAAACAGTACCATTTATAAGTATTCAGGCAGGACCTTGCACTACATGCTTTGGGGAATTCATCCATAAATCTGACCACAAAAGAGGTCGGTATAGTATGTATGGGTTTGGCAAAGTCAGCAGATAGAGGATTGTTATCAGCTGAGTTAGCAGTTGGGGGGAGGGAGGGTTCCAAATGATTTTGTGAACCCCAAAAAAAATGGTAAATGGTTTATGTTTATGGTAAAGCACTATGGAGCTGACAAAATACATTGTTAAGTGACTACATGAGGTGAATATAGGCCTAGGAGAGCATGCTGGGGAGGTAAGTGAAGGCAAATATGCATGAAGGCCAAAAAAAAATTACATAAAAATCCAGCATACATGAGGACAAAGGGGACATTCTTAGCATATTACAATCATGGTAATTAGGGAATGAGGAAAGAAATACATTATATTATCAAACATTATATACCATAAAATGTGATGTTAAAGGATAAAACTTACCCTAATATACTCCTTCTGCAGGACCTGGATGATGGCAGAACAGGTCTCTGGGATAATGATCCCCAGAGCCTGGGGGGAGATGCCTGTCGGGAACTTGAGGTCCTGCAGGCTTCTCCCTGTCGCCAAGTACCGCAGGGTGGTGACTAGCCTCTGCTCCGGAGTGATGGCTTGCCTCATGCAGGTATCCTGCCTGCTGATATAGGGGGTCAGCAAAGCCAACAAACGGTAAAATACGGGGTCCGTCATCCGGAGAAAGTTCCTGAAAACATCAGGATTATTCTCATGGATCTCACGGAGCAAAGGCATGTGACAGAACTGGTCACGCTGGAGCAACTAATTCTTGGTCCATGAACTCCTCCCCACCCTGTTCATGGACTGGGCTTGTGTCAAAGAAAGGACCCCAACACCAAGCCCCCGCACATTACGAACTCTACGAGGAGTACGTATACGCAACATGGCTAGAAAACAGTCGACTGCTCAGAACGAAGTAACAGAACGCACTGAAGAACAGCAAGGCCTGTAAAGAGTGACCTGAAAATCAGTAACGAACGAACAAGAACACAATTACAAGTCAAGGGTAACTCTCTGCATGCACTGAAGACCAGATACAAACCCACAAGCACAAACTGAACAGCAGAAATACGATCTGAAAACCACGAGTCTGAAAAAGCATGAATCGTTTCTCACCAAACTTTTACTAACACAAGATTAGCAAAAGGAGCCCAAAGGTTGCCGCGCTTGGTTCTGAACAGCCCTTTTATAGTCTTGTCATACATGGTGTACATGGCTGCGTTCTTGGTGATCGGAAATTCCGACAACTTTGTGCAACTGTGTGTACGAAAAACAAGTTTGAGCCAACATCCGTCGGAAAAAATCCATGGATTTTGTTGTCGGAATGTCCGATCAATGTCCGATCGTGTGTACGGGGCATTAGACTGGGGGAAGGAGATTAGAAAGGTGTTAAACTGTACCCATAGGGAATAGAAAAAGGTAGAACATATAATGATATGATAGTGTACCTATTTCTGACTATAAACCTGACCCTAGTACTTTACACTGTTCAAACGTACATATTTAAAGGAAATTTATAGGGCAAAAAATATGTTTTCATTTTTTTTCTCCCTTCTTTGTTTTGATATTTGATCTTTGTTTTGATTACCGGTATCTATATATGATGTAATTTTACTATATATTTGTATTAGGGTTTATTATTTGTCATTTTTATGTTTCATATAAGTTTCAGTTTATTGAAATGGAGGCATTTTTAAATGATGTGATTGCATGCTTGTTGCATGCAGACATCATGATGTGTACTCTACGGTTACACGCATCATATTCTTGTGGGAAGCTGCCAGGTCCTAGAATCAGATGTGATGCATTCAGGGGTAGGAAACTCCATTTGCTTGGCTTCAAGGTAATATCTGTTTATCATTCTAGCTGATTGTGTTTTTTCTTCCCTCTTCCCTGAGGAGTACCTATGGCGTCCTGACCTATGACCTTCTATTTTTTCATCTCTCTGCAGATCACTTCTTTGCGTTTGACATTTAGGGAAAGATACACCTGTATTGTGTAACTTGCGGGTGGCAGCTCTAATATTTTATTTGTTGTGTAAACATGTAGGTAAACTGGACTCCTAGCACCAGAAAACCAGTGCAGGTATATGCTCGTGCTCATGCGTGTACACAATGCACACATGCTCATATTCCTGTTATGGATTTGCATCAGGAATTGCCTGAACGATTATATTGCGTATTTTTTTACACCATGCAGGAATCTTCAAAAACACAAATCGACCAATATAAATACAGACCAAATATAGAATATGGAATTAAATTAATATTTATTCACTAGACATGTATTCACAATAAATAGTAAGATTTGTGGATGTACATAAACAACAATCTTACATAAAATAACAAAATTGCATGCAATACTCGTTAATGTATATTGCTATGTACAGTTTATGAATAAAATGAAAGGATTCATTTCTTCCTATGGACAAAATAACCATGTATATTTATAACTAACTGTCAGACAATAGTCTACATCTTACAAAGCCCAACAGTTAGCCCCCTGCAGAAGGAGTAAGTATTAAACTACGTAAAAATGGTATGCTACTATAGCGCAAACACAAAAAATAATTAAGATTGGAAAAACAAAAATAAAATGAAAGAAAAATCAAAATGGTTATAATATCGGGGGGTAGAACAATCTAAGTATCACAAGAAATTAATAATAGGTATATCAAAATAAGCAATAAATCATGGAAAGATCAATATGTTATAATTACCCTTTCAAAATGGTGGCTGGCTTACAATGGTCATTACCAGAGTCCCTTAAAATGGCTGCCTTTCCCAAAATGGTATCTCATCAGGGTGGAGCTGCGTCCTGGAATCCCTGAAGTGTCAGATGATGAGGCGTAATGATGAATGTCTCTTTGGATGGATAAGTGTATGTATGGATGGAGTTCCGAATTGTGAGTGTACTGTGGGTGGATAAAGTGTGAGAAGTGAATGAAGTGTCTGTGATGGGTGATGAGTGATCCCTATGACTTCTTATCCTTGTCCTTTATACTGTTCTGAACAATAAGCTCATAAAAATTTTAAATGAGCCTAGTCCAGAAGGTGGAACTTCTTTTCATTGGTTCATGTGGCTGAATATTAATTAATTGTTTGTTCAAGCAAGTGGCAAATTCAAGTGGTCATGTTCACTATAATTTATGTGGATTTTTAGTTATGTTTTATATTAGTTCATCGTTGTAATAAGTCACTATATTTTTACTGACATTGTATGGATTGAGTTATTAGGAAGCTATCACTACCATTGTTTAAGTAAATAAATCATTTGATACACAGCGTGCATATTGAGGGTTGCCAATTGGGGGCACCAGCATCACTGCTTGGGATTATATATTGTTTGTAACAGTGAGAAATGTATTTTGTTTTTGAGGAGGTAGCGCTTCAGCCTTACACTTACTGCTTCTGCATCCTGTTCTGAGGACTGTGATGACTAACTCTACCCTCTTACAGAGTGGACTTTGCCAGTTAGCTACTCAGGCACTCTTGCCACTCCTTGCTCTTCCACCATCCTCTGTCTCCACCTTCAGGAGTGTTGGGCAGGAGGAGCATTAGAGGCCTCCACAACATTCCAGTCTTCAGCAGATAATACAGCTTTTAAATATATCAAATTATGGGACCTTCAGTAGACCTATTATCAAATGTTTAACAAATTTAATATTTTTCACTATTTTATGTGTTTGTGTTTACTTTTCCAATGCATACTGTAGGGGATCAGACTCAATGCAGGGACAAACTCACAGTTTCTTTAGGAAAACATCATGTTTAATCCAAAGGATATTCCCAAACAGAAGAAAAAAAGGCATCTTGCCATCAAACAAAAATAAACTTCTGCTCTACCGAGCCTTATTGTGTCCGTAATCTGACCAGTCCTTGATTTTGTAGTAAGTGTCCTTACAAACGTAAATACTTTGTATCCAAAGTCAGGGATAAGCAGCCATGCTCCTAGTTGCCTCCTCACATGGAGACACACACTCTCTCTCTCTCTGAGAGCTAGGACCAGCTGCCTTAATCAAGACCTGAAAAGAAAACATTAAATTGCGGTCCACGGACTTGGGAGTCTTTCCCACCCAGATCTCTATAAGACTCCCAATAAAACCAGCCCCAGGACGGACTTTACCAATACAGAGTAAAGAACTATCCTTCTTTACCTTGAAGTCTTTGCTGGTATTATCTTAGATTGCAAATCTAAGAATCTGTGGAGGAACATATATCCCATCAATCACTTCTCCTGTAATTTTAACCTGTTTCACAGGCACGCCGCTACAATACCTATCGGTTATGATAAATAATAAGTATAAACTGACATAACAGTCCTAAGGAAGCAAACTAAATCTGTAAAATGTGTAGACTATTTTAGTGCTCATTATATTCATCTACATAGTAATGATGTTATGTAAAGAACTATAATGCTGGATATGAATATAAAAATAATTCTGCGCTCAGTGTCAAATATTATAAACACAAAGACCTGACAGCAGCACTCATTCTATATCTGAATACAGAAATATATAAATAAATTTAAATATAAAAAATATGTTGCACTGTTTGCTTTAAATTACATAACTATTAACCACTTAAAGACCGAGCCTCTTTCTGAGATTTGTTGTTTACAAGTTAAAAACAGTTTCTTTTGCTAGAAAATTACTTAGAACCCCCAAACATTATACTTTTTTTTCTAACACCCTAGAGAATAAAATGGCAATACTGTTGCAATACTTTCTGTCACACCGTATTTGAGCAGTGATTTTACAAGCGCACTTACAAGCGCACTTTTTTCGAAAAAAATACACTTTTTTTTAATTAAAAAATAAGACATCAGTAAAGTTAGCCCAATTTTTTTTATATTGTAAAAGATAATGTTACACTGAGTAAATTGATACCCAACATGTCATGCTTCAAAATTGCGCCGGCTCATGGAATGGCGACAAACTTTTACCCTTAAAAATCTCCATAGGTGACGTTTAAAAAATTCTGCAGGTTGCATGTTTTTTGTTTCAAATGATTTTATTAATTTTTAAGAAGGTTAAGTTGTACAAATGGTATAACAGTACATAGTCAAATCTTGCATAAAATAGAGATGACAATAACATTAAATGAACGTTACAATTACAGCTTGTAGTCTAGGTACATTCTGGAATACGCTTAACTGAACAGCTTTCTTTATAAATACATACTGTAATAGTAGTTAGTGTGATATCAAATGTAGATAACATTGTAATTGGTCTTGGAACAGAATATATAAATAACTCTAGGATGTAACATAAGCTGACTAGTATGTCACTATGATTTCTGGAGCTCACGATTTTATGTGCATTAGGCAATTAGGACAATAGATGCCAGTTTCTCATTTCCGCACCCCGAAAGGGATCACACTGTGCGGTATGTATGGTTAACAAAACTTCCTTTATTCTGGCTGTGATGTATTTGTATATATTTAGAGATAACGTGTCTCCGTGACATTCTAAGGATGGACTATGTTATTCAGTGAGATAAGAGATCGGGGTATGTAGTGGAAATTAGGGGATGATAGGTTGCACATTTTAGATGTTGTTCCAATTATATTTTTAAATAGTGTATTGTGTATTGAACGATAGGTAGAGTGGGAGTTAGAAGCAGATGGGTGTATGTCGCTTCCTAGTCGTGAATGAGGGGAGGATGGGAAGGAACCTAGATATACCCTGTGTATAGAAGAGGACTCCATGAGTCTATATGCTATGGGATTGAACATGAAGTAGATAATGGTCTGCTATACTGTCTTTGTTGCCTGACAAGATTATGGGTGTTGAAGAAATTCTTGGTATTTTGGGGAATCCCTGAAGTGTATCCAACAGGCCCAAGTTTTCCCGTATTTCGAAGGAGTGTCTTTGGCTTGGTGAATTAAGTTTTCCATCTCAGAAATTTTTTCTATACGCTTGAACCAATCTGTTAAAGTAGGTGGTGTATTATTCCTCCATCGTACTGGTATGCATTGTTTTGCAGCATTCACTAAGTGGAGTGTGAGGTACTTCTTGTATGCATGTTGTGAAATTGTAGAGTGATGTAATAGGTATTGTGAAGGTGTAAAAGACAGGGTGTAAGTAGTGACATGGCGTATCACGTCATGTACTTTTTTCCAGAATGGTTGTATCTGTGGACAGTTCCACCAAATATGAAGCAAGGAACCCACTTCATTATTGCATCTCCAGCACATGGGAGAAACAGAGGGGTGGTATAGGTGAATCTTGTCTGGTGTGTTGTACCACCTAGAGTATATTTTGTAAGAATTTTCTTGTGCTGACACATTCACTGAACCTTTATGGATGTGTTCGTAAATGTTTCTCCAATCTTCCGTAGATAAGTTTATCTCGAGTTCTGTTTCCCATTTTTGGTTGGCTGTCGTGATCGTGGGGTCTTGGTCAGGAAAGAGTAGTGAATAGACCTCTGAAATGAGATGTCGTTGTGGAGGTGTACTGGTGCAAAGCGCTTCAAAGGGAGTTGGGTCTCTAAACCATTGAGAGGTGGGTTTGGCATTAGTCAGAAAGTGTCTGATTTGTAGAAATTTGTAAAATGGTATATGATATTCAGGGAAGTGTGAATGCATCTTATCATAAGGATAGAGTACGCCCTTGTGAAAAAATTGTGAAGCTCTAAGAGGACGGTGGGCTTGATTTTGAAATCGATCCCGAAGTGGCACGCCCGGTGTGAAATCTGGGTTATTGGTCAGGGGGGTCATCGGTCCTGGGGAGGAGCACCATCCCAGTTTTTTGGAGATTGTTGTGAAAGCTTGGATAGTGGGCCCGGTCAATGGGTGTGTAGTATATTCTTTAGGGATTGAATTTGTCTCAAGCCAGGGTAGGTGAGAAAGGGGTATTTGTGCGGAGGAGTCTTCAATGTTAACCCAATCTTTAGTGGATTTGTGTATATGCCAATCAATAATTCTCGTAAGATGACAAGCCCAATGGTATTTCTGTATGTCCGGTAGGCCGAGGCCTCCTCTTGGTTTGGGGATAGTCATTCTATTCCAGTTCAGTCTTGGGGATTTTGCTGCCCATATGAAGTCACGACAGATTTGTTTATATGTGGAAAAAAAAGATGGTGGCAATTTGATTGGGATGGTCTGAAGGATATACAGTATTCTCGGCAATATATTCATCTTAACGATGGCAATCCTTCCAAACCAAGAGAAAGGGCTAGCCGACCACTTAATGAGATCTTTTTGAATATTACGAAGTAATGATAAATAATTTTTGTCATATATCTCCTCGAAGTGTGTTAGTATTTGGATTCCTAAGTAGGTAAGGGCATGGGTTTCCCATTGGAAGGGGAAATTTGTTTTACATTGTGACACTATTGTCTGTGGGAGGGAGATATTCAGGGCTTTAGACTTTGTGAAATTGATTTTTAAGTTTGAGAGTTCGTTGAAGGAGGCAAATTCTTTTAATAGATTGGGTATAGTTATCAGAGGTTCTGAAAGAAATAGTAGGATGTCGTCTGCATAGGCAGCTATTTTACACTGTTTGTTGTTAATGTCAATGCCTTTAATGTCAGGATTTGCCCGCAGTTTGCGTAGGATAGGTTCCAACGTGAGTACAAAAATAAGGGGTGATAACGGGCATCCTTGACGAGTACCATTCGATACGGAGAAGGCGTCCGACAGGCGTCCACTGATTCTTATTCTAGCAGTAGGGCATGAGTATAAAGCCATTATCATTTGAAGAAATTGCAGGGGGAGGCCCATTGCTTGCAATGTCACTGCCATGTAGTCCCATGCTACCCTGTCGAACGCCTTCTCCGCATCGAGCGATAAGAGGAAACCCTGGCGTTTGTGTGTGTGAGATGATGAGAGGATATGATGGATATGTAGGGCTTTTATGGTGTTATCCCTAGATTCTCTGCCGGGGGCAAAACCAACTTGGTCAAGGGAGATGAGGTCAGGGATGAGAGGGAGTAGTCGATTCGCAAGAATTTTAGCATAAAGTTTAAGATCTACGTTGAGGAGGGATATAGGTCTGTAGTTTGTCACTAGAGTATCGTCTTTGCCGGGTTTCGGAATAAGGGTGATATGTGCTTCTAATAAATCTTTATTATTTTGTGGGGCGGTAGAGAGTGTATTGAATGCCGTAACAAAATGAGAGGTAAGGATTTCTGAAAATGTTTTGTAGTAGCCGACAGTAAGCCCATCTGGGCCTGGACTTTTCCCTGTTTTGAGTTGTTGCAATGCTGTTGTGGCTGCCTCAATACTAATAGGGCGACCAAGGGTCTTGGAAGCTTCAGGGGAGATGTGTGGCACTCCATGCTGTGATAAGAACGTGGATATTGCTTCCTGTCTATTTTGCGAGGGATTTTTAACTTTTATCGTTGGTAGGTTGTAGAGTTTGGTAAAATAATTTACAAACTGTGTGGCAATGTCTTCCGGGGACGTAAAAGACTTCCCACTAGGATCTTTAATCTCGTGTATAGTCAGGGCTGCCTTTCTACGTTGCAGGGCTTTAGCCATTAATTTACCGGATTTATTGCCACATTCATAATATAGTTTTTGGGTGAAAATGTATTTACGTCGCAGTGATTTGTGTAATTCTTCTCTAAGTTCTTCCCTCACTTGTAGAAGTTCAGTAAGCGAATTAGTGGCCAGGGATGCTTTGTGAATCCTTTCAAGTGTATGGATTTTGGAGGTTAAGGATGTTTATATGGGCTTTTCGTTGTTTATTTTTGGATGCAGCTATTGAGATTAATTCACCTGTTATTACACACTTATGCGCAGCCCATACGGTGGATGGGTTTGTTTACCCGTTGGCATTTTCTTTGAAGTAGTGGACGAGTCTGTTATTAATTGTGGATGTAGAGTCCAGGTCTGTCAGGAGGGAGTTATCTAAACGCCATATCGAGTGTGAGGGGCGTGACATCGGGATATTTAATGTCAGTGAAATGGGATAGTGGTCAGAAAGGATCATAGGGTCTATGGTCGCATGTTTGAGATAAGATAAGTCATTTTGGGAAATAAAAAGGTGATCGATTCTAGAATACTTGTTATGGGGTGGTGAAAAAAATGTAAAATCTCTAACATTTGGGTGAAGCGTGCGCCACGTATCATGTAATGTCAACTCTTGTAGTTGTTGCTTGATCACTCTTAGAGCTCTATACGGCAGGGATGTTGTTCCAGTTGAGGAATCCTGGTGGGGGTTTAGCGCTACATTAAAATCACCACCCAGAACAAGAATGCCAGAGAAGAATTCCGTGAGCAATTGTAATGTTTCTTTAAAGAATGTAACCTGTCTAGTGTTAGGAGCATATATGTTCACAAGCGTGATGGGCTTGTTATATAATGTTCCTTTAAGAAATAGGTATCTGCCATTAGGGTCTTGCATGGTTTCTGTGCTTAGCAGAGGACAATGTTTTGAAATTATTATTGCAACCCCTTTTGTTTTAGTGAAGTCATTGGATGAATGGTACACTGTAGGGTAGCGATAATTCCCCAGTTTGGGTACGTTGTCAGTACGGAAATGAGTTTCCTGCACAAATGCGATCTGTGTTTTATTTTTGTGTAGTGAGTATAGCAGTTGTGACCGTTTTTCGGGAGTATTCAGATCTCTGATGTTTATATAGTCAATTTTTATTTGGACATTGTTTTGTGGATCATTATGGTTTGTCTTCTTGCGTATAGCAGGGTTAGTATCTGCCATGTTAGTAGTGGTGGTAGGGTGTCAAACGTTCAGCTAAAAAAGGGATACTGTGGTTCTTCCGATTGGGGTGTGAAGCTTATGCTGAATCTGTGTGTCTATATAGAGGAGGGCGAAAGTATAGGGGTGGGGAAAAATAGAATTAACTAACCTTATCTACGACAAGTAAGGTCAGAAGGATAGAGTGCACAGTTAGTGTGGAAGGGATCAGATACCAGCCTGAGACTTCTCACTGCACTGTGTGGGGGTTGGGTTGTATCGAGCCACGGATCTACTGTGAGTTGTACGTAAATGTGGTATTCCGTCGTTGCAGTCTACGTGTTTCTGTAGAAGGAGGGGGTCAGGTCAATATTTTTGAATTATCATGTCGATTATATCAACCTCTGTCCTGTTATCAGTCCCGAAAATTTTTGTATAGTTGAGAGGTGAACGTGTAGGATTGAGGAAATCTCCTAGCTGTAGGAGTATAGTCTGAATCAGTGTGTTATGGGCGGGATACATAGTCCGACTCAGTGCGTTAATTTTCATTCTGTGGATTGGTACAGCATGAGGGCAACCTGTATTATCGCAAGCCGTGTTAAAGTTTGGGATCAACGACAGGTGAACACATATCATATTGCCATCAGTCATGTAAATCGTACTAATCTGCGAGAACAGTAAAAACTTAAACAGTTAAACCTGCGGAACTTAAAAACAAGAAAAAAAAAAAAAAAAGGAAAGGAAAGAACACATTAGAGACATTGGTGTAAGCTTCTGAAAAACTAGCTCATGCACTGTAGTTGAGTTGCGCCTCCCCAGAATAGGGCTCAATCTTTCTGTTGACATCTGTTCTCTCCACATTTAAAGTGAGATGTTTCCAGCCGCCTAAATCTCTTATATAGAGATGACCGGGCAAGCGGTGTAAGGCAAGTATGTATAAAGGTGATTTTAGAATTCAGTCCACATATCCATCAAAGGCAGACACCCACTATGAACCGATGGTGTGAATATCACATGTATTCTGGAATGAAAAGAATGAGCATGTAATATGTTAAAGAGTATACTTTTCTAAGGGTGTGGGATTGCCTCATATATTGGAGAAGTGTGGCAAGTAGGTATTTGGAGTAGTGGAGATGAAAAGATGCAGCGTGTAGAAGTGGTATATTATAGAATTCATAATGTGGCACCTTGGTTGTGTGTAAACATGTGGTCTACACAGTAGAGGAAGAGCTAGCAAGCTATAGTCTAACCGAACAACGTACCTTACAGTAGTAGCTATCCTAGTATATAGCTGTACCTGCATAACTGACACACCAACTTGTAATAGGAAAGATTTGTATGCTGTCCACTACTGTTGAGGCATAAGTCAGTCATCCTTACTCATATTGTATATAGTTTATATTATCGATTTTAGGGTGGAGACTTGAGTCTACATTAATCTGTAGTTACACGCATTGCGACAATCTTATTGAAGATGTTCGTTGTATATCGGTAGATGTCTGTACGATGAAAACGTGGGTAGGTACAGATTTCAAATAGAGTGAAATATCCTTTGTCTGAGGGAGATTGTGTAGTGCTAGTATACAGTTGTAGTTCTATGCATATGACACTGAATTAACCAACATCCGAAACTGAATAGGGGATTCCACAATGTGGATAACATCGATTCAGTTCAAAACTACAGAAACTTGAATTGTTGAATATCACCACAGAGTACAAAAACCGGAGTTTAAAGTCTGAAATCCTGGCAGCCGCCTGGAATAGGGCAGATATTAGTAGTCTCTACGGGCTCTCCGAGAACATGGGGAATCCGCAGGGCTGTGGCGTTGTTGAAAGCCTTGATGTCCTGTGTGCGATCTGGTGCTGGATGAAGACCTCCTTCTGCTTGAGCGCGAATCCTGTGCTTCCATCGGTTCTTCCTGCATGGGATGTTTTCCTGCAGCATGATGTCGAATGTCTGCATACCAGTTTGGTACGTCAACCAGAGGTATACCCAGGCTATCACAGAAGTGAGGCAGGTCTTCAGGCACTTTTAGGAATGCAGTACGGCCGAGATGGGTAGCTCTCAGACAGAAGGGGAATTTCCAGCGGTATATAATCCCATTGGCGCGTAACACATCAAGCAGTGGTTTCAGGTCCCTGCGCTGCTGTAGTGTGATTCCGGATAAGTCCTGGAAAATCTGTATATGGGCGCCATTGTATTGTAATGGTTGCTTAATCCTAGCCTGTCTCAGGATATCTTCCTTTATCTTGTAATCTACCAGACAACAAATGATATCCCTGGGTGGGTCATTTTCTCTGCCTTTGGGGCGTAATTTCCTATGGATTCTCTCCATTTCTATGCAGGTTTGAGGTGGCCTTTCCAGCAGGTTATTGAACAGTTCAGTCACAGTGGGGGTCAAGTGATCCGCTTCAATAGACTCTGGTATTCCCCGTACGCGGAGGTTATGCCTGCGACCGCGGTTGTCAAGATCTTCAATGCAGCGTTGTGTCTCTCTTAGCTGCATAGTATGCATGTCTAACCGACGTGTCGCTTTGCGGAGGACCATGTCATATTTCGCTGTAGTTTGTTCCACTGCAATAACACGGTCGGTTAGGATGTGGATATCTACTCTTAATTCCGCAATGGCGGCTGAAAGAGTATCTTTGATGTCGGTAGCAATCGCCCTTAGATCATGTATGTTGAAGGATTGTGGTTGTGGAGTATCCTGTGGTCCCGCGGACAGAGGGGGTAATGTCTGGGACGTAGAGAACTGTCCCGTTAGCTGTGCTGCTGAGGCCGGTGAGGAGTCATGACGGGACGACGCCATGTTACTTCTCTGCGCCCTGAACATTTCAGGGATGTTTTGGCTGGAATTCCCAGTTGTTTCACGGGGTGAGCGGGACCTCGAGGTAGAGGTGTGTCGGGAGGCCGTTCCCATCGTATCCCTGATATTTTAAGAGATAATTACCTCCGGTATGGCTGTTGAAAAGACTGCAACGGCGGGAGCTGTTCACTTAGGCAGCCATCTCCTAGCTCTGCCAAGCCACGCCCTGGGTTGCATGTTTTAAGTTACAGAGGAGGTCTGGGGCTAGAATTATTGCTCTCGCTCTACCGATTGCAGCAATACCGCACATGTGTGGTTTGAACACCGTTTTCATATGTGGGCGCTAGTCTTGTATGCGTTTGCTTCTTCATGCAAGCTCATCAGGACGGGGCGCGTTTAAAAAAATGTTTTTTTTTCCTATTTATTTTATCTTTTTTTTACATTTTTACACTGTTTAAAAAAAAAAAAAAGTTGTGTCACTTTTATTCCTATTACAAGGAATGTAAACATCCCTTGTAATAGAAAAAAGCATGACAGGACCTCCTAAATATGAGATCTAGGGTCAAAAAGACCTCAGAGCTCATATTTACATTAAAATGCAATAAAAAAAAAAAATTATAATTTAAAAGAATGAAAAAAAAATGTGCCTTTAGGAGCTATGAGCGGAAGTGATGTTTTGATGTTGCTTCTGCCCTGCAGTGATATGGAGATGGGTGGGTGCCATCATCCCCTCACTCATCTCCATACCTAGGCAGGGGACAGATGCGATTGCCTCCGCCGCTGCCGATGGCTCTGGTAAGCGACAGAGGGCACCGAATCGCGGCGGGAGGGGGGGTACCGATAAAAGTGATCTTGCTGTGAATCCGCCACAGAGACCACTTTTATCTTGTAGCGGACCGCCCGCTGAAGAAGAGAATACTGGGGTTATGGCAGCTAGCTGCTGCCATAACAACGATATCCTCCTTCAAAGTCATCATGTAAAACGACAGTGGTCGGTCCTGGAAGTGGCTAAAAGGAGAAATGTGAGAAGTGAAAATAACAAACATACTTGACTTCTAATCATTCAGTTCTTAGGTCCTCTCTGAGCACAGAGTGGTGATAGTCAGTCACCATTCTGTGCTCTGCCTTTCCAGTGCTCAGTGAAGGGCTGGGCTGTGGAGTGGGTGGGATCTGCTGGTCAGGATCCCAGTGGCATGCTGAGAGGTGGAACCATCTTCTGGGCAGGCATCTGGGTGGATCCAGACATCTGGGAGGATCTCAACATTTTTGTCGGGATGCATCTATAGACTGGAGTCGCTCTGTGATGTCAGCTGACAGCAGACTTTAGCCTTCTACTGGCTTATTTGGGGTCACAGGAATGCAAAACTAAGTGCACTCCGTTGACACACATGAGAAGTATGGCCAAACAACCTTTAGCCATACTTCTCTTATAACCAACTGTACAGTACATACAGTAATCCACATTAAAGGTTTTTTGTGAACATGACAAAT
This sequence comes from Aquarana catesbeiana, assembly GCF_042186555.1. Lineage (NCBI taxonomy): Eukaryota > Metazoa > Chordata > Amphibia > Anura > Ranidae > Aquarana > Aquarana catesbeiana. The sequence continues at coordinate 223,396,928 of NC_133330.1, read as the reverse complement.
AATTCACAAGGTGATAGAAATATAAACTCAATCAGTGTAAAAATCAAACAGAAGTAAAGGAAATGTCTAATGAATGATTACTCAGAGTGCAGTGTCACTTTGAGAGTGTAATCCCTTCTGTGTTTCGTTACCAATGCACACTTTCATTACTTATCAGATAATTCGACTACAAAAAGCAAGAGGACCAAAAGTGCATATGTGCACTAGGACACTCCATCAGAAGACCATTCAACCGCTGCAAAATTTATCTCAGCCAGATTAAACAGCAGCCTTTCCAGAGTCTCTGAATCCACAGCAGTGTGACAGCTCAGAGACAGTGGGAGTAATCTATTAGAAGGGGGGTTGTCTGTGAGATCCTGGCAGCAGTATGGCTCCGTACTAGAGCCAGATTCTCACAGACTCCAGGAAATTGATCCTACCATCATTGTGCTGTCACTCTGTTGTGGATTCAAAGACTCTGGACAGATTGCTGTCTAATCTGGCTGAGATACCATTTGCAGAAGTCTAATGGTCTTCTGATGGACTGTCCAGGTACACATATGTGCTGTGAGACCTCTTGATATTTGGGGTCTAACTATCTGGTAATCAGGAAAGTGTGCATTGGTAGCAAAGTACAGAAGGGATTACACTCACGAGTAGGGATGAGCTGAACACCCCACTGTTCGGTTCACACCAGAACATGCAAACAGGAAAAAAGTTCATTCGAACATGCAAACACCGTTAAAGTCTATGGGACACGAACATGAATAATCAAAAGTGCTAATTTTAAAGGCTTATATGCAAGTTATTGTCATAAAAAGTGTTTGGGGACCTGGGTCCTGCCCCAGGGGACATGTATCAATGTGCCGGTCCGATAATACACATAAAAGTTCATTGATAAAAACAGCATGGGAATTCCCCACAGGGGAACCCCGAACCAAAATAAAATAAAAAAATGACGTGGGGGTCCCCCTAAATTCCATACCAGACCCTTCAGGTCTGGTATGGATTTTAAGGGGAACTCCGTGCCAAAATTAACAAAAAACGGCAGGGGTCCCCCCAAAAATCCATACCAGACCCTTATCCGAGCATGCAACCTGGCAGGCCGCAGGAAAAGAGGGGGGTATGAGAGAGCGCCCCCCCTCCTGAACCGTACCAGGCCACATGCCCTCAACATTGGGAGGGTGCTTTGGGGAAGCCCCCCAAAACACCTTGTCCCCATGTTGATGAGGACAAGGGCCTCATCCCAACAACCCTGGCCGGTGGTTGTGGGGGTCTGCGGGCGGGGGGCTTATCGGAATCTGGAAGCCCCCTTTAACAAGGGGACCCCCAGATCCTGCCCCCCCCCTGTGTGAAATGGTAAGGGGGTAATTGTACCCCTACCATTTCACTAAAAAACTGTCAAAAATGTTAAAAATGACAAGAGACAGTTTTTGAAAATTCCTTTATTTAAATGCTTCTTCTTTCTTCTTTCTTCTATCTTCCTTCATCTTCTTCTTCTTCTGGTTCTTTTTTTGGGGGCCACACGTCGTTTTTTTTTTTTATTTTGGTGCGGGGTTCCCCTTAAAATCCATACCAGACCTGAAGGGTCTGGTATGGAATTAAGGGGGACCCCCATGTCATTTTTTTTTTTAATTTTGGCCGGGGTTCCCCTTACTATCCATACCAGACCTGAAGGGCCTGGTATGGAATTTAGGTGAACCCCCACGTCATTTTTTGTTTTTTACATTTTGGTTCGGGGTTCCCCTGTGGGGAATTCCCATGCCGTTTTTATCAATGAACTTTTATGTGTATTGTCGGACCGGCAATGCAATAGCCGCGAGTAGTTTTAAATGACTTTTTTCCTTTGAAATGTCATTTTGCTGTCAGACTGTTCTAAACATGGGAAACATGCGCCCCTTTACAGGCATACTATAGACACCCCCCAGCTATGAAATATAAAGGGATATTACACTTTTATTGTTCGACTTTAAGCATTATTAAAATCACTGCTCCTGAAAAAACGTCTGTTTTTAAAACTTTTTTTTGCATTGATCCATGTCCCCTGGGGCAGGACTCAGGTCCCCAAACACTTTTTATGACAATAACTTGCATATAAGCCTTTAAAATTAGCACTTTTGATTTCTCCCATAGACTTTTAAAGGGTGTTCCGCGGCATTCGAATTTGCCGCGAACACCCCAAATTGTTCACTGTTCGGTGAACTTGCGAACAGCCGATGTTCGAGTCGAACATGAGTTCGACTCGAACTCGAAGCTCATCCCTACTCACGAGTGACACTGCATTCTAAATAAAGTAGTTGTAAACCTCTGGCATGAAATATGAACAAAGAATATACTTGTATAGTGTGTACTTGTCTCAATCCAGAGCACTGAGAGCCATTTCTTTCTCCTGCCTTGTTCATCTTCTATCAACATGAGCCACTTCTGACAGGGAACTCCAGAATACAGCCTGTGTTTGACAACCTTAGCTCTATTCCTGGGTGCTGTGTGAAGAGGGTGTGTCCCTTCCCTCAAATCATCTCTCAGCTCTCCTCACTGAGTGTAACTTCAGCTCCTTGCCCCCAGCCTCTGAAAGCTCAGACAATCTGTATAAATTCTGCACTGTGAATAGATGTAAAGAAGAGAAGACTGCAAATTTACAGGTACAACTTATGCAGGAGGATTTGTTTCATCCCTGTGTACCAATTGCGGCTTGTGACTTCACTGGGTGTATGTAAGGGTTTACAACCACTTTAGCCATTTATTGGACATTTTCTTTAATTTTGATTGTTTTTTACACTTATTTATTTTTTCTAATATTTTTATTGAAAATTTCCAATTTACAAGTGTCATTAACCACTTAAGGATTGGAAGGATTTGCCCCCTTAACCACGTCAGCCACGGAAGATTAGGCTGCTCAATGACCAGAGCACTTTTTACAATTTGGCACTGCGCTGCTAATTGCGTGGTCATGCAATGTTGTACCGAAAAAAAAAATTGCGTCCTTTTTTCCCACAAATAAAGCTTTCTTTTGATGGTATTTGATTGCCTCTGAGATTTTTATTTTTTGCGATATAAATGGAAAAAGATCGAAAATTAAAAAAAAAAAAAAAAGATATTTTCTTCTTTTTCTTATAAGAAAAATCCAATAAACTCGATTTTAGTCATACATTTAGGCCAAAATGTATTCAGCCACATGTCTTTGGTAAAAAAATGTCAATAAGCGTATATTTATTGGTTTGCACAAAAGTTATAGCGTCTACAAACTAGAGTACATTTTCTGGAATTTACGCAGCTAAATTTGGCAGGGCAGTACAAACTCCGCCCAAATGACCCCATTTTGGAAAGTAGACTTCCAAGGAAATTGCTGAAAGGCATGTTGAGCCCATTGAATATTTTTTGTCACAAGTGATTGAAAAATGATAAAAAAAGAAAAAAGTACAGTAAGTGGACACCCCAAGCAATTTGCTGAGAGGCATGTTGAGTCCATGGAATATTTTATATTTTGACACAAGTTGCGGGAAAGTGACAATTTTTTTTTTTTTTGCACAAAGTTGTCACTAAATTATATATTGCTCAAACATGCCATGGTTATATGTGGAATTACACCCCAAAATACATTCTGCTGCTTCTCCTGAGTACAGAAATACCACATGTGTGAGACTTTTTGGGAGCCTAGCCGTGTACAGGACCCCGAAAACCAATCACCGCCTTCAGGCTTTCTAAGGGCATAAAATGGTGATTTTACTCCTCACTACCTCACTACTATAACAGTTACGGAGGCCATGAAATGTCCAGATACCACAACCCCCCCCAAATGACCCCATTTTGGAAAGTAGACACCCCAAGGTATTTGATAAGAGGCATGGTGAGTATTTTGCAGCTCTCATTTGTTTTTGAAAATGAAGAAAGAAAAGAAAAATGTATTTTTTTTCCTTTTTTAAATTTGTAAAACTTTGTGACAAAAAGTGAGATTTGCAAAATACTCAACGTGCCTCTCAGCAAATATCTTGGGGTGTCTACTTTCCAAAATAGTAGTCATTTTGGGGGGGGGAGGTTGTGCTATCTGGGCATTTCATGGCCTCCAAAACTGTGATAGGCACTAAGGAGTGAAATATAAAATGTATGCCCTTAAAAAACCTGAAGGCGGTGATTGGTTTTTGGGGTCCTGTACGCGGTTATGCTCCCAAAAAATCTCACACATGTGGTATCCCCGTACTCAGGAGAAGCAACAGAATGTATTTTGGGGTGTAATTTCACATATGCCCATGGCATGTTTGAGCAATATATCATTTAGTGACAACTTTCTGAAAAAAAAAAAATAATATTCCCAAACTTGTGGCAAAATATAAAATATTCCATGGACTTAACATGCCACTCAGCAAATAGCTTGAAGTGTCTTCTTTCCAAAATGGGGTCATTTGGGGGAGGGGGCTTGTGCTATCTTGACATTTCATGGCCTTGGAAACTGTGATATGTAGTGAGGAAGCGAAATCACCATTTTACACTCTTAGAAAGCCTGAAGGCGGTGCTTGTTTTTCGGGGTCCTGTACATGGCTAGGCTCCCAAAAAGTCTCACACATGTGGTATCCCCATCCCCATGAGAAGCAGCAGAATGTATTTTGGGCTGCAATTTCACATATGCCCATGGCATGTATGAACAATATATCATTTAGTGATGACTTTGTGCAAAAAAAAAAAAATTGTCATTTTCCCACAACTTGTGGCAAAAATAAAATATCCCATGGACTTAACATGCCTATCAGCAAATAGCTTGGGGTGTCTACTTTCCAAAAAGGGGTTATTTGGGGGGGGGGGGTTTGAACTGTCCTGGCATTTTATGCACAACATTTAGAAGCTTATATCACACATCACCCACTCTTCTAACCACTGGAAGACAAAGCCCTTTATGACACTTTTTGTTTACATGAAATAATATTTTTTTTTTGTAAGAAAACTACTTTGAACCCCCAAACATTATATATTTTTTTTAAAGCAAAAGACCTACAGATTAAAATGGTGGGTGTTGAAATTTTTTTTCACACAGTATTTGCGCAGTGATTTTTCAAACGCATTTTTTTTGGAAAAAACACACTTTTTTCAATTTTAATGCACTAAAACACACTATATTGCCCAAATGTTTAAGCAAAAAAGATGATCTTATGCCCAGTACATGAATACCAAACACGACATGCTTTAAAATTGTGCAAAAACATTGCAGAGGCGACAAACTACATACATTTTTAAAAGCCTTTAAAAGCCTTACAGGTTACCACTTTAGATTTACAGAGGAGGTCTACTGCTAAAATTACTGCCCTCGATCTGACCTTTGCGGTGATACCTCACATGCATGGTGCATTTGCTGTTTACATATGACACCAGACTGACGCTTGCGTTCGCCGTTGCGCATAAGCACGGGGGGGACAGTGGTGCTTTTTTTATTATTATTTATTTTTATTTTTTATTTTATTTTTAAACTGTTTCTTTCATTTTTTTAGATCATTTTTATTGTTATCTCAGGGAATGTAAATATCCCCTATGATAGTTAGTGACAGGTACTCTTTTTTGAAAAAAATGGGGTCTATTAGACCCTAGATCTCTCCTCTGCCCTTAGAGCATCTGACCACACCAAGATTGGTGTGATAAAATGCTTTGCCAATTTCCCAATGGCGCTGTTTATATCCAGCGAAACCAAAGTCATGAAATGCTCGTAGCTTCCGGTTTCTTGGGCCATAGAGATGATTGGAGACATTCTGGTCTCTGATCAGCTCTATGGTCAGCAGGCGGACCCACCGGCTGCATTCTCGGGTTCCCTATTGGGACAAGAGAGCCTGAGAAAACCATGGAAGACAGTGGGGGGGGGGGGCGTTCCTTTCCACTGCTTGTAAAAAACAAACAAACATTTTTTTAATGCAATCTGTGCCTAAAAAATATATGCCTAAGCATAGGGACAATCCGCCCCTAATGTTAGGAGCAAATCGCTCTTCCACCCTTGCCCTCATGCTTCGGCATATATGCTCTTTTTTTTAACTGTGGTGGTGAAATCACCTCATACAGCGCTGGAGTCATGGCTTTACGTATCATGGGAGCAAACACTGTTGCTGTCAGAATAAATAAACCTGTGCTGCAGCTGAATGGCGTACCTGCTAAGCAAATGATGGTTAACAATAAAACAAAGTAACATTACAGTATAACAGTAAGACATACCATACCTGCAAAGCAAATACAAGAAGACATAGTAAAAATAAAACATTACAGTTCTAAAATACAGTAACAACAGAGAGAGAACAATAGATATAGAACAATAGTGAGTGAACAATAGAGCGGACAATAGAGAACGAATATAAGAGAAAGAACTAGGGATGAGCCGAACATGCCCCGGTTTTGGTTTGCACCAGAACCTGTGAACGGACCAAAAGTTTGCATGAACTTTAGAACCCCATTGAAGTCTATGGGACTCGAACGTTCAAAATCAAAAGTGCTAATTTTAAAGGCTACTATGCATGGTATTGTCCTAAAAAGGGTTTGGGGACCCGGATCCTACACCAGGAGACATGTATCAATGCAAAAGAAAGTTTCAAAAACGTCCGTTTTTTAGGGAGCAGTGATTTTAAAGATGCTTAAAGTGAAAAAAGTGAAATATTCCTCTAAATATCGTACCTGGGGGGTGTCTATAGTATGCCTGTAAAGTGGCGCGTGTTTCCCGTGCTTAGAACAATCCCTGCACAAAATGACATTTTTAAAGGAATAAAAGTAATTTAAAACTGCTTGCGGCTTTAATGTAATGTCTGGTCCCGGCAATATGGATGAAAATCAAACGGCATGGGTACCCCCCACCAGTCCATTACCAGGCCCTTTGGTTCTTGTATGGATATTAAGCGGAACGCCACACCCAAAATAAAAAAAGGGAAGGCATGGGGCCCCCAGGCCCTATATACTCTGAACAGCAGTATACAGGCAGTGCAAACAAGAGAGGGACTCGAGATTTGTTGTTATGTAGAATCTGTTTGTAATTTTGAACTGGTACATTGTACCAGTGTAGCTCCAGCCAAAAAATCTATGTTTAAGCTTTTTGGAAAACATAGGAAAGGGTTATCACCCCTGTAACATTTGTTTTGCTGTCTGTGCACCTCTTCAGAAGATTTTACCTCACTTTCTGTCCCAATGACAAATGTTTTTTGAAAATTTGGGGTTTTTAGTGAAGCAAGGATTGGTGATAAAGCATCAGTGGAGAGGAGACATGTTTTTCCCATATTAACTCTAATGCTGCGTACACACGGTCGGACTTTCTGGCGGACTTGGTCCGGCGGACCAGAGTGTGCCGGACAATCCGCCCGTGTGTAGGCGCCAGCGGACTTTTCCGGCTGACTTTTTCCCCAAAGTCCGCCGGACCAAGATTTGAAACCTGTTTTAAATTTATCCGCCGGACTCAGTTTCGGGCGGAAAGTCCGCTCATCTGTGTGCTGGTCCGACGGAAAGTCTGCTCGTGTGTATGCTGGTCCGACGGACCAGATACGACGCGAGGGCAGGGTATTGCATCTCGCGCTCGCTGCAATAGGAAAAACAGATTTTCCTATTGCGGTGAGCGCGGGGCATACCAGGCCCTTAGGTCTGGTATGGATTATAAAGGGGAACCCCCTACGCCGAAAAAACGGCGTGGGGTCCCCCCTAAAATCCATACCAGACCCCAATCCGAGCACGCAGCCCGGCCGGTCAGGAAAGGGGGTGGGGACGAGCGAGTGCCCCCCCCTCCTAAGCCGTACCAGGCCGCATGCCCTCAACATGGGGGGATGCTTTGGGGGAGGGGGGCGCCCTGCGGGGCCCCCCACCCCAAAGCACCTTGTCCCCATGTTGATGAGGACAAGGGCCTCTTCCCGACAACCCTGGCCGTTGGTTGTCGGGGTCTGCGGGCGGGGGGCTTATCGGAATCCGGGAGCCCCCTTTAATAAGAGGGCCCCCAGATCCCGCCCCCCCACCCTATGTGAATGAGTATGGGGTACATGGTACCCCTACCCATTCACCTAGGGAAAAAGTGTCAATAATAAAACACACTACACAGGTTTTTAAAATAATTTATTAAACAGCTCCGTGGGGGTCTTCCTCCGGCTTCGGGGGTTCCTCCGGTTCCTCTTCTCCCGGCGTCCGGTTGGTTCTTCTCCGCTCTCTTCTCCCGGTGTTCCAGTTCTTCGGCCGGCTCCTCTGCTGTCTTCAGGTAGCTCTCTTGCCAGCAGAGGTCCGGGCTTCTGGGCTTCTTGGCTTCTTCCCTCTTCTCTTCTCCAGATGTTGACACGACGCTCTCTCCGGCTGGACTGCTCTCTGAGGGCTCCGTTGTGACTTATATAGGCGGAGACCCCGCCCCCTAATGATGTCACAGTCCCTGGGCATGCTGGGACTGTGACGTTTTAGGGGGCGTGGTCAATATCGCCCGGTGACCATGCCCCCTAAAACGTCACAGTCCCAGCATGCCCAGGGACTGTGACATCATTAGGGGGCGGGGTCTCCGCCTATATAAGTCACAACGGAGCCCTCAGAGAGCAGTCCAGCCGGAGAGAGCGTCGTGTCAACATCTGGAGAAGAGAAGAGGGAAGAAGCCAAGAAGCCCAGAAAACCGGACCTCTGCTGGCAAGAGAGCTACCTGAAGACAGCAGAGGAGCCGGCCGAAGAACTGGAACACCGGGAGAAGAGAGCGGAGAAGAACCAACCGGACGCCGGGAGAAGAGGAACCGGAGGAACCCCCGAAGCCGCAGGAAGACCCCCACGGAGCTGTTTAATAAATTATTTTAAAAACCTGTGTAGTGTGTTTTATTATTGACACTTTTTCCCTAGGTGAATGGGTAGGGGTACCATGTACCCCATACTCATTCACATAGGGTGGGGGGGCGGGATCTGGGGGCCCTCTTATTAAAGGGGGCTCCCGGATTCCGATAAGCCCCCCGCCCGCAGACCCCGACAACCAACGGCCAGGGTTGTCGGGAAGAGGCCCTTGTCCTCATCAACATGGGGACAAGGTGCTTTGGGGTGGGGGGCCCCGCAGGGCGCCCCCTCCCTCAAAGCACCCCCCATGTTGAGGGCATGCGGCCTGGTACGGTTTAGGAGGGGGGGGCGCTCGCTCGTCCCCACCCCCTTTCCTGACCGGCCGGGCTGCATGCTCGGATCGGGGTCTGGTATGGATCTTTGGGGGAACCCCACGCCGTTTTTTTCGGCGTAGGGGGTTCCCCTTTATAATCTATACCAGACCTAAGGGCCTGGTATGCCCCGCGACGGGGCTCGCAAGGTGTCAATCTTGCCGATAAAAGCGGCAAGATTGATTTCCTTTTCTAGTCCCGTCGCACATGAGTCACGTTCAAAATGAATGGACTTGTCCGTGTGTGGGCAAGTCCGTTCATTCTGAAAGTCCGCCGTACCTCCGGCGAAAGTCCGTCGGAAAGACGGGCGGACTTAGCCCGCCGGAAAAGTCCGGTCGTGTGTGGGCAAGTCCGTCCGTTTTAAAGTCCGGCGCACCTGGCGGAAAAAGTCCATCAGAAAGTGTGCCGGACCAAGTCCGCTGGAAAGTCCGACCGTGTGTACGCGGCATTACAGGAGAGAATTTTGCTTCCTAAGGGTAGATTTCATCTCACTTTCTGTTGTCTCCTTCTGTTTGTACGTAGGAGTCGTTTGTAAGTTGGATGTTTGAAAGTAGGGGCCTGCCCTATATAATCTGCAGAAATTGGGGCCTTAGGTGTTGGTGTTGCCACAACACTGTAAGCCCTCACAGTTATTCTTGGTGGGCGCAGGAACGGGCCCTGCTGTGAAATATTAGATCAAGAATTGTTGCCATTGTTGAACAGGGGCAGAAAAATTGGGCCTTTGGTGGTGGTGGTGATGGTGCTGGTGCCACAACACTGTAAGTCCTCACATTTACTTTTGGTGGGCGCTGGAATGGGCCCTGCTGTGAAATATTAGATCAAGAATTGTAATTGCATGCACCTGTTGAACAGGGGCAGAAAAATTGGGTCTTTGGTGTTGGTGGTGATGGTGGTGGTGTTTCCACAACACTGTAAGCCCTCACAGTTACTCTTGGTGGGTGCAGGAATGGGCCCTGCTGTGAAATATTAGATCAAGAATTGTAAGTACATGTCCCTGTTGAACAGGGGCAGAAAAATTGGGCCTTAGGCACTGGTGCTGGTGCCATAACACTGCGACCCCTCACAGATACTCTAGTTGGAGCACAGGAACGAGCCCTGCTGCAAAGTATTGCATCAAAAATTGTAATTACACACCCCTGTTAAACAGGGGCTGAAAAATTGGGCCTTAGGCACTGGTGCTGGTGCCACAACATTGCAACCTCTCACAGATACTCTAGTTGAGCGCAGCAACGAACCCTCCTGTAAAATATTGCATCAAAAATTGTAATTACACACCCCGTTAAGCAGAGGCTGAAAAATTGGGCCTTAGCCACTGGTGGCGGTGCCCAGAACCAAAAATGTTCTTACAAGATATCAGCATGATCATTGAGGAGGAAGAGGACAATCACTCATCATAACAGGATAGTCACTCAGCGTCGGCATAGGCAGTCTTGAAGAGATCTGACATTTCAAAAAAAAATATTCTGTTACATCAGCATCAGGTACCTGGTAGCTGGTGGTGATCCAAGACTGATTCATTTTTATGAAGGTCAGTCGATCGACCGAGTCGGTGGACAGGTACACCCTGTGATCGTTTACAAAGCCTTCAGCAGACTGAATGTGCGTTCTGAAAGAACGCTGGATGCAAGACAGGCCAGTAGCTCAACTGCATACTGTGCAAGCTCTGGCCAGTGATCCACCCTCAAGACCAAGTAACCCAGAGGATTTTCGATGGGAAAGGTATCCAAGTCAGATCTTGCCCATAGGTATTCCTGCACGATGTAAAACAGACGCTGGTAATGGTTGCTGGAACCGATCATACCTTGGGGCTGCGGACTAAAAAATTGAAAATTAAAAAACCTTCTCCACCGCTCCTTCTTTGACTGACTGAAGCCTCAGCAACATGTTGTCCAGGAACAGGAGTTTGTAACCTCCCAGTCTCTGGGAACGCATTGCACAGACCTTTCTGCAAGGCGTCCCAAAGATGTTTCATCCTCTGCTCCCTCTGCGACTGCAAGATAAGGTCCGCAACCTTGCCCTTGTAACCTGGATCAAGGAGGGTTGCCAGCCAGTATTGATCCCTCTCCTTGATACCACGAATACGAGGATCCTTCTGCAGGCTTTGCAGGATCAGGGAGGCCATGCAGCGTAAGTTTGCTGAGGCATTCAGTCCGGAGTCCTCTGGGTCACTAAGAACGGCATGATCCGCAGCCACCTCCTCCCAGCCACGTACAAATCCATGGGTTTCTTGGGACTGTAAATGATCCCTTGAAGACTGTTGCTGATGCTGAGTGCCAGGCTCCACCTCCATGCTGACACAATCCTCCTCCTCCTCGTCCTCTTCTTGTGTGATCGGCGGGCACGCAGGAACACTGTCTGGATAAAGGGGGCCTTGAGAGGTAAGGAAGTCCTCCTCTTCCTCCCTCTCTTCTGCCTCAAGTGCCATGTCCATTATTCCACGCAGCGTGTGCTCCAACAGGTGGACAAGAGGTACAGTGTCACTGATGCATGCACTGTCACTGCTCACCATCCTCGTGGCCTCCTCAAATGGTGACAGGACAGTGCATGCATCCCTGATCATAATCCACTGGCATGGGGAAAAAAAACAAGGTCCCCTGACCCTGTCCTGGTGCCATAGTCGCATAGGTACTCATTGATGTCCAGCGGCTGCAGCATGGCCATGTTGAGTTCCACCTGGTGGGCATGTCACAGATTAGGCGGTTTTTGAGCAGGTTAAATTCCTTTTGGAGGTCAGCCAGCTGAGCACTGGCATTATAGGACCTGTGGAAATGCACACAGACTTTCCTGGCCTGCCTCAGGACATCCAGTAAGCCCGGGTACCTGCCCAAGAACCGCTGCACCACCAAGTTAAGGACGTGAGCCAAACAGGGCACATGGGTCAGTTGTTCCTGTTGGAGGACAGAGAGGAGGTTGGTGCCATTGTCACAAACCACCATACCTGCCTTAAGCTGGTGTGGTGTCAACCACCTCTGAACCTGCCTCTGCAGTGCTGACAGAATCTCTGCCCCAGTGTGGTTCCTGTCCCCCAAGCACACCAGCTCAAGCACCGCATGGCATCTTTTTGCCTGCGAGCTTGCGTAGCCCCTTGAACACTTACAGAGCACCGTGGGTTCCGAGGACAAATCAACACAGGAAGAGGTCATGGAGGAAGAAGAAGAGGGGGTGGAGGAGAGAGGCGTGGCAGAATCACCACTAGTAGGATTTTAGAGGAATGGTGGCGGAACAACCTCCAACACTATTGCACCTTGTCCTACATCCTTCCCAGCTGCCAGAAGAGTCACCCAGTGCGCAGTGAAAGATAGGTAACGTCCCTGTTCATGCCTGCTAGACCATGAGTCAGTGGTAAAATGCACCTTACCGCTAACTGCCCTGTCCAGCGAGGCCAAGACATTGCCTTCCACATGCCGATAGAGAGCCGGAGAAAAACTGGCGTTTGGGAAACTTCCACAAACTCACGGAAGGGGGCAGAGTCTACCAACTGAAAAGGCAACAGTTGAAGTGCTAGCAATTTAGCCAAGCTAGCATTCAACCACTGGGCATGTGGATGACTGGGAGCGAACTTCTTTCAGCGGTGCAGCAGCTGGGGCAGGGAAATTTGCCTGGTACAATCTGACATCGGTGTACCGATAGCAGATTGCCCCCAAGTACTTTGCTGTGACACACCTAATTCTACACCTTCATTCCTCTCAGTGCAGGTCTCGGAGAGGACAGAAGGTATAGTGGGGTTGGAGATCCCAGCTGATGAGGAGCAAGGAGAGGTCCTCTCTGTTCTTTGGTGTGGGTCTTTTAGGTACGCTTGCCAATGAACTGCATGGCAGGCCAACATATGTGTGGTCAAGCATGTGGTGCCCAAGCAGGTGATGTTTTGGCCACGTGAGATATGCTTGAGACATTTGTTGCAAATAGCAGCGGTGGGATCTGATGCACTCATTTTAAAAAAGGCCCACACCAAAAAACTTTTGGAATAACGTGCAGAGACAGTAGCGCCCTACACATGCGGAGCTCTGCGGTGTGATGCAGTCGGTGTGCTGCCCTTAAGCTGGTCCCTGGAGGGTATCCTGCCTCATTGGTGATGTGCCTCCTCCTCTCTCCTATCAGGCACCCACATGGAGTCAGTGACCTCATCATCCCCTCCCTCCTCATCACTGGAGCAAACCTGGCAGTATGCTGCAGCTGGGGGAACATGACTGCCAGATTGCTGTCCTTCTTGGGCACCCCCTCTCTCTGGGCTCACGTTACTGCCTTCCTCTAGCTGGGTACCATCATCGGAGCCTTCAAAATGCTGGGCATCCTCCTGGAGCATGTACCCAACACTGTGGTCAAACAGTTCGGGGACTCCTCAGGAGGACATGGTGGGGCTAGGGAATGAGTGACTGATGCCATTGAGCCGAGGGAAGAGGCCGCGTTGGCAGCTGCTTTGCCAGAAAAAGTACCCTGAGCCTGGGTGAGAGAGGATGAGGACGGCTTGGTCATCCACTCTACCAAGTCTTCGGCATGTTGCAGCTCAACGCGGCCAGCTGCCAAAAAAAAAGGACAAGCGTTTCCCAAGGCCACGTGCTGATGAGGATGCACCGTCTCCACAACCAGCACTGTTGCCTCTAGACACAGAGCCTGCTTGCACTCTTTTATTGGCTTGTGACTGTCTGCCTCTCCTTGTTGGCCTTCCAGACATACTAATGGCCTGCAATGAGATGTAGCTGCACAAAGCTGGGATGTATATATATATACTGATACTGCAGATAGCAGAATCAACTGCCTGCCTGTAGTATTATTAGTATGAGAACACCAGCAATTGTCTTCAGGTAGCTTTAGGTGCACACTGTGCAGAGGACACAGAACACTAACTGTAAATACTGTAGCTATCTGCCTGTGGTATTAATAGGAGCAGAAGAACACCACCAATTGTCTTCAGGTAGCTTTAGGTGCACACTGTGCAGATGACACAGTACACTAACTGTAAATACTGTAGCTGCCTGTCTGTGGTATTATTAGGAGCAGAACAACAATTGTCTTCAGGCAGCTTTAGGTGCACACTGTGCAGAGGACGCAGTACACTAATTGTAAATACTGCAGCTGCCTGCCTGTGGTATTAATAGGATCAGAAGAAACCCACCAATTTTATCCAGGTAGCTTTAGGTGCACACTGTGCAGAGGACACAGTACACTAACTGTAAATACTGTAGCTGCCTGCCTGTGGTATTAATAGGAGCAGAACAACAGCAATTGTCTTCAGGTAGCTTTGGGTGCACACTGTGCAGAGGACACAGTACACTAACTGTAAATACTGTAGCTGCCTGCCTGTGGTATTAATAGGATCAGAAGAACACCACCAATTTTCTTCAGGTAGTTTTAGGTGCACACTGTGCAGAGGACGCACTACACTAACTGTAAATACTGCAGCTGCCTGCGGTACTAATAGGATCAGAAGAACAACAGCAATTGTCTTCAGGTAGCTTTAGGTGCACACTGTGCAGAGGACACAATACACTAACTTGTAAATACTGCAGCTGCCTGCAGTACCAATAGGATCAGAAGAACACCACCAATTTTCTTCAGGTAGTTTTAGGTGCACACTGTGCAGAGGACGCACTACACTAACTGTAAATACTGCAGCTGCCTGCGGTACTAATAGGATCAGAAGAACAACAGCAATTGTCTTCAGGTAGCTTTAGGTGCACACTGTGCAGAGGACACAATACACTAACTTGTAAATACTGCAGCTGCCTGCAGTACCAATAGGATCAGAAGAACACCACCAATTTTCTTCAGGTAGCTTTGGGTGCACACTGTGCAGAGGACGCACTACACTAACTGTAAATACTGTAGCTAATAGGACTAATAGGATCAGAAGAACACCAGCAATTTTCTTCAGGTAGCTGTAAATACTGTGAAAACACCTGCCTGCCTGTCAGTAGGAAGAGAATAACAGGAACAGATTTAGCTAAACTGAATACAGTATATATATATATATATATATATATATATATATATATACACAACACCTAGGATGCATATATATGCAAAATACACTGTAAGTGCAGCTAACTGACTCGACCTGCCTACTCTATCTAACTTAAATCAAATGACACTGTCTCTCTCTCTCTCTATCTCTCTCTCAACGCCGGAACACACTACACAGGGCCGATGTGCAGGTGGCCTTATATAGTGTGGGGCGTGTACTAAACCCCCTGAGCCATAATTGGCCAAAGCCACCCTGACTTTGGCCAATTAAGGCTCTCTGTACAGACGGCGCTGTGATTGGCCAAGCATGCGGGTCATAGTGCATGCTTGACCAATCATCAGCCAGCAATGCACTGCGATGCCGCAGTGAATTATGGGCCGTGACGCGCCACTAGAATTTGGTACAAATGGCCTATATCATTCGTAATTCGATGAACGGTCGAACATGCGATGTTCGAGTCGAGCATGGGTTAGACTTGAACTCAAAGCTCATCCCTAGAGAGAACAATAGAGAGAGAGAAGAAAAATAAAACCACAACTATTTTTGTTTTTTTATATTTTATATATTTTTTTGTGGTTTTTTTTTTTGCACTTTTATAAAAACTGTAAACTGTGAATGTTCCAGATTAGGGTCTCTCAAAATGTGATGGCCATCTCATCGTTTGAGACCCGTTTGAAACAGTAACGTTTGAAACAGTCACCGATGCAGAGACCAGGTTGGTCAGGACAGGAGGGACAATAAAAGTGGGTGTCACACCTAAATCCGCGTTTTCTACAGACACGTCATCTTCTTTGGGGTGTTCTTTGGGTAGGGGTATCAGGGAGGACATATGGAAAATGCCTCTCCTGCAGCCGGCTCACTGCATTTGGGTTGGGAAGGTGGGGCATATCACAGTCTGGAAACAGAAGGGCTGTGACGATCTCCTCCTGGAATTTTAGGAAGGATCCAGTTCGTCCTGAAGCTTTGTATAGCACAAAAGTGTTCAGCAGTGCCAATTGAAATAAGTATACAGACACTTTTTTGTACCAGCGTCTAGCCTTACAGGCAATTAGGTACAGTGCCAACAACTGGTCGTTGAGGTCCATCCCTCCTATGTTAAGGTTGTATTCGTGGACACAGAGGGGTTTCTCCACAACACCAGTCGCCGTAGGAATTTGGACTGTCGTATCTGCGTGAAGGGAGGACAGAACGAAAACATTCCGTGAATCCCTCCACTTCACTGCTAACAAATTATTACACTTCAAGCAGGCTCTCTCCCCGTCTAAGTTGGGATTCTACAAGCCATTGGCGATTAGATTGCACGGTGCCACATGCGCCAATTATATATATTATATTGTGTCGACTGTATGTAGCCTGCCAACTTCCTTTTTGCTATGTCCCGTTGTGGAGTAAACTTTTCACTTCCTGTCCCAGAGACAGAAATCTCTCCAATGTGAAGGGAAATAATCTGTTATATAGCTGTACTGGTGTTCCCATTAAAATATAGCCCCTTAACTCCTGTTCCAGTGACAACTGTAAACTTTCCCATCACCTTCTTCCTGGTGACGATGATCACCAGATCAAATATTAAGAATAAGTCTCCTCTGTAGGAACACAGACAACAATGCAATTTTTAACATTTCAACAATCTTTTTCCATAAAGAAAAATGTTTTTATTTTAGATATATTTTAAAGTAGTAATAAACCCCAAACCAAAAATGTTATATATTTCAGCCTACCGATCCTTAGATGTGTTTTTTTTTTTTCTGTCTCTTTTCACATGGTGATCCAGCCAGTAACATACTATACCTCCTGTATTAGAGTGTCTACACTCTGAATGAAGGAGAACGGGGCACCTTTGAAAAGCAGAATTGTCAGTCTGGGGGGAGGGAAGTATTGAATTGAAGCTGAACCCCAGATTACACTGCAGTAACCTGGCTTTTCAACATATTATTGTAAGCACTCCTGTCGTTGGTAAATGGTTTATGTCAACATTCTAACTGATACATTTGACGAAAGCTTGTTCTGTTAAAAAAACAACAGACTTCCTGGCTGAATCACCAGATGCAAATCATGGAAACAAACCCTAAAAAACAAAACAAATGCAGCCATCACATTTAAGAATTGGTAAGCTCATCTATGTGTTGGTTCTGTACAAATCACTGAAACATTATTAACCCTGTTATAAATATTACTGAAAGATGTATTGCAGAATTAAAAGAATTGGTGAATAGTTATCACCAGCAACCAATCATAGACCCATTTTAAATTGCCTGGTGTGGTCAGATGGATCACAGATAGCTGCTGGTTGGTTGTTATGGATTAATGCTCAGACATTTTTGTATTATGGTAGTAAATAAGCCACATTTTCTAAACCACTACTAAGTGATAAATTGGCAACTTGAATATAACATTCTAAAACATTGCTGGAGCATTTAGGATTCAAAGACAAAAAGTGTCCCATTACTAAATTTACATTATGCTTTGCATATTTAGCAGATTTTCAAATGCATTGTTAGTATCTCACAAATTCAAATCTGTCTAAAGTTCGTACACAAAAAATAAAATCATTTATTTATGATACTGTAAATATAACTTTGTTTCAAAAAGTGTGAATAATGACAATAATCCCAATAACAGAATCAGAACCGCACTTTAGTATTAAACCTCATAATAAGTGTGTCAAACATACTTGAGACTTAAATATCAATTTTTTTTCAGCTTATTCTGATTTTTCTGTACACGACGTGAAATAAATAGTGACAAACTGACAATATTGAGACTGACTATGTATAGTATTAACTGTGTTGACTGGTGGATTAAACCTTATAGTCAACTAACTTTATGCACTGACCTATTGACCCAGCTTGTAAGTAATGCTACCTGTTCTTCCCCTGACACTTTCCTCACATAAACTACCCAGTAACAATTTATCCTTTATAATCTCTCATTCCCAGTTCCCAAAGCAACTGCCACACTACAAAAAGTGTATAATCTCTGACTACCTGAGCAGCTAAGGACCTTGTGTGGATTTAAACTGTCTATTCTCTAATAGATCCTGAAACTTTTTTTATATCTAAATATAGCACCTATGTTGCTGAACTGTGTTGTCACTGAATATATATTTTTTTGGTTCTTATAATGAAATTTACAAAAATATTGATTTATATTTTCTAAGCCTCTCTCCAATAAAACTAATACCAATTTTCAATAATTTATGCTGTTAAAAATGTATATGGAAATTTACTTTTTTTTTATTATTATTACTATTATACAGGATTTATATAGCACCAACAGTTTAGCAGTGCTTTACAACATGAGGGCAGACAGTACACTTACAATACAAATCAGTAAAGGAGGGATCAGAGAGTCCTGCTCGTTAGAGTTTACAATCTAGAAATTATTTGATGTCTTCTATACTTTCTTTTGTATATTCTCTTTTATTTATTAATAATATAAAAAAAATACAAAGACAGCGACTTTTATATTTTCTATAATTGTATATACTTATATAATTTTGAATTGGTATATAATAATTAATGACAACATATAATAATATTTATCATTATAAATATAATATATATTTTATAAGGGAGACCAGCTTAGTTGATATTGACAGCAGTAATTCAAGCAAGAGACACCCAGGAACAGCCCAAGTAAGTTTATCCTGTAGTTTAGTTCAGCAAGGAAGCAAACAGACACAGCTTCATTGCAGGAGGGATTTGTACAGCAAGTCCATAGCATAAAAAACAAAACACAAAAAACAAACAAAAAAAAATTTGCTTTTCCGAGCCACTCACTAAATTCATGTCAGTTCCTGATGAACAGAGTGCCCCAAATGGGTTTTCCAACAAACAGGCAGCACGTGTATCTTTTTAGTATTCTGTCAGCACTCAGGCTTTTCCTTGTCAAAAGAAGTTTATTGAGTATACTATGTTATAAAGATACATAAAGTAAGTTTACAAGGATCTATAAAGTAAGCTCATTGTTTTACAGTTGGGTTTATATAGGTAAATATCATGAAATTTCAAATATTAAACATTGGGTTCACGTAAACCTAAATTAAAGATATATATAATTTCCTTAGTTTCTTTTGTAGGTATTTAAATGATTTATACCTACTATACATATTGTTTACAAGTAGAGTGTATATAGGTCAAATAAATTCTGATAATGAGCTTTAATTGTAAGGTGGAGAAAAGGAAAGAGAAAGAAGAAAAAGGGTTGAAAGGTAGAGGTATGGTCCACAAGGTTGTCCCGCTCGTCAGTTTATTATTCTTTTTAGTTCTCTTTGAAGCCTTAGAAAGGGTGTCTCTGTAAGTCATTTAATCTGTTACCATGGCAACAGGACAGAGTCATTGAAGTTTGACAGGAACTGTTGTTTTATCTAAGGATGCCAAAGTTTTTCAAATTTTGGAATTTGATTTTGATCGATGGCTACCATCTTAGCATGGGACATTGTATTATTCATTCTGTGAATTGTTTCTGCTAGTACCAATGTAGGAGATTTCCATGCCTTGGCCACTGTTTGTTTTGCAGCCGTTATTAGTTGGATCATAAGTTTGAATTGAGAGAGTGTTAACCATTCCGGTTTTAGATTAAGTAAAGTTATATATGGATCTGGTTGTATTATTTTTTTAAATATTTTAGATGCAATCACGAAGACTTCCTTCCAGAAGGTTTGGATTACTGGGCATGTCCACCATATGTGTAAATATGTGCCTATTTCTGGGCATCCTCGAAAACAAAGAGCTGAGGTATTAGGTGAATATTTTGCCACTCTAGCGGGTACAAGGTACCAGCGAGTTAGGACTTTATAATTTGTCTTCAGTGCTAAGATGTTGGGTGAAGATGACTTAGATGTGAGCCATATGTTAGACCAGTCCGTGTCTTCTAAAATTCGTCCCAGGTCCTCCTCCCACCTCTGAACGTAAGAGGGTCTATTAAGATTTGCTACTCCATATAATTGATTATAAAGTGATGAAATTGTACCTTTAGCAAATGGATCTTTTGTACAGATTGATTCAAAAATGGATAATTGGGATAATGGTGTATCCCCCTTTAGGAATGGTGTATAGAAATTTTTGATTTGGAGATATCTAAATATCTCAGAGTTTGGTAGATCATATTTTTCTCTAAGCGATGGGAATGAAAGGAATGATTTAAATGCTATGAAGTCATTTAGTGTCTGAATGCCTGATGTTGTCCAAGCTTTAAAAGAATTTGGGTAGATCCATGCTGGATAAAAGGCCGGATTTCTGATAAAAGAAAGGAGAGGATTGTGTGGAGATTGTAACTGATATTTTGTTTTTAGTTTATCCCAGAGAGAAAAGAAGTGTTTAGTTATGGGATTATGAATTTTAAAGCGGTCTTTAGGATCAAGCCATAATAAATTTGATATTAATAGAGGGTCATTTTCTGAAGCCTCTATAAATACCCATAATGGGATTTCCTGTTTTGCATGGTATTTGGACAGACTGGCCAAATGTGCTGCTCTGTAGTAGTTAGTAAAATTAGGGTATCCCAGGCCTCATTTATTTTTGGGAAGATGTAGTGTGTGTGTATAGGTATACGTGGTTTAGAAGAGCCCCATATAAACGAAGTTGCTCTTTTTTGTACTATTCTCAAAAAATAGGAAGGAATTGGACTAGGGAGGACTCTGAATAGATAAAGCAATTTGGGTAGAATAGTCATTTTGATTGCATTAATCTTCCCTATCCAGGATAAAGGAAGTTGCGACCATTGTTTTATTAGATTTGTGATCTGTCTTAATACAGGAGGATAATTGGTTGAGAATAAGTCAGAATGAGATGCTGTTAAATGAATTCCAAGATATGGATTTTTCTGCCCATGTGAATGGGAGTGCAGCCCTAGCTGGGATCAATTCCATGTTTGTGAGTGAAATATTAAGCACTAGGCATTTCTTAGGATTAATCATAAGGCCGGATAGGGCTGCAAATCCATCAAGAGCTGGTATTAAGTTAGGACCAGAGACCTGTGGTGATGATAGAAAAAGTAATATATCGTCTGCAAATATACATAATTTGTGTGTAATACCTCCTACTTCAATGCCAGTTATAGTTTGGTTTGTTCTGATGTATTGGGCCATGGGTTCGAGTATAAGCGCAAATAATAAGGGAGATAATGGGCAACCCTGTCGGGTACCTCTTTCGATATTAAAGGCTTCAGATTTGTATCCAGCATATTTTATATAGGCTTTGGGTTTATTATATAATGCTTTTATCCATGTTAAAAAGTGGGGTCCAAAACCCCATTTTTGTAATGAATATTGCATATATTGCCAGGATACTGTGTCAAATGCCCTCTTAATATCGAGAGATAGAAAACATAAAGGGATTTTCCGTTTTTTAGCAATATGTGCCAATAACACTGCCCTGCGTATATTATCGCCTGCCTGTCTATTTGGCATGAAGCCTACTTGATCTCTATGTATTAATTTTCCTATAATGCTATTGAGGCGTTTTGCTATTATTTTTGCTAATAATTTAATATCGAGGTTTAACAGAGAGATAGGCCGATAATTCACACGGGAAGTATCATCAGAAAGGGGTTTTGGGATCATACAAACAATTGCCATTAGTGTTTCTTGCCGAAAAGAATGTCCATCTAGAAGTTTGTTAAAAGTTTCAGTGAGAATGGGAGAGAGTATTTCTGAGAATGTTTTATAGTATAAAGCCGAGTAGCCGTCTGGGCCTGGTCTTTTGTTAAGTTTTAGGTCTTTTATGGCATTAGCAACTTCATCTATAGTTATAGGCTCATCCAAACTGCTTTTTTGATTCTGAGATAACTCAGGTAAGGTTATTTTTGAGAAGAAGGATTCAGCCTCTGTAGGATTAAATTCATTGTTTGTCTTGTATAAAGTTGTGAGATGTGAGTGAAATTTATGGACTATTTTAACTGGATTACAAGTGTAAACATTTTTTGATAATTTCAAACGTATTGGTTTGAAAGATTTGTTAGTTGAATTTAATGCCCGAGCCAAATATGTACCTGGTTTGTTTGTATTCATGTAGAAATTGTGTTTGGAGCGTTTGAGGGATTTATCAACTGACTCAGTGAGAAATAGATCGTATTCCAATCTAGATTTTTCCAGATGAGATTTTGTACTCTGAGATGGATTATCTTGAAATGATATGTAGGCTGCATTAAAATTGAGTTCTAGTTTTTTTGCTAGATTTTTGCGTTCCCGTTTAAATAGTGCCATTTGTCTTTGTATTGTACCACGCAAGACAGGCTTATGAGCTTCCCACAGTGTTATTGGGGAGATGTCTGTTGTATTATTAATTGATATGTATTCCTTTAAAGCTTGTTCAATGGCCATCTGATGTAGTGGGTGTTTGAGCATTATGTCCGGTATGTACCACATTGGGTCATGCGCTTTTGGTATGGCTGAGGCTATAGTAGTGTATACTGCATTATGGTCAGACCACGGAATCGGAATTATATCTGATGCAATAATTTCTGGTATCATTCCTATTGTTAGAAAAATATGATCTATTCTGGTGAAGGTTTGATGAGGGTGCGAGAAATAAGTGAATTTCTTTTTCATTGGGTTACTTTCTCTCCACGAATCTACCAGATTGTATTTGGAAAGAAGTTGAGAAAAAGGTAATCTAGAGGTTATTTTGGATGGTGTAAAAGGTGATTTATCTAGAAATGGGAGGAGGACCTGGTTCGAATCCCCACACATTATCACTGTTCCTATTTTGTGTGTATTAATCACTTGTAATATATGTGAGAGGAATGGTGTAGGTTGTTTGTTAGGAGCGTAGTAGGAAATCACCGTGATTGCTGTATCCATTATATAACCCATGAGTATCAGGTATCTACCTTCTGGGTCTTTAATTTCTGATGATAAGGTGAATGGTGTGGATCGGTGAAATGCAATTAGAGTTCCCCTTTGCTTGGTACAGGCAGAAGCCGTGTAAATTTGTTGATAAAAAGGAGAAATATATTTTGGAGTAGAATCTTTGGTGAAGTGTGTTTCTTGGAGGCATACTATGTGAGCCTTCTTGTTATGGAAAGTACGGAAGGCTTTGGTCCTTTTTTGAGGGACATTTATTCCCTGAACATTCAGGGAAAGTATATTCAGTGGTGCCATGGCAACAGATCAAATAGTTTTGACTTACTTTTTGTTATGCAGAGCTGACTGCGCAGATCAACCTGTGTGGACTGAAGAGATGAATAGATAGAAAAGAAACCAGTGAATTCTGGAGTAAAGAGTAAACAAAAAACATATGAGATTAGATGATACATTGTATAAATTATTTTTTGCAAGTAATCACAATTTACCCGTGAAAGAGAATAAATATCTCTCTCAGGGGAATAAGTGCCTTCGTCACACTCCCACATAATATGGTTGGGAGAATGAGGAGGGCTAATGGGGGTACACGGATCTTACGCTTACAGGAGAGAAGTGCTATGTCAAAAGACATCAAAATGATGTTTCATTAATTGGAGTGCAGAATATAGTTTTTGTTGAAATTATTTATTCCAGGGTGGTTGTATATGGTTAGTCTTGCCCTAGGCTAAATAATTCAGTTAGAAAGGTACTGTTAATAACTTTGGTATTGATGAAGATAGTTTGAATTATTTTGGGATTTTAACCCTTTTAGAGTAAACAATTACATATTTTATTCATATGTAACTGTTTAGATATGTTAACTCATAAAATTGAGGTTGTATTGCTTCAGATTAGAATAAACAAAAACATAATTCTAGGAACTAGTTAGGTAATAATGTATTTGTTTTAAGAAAAGAAAGAAAAAGCTTCCATTACTTCTGGATTATTGAACATATTTGTCCTAAAAAGTAATAAATCTATTGTTATTACCTGATAATATATAACTGAACAAGAATTTCCTTATTTCACTTATATATTCTAAGGCTATATGAATCAGAAGTAATAAGAAATATAACTGGAATGTAACATGATCCCACACAGTGTGTGACTATCAGAATGCAGTTACATTCAGTTATAAATATAGGTTTTTTATAGAGAACCATCTCTTAGTATAATAAATGAAGAGATATCAGGAATTAGGATGTCAGTCCATTGAATCTTCTTGGTCCATGGATGATGTGGCATAACGGCCTCTTTTGTGAGAATGATGATTCCCATTTTGTTCTGAAATTTTCTGGGTGCTGCCTGAAGGTGAAGATGATGCCATTCTTCTGCGTGTGGGGGTGTTGCTGCTTGTGGGTTCTGTCAGATTTAATTTTAAAAGGGTTTGTTGTAGTTCATCTGCTGATCTGCTTCTGTAAATTGTACCTTGGTAGTTAAATCTGACTGAAAAGGGGAAGCCCCATTGATACATAATGTTGTGGCGTTGCAGTTCCATTAGTTGGGGTTTCATGGATCGTCTTTTAGTAATAGTAAGTTGGGATAGGTCAGCAAAAATTTGATAATTGTGTCCTTGAAAATTAAGTTCCTTTTTTTCTCTTGCAGCAATTAGTATTTGTTCTTTC
This sequence comes from Aquarana catesbeiana, assembly GCF_042186555.1. NCBI lineage: Eukaryota > Metazoa > Chordata > Amphibia > Anura > Ranidae > Aquarana > Aquarana catesbeiana. Next base: position 223,372,415 of record NC_133330.1, on the reverse strand, counting down.
GTTCTGTAATAATGAAATTTTGTGATTATATCACGTGGGGGTCCATCTTTCTTTTTGGCTGTGAGGGCTCTGTGTACTCTGTCCAGTTCTAAACGTTCAATAGGGATATCTGGCTTTAGTTCTTGTAATAGAGCAGTAATAGTAGATTGCAGGTCTGTCACAGTTTCAGGTATTCCCCTTATGCGCAAGTTTGAATGTCTGGCTCTATTTTCGTAATCTTCGAGCTTAGTTTGAAGTATTAAATTCTCTTTTTTTAATTGTTCCAATTCTGTTATATTTTCTTGGGTTGTAATTTCAATTTCATCCATTTTTATTTCTAAGGCTGCGGTGCGGTTTCCCAGCTCTCTTATTTCTTTGGTTAGGCTTTTTGTTATTTGGTCTGAGGTTTGTTTTAAAGCCTTATGAAGCATCTTTTCAAACTGTAATAATATTACTGGGGATGCTGAGGAGGCTTGTGGAGAAGTTTGTGAGAGGATTTGTTCTGTATCTGACTCAAATGGAGAGTCTTGCTGTGACATTTTCTGTCTGTGAGAGCGCCCTGATGCTGTATCTTGTGAGGTGACTGGAGCTGCTTCAGCTGCAGTGAGTGCCTGTGAGCTCTTTGTGAGGTGATTTTTATTTCTGCCACGGTTTCCTCCCAGTACCATATTTCCTGCCCAAACTTTCACAGTTTGTTCCCTGGGGCAAAAAGGTTCAAATGGATACCTTTTGAGCCTGCAGGCTCCGCTTTGTCCTTCTCTTCTCTCCTCAGCGGTGTGGAGCTCTAACAATGCATGTCTGCTCTGCTAGGCTCCGCCTCCTGCCCCCCCAGCACTCAGGCTTTTCATGCAGCAGCAAACTCACAGCAGAGAGAAGAAAGGAAGCCTTAGGCATCAGTCAGTTCGCATATGTAAAGGCTTGTGGACATCTGAGACTAATAATGAGGTCTGTATACCAGGTAAAATGTTGATTTTGGTATGAAGGCTTTATTGTGCTCTAAGCTCTACAAAGCCTCTGGGCTCCTGGACCCAGGACAGAACATATTAACATTCTGAGATAACAAAAAGTTTGTTTTCATCACATCAGCCATAAACCCTGGAGCCTCTCACCATCTGTATGTGAGAAACCTAGGTAACCCATACACACCACCCACAATCCTGACAGCCAGTGCCTCAGTTATATAATGTTTCAATAGATATTAATTTATGCTATTCTTCTGTAATTTATCTACCTCAAGCATAAGAGTTATGCTATACATTGAGTTATATAATTGTTCAAATGACACATAATGTATTTTATATAAATGTTCTGAAAGCATAATGTACTGGTTATAATAGTATGTCTATTAGTACTAAGGTTTCCAACTCCCACCAAAAAATACTGTATAAAGTTTACCGTATATGTTTTTTCCCCAAGTCTGTATGTTTTTCTTCAAGCTCTTCAATTTTTTTTCCACAATTGAAAAACATAGTGAATGAACATGATTAGGATCATAGATTGTAAACTCCCAGCATCTCTTCCGATACTCAGTGGATTATGAACAACTTTGTTGCTGCTGAAAGATCCTTGAGATCCTTGAGACCTTAACTCCCTGAAATCAAATACTACATACTGTATTAGATGATTCTGTCTGATGGTAAAATTGTTATATTCTTATATTTTTATATTTTATATACTGGACACTGAGAACTTGTCCTTCCTACTTTTTTACAATAAGAATCTCTTTTATGATACTTATTGAACATAAGTTTTCTTTCTTACATGATGCACCAATATTGGAAATATTAATATAATTCATGTTTAATCTATGTACATATATAGAAAAAGTTATACACTCATTCAACAGATCACGTACGTAAGTCTTATGCTCTGTTATATACTTGACTATTTTATTTCATTTCTGTTACCTCAATAAACTTGATTGTAACAAAAAAAAGATTGTAAAAAAAAAGATTGTAAACTCCCTTGAGCCATGGACTAACCTGGTTGGCTTAATATGTTATCTGCAAAGCAGTGCAATGTTGTAAAAATTGCTTCAGCTTTAGGCTGGCGATACACGGAGCAAATTTCTTTCCTGCAACCACGGGTTTCAGGAAATAAATTTGCTCAATTCCCTCATTAACACAGACAGTGTTGATGTGGGAATCCCTCCTGCTAAGCCATTGTGTTCTCCCAGTGGGAGGGCAGGGAAGCCAGCCTGCTGGGAGAAGACGGTGATTATTGCTAGCGGCTGTAGTAGCCGCTAGTGATAATCGCAGGTAAGACCCAGCATGCTGGTTTACCCAAAGTTGATCGATCAATCAACATGGTACATTCAGCCTGCCCATACATAGTTTGAATCATGGCCGGTTCCTGCTGAACCGAGATTCAAACCGTTTGTGACCAGCCTTAGATCGCTGTTGATCAGGACTGGATCTAGCTAGTCTGATTTGGGAGTAAAGTAAAAATGTCAATTAGGCATACTGTCAACACATCTTCATTTTTTCCCCTCCAGCGCTCAGGCTAGGTTCACACATATGCAGCTCTGTGAGCCGCATTTTGTGCAAGCACAGCAGCCTATTTATTTGAATGGGCTGCCATGCCTCCTGAAACAAATGTAAAAGGTCCCTGCAGCATTTTATAAATCGCAGCCCATGCGGGAACTCCAAATACAGTGCAATTTCCAGTGCGAGTGCAATTTCCAGAGTGTGCGGTGTGCCATTAGGATTATTTTTCTGTGCGGTTGGTTGTGGCTGCGGACCTGCAGTGTGAACCACCCGCACAGATGTGAACCTAGCCTCACTGTGCTCTCCCCGCTGGCATTGACTTTGTTGAGTCACTCAGTCTGTTACACTGTGACAGAGAAGCAGGGAATTAGTATTCCCTGTTACCCAGCACACTTCTGTACCATTAGTCACAATCCAGGAGTGACATCTGATATTACTTTCAGGTAATGCAGGGGTAACACAAGAGTGAACAAGGAACAGTAGTCCCCTGCATCTCTATGAGGCAGTGGCAAAGAGCACATTTCAGACTAGAGTTTTTTTAGTTATGGCACTCTTTAAAATTATGCAAAATCAAAGGCCCCCAGTTCTGAACTGTATTTATTTACTGGATGTTGATGTCACCGTCTTGTTGGCACCACATGGACGAGGTCCCTCTTCACATCTGCCTTTCCCCCTCTCATTAGAGTGCCTCCCTTACATCAGTGCCCCTCTATTACATTAGAATCAAGACACTTTACTTTAGAGTGAGACCCCTTAACGTCAGAGTCCCCCTGTCAGGAAGGTCCTGCCAGTAACAGGCGTCCTGTGCGTGCAGTTGTGCGATCGCGGGCGCACCAGGCGGGCTATTTAAACCTAGCTGTCACACGGGGATCTTGCTGTCTGCTCTTACAGCGTTACGTGTGTTGATCCTTGAGAATTTGTTTCTGTACTAAGACCCGGCTTGTTCCTAATTATCCTTGTTATCTGCCTGCATCTGATCCCGGCTTGTCTCCGACCATCCCTGTCTTCTGCCTGCATTCGACCCCGGCTTGTCTGACCATTTTTCTGTCTTACCCTCTGGCTTATCCACAGTCCGTTTGGCTATCGATCCGGCTTGTCTGACTCTCCAGCCTAGTATACTGACTTCAGTTCCAGTCTGCTGCACCAGTGTTCCAGCCTGCTATCCGGTTCCAGTCTGCTGTGTGGTTCCAGTCTGCTGCACCAGTGTTCCAGTCTGCTATCCGGTTCCAGTCTGCTGTGTGGTTCCAGTCTGCTGCACCAGTCTGCTGATCCAGCTCCTTCCAGGTTCCAGTCTACCTTCCAGTTCAGTCTGAAGTTCTACTGCACAGCGCTTCCTGAGTTCCAGACCCACTTTCTGCTGTTGATCCTGCCAGGCACTCGTGCCACTCCTGACTCTTGTGCTTCCTGTATATCCTACCAGGGCCCTCGAGTCGGAGCTGCAAGAGAGGCCATCCCCTGCAAGTCGGGCTCGTCCACAAGGTAAGTGACAGTAGCAGACAGCCATGACCGAGCCCGAGCAGGGAGCCTCTCCTATGGAAGAACTTTGTATGCACCTGGCTGGCCTTACACAGGCTGTTAAGAGTTTCCAGGAAGGATATACACATCTGGAAGAGCGGGTCCAAGTACTGTCTGGTCCCACTGTAACTCAGGGGCCTTCTCTGCCATCTACTTCTGCTAGCAGTACTACATCCCCTACAGTAGTTATGCTGCCTCCTGAACCAAGAGTTCCCACTCCTGAAAAGTTTTCTGGGGAACAAAGTAAATTCAGGGCATTCTGGAATTCATGCGAACTGTACTTCGCCCTTCAGCCTCGCACCTTTTCGCTTGAAGCCACTAAAGTGGGTTTTGTGATCTCGTTACTTCTGGGTGACCCTCAAACATGGGCTCACTGCCTTCTGGTACTGAAAGCCGAGGCATTGACTAATTAAACTACCTTCTTTGACACAATGGCCCAACTATACGAGGACCCACAGCTTTCTGCAACTGCAGAAGCCACCCTGTGCACCCTTCAACAAGGGCGTAGAGCAGTAGAGGACTATGTTGCGGAATTCCGTTGATGGAGTGCAGACACGGACTGGAATGACGCTGCTCTCCGCTACCAGTTCCGTATGGGGCTCTCCGATCCCTTAAAAGATGAACTGGCTCGAGTGTGAATTCCTCAGACTCTGGATGCCTTGATCAACCTTGCTATAGAGATTGACCGACGGTTGAGGGAGGGAAGAGCAGAAAGAGGTGCTGGGCCCACTCGCCCAACCTGGATGTTACCTAGGGTCCCCAGTTATACTCATCCTGCACCCACCTCTAGTCCAGCTGCTACACCTGATACCTTTGAGCCCATGCAACTTGGAGTCCTCCGCCGGGCTAATAACCTGTGTCTGTACTGCGGGGAACCTGGACACTATGTCAGGAACTGTCCTAATAAACTCCGTAAGTGCCTGTCTGTCTCCTCTGATGATGTGACTGCTTGGCCTAAGACTTCCTCTCACTTGACTCTTTCTATACCTTTGCAGCTTCCAGGAAAGACTTTACAGGTTCCCGCTATCATTGACTCCTTGGCTTGTAGCTGCTTCTTAGACTCATCTTTTGCAGCTAAACACCAGATCCCACTGCGATACAAGGCCCATGGACTCTCTATTCACCTGGTCGATGGGTCTGCAATAAAATCTAGGCCAGTTTTACAAGAATCCACTCCCCTTCCAGTCACCAGTCACCATCTTTAACTTGCACCAAGAACTACTTCGCCTGGACATCATTGCTTCTCCTTTGTTTCCTATTATTCTTGGTATGCCGTGGCTACAAGCCCATAACCCTACTATAAACTGGGTCACCGGAGAAGTTACGTTTCCCTCTCAGTACTGCCAACAGTTCTGCATTCTGAAGGACTCTTGTGAATCCCCTGCTCTGTTATGTCTAAACACTGATTCTGAGCTATGCCAGCCGGTCCCCAAGGTCTACCATGACTTTTTAGATGTCTTTAGTAAAAAAGGGTCTGAAACCCTTACTCCTCTTTAGGCCTACAATTGCCCATTGAGCTCCTTCCCTGAGCCGAAGTCCCCTTTGGCAGGACTGAGCTGGAGCAAGGAGCACTGAAAGTGTACATCGATGAGAACCTGAAAAAGGGTTTCATTCGGCCCTCCACATCCCCAGCAGGTGCAGGCATCTTTTTTGTAGAGAAGAAGGATCGCTCTCTTCACCCTTGTATAGACTACCGGGAACTCAATAAAATAACTGTTAAGAATCAGTACCCTCTCCCCTTGGAACCAGAGTTATTCCAGAGACTGGGGGCTGCTACTATTTTCACCAAATTAGATCTCCGAGGGGCGTACAACCTGGTCCTTATCAGAAAGGGGGGATGAGTGGAAAACAGCTTTTTGCACTCGCTTCGCGCACTTTGAGTACATGGTAATGCCCTTTGGACTATGCAACGCCCCTGCCACCTTCCAGTATTTCATAAATGATGTCTTCCGGGACTACTTGGATCTGTTCGTCATAGTCTACTTAGATGACATTCTTATCTTTTCTTCCTCCCTGGACTCCCACCATAGACATGTTAAACGTGTCTTAGCTCGACTCCGGCTACATGGATTGTATGCTAAGGCTGAAAAGTGCGAGTTCGAGAAAGAGAGTATTCCATTTTTGGGACTAATCATTTCCGTGGAAGGGATCAAGATGGACCCCCATAAGATTGCTGCAATTCTTGACTGGCCAGCCCCCACTGACAAGAAAGGAGTCCAACGTTTCATTGGCTTCACCAATTTCTATAGAAAATTTATTAAGGGGTTTTCAGCCATCATTGGCCCCATCACTCAGTTGACCAAACAAGGGGTGCGTTTTCATTTGTCACCAGAAGCTCAATCCGCCTTTGAATCTCTCAAAAGACTGTTTACTTCTGCTGCTGTTTTGAAACATCCCGATTCCGCTTTACTGTTTGTCCTGGAAGTGGACGCTTCCGAGAGTGCTGTTGGAGCGGTTCTTTCCCAGAGACAAGGGACCAAAGCCTTGTTATACCCTGTAGCCTTCTTTTCTCGCAAATTATCAACTGCAGAAAGGAATTATGATGTAGGAGATCGGGAACTACTGGCCATAAAATCCGCTCTTGAGGAATGGGGATACCTTTTGGAGGGAGCTGCTCACCCTATTCTGATCTACACAGATCACAAAAACCTGGAATATTTGAGATCCGCAAAGAGGTTGAGACCACGACAGGCCAGGTGGGCCTTGTTCTTTTCCAGGTTCTCCTTCCACGTGACCTATCGGCCAGGCTCTAAGAATATAAAACCTGACGCTCTGTCCAGGATGTTCCACAAGCCTCAAGAAACCTCACCTCGGGATACGATCCTTTCCCCGGGAAATTTTTTCCTGTTGCAAGAAGATCTACTCTCCCGGATCAAACAAGCTTCAGTAGGGTCGGTACCTGCTATAGGGACAAAACTACAAGCAAAGGATGGTCTGTTTTGGTTTGGAAGTAAGATCTTTGTACCTGAAGGCCTATGGGTCACAGTTTTAGAACTTTGTCATGATTATGCACTAGCAGGACATTTTGGTGTTACCAAGACAGCTGATCTTGTCCTGCGCACCTTCTGGTGGCCCCAAGTGTTTAAAGACTGCAAGAAATACATGGAATCCTGTACCACCTGTGCTCGGAATAAAGTCAGTAGAACCAGGGCCTGGGGATTACTGAAACCTCTACCTGTCCCAGACAGGCCATGGAAGATGTTGTCCATTGACTTTTTGTCGAGTTGACTCCGGCTTAGGGGCACACTGTCATCTTTGTGGTGGTAGATCGGTTATCCAAAATGGCTCATTTCATTCCGATGAAGGGTACTCCCACTGCTCCTGAAACTGCACAAACGTTCATTAGAGAAGTAATTAAACTCCATGGAATTCCGGCTAATATCATTTCTGACCGAGGAGTACAATTTACTTCCCGATTTTGGAGAGCCCTGTGTAAAGCCCTAGGAATTGAACTATCATTTTCCTCTGCCTATCATCCCCACATGAATGGCCAAACTGAGAGGAACAACCAGACTCTCAAGCAATATCTTTGTTGTTTCTCTTCCTTTTCTCAGGATTATTGGCTCTCTCTGCTTCCCTTGGCTGAATTTGCCTATAATAATGCTGTCCATTCTGCCACAAAACAAAGTCCGTTTTTTGCTAATTGCGGGTTTCATCCTTCCTTTTTGCCCAACTCCATTCCTGAAAGTTCTGTACCAGCAGTCCAGGAAACAATACATTTTTTCTCTTCCAATAACCAAATATTATATGTGGGTGGCACAGTGGTGTAGTGGGTAGCACTCTCGCCTAGCAGTAAGAAGGGTCACTGGTTCGAATTCCAACCATGACACTACCTGCCTGGAGTTTGCATGTTCTCCCTGTGCCTGCGTGGGTTTCCTCCGGGTACTCCGGTTTCCTCCCACACTCCAAAGACATGCTGGTAGGTTAATTGGATCTTGTCTAAATTGTCCCCAGTATGTATGAATGTGAGTTAGGGACCTTGGATTGTAAGCTCCTTGAGGGTTGGGACTGATGTGAATGTACGATGTATATGTAAAGCGCTGCGTAAATTGACAGCGCTATATAAGTACCTGAAATAAAATAATAAAATATTACAGGAAACCATGAAGAAGTCTCAAGAACATAACGAAGAAACTTTTCACAGGAAAAGACGAGGGAATTGCTACTTGAACCAGGTAACCTTGTATGGTTATCCACTGTAAACCTGAAATTGACTTGTCCCTTCAAGAAGTTGGGTCCTAAATTCCTGGGTCTTTTTCCTGTAAAAAAGGAAAATGAATGAGGTTGCATATGAGCTGGAACTCCCGGACTCACTCAGGATTCATCCTGTTTTTCACGTCTCCCTGTTGAAACCTTTTGTCTCCAACCCTTTTCCTGAACGGAATCTGAATCCCCCGGACCCTGTGTAGTAGTGGACGGAGAGGAAGAATTTGAAATCGAAGCCATCCTTGATTGCATGAAGAGGAATAATCAAGCCCAATTCCTGATCAAGTGGAAAGGGTATGGCCCGGAAGAGAACTCTTGGGAGCCTGAGCAGAACATCCATGCTAAAAGCTTAGTTCAATCCTTTAAGAGAACCCATCCTGAGAAATGGGCCCGGTTGGGCATCCGGAGGCTGCCCCTTGGGGGGGGCAATATCAGAAAGATCCTGCCAGTAACAGGCGTCCTGTGCATGCAGTTGCGCGATCGCGTGTGCCTACGCGCATGCGTGGGCGCGCACGCCAGATGGGCTATTTAAACCTAGCTGTCACATGGGGATCTTGCTGTCTGCTCTACAGCGTTACGTGTGTTGATCCTTGAGAACCTGTTTCTGTACTAAGACCCAGCTTGTTCCTGATTATCCTTGTTATCTGCCTGCATCTGATCCTGGATGGTCTCCAACCATCCCTGTCTTCTGCCTGCATCCGACCCCAGCTTGTCTGACCACTCTTCTGCCTGACCCTCTGGCTTATCCACAGTCCGTTTGGCTATTGATCCGGCTTGTCTGACCCTCCAGCCTAGTATACTGACTTCAGTTCCAGTCTGCTGCACCAGTGTTCCAGCCTGCTATCCGGTTCCAGTCTGCTGTGTGGTTCCAGTCTGCTGCACCAGTGTTCCAGTCTGCTATCCGGTTCCAGTCTGCTGTGTGGTTCCAGTCTGCTGCACCAGTGTTCCAGTCTGCTATCCGGTTCCAGTCTGCTGTGTGGTTCCAGTCTGCTGCACCAGTGTTCCAGTCTGCCATCCGGTTCCAGTCTGCTGTGTGGTTCCAGTCTGCTGCACCAGTCTGCTGATTCAGCTCCTTCCAGGTACCAGTCTACCTTCCAGTTCAGTCTGAAGTTCTACTGCACAGCGCTTGCTGAGTTCCAGACCCACGTCCTGCTGTTGATCCTGCCAGGCACTTGTGCCACTCCTGACTCTTGTGCTTCCTGTATATCCTACCAGGGCCCTCGAGTCGGAGCCGCAAGATAGGCCATCCCCTGCAAGTCGGGCTCGTCCACAAGGTACGTGACACCCCCCTTTACTTCAGAGCCCCCCTCATTACTCCCTTATTTACATCAGAGTTGACCCCTCTAACACCAGAGTTCCTTCATTACATCAGAATCCCTCATCACATCAGAGTCACCCTTCATGGTTGTGTCCCCCATCACATCAGGGTACCCAGTTCAAACTAGTGTCCTCAATTACATCAGAGTCACCATCACATCAGACTCACCCATTACATCAAATTACCCCAACACATCAAAATGCTCCTTTACTTGAGAGTTAGCCTATCATATCAAAGCCCCCCGTATCACATTAGAGTCCCTTCTTAATATTAGAGTCCCCCGCATCACATCAGAGTTCTGCCTTACATCAGAGTCATTCCTAAACATCAGAGTCCCCCTATCCTATCAGAGTCAGCCCCATCACATCCGAGTCCCCTCTTCACATCAGAATTGTCCCCTCTTGACATCAGGGTTCCACATCAGTCAGTCCCTATCACATTAGGGTCTCCCTACCCTTAGAAACAGTTCAATCACATTAAACTTTTTCAGCCATTCACAACAGGGTCCACAGTCCCTCATTCACAGACAGTGTCCTACCTTCATATCTTCACCAGGGTTGTGGCATCATAGCAGAGTGCAGGAGGTAGAGTACTGTAGATCTGGACTGAAGAAGGACTTTTTCTTCTGAATGCCTGCATTGCATCAACATCATCCATTTTCATAGTGCAGCAAGCCAACTGCCATAACCATTACAAATGCATAAATGCATTACATTGCAGATGTTCTGGGTTGTTTGTAATTTAGTATATTGAAAAATAGGATTTTTATAACAGCTTACCTATAAAATCCTTTTCTTGGAGTACATCACGGGACACAGAGCCATAGTAGTTACTATGTGGGTTATAGGCCACCTTCAGGTGATGGACACTGGCACACCCTAAGACAGGAAGTCCACTCCTTATATAACCCCTCCCACTACTAGGAGTACCTCAGTGTTGTAGCAAAGCAATATACGTGTATTAGAAGTGGGGAGGGACCTCTGTGTCCCGTGATGTACTCCAAGAAAAGGATTTTAAAGGTAAGCTGTTATAAAAATCTTATTTTCTTTATCATACATCATGGGACACAAAGCCATAGTAGTTACTATGTGGGATGTCCCAGAGCAATGCCAACTGAGGGGAGGGAGACACAACAAAAGTAGGGCACCATGAGACCCAAGGACTTATGTTGCTGCCTGCAGCACACTACGCCCAAAGGCAATATCCTAACACCTTCTTACATCCACCTGATAGAATCTGTTAAATGTATGGACTGAAGACCAAGTTGCAGCCTTGCAGATTTGAGCCATGGAAGCTTGGTGATGCACTTCCCACGAAGCACTAACAGCTCTAGTGGAGTGCGCTTTGATTTGAGAAGGTGGAATCTTCCTCTTCAAACCATAAGCTTGAACAGTTACTTGCCAAATATATTTAGAAATGGTAGATTTCGATGCTGCCTGTCCTTTTTTAGGACCTTCAGGCAACACAAACAAAACATCCGTTTTTTTTAATCTGAGCAGTCGCCTTCAAGTAGACTTTGACTGCTCTCACCAAATCTAAAGAATGTAGTTACTCCTCTTCCGTAGAACAGGGTTCTGGAAAAAATGAAGGTAAAACAATATCCTAGTTTAGATGAAAACCTGACACTACCTTCGGCAGAAAGTTAGAATACCACCTTATCCTTGTGAATAATTAAATATGGCTCTTTACAAGAAAGAGCAGCCAACTCTGATACCCTTCTTGCAGAAGATATGGCTACCAGAAAAATGTCCTTGTCAAAAGGACCAAGGGAATATGCCGTATTGGCTCAAAAGGCTGTTTTTGTAATGCCGATAGAACTAAATTCAAGTCTCAAGGGTTCAGGGGTGACCTAACTGAAGGATTAAGCCGCGTTACCCCCTGAATAAAGCTACGGACGAAATAATGCAAAGCAAGTGGTCATTGAAATAATACCAATAAGGCTGAGACCTGGCCTTTGATAGTACTCAAGGCCAGCTTCATTTCTAACCCCATCTGCAGAAAGTCAAGGACTCTACCTATGACATACTTCCTGGGGTGCAGACCCCTGGATTCACCAGGAGACTAATGCCTTCGAGATTCTATAATATATGATTCTGGAGGCCGGCTTCCTTGCATTAATCAAGGTAGATACCACTGAACCTGATAGCCTATGCTTCTTAAGAATGTGGGTCTCAATAGCCAAACCATTAAGTTTAGCATTTGTAAGGTAGGATGGAACAACTGACCCTGCGAGAGAAGGTCTGGATGTGGTGGCAGGGTCCATTGGTCCCCTACAGCCATCCTTATGATCTCTGCATACCAGGATCTTCTGGGCCACGCTGGGGCCACAAGAATCACTGACTTCCCTTCCTGCTTGATCCTGCGAAGAAGTCGTGGAAGCAGCAGAATAGGAGGGAATGCATAAATCAGTGAGAACTGATTCCACGGGAACACCAAGGTATCTGTTTTGCATGCTAGCGCATCCCTTGTTCTTGACACAAAGTTGTCGATCTTTTTGTTGAACCTGGACGCAAACAGATCCACGTCTGGAATCCCCCATCCTTGGCATATTGTCAGGAAGATATTGGGGTGAAGGGACCATTCTCCCAGGAACAACTGCTGGTGACTCAAGTAGTCCGCCTGCCAATTTTCTATTCCTGGAATGAAGACTGCTGATAGGCAAGGTACATTGTTTTCTGCCCAAGCTAGTATGTGATTCACCTCTCTCTGGGCCGCACGGCGGGAATTTTCAGAAAACTCTAGTTTGTACCCTAGAGTTATTGAGGAAGTAACCCATCTGTCTCAACACTCTTCCTGCCAGACCCTTGAGAACTGCAGAAGTCTTCTCCCCACTTGAGCGAGCGGGGGCGCCCCTTCAAAAGGAGGCTTTAGTATTTTGTCTTGTAGGTTTCCTCCCACAGGACTTATTTTGTCCTTGGGGTTGACCCTGAGGTTTACCTTGTGAACATGACGGTGGAGGCCGTCGTGACTGAGGCAGATACCCCTGGCACTGGAGAAGGAGCTTGTTTAAATGAAATTCATTTACTCCTCTTCCTAACTGGCAAAAGGGTACTTTTTCAACTAGAAATTTTTTGGATGTATTTATCCAAATCATCCCCAAACAGCCGTTCACCGTGAAAAGGAAAACTAGCCAGGAGCTTTTTGCATGGCCCTTTGGCTGACCAATTTTTCAGCCATAAGATTCTACACATATGTACCAGCCCAAGCGTAAGGCGTGAGGCCTGGAGAATAGAATCTCTCATAGCATCTATTGCAAAACATAAAGCCCCTGGTAGCTCAACTAAATCCTGGGCCTGCTGAATAACCTTGAGCACCTGTTTAAACTGGTCTCTCAAGGATTGACATACACCAATTGCGGCCAGCGCATGCTGAGTCACTGAACCTGTCAGAGAAAAAGTGTTTTTTAATAGGAATTCCAACTTCTTATCCATTGGATCCATAGGCATTTGAGCATTGTCTACAGGACAAGTCAAACTTTTATTTACAGAGGATATAGCAACGTCAATTGCTGGTATCTCCCACTTCTTAGTGAATTTTTCCTCCATAGGATAAAGTGTTGAAAACTTTTCAGGAAGAAAAAAATGCTTATCTGGGTGATCCCACTCAGAATACATAAGCTTTTCCAGCAATGAATGGACAGGAAAGGTATGCACAGCTTGAGGAGGCTTTAGCGATCTCAAACAAGAAGTGGGCTTATCAACCGACTCAGTTAAGCGTAGCATAAATGTGGAACGGACCATCTCAGTAAGAGATTGCACCATCAATCTTTCAGATTGTGAAGCTGATCCTTCGCATTTGACCCTCAGAAGAGGAGTCATCAGCCTCTTCATGGTCCCCTGAGAGAAATTCGTCTTCTCCCGACCCTTGTTCCTCAGTTTGAGGGTCCTGGGTAATGGACGGGACCTGTTGCATTTTGCCCCACACTGGGATGTGATTAAAGCCGCGAACCTTTCTTCCAAACCTATCATGGCTGAGGAAAAAACTTCTTCAGTAATATAGATGGGGCTGTAGTGCTGGAAACAGTTACAACATTTGCCAGCCCTGATGGCTTACTCTGACCAGCCACCTCAGATCTCTCAGAGGAGGATGCCATTGCAGAGATGAGTTTAGACTTTCTTCCACCGCTCCATCTCCTCCTCTTTTCAAAAAAAGCATTTATGCCGCACGAACGCGGGCCTCTGATCCGACAGGATCAGCGTGTGTGTGGGAGGGGGGGTGGCGAGAAGGAGAGCTGACAAAACTGACGTGCAGAGGCGGTGGGGAATGGAGCGTCATCTGCCGATCGTTCTGGCTCCCCCCCTTAATCCAGGGAGAGGGGGGAGCTTCTGTCAAAGTGGGGGGGTTTGGAAAAAAATCCCCCCCAACATCTTACCGGAGGCCTGGGACTACAAGCCAGAGGGAAGTCTGCCGTTTCTTCTGAGACAGAGTGATCTGAGGAAAGCATGACAAGGTACGTGCTCTATACAGCCTGCAGTGGTGACTTTTAGGCATGACAACATTTACTTTTAAAGGAGACAATTCTTAAGAGAATTTAAAATTCCTTAGAAATCTTCACTTACCTTTCCCGCCGCAGGGATTCTATGGTAAAGCCAATCAGACCCAATCTTCACCCCTCATGGTGGGCTCCGTTAAAAAACCTTCAGGAACTGGGGCCCCTTTTTATCGAGGAAGCCACACTCCTGGACCCGTAAAGCACCCTACCAGGAAAACTTTATGGCTGAAAAAAACAAAGTACTGGATCCCGGGGTCCAGCTCTCTAAAAAGAGAAGCGTTACAGACTAAACCTTGTTTCTTCCACCACAAGGCCCAGGTAACATTCAATTCGGCCTAAAAAGACACTTTGAATGGATCCGGTCGAATAGCTTGTGCCAGCAAGGAATATTCCAGTGGAGCTGAGCATAGGACCTCTTTACTCGTGACCAACACCTAAGACACTGGTGATAAAACTGAGGTACTCCCAGTAGTGGGAGGGTTTATATAGGGTGTGGACTTCCTGTCTTAGGGTGTTCCAGTGTCCATCACCTGAAGGTGGCCTATAACCCATATAGTAACTACTATGGCTCTGTGTCCCGTGATGTATGATAAAGAAAGGGAACATTTTACTAAGCATGCACGTATATTCACCCAATGAGATTAACACATCTTTTTGGTCTTGTCTATTAGTGAAAACCCAGCTTGTGTTTAAAACATGCTAAGTATCTTATTTGAACATTTGTGTTCATGGAGCAATAAACTTTTCTTGGGTCCAATGCAGTAATGAAATTACGGGGTCCTAAATTATACATTTCCCAAAATCAGAGTAAATGCACATATAGGGGGTATAGTGTACTATAGCGCCGCGGCGCTAATTACCACAAATTACCGCTAATTAGCACTAAAATGGTATTCACTATAGCGCTGGTAAACAAAATACTCCCAAAATCGAATTTACTATAGTACCCTGAAAACAAATAGTGCCCAAACCCTTATGCCTAGTACACACGATCGGACTTTCCGCCAACAAAACCGTGGAATTTTGTCCGAAGGGTGTTGGCTCAAACTTGTCTTGCATACACACGGTCACACAAATGATGGCCAACAATTGCAAATGTAGTGAGGTACTAGACATACTACGTGTTTTTTCATCTCTATAGCGCCACCCTTTGGGCTCCTTCTGCTAATTTTGTGTTAGTAGAAGTTTGGTGAGTGTAGATTTGCTCTTTTCTTTTTCGTGTTTTTCATTTAGCGCTTTTCAGTTTGCGCTTTTCATTTTGTGCTTTTCAGTTCATTTCTGAATGGCCGTGCTTCAACCAGACATGTTGTGGAATCGGAGGAGATAATGTGTTACTTATTATTGGCCTTGGAGTTATTGCTTGGACATTTTTTTTTTTTGGTTAAATAATGATTTGATTTGGTATATTTTCTATATTTTGTTCTATTGGCAGATAGCATGTCTAATTGTATTTTTTTATTTTTTTAATGCACAATAAAAAAATTGTGGAGAATAATACTTGGCTATTTTTTTTACTTCAAATTACAGTTTGTGAGTAAGCAGTTACATTTTAAAAAATACAATGTAAAATTGACAAGAGACACCAACATAGTTGTATCTTTGATCTTAAAAACTAGGGGATAATGGTGTTGTGGTAACTTGCACAAATAAAAAAAAAAAAAAAACATAATAATATTATTCTTGAAATCACTAGAAAAAAAAGCCTTTGAAAATTTGTTTGCAATAACTCCATCAGTATCACCAGCAAAGCAGCTTCATTATTATCCCATTAAAGAAGAAGAGAACTGTGCGCTGCATTTGGAGATTTCATAATTTGCCACGTCACGAATGTTAATTCTCAATTACAAATGCTAATTTACAAGACCGACCGCTTCTGCTTATGAGCATGCGTGTTTGTAATTTGGACTTTTGTCAGAAAATCCGACAACACACATTTGTTGATGGAAAATTTGAAAACATGTTAGCCAACATTTGTTGGTGGAAAGTCTGACAACAATTGTCAGATGGAGCATACACGCGGTCGGATTGTCCGCCCACAGCCTGCCATCCATATTTCCCATTGGAAAGTCCAATCATGTGTACGGGCCTTTACTTTGCTAAAACCTGGAGTAGTGCACATGGAAATAATGTTTAGAGTATGATATAATTGCCTAAATGGTACTGAAATATGCAGTATATCGTTTAAAGATAATCTGCTTTTAAACTGTGTGAAAAAATGATTTCTACACTGAAATATCTTTAAAAGTCTGAGAAGAGATAAATTCCCTGTCTCTGTACAACTAGGTGCGAACACAGCTGAGTATGCTCAGACCTGCAAACTACTCTCATTTTAGCTCCTATGGCTTTTTTATAGTAAATACCAAAATGAGCACTGGTTAAAGAGCGTTTTTTGGGAGTGAAAATGAGGGTTATATAGCCGAATGCAAGTTTCAGCCATTGATTCTAAAGGTACAATTTTAACTTCCCCAAATGGAAGCAATAATGGAAGCAAATCCTGCAATAAAAAACGCTGCAAACTATGCAACCAGATCAATCTATCCAAAAGTGTTACACACACAAATGGGACCTTCAATATCATGGGATCTTACAGCTGTACCTCCAGTAATGTTGTGT
Source organism: Aquarana catesbeiana (assembly GCF_042186555.1). Classification (NCBI taxonomy): domain Eukaryota; kingdom Metazoa; phylum Chordata; class Amphibia; order Anura; family Ranidae; genus Aquarana; species Aquarana catesbeiana. Next base: position 223,355,806 of record NC_133330.1, on the reverse strand, counting down.
ACCTCATCCAAAGCAAAAGGTGCAGCAAAGGATCTTATGTTGGTGAAACAGGACAGAAGTTGCAAGCGAGGATGAATTTGCACAGACATACCATCAAAGAACATAAAGAAGACCTGTGGGACATCATTTCTCACAACTGGACCACACTATAGAAGACCTCAATGTTTTAGTTCTTAAAGGGAATTTCAGAACTATCCAGGAAAGGAAAAAGTTTGAACTAAGAATGATACTTCTTTTTGACACGAAAAATAACGGTCTGAATTTAGATATTGGTTTCCTTACACATTTTGCTAAAGTTTTATGACCCCTCTGTGACTAGTATCCCCCCTGCATTCTATAGCTCTCCCTCTGTCTTATCTCACTAACTCTTCTGCTATCTTTATTACCATTGATTTGTATGTGTTTGGTTTTCTCTTTTTTTTCTTCTTCTTTAACATGCTGCTTAAAAATTTGTGAATCAGTACTGCTTGGACCTTGAAGAAGGGGACATACCCCGAAAGCTTGTCCTGAAAAATTGTATGTTAGTGCAAATAAAAAAAGTATCACGGACAGTACTCAAATTTCTCTGTTAACTTCCCCAAACAAAATACTTTTCTTGTTGAGATAAAATGTTTTTTATGTATTTTCGCTGAAATAAATTATCTTTGCAACAATGTTGCTTCTACTTAATCTATTTTGTTTTTAAGAATGCTAGAATGTGGAATATTTTCATGTGTTGGTAAAATATGTTTTTCTCTTTCACTTTCACTTGTTACTCTCCATCTCACACACATCTTTACCCAAATTAACACAGGTGTCTTTACAAACCACAAACAAGGGCATTACCGGTGCAAATTTAAAATGAGTCACACATTTTGTGTTTTTTATTATTTCCAAATAATCAGAATTTGAGCCCCCCAAAAAAATGGATATGTGTACCAACACAAAAAATCAAAATGTAATTCCCAAAAATTAGAGGGTAAAATCACTATTCTACACTCACCCACCAAGAACCACAAAATATCACAGAATAAATCAAGAAGAATAACTCTTGAGTAATGTAATTCCACCACCTATATGTCCAAAGAAATGCAGTATTTATGTGTAGGAGGTTTTCACATGTGGCAGCTCTATGGCTCAGAGGTTAGATCTTCTGCCTAGCATCCATGAGGGTCCTGGTTTGAATCCCAAACATGTTGCTTCATGTAGAGAAGTTCCCTCATCTCCCTATGTTGTTAAACATAACTCCTGTCTCAGGTCCTAAAACTATATCTAAAAGTAGTATTTATATTTAGGATGGTTCCACCACCATTGTAAATCTTGCCAGATACACCATCTAGCCAAAAGTATTTGGACACCTGCCTTTACACACACATGGGGTTATTTACGAAAAGCAAATCCACTTTGCACTGCAAGTGCAGTCGCTGTAGATCTGAGGGGGACATGCAAGGAAAATAAAAATAAAAATCGGCAGAGCTTCCCCTCATTTCAGATCTACAGCGACTGCACTTCCAAGTGCACTAAAAGTGCACCTACAAGTGCACTTGTAGTGTAAAGTGGATTTGCCTTTCGTAAATAACCCCCATGAACTTTAATGGTAGCCCAGTCTTAGTCCGCAGGGTTAAAATTAGATTTGGCCCACCCTTTGCAGCTATTACAGCGTCTGGAAAGGCTGGGAAGGCTGTCTACAAGGTTTAGTGTGTCTATGGGAATGTTTGGCAAATTCTTCCAGAAGCACATTTGTGAGCCCAGGCACTGATGTTAGATGAGAAGGCCTGGCTCGCAGTCTCTGCTCTAATTCAGCCAAAAGGTGTTCTATCGGGTTGAGGTCAGGACTCTGCACAGGCCAGTCAAGTTCCTCCACCCCAAACTCCCTTATCCATGTATTTATGGACCTTGCTTTGTGCACTGGTGTGCAGTCATATTGGAACAGGAAGGGGCCATCCCCAAACTGTTCCCACAAAGTTGGGAGCATGAAATTGTCCAAAATGTCTTGGTAGGCTGATGCCTTAAGAGTTCCCTTAATTGAAACTAAGAGGCCAAGCCCAACCTCTGAAAAACAACCCCACATCATAATCCCCCCTCCACCAAATGATTGGGACCAGTGCACAAAGCAAGGTCCATAAAGACATGGATGAATGAGTTTGGGGTTGAGGAACTTGACTGGCCTGCACAGAGTCCTGACCTCAACACAACAGAATACCTTGGGGATGAATTAGAGCAGAGACTGTAAGCCAGGCCTTCTCATCCAACATCAGTGCATGACCTCACAAATGCACTTATGGAAGAATGGTCAAACATTCCCATAGACATACTCCTAAACCTTGTGGACAGCCTTCCCAGAAGAATTGAAGCTGTTATAGCTGCAAAGGGTGGGCCAAATCAATTTTGAACCCTACGGACTAAGACTGGGATGCCATTACAGTTTATGTGGGTATAAAGGCAGGCGTCCCAATACTTAGGACAATATATTGTATATTGCTTGTGACTCTGAGCATGGCTATGGACTTAGGGCTGGTTCACACCACAGAGATGCAGACTACATGTGTGAGGCTGCACGCTGACTAAGTGGGTAACAATTCCTTGTCACAGCACTGGGGTTGCTGGTTCAGTTCCCAAACATGCTAATGCTTGTGTTGAAGTTTATATGTTCCCCCTGTGTGGGTTTCATACCACAATCCAAAGACATGCTGGCATTTTATTTGTCTCCTGTCAAAATAGTCTCTAATGTAAGAAAGTTAGTTTTGGACTTTAGATTGGAAGCTCATTGCAGCCAGGGACCGATGTTAATGTTTATTAACACTAATCATGCCCAGGGACTTGGACATTTAAAATTGTAGGGTTTACACTGCACAGGTACACTGTACAGGTGCTTAGAAAACTGTTGCTTTGTTTATGTGCATGCAAATGGCCTGTAGTTGGAGATTTGATGCACATAGTCAAGGGCTAACACAGTTGCAAATAGTATTATGTGTTCCTGCTCATCAGGTTTTTTGCTGTGATTTGTGGGGAGAGAAGGAATGATATTGTGCATAATGACAAATGCCCAACTAGGGCTGTTTGCTGAAATTCTTGTGCATTTTTTCCATCAAAAGTGGGTTTATGCAGCCATGCTGTCAATATTGTGTGTATTGTTTATGTCTGACCATGCATTCATGGTTTGGGAGCATCTGCTGACCTTCCAGTCTTTGATCTCATTGCTTAATCATGTACACAGAAATGCAGCTTCCAGCAGAACATGGTCACCAATGTATGTATGTGTGTGTGTGTGTGGATTGTGGGATGGTGATGGGTGTTATAGTTTGAATATGTGCCTTTTTTAATATTATGTTGGAATGCTTTGTAAGAATAATGACTGTTAAGTATGTTTCTATAATCTTGCAGATAAAATTGTGATGTGGGCTGGTGGGTGAGCAGGGATGAGCTTCAAGTTCGAGTCGAACTCATGTTCGACTCGAACATTGGCTGTTCGCAAGTTCGCCGAACAGCGAACAATTTGGGGTGTTCGCGGCAAATTCGAATGCCGGAACACCCTTTAAAAGTCTATGGGAGAAATCAAAAGTGCTAATTTTAAAGGCTTATATGCAAGTTATTGTCATAAAATAACGGGGGGGGGTCACCCGGTGACCCCGCCCCCCATATTTAAGAACCGTCAGACAAGGAGACGCCGTCACACAGCGGGAGCCTCCCTCCATGCCAGCATGGATGCGGAGCGGCCCGGAGAAGAAAATGAAGAAGAGAAGAAGAGAAGAAGATGAAGCAGAGAAGAAGATGAAGAAGAGAAGAAGATGAAGAGAAGAGTGGGAGCCTCCCCCCCATGCCATGGGTGCGGAGCGGCCCGAGGAGAAGAAGAAAGAAGACGCCGCGGAGGAGATGCTGGACGAGAACGCCGGAGGAAGAACCAGAAGAGCCAGAAGAACCAGAAGAAGAAGATGAAGGAAGATAGAAGAAAGAAGAAAGAAGAAGCATTTAAATAAAAGAATTGTCAAAAACTGTCTCTTGTCATTTTTAAAATTTTTGACAGTTTTTTAGTGAAATGGTAGGGGTACAAGTACCCCCTTACCATTTCACACAGGGGGGGGCGGGATCTGGGGGTCCCCTTGTTAAAGGGGGCTTCTAGATTTCGATAAGCCCCCTGCCCGCAGACCCCCACAACCACCGGCCAGGGTTGTGGGGATGAGGCCCTTGTCCTCATCAACATGGGGACAAAGTGTTTTGGGGGGCTACCCCAAAGCACCCTCCCAATGTTGAGGGCATGTGACCTGGTACGGTTCAGGAGGGGGGCCGCTCTCTCGTCCCCCCCTCTTTTCCTGTGGCCTGCCAGGTTGCGTGCTCGGATAAGGGTCTGGTATAGATTTTTGGGGGGACCCCACGCCTTTTTTTTTTTTTTGGCGCGGGGTTCCCCTTAAAATCAATACCAGACCTGAAGGGTCTTGTATGGAATTTAGGGGGACCCCCATGTCATTTTTTTTTTATTTTGGCCGGGGTTCCCCTTAATATGCATAGCAGACCTGAAGGGCCTGTTATGGAATTTAGGGGGACCCCCACATCATTTTTTTTTAAATTTTGGTTCGGAGTTCCCCTGTGGAGAATTCCCATGCCGTTTTTGTCAATGAACTTCTATGTGTATTGTCGGACCTGCAATGCAATAGCCGCAAGTAGTTTTAAATGACTTTTTTCCTTTGAAATGTCATTTTGCTGTCAGACTGTTCTAAACACGGGAAACATGCGCCCCTTTACAGGCATACTATAGACACCCCCCAGCTACGAAATAGGGATATTACACTTTTATTGTTTGACTTTAAGCATTATTAAAATCACTGCTCCTGAAAAAACGGCCGTTTTTAAAACTTTTTTTTGCATTGATCCATGTCCCCTGGGGCAGGACCCAGGTCCCAAACACTTTTTATGACAATAACTTGCATATAAGCCTTTAAAATTAGCACTTTTGATTATTCATGTTTGTGTCCCATAGTCTTTAATGGTGTTCACGTGTTCGAACAAACTTTTTTCCTGTTCCCATGTTCTAGTGCGAACCGAACAGGGGGGTGTTCGGCTCATCCCTATGGGTGAGTAGTTGTACTATGAAATGTGTTGCCCGTTATACACTGAAAGTAAAGCAGTGTCCACTCCAAGATTTAAACAAATTCTAGATTGTAAACTCCTATATACAGGGCCCTTAAAACCCAGTTGGTAACTGTTTTGCTAAACGTAGCACTATATATCCTGTAGAATATTTCTGTCGCCATCTTGTGTTGTCACCCGTTGTTTGGCGTCTCTTACACAGCCATGGGTCGTGACCATCCCTTGAAGACACACGGAGAGTGCGCCCCCTTTATAAAAAAAAATGGGGGGCGGGCTCTCCGTGTGACAGTAACGGATGGTCACGACCCATGGCTGTGTAAGAGATGCCAAATAACGGGTGACAACACAATGGAGGAAGATGGCAGCGAGGAAGAACATGGCAGCGAGGAAGAACACAGCAGCAGGAGAAGTAGGAGACGGTGGCAGGAGACGATGGCGACAGAAGATGGTGGCAAGAGAGACAGCACCAGGATATGCACCTGCACAGATATCTCTGAAATTCCCCCACATCACAGCATCGGAGAAGGTTCATTTTTTTGAATCTTCAGCAGGATCGGTGGCGGCAGCGGTGGAGAAAGTAGAAGGGAGGACAAAGCGGGGGAAGAAGGAGCCAGAGGAAGATGGAGAAGAAGCGGGGGAAAAAAGAAGATATTTTTAATAAAGGAATTGTCAAAAACTGGCTATTGTCTTTTGTCACATTTCACAGCTTTTTTTGGTGAATGAGTAGCCTCAGCTATGAGTAAGCACTCCGCAAGAGCGTGAAACACGTCAGCGGCTTAGCTGTATTGCTCCGGCGGTGTCATGTACTAATTTTATGTTACATTTTGAATAAAGAAGATTTTATTTGTCAATTCCGGAGTGCGGCTCTCCAGATCTTTTTCCTGCACGTATACAATTGTACCAGCAATTGCCAGCACCTGGAGCTCTCACCCTTTCACAAGTGGAGGACAGGAGATTTGAACCTGAACAGCCTAGAGTGGTGGTAACTATCTTTGTTTAACAGGTTGACAATGCTGCTCTCCAAGGGTGACTCCATTGCTCCTTTACAGAGTGGAGCTACACTTTTTTTGTTTAATATTTGTTTATTGAGCAAAGAAAAAGGCATACAAAATGTACAACAAGGACATTGCAAAGTGAAAAAACGTATGCATGCATGTATGAAGTGATCCTAATCTGGAAACACACAGGACCGAAAAATCTGATCTTTAAGAACATATAACGCTGACTATTGACCTGGGTCTAGGAGGGTGTGAGGGTAGCAAGTGCAATTTCACATGATAAATTAAGTGGACAATTGAGGATTTTGGGGGAATAGGGAGAGAGATATAAGAAGAGGAGGGATACAGGACAAGAGGAATTAGGGAGGAGTAGATGGAGGGAAAAGGGTGAGATCAGAAAAAGAAAGGGAAATAGGAGAATAGGAAGGTAGAAGGCAGGTAGTCGATGGACTTCACCTGGTATCACAATTCAAGCAGGGTTGCATGTCAATAGGCTAAGTCTACATATCTAAAGGCTGGATAGGTATATAAGAGGAGTTGGTTATGAGCTTTCAGGGGGCACTTACATAATATCCTTGTACCCAGTGGAACTTTTAAATTTGTTCCACTGGGCTCATGTTGCAGTGTGGTGCATCAGGTTGTCTCTGGCTATAAGAGTAAGCTCTGTCATAAGGCAGATATTTTCTACTGCCTGTATCCAATTTCTCAGTGTAGGGGGGAGGTTTGACCCCAGATAGTGGGAATGAGGGCCTTGGCGGCATTCAACAGGTGTGGAGTAAGGGAACGCTTGTAAGAACCAACTGTTTCAACAGTATTATGCAGGAGTATGGTCCATGGGTAAAAGAGAATTTGTTATCTGATTCACAAGTTGAATGATATTTGTCCAGAAGGGTTGAATTACTGGGCATGACCAGCAGATGTGCGCGTGGGAAGCTGTGTTCCCGCAATTCCTCCAACACAGCGGGGAACTGGAGGGGAACATGCTGTGCAGCTTAGCTGGGGTACTGTATAGTGCCATCTTGTCAACAGCTTGTAATTCATTACGGCTGTCTTGGAAGAAATAGAAGAAATGTGAGCAAGCTGTAATATTTTATCTCTCTGTTCATCTGAAAGGTAAGAGTTCAGGTCGGACTCCCACTTGGTAAGGAAAACTGGGTATGAAGGGTTATGAAGCTGGACGATAGCTTTATAGAACTGTGAAATGCAATGGAGGGGTGGATCTTTATGAAAGAACATGTATTCAAATGGTGTTAACTCTTGTGTATTCCGTATTGGACATGGTAGAGAGCGGACAAATTGCTGTATCTGTTTGTATCTCCATCTGTCCAAAAAGGTGATCTGCTTGGAGTTAAGGATATACGCTAGGGGTCTGAGGCTACCCGTTTGAATGAGATGATGAAGTAAGAGAGGGCCTTCAGGCGTCCATGATTTAAAGCCAGTGTCCATATTACCAAGGAGAAAAAAAGTTGTGATTCAGTAATGGCATTATGGGAGAGTTGTAGTCCCAAGAGAATTTTTTGTGCAGAGTCCCAAATAGCAAGTGAAGAGGTAGTTAAAGGTGACATGTTAGGCGAGAATGTTCTTGAAGAGTGGGGGATCCATGGCATGGTAGGCAGATCAGAGCCACTAAGCTCATGTTCCAGTTGTACCCACAATTTGGTATCAATAGCATATTTCCAGTCGGCGATCCTGGATAACGCAATTGCATGATAATATGCCTTAACGTTTGGAAGAGCCAGACCCTCCATATTTTTAGAGCGGAAAAGGGTCTCTCAGGATATTCTAGGGTGTCTGCCCTTCCAAACAAAGCGGGATATCATCTTCTGCAATATTGAGAAGAACCCCACAGGCACACCCAGAGGCACCATTTGAAATAAGAAGAGGACTCGGGGTAATGTGTTCATTTTAATAAGGTTTATTTTACCTAATCAAGAGTGTAGGAGAGAGGACTATTGTCTCAAGTCTGATTTAATACTGTTGAGCAAGGGAATATAGTTACACCTGAAGAGGGAATGGAGATTGGGGTAAGATGAATACCTAGGTATTTTAACATGTCTGTTTTCCATTGAAAGGGAAATTGAGGTTTCAATCTTACACTGGCCGAATTGGGTATGTTAATATTTAGTATTTCCAATTTAGATAAATTTATTTTGAAATTAGACAAAGTTTGGAAAGTTTGAAAAGCGGACATGAGGTTTGGTAGGGAGATTTGCGGTTGTTGTATAAAGAACCAATTGTCGTCTGCATATGCTGCGTATTTGTGTACTCTGGGACCCACTTTAATTCCTTGGATGCTATTGTTGTGTCTAATATGTGCTAAAAAAGTTCAAGGGAGATGTCCCATTAATTCTAATTTGGGCTGTTGGGAAAGAATACAGGGAAGAAATGTGGTAAAACATTTTGGGGCCCAGACCAAAGTTTTTGAGAGTCATCTTAAGGTATTCCCAGTCCACCCTATCAAAAGCTTTTTCAGCATCTGTGGATAAGAGAAGGGTGGACTGGGAGCACCTCCGGATGTGATGAATCAATGAGAGGGTGCGTAGAGAATTATCCCTGGCCTCCCTGAATGGGATGAAACCTGTTTGGTCTGCAGAAATCCATTTGGGTAAAAGAGGTAGCAATCTGGTGGCCATTACTTTGGCAATAAGTTTGGTGTCAATATTTAAAAGGGATATGGGGCGATAGCTGCCACAGAGGGTGGGGTCTTTACCCGGTTTGGGGATGGCGGTGATATGGGCAACTAAAGATTCTGGTCGGTATCCTGAGGTTTTGGAGATGGAATTGGCATAGGACGTTAATCGGGGGAAGAGAATGTTGCGAAATGTCTTGTAATACAATGCGGTGTATCCATCTGGGCCAGGGGCTTTACCCAATGGGGTGCATTTCAGCGCTGTTAGAAACTCTTCTGTCGTGAAGTCAGACTCCAACTGTTTGAGAGTTTTGCGAGAGAGTCTAGGTAAGTTTGCCTGTTTCAGGTAAGATAAAATGCGCTTACGCTTCTCCAATGGAGTAAGGTTATCTAGGGCCCCTTTGACGCTATATAGATCAGTGTAAAATTCTTTAAACGCTTAGCGATTTGGGGGGAAGAATGTGCCATTTCTCCCAAGGAGGATTTGACTTTGGAGATGAAGGAGGCGGATTTCTTTGCTCGGATGGAACGAGCAAGTTGTCTGCTGGGTTTGTCACCCCATTCATAGAATTTTTGGGAGAAAATTTGAAATTTCCTTTTAGTTTGAGAAATAAACAAAAAGAAACTGCTGCGCCAACTCAATCATGTCAAGCTGCCAACACTACCAATTAGACTAGTTGTGTACATGGATAGAAAAAACAAAAGTGTAGCGCTATATTAATAAGTGTTAGTGTAATTCACCCATATATGGACTTGTAGTCAATGCTGTAAGTCAAACATAAAAAAGGCCTTATATCAGCACCTATGAACAAAATGTAAAAAGAACAACAAAAATCAATAATGATAATACTTCTTCTGGACTGTGTGGTTGTGTCAAAACAATCCCATAAAACCAAAGACACGTGTACAATTAAACTTAAAATGAGATACAAAGCAAGTCTCTGGGATATTTGGACAGTTCATCTAAGCATAGAGATGGTCATAAAGCATAAATGTGGATCGCACAGCAATATATATTCACATCCAGAGTGATTCTTCTTATATTCAGTAAGGGGGGAAGTAAAATAAAATGCCCTTACCAGAAGCGGTGGACTCACAGGCCGTGGCGGTGAGTCATATAGGCTTTCACCGTTTATGCGGTAGGGTTAAAGCTGTCCTTGGTCTGTGATGGAAGGCTTAGGATGACCCCACGACCTGCAATCTTCAGCGATGGGATCGAATCCACTCCGATAAAAGAGCGCACCAGACAGCACGATGAAATCCTCTTCCAATAATCCCTCACTTGGTTTTGCTCGTATGTGATCAAGAAAAGAAAAAAGGCTTTCACATAGCATAAAATCCAAGTAACCAAGGAATTTTATTGTTATGGTTAAGAATTCCAATAAAAATCAGGTTTTAAAATCAAAGTTCATATGAACCAAAAAAAGAATCTAGCGCAGTAAACTCAGATGGCTGTGGTAGCGTCACACATCCGACGCGTTTCGTCTACCAAGACTTCAACTGGGGTAAGGCTAACCTGCCATCCACTGCAAGTTGAATGTTTCCATTTTAGATGCTTTACAAGCATTCCATTTACATACTGTGCATTTACGACAAGGGTAAGATCCCTTCATGTTATGAAAAAATTATGTTATACCTGGGGGATCGATTACATTTGGTGCAATCTGACCTTTTATTGATGGAGCGCCCCTAAATATAGTGGCCGCTCGCTCAGGGAGCAGGGGACCCAGAACGGAGTCATTTTTTAATATTCTCCAATGCCTCCTAATAATTTCTTTAATTTGTTTGTGTTGGGTGGAGAAACTCGTCAGGAAAGACCATTCATTTTTAGATTCGACTGATCTTTTAGATTGCACCGTCAGTAAGGAAGCTCGATCTATAAGAGCCACCTGTCGGATCTCTTCATTAATTTGAGAGGTGTCATAACCCTTTTCACAGAACCGTGATTTAAGCGTTTCTGCCTGTTGGAAATAGTCAGAGAGATGGGAACAGTTTCGTCTTATCCTCATCAGTTGGCTCCTGGGTACAGACCTTAACCATGCCGCATGATGGCAGCTATCCGTCAGAATATATCCGTTACGGTCCGTTGTTTTAAAAAAGGTTTTTGTTTCGAGGTAGCCATTGTTAGATATAATCTCCAAATCCAGAAAGCGGATCCTCGATCAACTTGCCTCATGAGTCAGATGGATCTCCACTTGGTTATCATTTAAAGTAGCCATGAACGAATCCAGGGATTCCATGTTTCCCCTCCATAGGAGGAGGATGTTGTCTATGTACCTTGCCCACAGAACTAACTGTGGGGGGTTTAAAGCATAGACGACATCCTCCTCCCATTTGGCCATAAACATGTTTGCCAGGCTGGGGGCAAATTTAGCCCCCATAGCCACTCCCCTTGTCTGCAGATAAAAATGGTTATCATACCAAAAATAATTTGAACTTGTGGCAAACTTTAATAGGTCCATTATAAATCTTTTTTGTGTTCGGGGAATAGTCCTGTCTCTTGAAAGAAACAGTTCTACGGCTCCCAAGCCTAAATTTTTGGGTATACAAGTATACAGGGACGTAACGTCAGCGGTGACCAATATCAAATTGTTACTATCCGTGATCTGTTGTAATTTTACTATAGTATCCCTAGTATCCTTCAAAAAAGAAGGGGTGGCTTGAACTATAGGTTGGAGGAAAAAATCTATGTATTTCCCTATCCGTGATGTTATGGAATTAATGCCACTAATAATCGGGCGCCCTGGAGGATGTGTCGCATTCTTATGTACCTTTGGCAGGTAATACATTATAGGAATTTGTGGTGCGACTGGAACCAAATAATTTTTTTCTTTTTTATCCAGAATACCCAACTGGGAACCGGTGTCTACAAGATCAATTAGTATCTTCTTGTATTCTGAGGTAGGATTTTTTGGGAGGCGTTCGCATAAAGATTTTAATCCTATTCTCAATCTAGGATCATTGTGTGTTCTTTTATGTGGGAGATCTTCGAGGTCCTTCAATACCAAATCTCTAAATACCTTAATTGAAGGTTCTGTACCGTTTAATTATAATCAACGGTTACCTAGACCCCAATCATGGAGGGTTTTCACAAGGAAACGGAGAACATCCAACGCAATGGAGAACAAAACGGGGCACCAGAGGATCTGTTGTAAAATTACAACAGATCACGGATAGTAACAATTTGATATTGGTCACCGCTGACGTTACGTCCCTGTATACTTGTATACCCAAAAATTTAGGCTTGGGAGCCGTAGAACTGTTTCTTTCAAGAGACAGGACTATTCCCCGAACACAAAAAAGATTTATAATGGACCTATTAAAGTTTGCCACAAGTTCAAATTATTTTTGGTATGATAACCATTTTTATCTGCAGACAAGGGGAGTGGCTATGGGGGCTAAATTTGCCCCCAGCCTGGCAAACATGTTTATGGCCAAATGGGAGGAGGATGTCATCTATGCTTTAAACCCCCCACAGTTAGTTCTGTGGGTGAGGTACATAGACGACATCCTCCTCCTATGGAGGGGAAACATGGAATCCCTGGATTCGTTCATGGCTACTTTAAACGATAACCAAGTGGGGATCCATCTGACTCATGAGGCAAGTCGATCGAGGATCTGCTTTCTGGATTTGGAGATTATATCTAACAATGGCTACCTCGAAACAAAAACCTTTTTTAAAACAACGGACCGTAACGGATATATTCTGACGGATAGCTGCCATCATGCGGCATGGTTAAGGTCTGTACCCAGGAGCCAACTGATGAGGATAAGACGAAACTGTTCCCATCTCTCTGACTATTTCCAACAGGCAGAAACGCTTAAATCACGGTTCTGTGAAAAGGGTTATGACACCTCTCAAATTAATGAAGAGATCCGACAGGTGGCTCTTATAGATGGAGCTTCCTTACTGACGGTGCAATCTAAAAGATCAGTCAAATCTAAACATAAATGGTCTTTCCTGACGAGTTTCTCCACCCAACACAAACAAATTAAAGAAATTATTAGGAGGCACTGGAGAATACTAAAAAATGACTCCGTTCTGGGTCCCCTGCTCCCTGAGCGAGCGGCCACTATATTTAGGGGCGCTCCATCAATAAAAGGTCAGATTGCACCAAATGTGATTGATCCCCCAGCTATAACATCATTTTTTCATAACATGAAGGGACTTTACCCTTGTCGTAAATGCACAGTATGTAAATGGAATGCTTGTAAAGCACGTAAAATGGAAACATTCAACTCCACGATTACAGGCAAGGAATATAGGATAAAGCAATTTGCCACATGTAAAACGAAATACATTGTCTACCTCATCACCTGTCCTTGTAAGAAGCAGTACATTGGTCGGACAATACGTAATTTTGCCACAAGAGTTAAAGAACATATTACAGCAATTAAAAAGGGGCGGACCAACCACAGTGTGCCCAAACATTATGCACTTTATCATAATCAGAATCCTATGGGTACCACCTTCCAGGTTATAGATAAATTTGTACCACACTGGAGAGGAGAGTCGAATATTAGAGGGGTATCCAGACTCGAAACATGGTGGATACACCAAATAAAATGTTACATTCCCCATGGTTTAAGCATCGAGTGGGATATTAACGCGTTCATAAATCAGTCATAGAAGTTCATTCGGAGTTCTTCCATTATTAATTCTATTTTACACAGACAGACATCTATCTATTTAGTGTGTCTGACTAAGGCCGCTACTCTTTTTATAAGATACATTTTACAATAATATATTTCTTTCAAAAAATCTCTACTACATTATTGTTGTTTATAACACTGCTCACACCATCTGCTAGCCATTTAAATTACAATCATATTGAGATAGAGGCTCGATTTTTGGTTAGCAGATACCTTATGGGTCTTCTTTTGGTGGAATATATATGTTCCCATATTTTTTATATATTTTTTATATATTTTTTTATATATTTCTTATATTTTCTATTTTTGTAATTTTTTGATTTTTTTGATAAGAAAATTCATGCGAGATGTGCTTGTTGATATATATTCTGACATGGATCCTATAGGGTCCCTTACTAGATGTATGGAATCTTCAAATATCATGTCCTTTAGATTTCATGATTATATAGGTTCCCCATACATTATTGTATGTTATAGGTATTTAGAACAATATAGATGCCTATACGTATATGTAAACATAGGGGAACGAGTGTGACATGATAACTACATTTTAAATTTTTTATTTAATTCTAATTGGGGCTATATGGAACACCTTTGTTTTTCATAACAGGCCGTACAACCTTTTTACCCTGTATCCCAATGATTGGTTTCTCTCTGGCGGCGTTTGGAGCGCTGTCATGGTAGAAGATGATGTGGCTATGTGATCTAAACCACGGACACTATACAGAGAGCGATATGAGTGGAGGACAGGAGGGAGGTTAGGTTCTGTTGGAAGGTGTACCGCGTCATCACGCTCAGACGTGATGAGCGCCGTCAGTAGGTATACCGCGTCATTGCGCTTAGACGTGATGACGCGCTAGCCATGTGACTGCTATCCCCGGCAATCATTGGGAGGATGGGATTATCAGAAAGAGGCTTGGTACCTTAGTGGCCTCTCCTCCCATGATTGGTTTAGTGTTAGTCATGTGACCGGAGGGATAATCACATGACGCGGAAAACCCGGAAGTCACGCCGCACAGGCGTCCCAAATGGAATTTCTGGCATTTTTAGATAAATAGCGCAGTGGATGGCAGGTTAGCCTTACCCCAGTTGAAGTCTTGGTAGACGAAACGCGTCGGTTGTGTGACGCTACCACAGCCATCTGAGTTTACTGCGCTAGATTCTTTTTTTTGGTTCATATGAACTTTGATTTTAAAACCTGATTTTTATTGGAATTCTTAACCATAACAATAACATTCCTTGGTTACTTGGATTTTATGCTATGTGGAAGCCTTTTTTCTTTTCTTGATCACATACGAGCAAAACCAAGTGAGGGATTATCGGAAGAGGATTTTATCGTGCTGTCTGGTGCGCTCTTTTATCGGAGTGGATTCGATCCCATCGCTGAAGATTGCAGGTCGTGGGGTCGTCCTGAGCCTTCCATCACAGACCAGGGACAGCTTTAACCCTACCGCATAAATGGTGAAAGCCTATATGACTCACCGCCAACGGCCTGTGAGTCCACCGCTTCTGGTAAGGGCATTTTATTTTACTTCCCCACTTACTGAATATAAGAAGAATCACTCTGGATGTGAATATATATTGCTGTGTGATCCACATTTATGCTTTATGACCATCTCTACGCTTAGATGAACTGTCCAAATATCTCAGAGACTTGCTTTGTATCTCATTTTAAGTTTAATTGTACACGTGTCTTTGGTTTTATGGGATTGTTTTGACACAACCACACAGTCCAGAAGAAGTATTATTATTATTGATTTTTGTTGTTCTTTTTACATTTTGTTCATAGGTGCTGTTATAAGGCCTTTTTTATGCTTGACTTACAGCATTGACTACAAGTCCATATATGGGTGAATTACACTAACGTTCACACTTGTTAATATAGCGCTACACTTTTGTTTTTTCTATCCTTTTAGTTTGAGAGTCGAGAAGAGCTTTCAATTCCTCTCTCTTCTGCAACAGGGCTTCTAAGTGGGATTTATGCAGGGACAATTTGTGTTGTTTCTCTAGATCCGCTATTTGTAATAATAATTTATTAAGCTGTTGACCCTGCTCTCTCGGTCTTCTAGCACCCAACTCGATTAGTTTACCCCTCATCGTGGCCTTATGAGCCTCCCAGAATAAGGAGGGGGCCGTATCTGTTGACCCGTTTTCTAAGAAATACTTTTTCATGGCGGTGGCTAGATGGGTAGCGTCAACGGGATTGGAGAGAAGAGAGTCATTGAGCTTCCAAATGGTGGTGCGTTTGGGCAGCGAGGGGATAGCAAGACGAATAGAAATTGGGGCATGGTCAGATAGGGAAGCTGTACCTATTGAGGCCGATCTCAAAAGTGGAAGGTGAAAGTGGTCTATGAAGATGTGAGTGGTGTGTTTTGGAGTATAGGGAATAGTCTTTGTCTTTAGGGTGCAGTGTTCACCACGCATCAATTAACGGGAGATCGTGTAGTCTTTTCCTAATAAAGGATAAACATTTGAATGATATGTGGAATCGACCTTGGGAAGTGTCCATAATGGGGTCAAGTGGCATATTGATGTCACCTGCCAATATAGTGATTCCCTTCACAAAAGCAGCTAATTTAGTCAGAACTTGAGACATGAAAGAGGGTTGATTATGGTTTGGGCAGTAAATATTAGCTAATGTGCATTGGGTGTTGCCTATGGAGCCCCTCAGAAACAAAAACCTACCATGGGTAACCACCAACATTTCTTCAAGCTGAAAGGGCACATTTCCACCAAACCCAATGGCCACTCCTTTGGCTTTGTTCGTATCCAAAAGGCTGTAATACGATTTTGGAAATAGAGGTGAGAAGAGCCTAACCGGAGTAGTATGTGTAAGGTGTGTTTCTTGAAGAAAGGCAATGGAGCAAGAAACTTGTTTCAATTCTCTTAGCACTTTGTGTCATTTGGTAGCGTGGTTCAGGCCCCTAACATTGTACGAGAAGATATTCAGAGTAGCCATTGTGAGTGTAGGACATGCACCCCCAGCCCGTGGAGCCATCTAACACAGTGGAGCTACACTAACACAGGAAGTGTACTACTGGTAGGATCACTAGGTGAAAATTTACACCTTAAACATTTCTATAAGTTTTATATATGCAGATTCCAAGTGCTGTCCCTTTAAATAATACAATTCATACATATACGCCATATATCATAAAGAATTACTAGTCCGTAAAATTCAGTTGTGCAAAAAATCATCAAAGTGCAATAGTGCTTTCTTCTAAGTGCAATCAGTGCTCCAAATTTTCTTATGTGTGATCGGGTGCTGTGCTCCCCTTTTGTGCCCTCACTTACCAAATTATGAGTGTAATTGCACCTGTCACAGACGAATGCTCAAATTTAATTTCTCCAGCTGCTCCACAGATTTTGAATATGAATATACCTATCACAGACGAATGCTCAAATTTAATTTCTCCAGCTCCTCCACTTCTCTCAATAGGATGTCACATAAAGAGGTAGAGAAATCTCCATAGTGTAATTCCGTTTTATTGTTAAAAAGATTTAAAACCTACAAATTTCCCACTCACGAGTTTCCTGTGCAAACAAGCATGTAACGCCGGTACAGAATCAGCAGAGTAGCGTTCGTGCTAATATTAGATTTCTATAAGTTTACCTCCTCCTGATTCTTCTAAAATACCTAAACAATTGCAGATGAATATCTTTATGACAGAAATATTATTAGTTGCCCTAAATTGGATGGAGCTTCATTGATGGAGCCTCATACCAGGATCCCAGATGTCAAAAGCATGGAATATCTTATAGCTACTATTAATACCAATGTTGACAAACATAATAACATTTGGGAATTATGACATGATATGGAAAAACTGGTGCAGCTGTGCATGGTAGCCAATTCAAACTTCAGCTTGTTCAATTAAGCTTTGAAAAAAATCTGATTGGTTTCTATGCAGAGCAGCACCAGATTTTGCACTCTCCAGTTTTAGTAAATCAATCCCTTAGAAGTGCTTATTACTGGCTTGTTTTAAATTTTGGATGACAGGTGAGGGAGGCTTATGTCCCTGATGGTGGATAGGGGACATCCCTTCCCTTTCCTGTTCTTACTTTTTTCCTTTACCTAATTCCATCCTCTTTCCACCTTTCTCCATCTTATTTCTGTTTTTCATTTCTAAAAAGTTGTTATCGCAAACATATTGCAGAATTATGTCAACCACCTATATAAACTACATGCATACTGAGCACATTCCCTCTAAATCATCCCCTCTAATGTGACAGCTACCATAGACCACTGTTATATACTGTTATTTCTTGTATTCAATCCAACACTTTTTAATGCTATCCACTAGGCATGAGCTTAGAGTTCAAGTCGAACTCATGTTCGACTCGAACATCAGCTGTTCGCCAGTTTGACGAACAATTTGGGGTGTTCGCGGCAAATTCGAAAGCCGGGGAACACCCTTTAAAAGTCTATGGGAGAAATCAAAAGTGCTCATTTTAAAGGCATATATGCATGGTATTGTCATAAAAAGTGTTTGGGGACCTGGGTCCTGCCCCAGGGGACATGGATCAATGCAAAAGGAAATTTTAAAAACGGACGTTTTTTCGGGAGCAGTGATTTTAATAATGCTTAAAGTGAAACAATAAAAGTGTAATATTCCTTTAAATTTCGTACCTGGGGGGTGTCTATAGTATGCCTGTAAAGGGGCGCATGACAGCAAAATGACATTTCAAAGGAAAAAAAGTCATTTTAAAACTACTCGCGGCTATTAATGAATTGTCAGTCTGACAATACACATAAAAGTTAATTGATAAAAATAAAAAAGTCAATGTTGCAGTCTTCCTGCATCTTTTAAAATGGAAATTATGTTAATGTACACAATTACTAAACTGCAGTTTTCCAAATCACTGGGATATTGTTCAATCTAATGTTGTATTTTTTCAAAGCTCTAAAGAAAAGCTTGTAAAAACAAAACTGGTGATTCTTAAAAATAATTCCTTAATTCCTGAAAATCAATGTATTTTTCATAAACTGAAAAGCCTACTTTTTTGAAAAATCGTTTTATTGTTTAAAATATTAAGACAACAGGAGGTTGTCATAATGAGAGTGATGTCAATTTTCTATTCCAACTCAGATCCCTGTCTCAGTTGCCTCAGGCAAAACTTTCTTAGCTTTTCTCAATGGCAACGTGTTTTCTGGATGTTGGTTGTTCCTGCTGTGGCCCTTTAGCTCTACAGCAGGGAGAGGGGATTTCACTTGCCAATTACTGGGCAATGTGATGTTAAAAAGTTCTTGAACATAATCTTTGCTAAATCCTAGGAAGAATTGTGTGTCTCAAGTAAGAGGATGTTTAGAAGCTGCAACTTTGCTTTGGGACCTCCACAAGCTACAGCCACACTCTTAGGACTAATGCACACTGGGGATCTTGTAAATGTGTTTACCCAGTAGGAGAAAAGCAGCTTCAAAAATGCACCTAAGCTGTGTTTATGCAAAATTCTGGCCATTGAAATGAAAAAATGCGTTTAGACGCATTTACAAGTGTTTACCCACGTTTAGGTATTTTCCTGCCAAAATACTCCTCTCTTGAATGCACAAGTGATGTTTATTTTTTTCTGCCTCTAAATGCCTCTGCGTCTGAACTCTTGTAAATGCCTATGTGTGCATTGACACACATGGAGGGGCATTTAGAGACAGAAAAAAGTCAAACACCTATAAAACTGGTGTTTTTGAGCTCAAGTGTACATTAGACCTTATGGGTATGTTGAAGTTAAAAGCTGCACTGTCCAAGTCATCAAAATCCTACCTATCTACTCTACTGAGTACACCCCCTGTGTTCATATAAGGGCGAAGTGTAAGAAGGTCAAGGCTGGTATCAGTCCATTTTTCAGAATTCCAAACTTCTTAGAATTCTTTGTTTGTACCAATATCTGGATAAAAGTGTTTTTTTTTTCATGTGTGATTTGATTGGCATATCCATATAATGAGTACAATCTTGATTTCCTGGCAGCTCTCATGATAAAATATAATCACATATATAATGACATATAAAATATAATAATACAAAAAGAAAAATATGACAAATGACCTCAGAGTGCGGATCATTTATTTTTTTATTACTTGCTTCTTTGCATTAATTTTTCTTTAAATTATCCTTTTTATTATGTTTGTACTACTCCTATTTTTTCACATTTTATTTAACTTTTTTACAGTTTTAAAACAATGCTGCTTATATACACTATATACAGTGGACAAGTAAAGTGCAAGTCCTACTTTTAAGGAGTTATCAGAAATGTATGTTTACCTTGCATGCTGCATCCTCTGCAAATCTAAGAATGGCTACTGAGAACCTACAGATCTCAGCAGCAGTATTGCTGAGATTCAATATAACCAACATCCACTCCAATCCAAAAACTTGCATTAAAAGTACATGTAGGAAGTGGAGATCCTTATTTGATGTTGCACACTAACAGACAGGAGCCCTGCAATATTTTCTAGAAATTGGAAATGGCAAGAAATTGTGAATCTATGGTAAGATCCTATTCTTTTTGTATATTTTCTAGGTTACATACCTGTCATTAATGCTGTTTAATAAGAGGCATTAAATAGTTTTTTGTCCAACTTATTGTTGAAAAATATTGAGTTCCCTGATGAATGCTTAGCCCAAAGCAAGTCATCCCCCCTGAGGAGTATACACAAGATACTCCAGTTTTGTGTGTGTGATCTTAGTGTGTTAAAACATTGCTTCTTCCTAACGTACTAGTACAAACTGTAAAGATCTTCCCAAATGGCACTGTATTGATTTCAATATGTCTCTGTTAGAGAAATTATACTTTAAATGTCAGTTATGAAAGACGCCATTTTGTTTATCATGGCCTAGAAATAAACTATAGATAATATGGAGTCAGCAATATATAGACTCAGTAATATAAAATGCTTAAATCTGCGGTTTTGCATATATCCTGTATTTTTGTGTTGACTTGGGGAGTTTTCAAGTCAGTATCCTGTAACCATTGTTAGATGAAGATAAAGTCTGTAATGCCGCGTACACACGGTCGGACTTTTCATCTACAAAAGTCCAACGGACGCCGACGGACTAAAGCTGGCTGGTAATCCGATCGTGTGTGGGCTTCTCCGGACTTTCAGCAGACTTTTTCAGCCTCAAATCCGACGGACTTTAGATTTGAAACATGCTTCAAATCTTTACGTCGTAACTACGACGGACCCCGAAATCCGCTCGTCTGTGTGCTAGTCCGACGGACAAAAACCCATGCTAGGGCAGCTATTGGCTACTGGCTATGAACTTCCTTATTTTAGTCCGGTGTACGTCATCACGTACGAATCCGTCGGACTTTTGTGTGGTCGTGTGTAGGCAAGTCCGTTCATTAGAAAGTCTGCTGCAAGTCCGCCGAAAGTCCGCCGGAAGTCCGCCGGAAGTCTGTCGGACAGGCTGTCGGACTTTTGTAGACGAAAAGTCCGACCGTGTGTACGCGGCATAACAGACACTTCCACCTTTCCTGTTGCGTCCAGAATAAAGTTGAAAATACATGAGACTGGGCATGTTTTAAGACAGGAAAGGGGGGTGTCCAGGGCTTATAAAAAAGACATGTACCACAGTATTCTCTTCAGAAATGACAATGACAGCATGAACATGTAATGCAATTCATTTCTCTTGCATATGCAATAAATATTACCTTGATGCCCGAGGACGGTCTGAGACGGTGAATTATTTCCCTAACAATTTGGTCCTTCGAAGAGCCGGGAGTCCGATTTCCCCCGAGACGCACTGGCCAACTCAGTGACCGATGACCGTACGGCAAAACTGTAAGTCCTCCGTCTTAAAGCGGGGTTCCACCCAAATTTTGAACATTATCTCTATGCATTCTCTTCCTTGCCTAGATGCTGACATGCTGTGTAAAAAAATATAAATCGCCGTAATTACCTTTTTTTTCTAATCTTCTTAGCACTTCCTGGTTTTCCTCCCATGGGAGTAGGTTTGTTTCTAGCCTCTCCCAGACCTCCCACAGTTCCCTGGGAGCTAGTTTCAGGCTTCCCAGCATGCATTGTGCAACAGCGTCATCACAACATCTCGGTGAATGCTGGGAGCACAGCATTCACCGCATCCAGGAAATACATGCTTGTGGGCTTCAAATGCCCACAATGAAGATGGAAACCGCCTTCAGTGAATTTTATAAGTTATTCTTTACAACGAAATCGGACACAGGCGGACTTATTACACAGAACATGTGAGTAGATAATCATGAGAAGAAAAGTTTGTGAATGAACTCCAAAAAAAAAAAACGATAGATAGGTGGACCCCCGCTTTAAATTACTGAACTAGTGCCTCCCGGGCAGCGACTTACCGGATCAGCACAAGAGACCGCTCTCGGGACAAGGTAAGATTTTTATTTTTATTTGATTATTAACCTTTTGTGTTAGACTTGATTAGGAATTTGATGAATAAGGGATTTGAATATATACATACAATATAGAGATTGATCGAATGTTTATCTGTTTCTGTCCTATCTGCTTTACTCTTGTTGAGGGGAAATAAGTGGTCACGTATTCCCCGTATAGATCCGTCTGTGGCCATCCTGGATGGGCAGACCTAGTGACTAGCCCGCGTTTTGGGAAGACGCGCTCAGGGCGACCTGGCGGCAGTTGAGCACTGCGGGTGTTCTCTCTTGTGTGTTCTTGTTTGTTTCTTCTGGTTAATTGTCATTTGATATAGGGGTATGGTCCCATACTAATATCCGGGTGCAGATAAAGGAAATTTGTCGATTGGATCTTAGATCCAGACAGCCTTGTAAACTGCAGAAAATCCCTTGGGGACACATAAATACTCCTAGATCAAAACCTAAAGAACCCCCCGTTGATACACCCGAAGGGTGTGGCCTAATAGCTTTCCAGGCATATAAATACCCTTGGATCAAAAATACTTCCAGATAAAGAACCCCCCCCTGATACAAGGGTGTGGCCTGATAGATTTCCAGGTAACAAACAGAGGACATTTGGCGGACCGCAGTGTTCATGCCAGCCTCATATGTTGTATTAATCCTGAGCAGGCACATAAATACCCTTGAATCAAGGACTGAAATATTAAATGTTTTGATAGGATGAAAGAACAGTCGGAAGAATTCAGTCTCCTTGTGATTCTGTAAATGCTCTCTACAAGTTAGTGAAGTAACGATGAAAGAACAGTCAGGAGAACTCAGTCTCCTCGTAATTCTGTAATTCTCTAAGATGCCAGTGTTTTAGCAATACACAAGATCAGTAATCTAGAAGTGATATATCACGAATAGAAAGTCTGTGAGTGATTGCAAGTGATAAGATACTGTGTGCGTGTGTTGTGTCATTGTGAGAAGACATTAACAAAAAAAGAGCTCCGTGTGCACGATAAACAAAGTAGGTATGATCCATGGAAAATCTGTTAGTATGAATGAAGATGTTAAGTATATGTGTAGTCTAGACAAAGAGAATGTGACACTTCTTAAAATGTGGAAAATAAAGTATAATTTTGATGTGTTTTTAAATAAGGATTATTGTGTAATACTGTGTAGAAAGCTTAAAAATGATGCCGGCATGAAAATAAGAAAACAGAAGAAATTAGGCCTTCCCCAGGCAAAGAAATGGCTTGAGGAGGCTAACCATAGGTTAAATTCAGAAAACCATAAAAAGACTATGTTTTTGAACAAAGAGGAGGACAATAATATGACCGTCCTCTGAAGTTTAGTTCAGCAAGTATTGACTGAACAAAACGTAACAAACCAAATGCAACCTGACTCTCCACTGTTTGTTGTTCCCCTGTGGTCACCTGGGTCACCCGCAGATGCAACCGATTCTCCTATGGCTGCAGCTAAACCCCCTCTCAAGATGACTCTTGCTGTTCAGAGGAGTCCACAAGGGACCCCCTTTACAGCAACTGTTACAAAATTTTTCGGGGACCTGGTGAACCAATTGATATCCCCCTCAGCAGGGGAACAAACAGAATGTGGAGAGGAAGAGTTTCCACTAATTGAAGTTCCCAAACCTAGGGCAGGACAAAATGTAGGAGGTATAGTAGTCCCCAACACTATGATGGTATATCGCCCCTGGACCCCTGAGGATGTTAAAAAAACTACTGAAGGGGTACCACATCCCAAGGTCAACATAGCTCAAATCAGGGATGGTATCATGGGAATGATTGCTAACTATCATCTTATTGGGAGGGAAATAGAGCAGGTCATCAGACAGATCCTGGGTCCTGACTGGCATCATGTAGTGGGAGATTGGAGTGGATTAAACAATCAGGGAGTTGTGTTGCCTCATGATGATGCAACACTTGAAAACAGGAGAAATGCTCTTATAACAAGGATAGAGAATAGATGGATATGTCGAGCCGACTGGTCCATTATAAATCAGTGTGTGCAGGGAGAAGAGGAAACAGTGGACAATTTCATTGTTAGGATGAGGGAGATTTTCAATAATCACTCAGGAATAGAAGTCCCAGTAAATCAAGTAAACGATAGCCCATATGAGCAACAGCTAAAGGATGCAATCTTGAAGGGGCTGTTTGCCCCTATATCAAGTTTGTTACCAAACACATGATCAACCATAGGATCTGCAGACTTCAGGAGCTGATTGAGTATGCGAGGCATGCTGAGCGGCACTTCCAATCAAAAAAGAGAGTAAAGAAAGGGAAAGTGTTTATGTAGGTGAAGGTAATGATGTGTATGTCATTGAGAAGGAGAACAGAAGCATGGGAAACACCTGAACAAGGCCCCGCATTCAGGACTATGAGAAAAAAAAAAGAGAGAGGAGTGTTTCCTGTGAGGTAAAAGAGGTCATTTGGTAAAAGAATGTAGGTCAAACAGAGAGGAAGAAGCATGACTAGAAGATATTGGTATGTCTGCAAAGAGAGAGATACAGAAGAAAATGATGAGAAAGAATCTGAAATTTTGGATGTATGCACTGTTGAAACTTGTTTGCATGCTAAAGTCAAGTCAGAAATAACCTTGGTTGTGAAGGGTAGATGGCTAACATTTCTCTGTGATACTGGGGCTTGTAGGACCCTAATACACCCGCTGGATATGAAAAAGGTAAAGAAAAAGGTGTAGTATATGTAAAATCTGCAAAATGGGTTGATGCACCAGGAGGTCATGTCTGAAGGCCTTACTGTGGAAGATCCACAGACAGGTAAAAAGGATCAGTGTAAAATTGTCATTTTGACTAAATGTCTTGTTAATTTGTTGGGTAGAGACATGTTGCACGCTCTTGATATTTCTGTCGTACCAGTGGAGGAAGGTCTCAGAGCCCATCGGCTGTGTGAAAAACAAATCACAGCCGTGGATAATGAGCCCTGATACTGGTACAGTCTGGAATTTGCAAACTGAGGGATTAAATATACCCAAAACCCTGGCAGAAATAATTGACAAAGAGTCTGTGAGGAAAAGGTATAAGGTCCAGACAAACCTCTATTGCACCATGTACTACAGAAAGATCTCTGGGCCTGATAAGTCCTATGAGAAACAGTTAATGAGTCTCACTAACACTGAAGTTCTCTTAAAATGTCTGTACTGTGATAAGGAAGGAAATAGCGTGGCTACTTGTCTCCTACCACAGCCTATTCTGCAAATATACAGGCAGGATACTGTCCTTGTGTTTCGGTCACCCAGAATCCCAAGGTATCATGGCATGAGCTAGGAGAATTTATCATGAACTGGGTCCAACTGACAGATGAGAAACTAAAATCCAGAGGGATTCAGAGGTATAGGAGGCATAAGGGAGAGAAAGATGGATGGAGACTTGTGCAGGATTTACAGGCAGTCAATAGGGCCGTATTACCGAGGGCCCCGGTGGTCCCAGACATGCATGTACTCCTGAGTGAGCTCTACCCAGAGAATAAGGTATTTTATGTTATCGATAACAGTAATCCTTCTTTTCCATTTCCTTACACAAAGACAGTCAGTTCTGGGTTGCATTTATGTACACGGAAAAAAAAAGAGGTACACATACACTAGGTTATCCCAGGGATATTGTGAAAGTCCAACTACCTTCTCACAAAGAATGTCCAATAATTTGTCTTGTATGTGGATGACATTCTGGTAGTAATGTATGTAAAATTACCATGGTTCTGATGCATTTCCTCGCAGACCAAGGTCAAAAGGTCAGCAAAGACAAATTACAACTGTGGAAAGAAAAGGTGAAATACCTGGGTTACATTTTATCTCAAGAAGGTAGACTTTTGCATGAGATCCAAAAAGAGGCCATCCTTCAATTTCCCAAATCACATACCAAAAAATAAATGATGTCATTTCTTGGCATGGCAAATGTCTGTAGAGCATGGATAGCAAATTATGGTACGGAGGTGGAGCCTCTTTCTGATCTCATCTATGGTTCACTAATGGCTGCAAAAGATTCCATTCAGTGGAATGTGCAAGCAGAGGATGCATTTACGAAGGTAAAGCACCTCATTGTGGGTTATGCTTAGCCTTCCTAATTACAGTAAAACCTTTTATCAGACTGTAGATTGTAAGGAAGGATCTCACGGATGTTCCCTTTCTAGATGCTGACATTACCTTTTGTGTTGATGGGTCTTGTAAAAAGGACGATAAAGGGGTACATCAAACGGCATACGCTATAGTAACACATGACCAGGTCATTGAAGCCAGACCCCTACCCAGTTCCTACTCTACACAACAAGCTGAAATTATTGCCCTATCCAGGGCCTGTAGTCTAGGGGAAGGGAAGAAAATAAATATTTATACAGACAACCAATACACTTTTTCTACTATACACATATTTGCCCAGCAATGGAAAAATAGGGGTATGATTACGTCCACAGGTAAACCAATCTCACATAGAGATCTTATCCTTGCCCTTCTAGAAAATGTACAGAAACCAACACAAGTGGCTATTTGTAAATGTACAGCACACAGAAAGGGAACAGATCCAATTACTCTAGGAAATGCACTAACAGACAAAGACCGCAAGGGAAGCTGCTACAGGACCGCAAAAAAAACACATATACTATACAGGTCCCCAAGAAAATGGTGAGGTACGGAAAGCTATTGATAAAACATCAGAATATCAGAAATGCAGAAAACATCACCGGCAGGTGAAAAACAAAAGTGGTTATCTAAAGGGGCAACGCTGGTCAATGGTATATACACAAGTACAGAAGGTAAACCTATCTTACCTACATCACTGTTTAGATATGCTGCGTTATTGAGCCATGGGCAAGCCCATATCTCAAAAGGAGGGATGGTGCAGGTGATCAACAAGGTGTTCACAACATATGGGTTTACAAACGACTCTAGAAATTTTTGCCTCATATGTCTGCTTTGTACCAGATACCATGCTCAAGGTGCCCTAAGACCCTTAAGAGGTCATTTCCCACAACCCTCTTATCCCTTTCACACGATATGCATGGATTTTATGTTTATTGTTGTTTATAAAGTGGGCGGAAGCTTTTCCTATGACACACCTAAATGGGCAGTCAGTAGCCAAAGTACTTATTAAAGAGGTGATTCCACTTCATGGGATCCCCTCTGTGATTTACAGTGACAATGGCTCCCATTTTGTAAACCGAACAATACAACAAATTGGTAAATGGTACAATATTGACCTAAAAAAACCACTGTGTCTACCACCCACAATCTGTGGGCACAGTGGAGAGACACAATGGTACCTTAAAGAGTAAACTAAGAAAATTGTTGAAGGAAACAGGGAAAAATAAATGGGTTTAGTGTTTGCCAATGGCATTGTTGAGTATAAGAATTACCCCTACTGCTAAAGGACTAACACCGTATGAAATGCTGTATGGTAGAAGGGGGCAGGAGGCGGAGCCTAGCAGAGCAGACATGCATTGTTAGAGCTCCACACCGCTGAGGAGAGAAGAGAAGGACAAAGCGGAGCCTGCAGGCTCAAAAGGTATCCATTTGAACCTTTTTGCCCCAGGGAACAAACTGTGAAAGTTTGGGCAGGAAATATGGTACTGGGAGGAAGCCGTGGCAGAAATAAAAATCACCTCACAAAGAGCTCACAGGCACTCACTGCAGCTGAAGCAGCTCCAGTCACCTCACAAGATACAGCATCAGGGCGCTCTCACAGACAGAAAATGTCACAGCAAGACTCTCCATTTGAGTCAGATACAGAACAAATCCTCTCACAAACTTCTCCACAAGCCTCCTCAGTATCCCCAGTAATATTATTACAATTTGAAAAGATGCTTCATAAGGCTTTAAAACAAACCTCAGACCAAATAACAAAAAGCCTAACCAAAGAAATAAGAGAGCTGGGAAACCGCACCGCAGCCTTAGAAATAAAAATGGATGAAATTGAAATTACAACCCAAGAAAATATAACAGAATTGGAACAATTAAAAAAAGAGAATTTAATACTTCAAACTAAGCTCGAAGATTACGAAAATAGAGCCAGACGTTCAAACTTGCGCATAAGGGGAATACCTGAAACTGTGACAGACCTGCAATCTACTATTACTGCTCTATTACAAGAACTAAAGCCAGATATCCCTATTGAACGTTTAGAACTGGACAGAGTACACAGAGCCCTCACAGCCAAAAAGAAAGATGGACCCCCACGTGATATAATCACAAAATTTCATTATTACAGAACAAAAGAACAAATACTAATTGCTGCAAGAGAAAAAAAGGAACTTAATTTTCAAGGACACAATTATCAAATTTTTGCTGACCTATCCCAACTTACTATTACTAAAAGACGATCCATGAAACCCCAACTAATGGAACTGCAACGCCACAACATTATGTATCAATAGGGCTTCCCCTTTTCAGTCAGATTTAACTACCAAGGTACAATTTACAGAAGCAGATCAGCAGATGAACTACAACAAACCCTTTTAAAATTAAATCTGACAGAACCCACAAGCAGCAACACTCCCACACACAGAAGAATGGCATCATCTTCACCTTCAGGCAGCACCCAGAAAATTTCAGAACAAAATGGGAATCATCATTCTCACAAAAGAGGCCGTTATGCCACATCATCCATGGACCAAGAAGATTCAATGGACTGACATCCTAATTCCTGATATCTCTTCATTTATTATACTAAGAGATGGTTCTCTATAAAAAACCTATATTTATAACTGAATGTAACTGCATTCTGATAGTCACACACTGTGTGGTATCATGTTACATTCCAGTTATATTTCTTATTACTTCTGATTCATATAGCCTTAGAATATATAAGTGAAATAAGGAAATTCTTGTTCAGTTATATATTATCAAGTAATAACAATAGATTTATTACTTTTTAGGACAAATATATTCAATAATCCAGAAGTAATGGAAGCTTTTTCTTTCTTTTCTTAAAACAAATATATTATTACCTAACTAGTTCCTAGAATTATGTTTTTGTTTATTCTAATCTGAAGCAATACAACCTCTATTTTATGAGTTAACATATCTAAACAGTTACATATGAATAAAATATGTAATTGTTTACTCTAAAAGGGTTAAAATCCCAAAATAATTCAAACTATCTTCATCAATACCAAAGTTATTAACAGTACCTTTCTAACTGAATTATTTAGCCTAGGGCAAGACTAACCATATACAACCACCCTGGAATAAATAATTTCAACAAAAACTATATTCTGCACTCCAATTAATGAAACATCATTTTGATGTCTTTTGACATAGCACTTCTCTCCTGTAAGCGGAAGATCCGTGTACCCCCATTAGCCCTCCTCATTCTCCCAACCATATTATGTGGGAGTGTGACGAAGGCACTTATTCCCCTGAGAGAGATATTTATTCTCTTTCACGGGTAAATTGTGATTACTTGCAAAAAATAATTTATACAATGTATCTTCTAATCTCATATGTTTTTTGTTTACTCTTTACTCCAGAATTCACTGGTTTCTTTTCTATCTATTCATCTCTTCAGTCCACACAGGTTGATCTGCGCAGTCAGCTCTGCATAACAAAAAGTAAGTCAAAACTATTTGATCTATTGCCATGGCACCACTGAATATACTTTCCCTGAATGTTCAGGGAATAAATTTCCCTCAAAAAAGGACCAAAGCCTTCCGTACTTTCCATAACAAGAAGGCTCACATAGTATGCCTCCAAGAAACACACTTCACCAAAGATTCTACTCCAAAATATATTTCTCCTTTTTATCAACAAATTTACACGGCTTCTGCCTGTACCAAGCAAAGGGGAACTCTAATTGCATTTCACCGATCCACACCATTCACCTTATCATCAGAAATTAAAGACCCAGAAGGTAGATACCTGATACTCATGGGTTATATAATGGATACAGCAATCACGGTGATTTCCTACTACGCTCCTAACAAACAACCTACACCATTCCTCTCACATATATTACAAGTGATTAATACACACAAAATAGGAACAGTGATAATGTGTGGGGATTCGAACCAGGTCCTCCTCCCATTTCTAGATAAATCACCTTTTACACCATCCAAAATAACCTCTAGATTACCTTTTTCTCAACTTCTTTCCAAATACAATCTGGTAGATTCATGGAGAGAAAGTAACCCAATGAAAAAGAAATTCACTTATTTCTCGCACCCTCATCAAACCTTCACCAGAATAGATCATATTTTTCTAACAATAGAAATGATACCAGAAATTATTGCATCAGATATAATTCCGATTCCGTGGTCTGACCATAATGCAGTATACACTACTATAGCCTCAGCCATACCAAAAGCGCATGACCCAACGTGGTACTTACCGGACATAATGCTCAAACACCCACTACATCAGATGGCCATTGAACAAGCTTTAAAGGAATACATATCAATTAATAATACAACAGACATTTCCCCAATAACACTGTGGGAAGCTCATAAGCCTGTCTTGCGTGGTACAATACAAAGACAAATGGCACTATTTAAACGGGAACGCAAAAATCTAGCAAAAAAACTAGAACTCAATTTTAATGCAGCCTACATATCATTTCAAGATAATCCATCTCAGAGTACAAAATCTCATCTGGAAAAATCTAGATTGGAATACGATCTATTTCTCACTGAGTCAGTTGATAAATCCCTCAAACGCTCCAAACACAATTTCTACATGAATACAAACAAACCAGGTACATATTTGGCTCGGGCATTAAATTCAACTAACAAATCTTTCAAACCAATACGTTTGAAATTATCAAAAAATGTTTACACTTGTAATCCAGTTAAAATAGTCCATAAATTTCACTCACATCTTGCAACTTTATACAAGACAAACAATGAATTTAATCCTACAGAGGCTGAATCCTTCTTCTCAAAAATAACCTTACCTGAGTTATCTCAGAATCAAAAAAGCAGTTTGGATGAGCCTATAACTATAGATGAAGTTGCTAACGCCATAAAAGACCTAAAACTTAACAAAAGACCAGGCCCAGACGGCTACTCGGCTTTATACTATAAAACATTCTCAGAAATACTCTCTCCCATTCTCACTGAAACTTTTAACAAACTTCTAGATGGACATTCTTTTCGGCAAGAAACACTAATGGCAATTGTTTGTATGATCCCAAAACCCCTTTCTGATGATACTTCCTGTGTGAATTATCGGCCTATCTCTCTGTTAAACCTCGATATTAAATTATTAGCAAAAATAATAGCAAAACGCCTCAATAGCATTATAGGAAAATTAATACATAGAGATCAAGTAGGCTTCATGCCAAATAGACAGGCAGGCGATAATATACGCAGGGCAATGTTATTGGCACATATTGCTAAAAAACGGAAAATCCCTTTATGTTTTCTATCTCTCGATATTAAGAGGGCATTTGACACAGTATCCTGGCAATATATGCAATATTCATTACAAAAATGGGGTTTTGGACCCCACTTTTTAACATGGATCAAAGCATTATATAATAAACCCAAAGCCTATATAAAATATGCTGGATACAAATCTGAAGCCTTTAATATCGAAAGAGGTACCCGACAGGGTTGCCCATTATCTCCCTTATTATTTGCCCTTATACTCGAACCCATGGCCCAATACATCAGAACAAACCAAACTATAACTGGCATTGAAATAGGAGGTATTACACACAAATTATGTATATTTGCAGACGATATATTACTTTTTCTATCATCACCACAGGTCTCTGGTCCTAACTTAATACCAGCTCTTGATGGATTTGCAGCCCTATCCGGCCTTATGATTAATCCTAAGAAATGCCTAGTGCTTAATATTTCACTCACAAACATGGAATTGATCCCGGCTAGGGCTGCACTCCCATTCACATGGGCAGAAAAATCAATCCCATATCTTGGAATTCATTTAACAGCATCTCATTCTGACTTATTCTCAACCAATTATCCTCCTGTATTAAGACAGATCACAAATCTAATAAAACAATGGTCGCAACTTCCTTTATCCTGGATAGGGAAGATTAATGCAATCAAAATGACTATTCTACCCAAATTGCTTTATCTATTCAGAGTCCTCCCTATTCCAATTCCTTCCTATTTTTTGAGAATAGTACAAAAAAGAGCAACTTTGTTTATATGGGGCTCTTCTAAACCACGTATACCTATACACACACTACATCTTCCCAAAAATAAAGGAGGCCTGGGATACCCTAATTTTACTAACTACTACAGAGCAGCACATTTGGCCAGTCTGTCCAAATACCATGCAAAACAGGAAATCCCATTATGGGTATTTATAGAGGCTTCAGAAAATGACCCTCTATTAATATCAAATTTATTATGGCTTGATCCTAAAGACCGCTTTAAAATTCATAATCCCATAACTAAACACTTCTTATCTCTCTGGGATAAACTAAAAACCAAATATCAGTTACAATCTCCACACAATCCTCTCCTTTCTTTTATCAGAAATCCGGCCTTTTATCCGGCATGGATCTACCCAAATTCTTTTAAAGCTTGGACAACATCAGGCATTCAGACACTAAATGACTTCATAGCATCTAAATCATTCCTTTCATTCCCATCGCTTAGAGAAAAATATGATCTACCAAACTCTGAGATATTCAGATATCTCCAAATCAAAAATTTCTATACACCATTCCTAAAGGGGGATACACCATTATCCCAATTATCCATTTTTGAATCAATCTGTACAAAAGATCCATTTGCTAAAGGTACAATTTCATCACTTTATAATCAATTATATGGAGTAGCAAATCTTAATAGACCCTCTTACGTTCAGAGGTGGGAGGAGGACCTGGGACGAACTTTAGAAGACACGGACTGGTCTAACATATGGCTCACATCTAAGTCATCCTCACCCAACATCTTAGCACTGGAGACAAATTATAAAGTCCTAACTCGCTGGTACCTTGTACCCGCTAGAGTGGCAAAATATTCACCTAATACCTCAGCTCTTTGTTTTCGAGGATGCCCAGAAATAGGCACATATTTACACATATGGTGGACGTGCCCAGTAATCCAAACCTTCTGGAAGGAAGTCTTCGTGATTGCATCTAAAATATTAAAAAAAATAATACAACCAGATCCATATTTAACTTTACTTAATCTAAAACCGGAATGGTTAACACTCTCTCAATTCAAACTTATGATCCAACTAATAACGGCTGCAAAACAAACAGTGGCCAAGGCATGGAAATCTCCTACATTGGTACTAGCAGAAACAATTCACAGAATGAATAATACAATGTCCCATGCTAAGATGGTAGCCATCGATCAAAATCAAATTCCAAAATTTGAAAAACTTTGGCATCCTTGGATAAAACAACAGTTCCTGTCAAACTTCAATGACTCTGTCCTGTTGCCATGGTAACAGATTAAATGACTTACAGAGACACCCATTCTAAGGCTTCAAAGAGAACTAAAAAGAATAATAAACTGACGAGCGGGACAACCTTGTGGACCATACCTCTACCTTTCAACCCTTTTTCTTCTTTCTCTTTCCTTTTCTCCACCTTACGATTAAAGCTCATTATCAGAATTTATTTGACCTATATACACTCTACTTGTAAACAATATGTATAGTAGGTATAAATCATTTAAATACCTACAAAAGTAACTAAGGAAATGATATATATCTTTAATTTAGGTTTACGTGAACCCAATGTTTAATATTTGAAATTTCATGATATTTACCTATATAAACCCTACTGTAAAACAATGAGCTTACTTTATAGATCCTTGTAAACTTACTTTATGTATCTTTATAACATTGTATACTCAATAAACTTCTTTTGACAAGGAAATGCTGTATGGTAAACCTTATTATATTCCACAACTAGCCACCGTTCCTCTCCCTTAAGAGGAAATAGACTTGACTTGTATAATAAGAATGTTTTCATAAAATATTACTGGGTCAGAATGTGTAAATGAAAAAAAGAGCTACCCTAAGACTAAAATGCAAAGTATACTCCCATCAGTACAAGCATTACCAGGAAAGTTTACTTGTTTCTTTAACAATGACAGTAATGGTACAAATGTTGGCACCCTACCCCCTGAATACTGTTCAACTACAAACCTTACTACAGACATTAAGTATGAACTAAAATGGTTTCAGGAACAAAAACAGCAATTGGCTGATGTTTGGTGTTTGTGTGGAGATAAGAGACTAAGGCCCAGACTACCACCTAGATGGGAGGGTAGTTGTGCCCTTACCCGATTGATGCTTCCCTTTTATATAGTTCCTATGAGTGATAAATCAATGAAACTACCAGGTAAATACTTTTTTAAAGGAATTAAGCGAGAAACACCACAAGGATCATTTGACAACCGAGTGTATATAGACGAAATAGGTGTTCCACGAGGAGTTCCAGATGAAATTAAAGCGCAGAATCAAATAACAGCAGGACTCACCTCACTCTTCATATGAGTCCAGCCCAACAAGAACATCGACTCGATAAACTACATCTACTACAACCAGCAGAGGTTTGTGAATTACACCAGAGATGCTATCAAAGGCATAGCAGCACAATTGGATGCCACCTCTTTGACAGCGTGGCAGAACCGTATAGCGTTGGATATGTTGCTGGCAGAAAGGGGCGGGGTATGCAAAATGTTCAGCACCTTCTGCTGCACTTTTATTCCAAACAATACGGCACCTGATGGAAGTATCACCAAGGCCTTATAAGGCCTACAAATGCTATCCGAAGAATTAGCTGAGAACTCTGGTGTAGAGAACCCCCTGACGAGACTTTTCGAAAAATGGTTTGGTAAATGGGGTGATCTTGCAAAAAGTTTGCTTATCTCTATTGTCATGGCAGCTGCAGTTCTTACATTGTGTGGATGTTGCTGCATTCCCTGTATTAGGGGAATTCTTCAAAGACTGATTGACACATCTTTAACAAAAACTATGCTCCTCCAGAGCGACACGGAACTATACTCGGAACCTGATGATGAATTTACAACTCTCGCTAAGGACTCATCTGTCTAAATGATAATACCTGGTAAAATAAAATAACCTGGATATTTGAAGTATTGACATTATGAGTATAAAAGGGGGGAGATGTTAGAGAAATTATACTTTAAATGTCAGTTATGAAAGACGCCATTTTGTTTATCATGGCCTAGAAATAAACTATAGATAATATGGAGTCAGCAATATATAGACTCAGTAATATAAAATGCTTAGATCTGCAGTTTTGCATATATCCTGTATTTTTGTGTTGACTTGGGGAGTTTTCAAGTCAGTATCCTGTAACCATTGCTAGATTGTTAGAAGATAAAGTCTGTAACAGGCACTTCCACCTTTCCTGTTGCGTCCAGAATAAAGTTGAAAATACATGAGACTGGGCATGTTTTAAGACAGGAGAGGGGGGTGTCCAGGGCTTATAAAAAAGACATGTACCACAGTATTCTCTTCAGAAATGACGATGACAGCATGAACATGTAATGCAATTCATTTCTCTTGCATATGCAATAAATATTACCTTGATGCCCGAGGATGGTCTGAGACGGTGAATTATTTCCCTAACAGTCTCATCGGAAAATGAAGACCATCTGCACTCTAGAAATACAGGCCGAACACAATAAACCTGTCTTACTTGAAGAGATACACGTAAACCACTGGTGTCTCAGAAATTGTACAGCTTTACATATGGCGCTGTATTATGTGTAATATGCGTCATGCCTAATATGCTTAATATAATCAATAGTCATTAGCACTGATGATTTTACACTGTTTTATTGTTGTACAATGTTCTTGATTTAAGTGTACAGTTATTTGGGAAAAATAGATTTAGAGTTTTCCTTACATATCCTTTAAAAAAAAAACAATTGTATTCTCCAGTGCTCCCTCAATCCTATATAAATAAAGGCTGCACACCAAATTATTGTGTTCCCACAACTGAATAAGTGAATCAAAAATGTGTAAATAATCAAAAACAATTGGCAAAATAATATCCATCCAGTGACATAATTAATGCAACAATCAATCCAAATCTGTGTTTCCAACAAATGCAAAGTTCATATATATCCAAAATATTCTGTGTAAAGTTCTTTAAACATCTAATCCTTATATTGTGCTTCTTCACCCTTGTGAATTCTGGGTATAATTATGTCAATCCTTAATTTTAGACTTGTCTCTGGGTCTAGTTAAACTTTCCCCTGCTGGGGTTCAAATTTTGGCTCATCAGCTCCTCACGTTCCTTCCATCCTCCTTTCACCTCTCTGGGTCGTATTATGCTGGTGGGACTCTTTATACACTTATATAGATCCTCCTTCCTCCTCCATTCCTCAGTCAAACAAATGTGCTCACATTGGGGGTTATTTATGAAAGGCAAATACACTTTGCACTACAAGTGCAAACTACAAGTGCAAAGCTTGCACATGATTGGATGATAAAATCA
This sequence comes from Aquarana catesbeiana, assembly GCF_042186555.1. Taxonomy (NCBI): domain Eukaryota; kingdom Metazoa; phylum Chordata; class Amphibia; order Anura; family Ranidae; genus Aquarana; species Aquarana catesbeiana. Next base: position 223,319,703 of record NC_133330.1, on the reverse strand, counting down.
GCAGAGCTTCCCCTCATTTCAGATCTACCCCTCAGATTTACAGCGACTGCACTTCCAAGTGCACTTTCAGTGCAATTTCAAGTGCACTTTGCACTTGTAGTTTGCACTTTTATTTAAAACAGTATTGCACACTTACATTAAAATTAGCAGTCAAATGCTTCCACAATAAAACCGATGGAGCTGAGGCTCCCGTCCTTCTCCCTCCTATCGTCCTCCACAGTGCTACATCACCTGACTCCTCCCAAAAGAGGAGGAGGGCTGGCCACAGGATAGGCACAGTAATGGCTGGGATGGTGAGGAGGCACAGAGGATGAGGAGGGGAACATGCAGCACCAGCTCCAGGAAGTGGCGGTCCGGTCGGCCAGGGATGTGGGGGAGGATCTGTGTAACTTTAACCAGCTGGAGGACTATATCATCCATACCAAGGACTCCCTGGAGGCAGGGGCCACCTTCCTGAAGGCTGCCGGGGAGGTGTACAGCTGGAGGCAGTATCTGAAGGTGTGCTGTATAGAGTGAAGCTGCATGGCGGCGGTGGTGGAGAGGTCAGCCCGGGGCCTCAGCTGCTTCCCCTTCAACTGCAATCACTGGGGGCGGAACGTGTGTCAGGGGCTGCCCACGCCATAGATGGGGTAAGTTCGGGGCTGACCCACCAAGCGACCAAACCACGGGGGGGAGGCGGGGGGCGGTGTATTGTTTGCGCTCCCCCCCAAAAAAAAATGCCAGCCACCACTGAGCACAATGTAAGGATTACATGTTTAAAGAACTTTTACACAGAATACCTTACATATCCTTTGATATACATAAATATGACTGCAATTATATCAACATCAGATTGTAAGGAAGGTTAGGTTTACTCCAGTAGAAGGAAACCAGTGTGGGGCTATAACTGTGTGCATACTTCTGCCAATGGCTTTGTACATAGTATACACATTTGACACTGGTAATGGTGCCTAGTAGCCTATCTAAACTAGAGCACTGCAGAGAAAAGTTGATGCGTGGCCGTCAGCTTGATCTTGAATACAAGTTACCTGACCTGCTGATTCTGCCTTTCTGTGTATGACCTGACTTGCCTCCTGACCTGCCTCTTGACTTCTGGGCAACTTCATTGTAACCTTGACCTCCCTTCTGGACTCTACTTACTGCCTTTTGCCTTGTACCTTGTTTGCCTAGCTGTTACTGACTTCCTGACCCAGTTTTAGCTTTTCTGGTACTATGCTACTTGATTCTTGCTTCTGACCTCAATCTTTGCCCTGGTTCTGCCTTCTCATCTGGAAGACTGCTGCCTGTCTGTGTCCACACTTGGCACATGCCTTAGCCTAGTTCCTGCCTCCTGCTCCATTACCTCTGTGTTCCTGTGCTTTGTTCCTGCTCTATGGTCCACAGTCCTGTGCTGCAAAAATCTGACAGTGACACAGATTTGGTAATGCCAGCAACTCCTCATATTCTCTGTTACCTTCTTCAGGATTGTTAGGCAGGACATGCTAGAGGAGCCCCCTCATCTACTCGGGCTTTACTAGCTACATGATACAGAGGCTATTTTTGATTTGTCCTTATACCATTTTTCCATGTAATTAAATTTATAGGATGTATTATACTTGGGCTGAACAAAAAGCTGCAGTGGGTCCCCTTTCATACTGCAAGGGTTACATACTCATATTGTTTAAGGTATGATAAATAAGGTGAAATACTTACCTTATTCCTAATTCCTCTAGCAGTAGGCACTTTTCTTTGCTATCTAATTCAGAACCACTGCTCCTATGTTTTATGTGATTATTATTATTATTATTTAAGGTACTTATATAGCACCATCAATTTATGCAGCGCTTTACATATACATTGTACATTCACATCAGTAGTCCCTACCCTCAAGGAGCTTACAATCTAAGGTCCCTAACTCACATTATTATACTAGGGCCAATTTACCTACCAACATGTCTTTGGAGTGTGGGAGGAAACAAGAGTACCCAGAGCAAACCCACGCAGGCACAGGGAGAACATGCAAACCCCAGGCAGGTAGTGTTGTGGTTGGGATTCAAGCCAGCGACCTTTTACTGCTAGGCAAGAGTGCTACCCACTACACCACTGTGTCATCTATGTGATGACATAGAGGATCTGTGACCAATCAGGCAATGAAAAGTGTCTTCAGGAGACCAATGCTGTGAAGAGCAGGAAGCCTGTAGGGCTGATAAATAAGTATTTAACCATCCTCTTCCAATCAGTCTCTGCTCTCCTACATAATCATGTACATTACAGAACCAAAGGTCCAACATTGCACATGAGGGTGCCCAGGGCCTGCTTACAACCTGGGAGCATTTTAGAGTGGAAGAGGAAAGCGTCATTTGTTGGGAAAGCAAAGTATAAGGCAAACTTTTCACCTTATTTATCATCACCTAGACAAAATGAGCATTTAGCTCTTGCAGTGCAGAGGGAGTCCCACTGTACGTGTAAAATTTTCTCCAGCTCAGAGTTCAGCTTTAAAAAATTTTTATTTGCCAATTATGACTTGGTGTCCTACCAATAAAGGTCCTAAGCTGGCAGGGTGTTAATTATCATCTTATGCAGTTTAATACCCTAGTAGGTGCGCTTGACTGCAGGATAGTGCTGCTACTAGCAGACATTGGTACTATACAATATTTGAGTACCATTTTTTTTTAACCATTCTATACTATACAATAATTTGAGTACCATTTATTTTTATCATTCATGAAGATCACTTTGAAACAGGAAAGACTTGTTACAATTGCAAACATTTTCTATTTTCAGTAAGTTTGTGTGTTTCATGACGGTTTGTGGACTGGTTTCCCTTATACAGAAACCTAGGGTGTCTATGATTCTCAGTAGTGTGATATTGGTTACTAAAATGTATATATTGGGTCTTTATCAAAGTGTCTTTCATAAGTATTGTCTTTATTATCCTACAACATCTATTCTAGACTTTTATTGTTCAGCTGTTAATTCCATGCATAAGTTCAAACTCACTGAATATTCTTTGCATCAATGTGATCCTTCCTTTCATGTGGCAAATACAAAGTACCCACAGTGGCCTGTCATATTGGCTAAGGTCTGAAAATGCAGGAATTGTGATCTCAGAATAGAGCTACTTGAGCACACAGAGGACACTTTAAAGAGTTTGGAGCATGAGAAAAGAATGTTTCTTTTTCATGCCACTAATACACTTTGAGCTGTCATTTTTGTAGTGTAGGTTTCAAGTTAGTCTCATTGATAGTTGTTTTCAATCACAATATATTTTTGGTTCAATTTTTATTTTGGATGAGTTAACAAATCAACTTGAACCAGCCCCGACAGAAGATTTGGTCAATTTCACAAAGCTGATGTCCCAGTGTTTTTAGATCCATGCCATTATGTTTTAACATTTTACTAAGATTAATAAACTCTTACTGGACTATTAGCTATAGTCAGTAAGTGTTGTGTCTACCTGCACAGAACCTGGACCTTGTTGAGGATTGGTTTGTCTGTGACTGAGCTGAAAAGCAGCCTTGCTTAGATCATCTGTCTGATTACTCACACTGCTCTAGCCATGTGTCTTAGCAGTTAGTAGGTTCTCATAACTGGTGACACAGAGGGTCAACAGAAATAATATTGGAGGACTCAGAGTGCCCTCTTCTTTTTTTAGCCAGCATATTTCATTACCTTATAAATAAGATTAAAAAAAGATATTGGATATGAACTGTTTTGTTTCTGTATATCTTTTTTTGGTGCTCCTACAGCTCAACACTCATTTTGTTGTACTTGTATGTAGCGTTGACAATTGTTTGTTGAATTATTTTTCATCTAGAAAAATACACCCCTGGCATTCTGCATCTTGGACTCAAAATGAAGAAACTCAGTGCCAATCTTTTTGTCGAACTGCCAACAGAAAAGACTATGAACATATTGTTACAATACAGTATGCAAACATACCGTTCTACTTTTATTTTAAAGTTTCTTCAGCAATAAAATGCTCGCTGTACTGCAGGAACTTAACAAAAACGTTTTTGAGAATATATTCTACACCATTCCACATATTTCCCACTTTCAGTTCTCTCCTGTCCTATTACTCTTTGACTCCATGATGGATATAAGTATTATGCCCTGTACACATGATCGGATTTTCCGAGGGAAAAAGTGCGATCGGATTGTGTTGGCAGAAATTCCGATCATGTGTGGGCTCCATCTGACTTTTTCGTCGGAATTTCCGACACACAAAGTTTGAGAGCAGACTATAAAATTTTCCGACAACAAAATCTGATCGGTTAAATCTCGATCGTGTGTACACAAATTCCCCGCACAAAGTGCCAAGCATGCTCAGAATAAATTAAGAGACGAAAGCTATTGGCTACTGCCCCTTTTATAGTCCCAACGTACGTGTTTTACGTCACCGCGTTCAGAACGATCGGATTTTCCGACAACTTTGTGCGACCGTGTGTATGCAAAACAAGTTTGAGCCAACATCCATCGGAAAAAATCCATGGATTTTGTTGTCTGAATGTCCAATCAATGTCCGATCCTGTGTACAGGGCATTAGACAAAAAATGGTCCCAAAAAAGTTATGTTAGTGTTACAGAAAACATTGTTCTCATGTCTGACACAGATAGTTCAAAACGCACATCTTACCAGAACATAGAGCATTATGTCACTTGTACTTGGCGCTGGAAGTAAAAAAAACTGTGAGTTTGTGCTGTGTTGTAGTGGCTGTTATAGCACTGTCCCATTCACAATATGTTGGATTATGTTTGTTTTTTATTAAAAACTATTTGTGAACATCTGGCTGTGAAATCTGGTTGATAGAAAGTCACATTCTACTGCAGATATACTGTATAATATTTTTAAAACTCTGAAGCAGTACACATTGTTTTTAATCAGTACCAGTATAAAAGTGTAAACTAATGTTTGAAAGTACTGAAGACCTTATTCTGGTCCTGCCGTTGGAAATCCCCCCCCCCACAAACACACACACACACATGCCTAATACTAGATTTGCAAATTTGCTTTGTTTGTTCTTGGAATTAGCAAAATGTTTTCAACATTCTCCCACTGATCTGATTTGCTTTTTAAAGTGGTATTAAACCCAAAACAAAATGCATTATTTTGCAGTTTATCAATTCTTAAATTTGATGGTTGTATAGTTTTCTTCTTTAATGCTTTGAGTGTTTACTTTCATTTGCTGCTCTGGCCAGTAACATACTTCCTGCCCTAGGGTGACTCTTCTATCTATAAAGGAGCAATAGAGCCACCCTTGGACAGCAGTACTGCCTAGGAAGGGTAGTGGTAGATGGACTTTCCAGTTAACACTTTTTAAGCAGTTAGAGGAACTGTTTTTTTTTCCTTTTGGGATAAAGGTTTTAACTAAATAAATAAAAGCTGACCATTGAAAGCACACCATTAGTGTGAAATACATTTTCTTAAATCTCTAACTTTCAGCACAGCATAGTCTGTTAAAGGAAGTTGTAAAATAACAGTAGGATCAACAGGCTAAAAACTAAAGCTGGCCATAGAAGATACATTTCAGATTTCACCATCCACATAAACTAGATGGATGGAGGACTTTCCCCCACCAAGAAATTACATAGTTACATAGTAGTTACATGGTTAGTAAGGTTGAATAAAGACACCAGTTCAACCTGAGTGAGTGTGGGGGCATGTGTACAATCATCCCTATTTTTTATTTAAGGTACCCATATAGCACCACCAATTCACGCAGCACTCCACACATACATCGTACACCCACATCGGTCCCTACCTTCAAAGAGCCCACAATCCAAGGTCCCCAACTCACATTCATATACTAGGGCCAATTTTGAACAGAAGCCAATTAACCTACCAGCATGTCTTTGGAGTGTGGGAGGAAAGCACAGGGAGAACATGCAAACTCCAGGCAGGTAGGGTCGTGGTTGGGATTTGAACCAGTGACCCTTTTTACTGCTAGGTGAGAGTGCTAACCACTACACCACTGTGCTGCCCTAAATTGTATTCTGACTGCAGCTGGTTCAGTCATCATGCTGATGATCCCTGCCAGCCAATTATTAGATGTCTAGGGGCTATTCACACCAGCAGCATGAATTACCATGCCGCCACTGGTGTATGCTGTAAAGAAGCCATGCGATGTGTTGTAATGAAGCATCACACTTTTTGCTTTTTTCTATTTTTCTTTGTCACTTTATTGAAAAATCACCAAAATACATTTCAGTCATCTTTATCTACAACAATGTGTTGCATTGTGGTGTGTTACAACATGCTGCACTGTGGTGTGCGGTGGTGTGAACAGAACTAATAGGATAATAGGTAAATTGCCTTGTCTGTGCTCTGGGATTGAGTCTGACAAGGCTGCCTGGCACAACCCTTTGCATATGGTGAGTGTAAGCCCTTAGACCGCATACACATCTAAATAGATACCAGGATTGACCACTGTGAAAGCCCTATATACAGTGGGGACGGAAATTATTCAGAACCCCTTAAATTTTTCACTCTTTGTTATATTGCAGCCATTTAATAAAATCATTTAAGTTATTTTTTTCCTCATAAATGTACACACAGCACCCCATATTGACAGAAAAACACAGAATTGTTGACATTTTTGCAGATTTATTAAAAAAGAAAAACTGAGCAATCACATGGTCCTAAGTATTCAGACCCTTTGCTGAGACACTCATATATTTAACTCAGGTGCTGTCCATTTCTTCTGATCATCCTTGAGATGGTTCTACACCTTCATTTGAGTCCAGCTGTATTTGATTATACTGATTGGACTTGATTAGGAAATCCACACACCTGTCTATATAAGACCTTACAGCTCACAGTGCATGTCAGAGCAAATGAGAGTCATGAAAGGAAAAAGGAACTACCTGAAGAGCTCAGAGACGGAATTGTGGCAAGGTACAGATCTGGCCAAGGTTACAAAAAATTTCTGCTGCATTTAAGGTTCCTAAGAGAACAGTGGCCTCCATAATCCTTAAATGGAAGACGTTTGGGATGACCAGAACCCTTCCTAGAGCTGGCCGTCCGGCCAAACTGAGCTATCGGGGAGAAGAGCCTTGGTGAGAGAGGTAAGAACACAAAGATCACTGTGGCTGAGCTCCAGAGATGCAGTCGGGAGATGGGAGAAAGTTGTAGAAAGTCAACCATTACTGCAGCCCTCCACCAGTCGGGGCTTTATGGCAGAGTGGCCCGACGGAAGCCTCTCCTCAGTGCAAGACACATGAAAGCCCGCATGGAGTTTGCTAAAAAACACCTGAAGGACTCCAAGATGGTGAGAAATAAGATTCTCTGGTCTGATGACACCAAGATAGAACTTTTTGGCCTTAATTCTAAGTGGCATGTGTGGAGAAAACCAGGCACTGCTCATCAACTGTCCAATAAATCCCAACAGTGAAGCATGGTGGTGGCAGCATCATGCTGTGGGGGTGTTTTTCAGCTGCAGGGACAGGACGACAGGTTGCAATCAAGGGAAAAATGAATGCGGCCAAGTACAGGTATATCCTGGACGAAAACCTTCCCCAGAGTGCTCAGGACCTCAGACTGGGCCAAAGGTTTACCTTCCAACAAGACAATGACCCTAAGCACACAGCTAAAATAACGAAGGAGCGTGACTGTTCTTGAATGGCCCAGCCAGAGCCCTGACTTAAACCCAATTGAGCATCTCTGGAGAGACCTAAAAATGGCTGTCCACCAACGTTTACCATCCAACCCAACAGAACTGGAGAGGATCTGCAAGGAGGAATGGCAGAGGATCCCCAAATCCAGGTGTGAAAAACTTGTTGCATCTTTCCCCAAAAGACTCATGGCTGCATTAGATCAAAAGGGTGCTTCTACTAAATACTGAGCAAAGGGTCTGAATACTTAGGACCATGTGATATGTCAGATTTTCTTTTTTAATAAATCTGCAAAAATGTCAACAATTCCGTGTTTTCTGTCAATATGGGGTGCTGTGTGTACATTAATGAGGAAAAAAAATTAACTTAAATGATTTTAGCAAATGGCTGCAATATAGCAAAGAGTGAAAAATTTAAGGGGGTCTGAATATTTTCCATCCCCACTGTACAGTATATTTGCTTTCTTTGCAGAATGAAATCTGAACAGGCAGAATCCTTGAGAATCGCAGATAAGCTCTCAAGGAACAAAAGAGGAAAGGAAAAAAAGAAAAGTTGAAGTTGCAAGCTTGCTTGATTTGCCTAAAGTGGAAGTTCAGCCATAAACTGACTAACTCTAAATCTATGGGCAACCACAGTCTAATGCTGCGTACACACGAGCGGACTTTACGGCAGACTTTGCTCGGCGGACTTTTCGTCGGACTTTGTCAGCTCCTTGCGCCGGACTTAAAAAGGGACGGACTTGGACACACACGATCACTGCAAAAGGCCGCTGGTTTGGAACGCGGTGACGTACAGCACATACGACGGGACTATAAAAAGGAAGTTCAAGCCCCACTACGGCACCCTTTGGGCTCCTTCTGCTAATCTCGTGTTTATCTCGTGTTAGTAGAAGTTTGATTAGAGACGATTCGCGCTTTTCATACTTCAGCTTATTTCGATCGTTTTCTGGGGTTCAGTTTGTTTTTGTGAGGTTTGTATCTGCTTTTCAGTGCGTGTTGGTCAGTTCGTAACCTGCCTTGCAGGCCCTTCTGGTCCGCTCGTTCCTGATTTTCAGGTCGTTCTTCATAGGCCTTGCTGTTCTTCAGTGCGTTTGTTATAAGTTTGTTTGTTTGACCAGCCGACCGTTTTGAAGCCATGTCGCGTGGACGTACTCGTTCTCGAGTTCGTGCTGTGTGGGGACTTGGTGTTGGGGTTAATACTTTGACCCGAGTCCAGTCCATGAACAGGGCGAGGAGGAGTTCATGGATGAAGAATTGGTTGCGCCAGCGTGACCAATTCTCGCACATGCCTTTGCTCCGTGAGCTCCGTGAGAATAATCCTGAGGATTTCAGGAATTATCTCTGGATGACGGACCCCGTTTTTGAGCGTCTGCTGGCTATGCTGACCCCCTATATTAGCAGGCAGGATACCTGCATGAGGCAAGCCATCAGTGCGGAGCAGAGGCTAGTTGCCATGTTACGTTACTTGGCGACTTGGAGAAGTCTTCAGGACTTGAAGTTCTCGACAGGCATCTCCCCCAGGCTCTGGGGATCATAATCCCAGAGACCTGTTCTGCCATCATTCAGGTCCTGCAGAAGGACTATATGAAGGTAAGTTTTCTCCTTTAACATTACATGATATGTATTAAATGTTTGCTAATGTATAGTCTAAATGTCCTCCTTACCTAATTACCATGCTTGGAATATGCTGTGAATGTCCCCTTTATCTTCCTGCATGCCTGTTTTTGGACATTAATCATTTGTTGCCCTACATGCATATTTACCTTCAATAACCTCCCCACCATGCAATCCTGGGTCCATTTATATCTCTAGCCTATAGTCCCTTGAACAATGTATATTGTCTGCTCCATTGTCTTGTTTGACCCTCCCCCACCCCCTCAAATGTTTAAAACTGTCAGGTGTGTTTTGACCCTAATTAGAACCCCTCCCCCACCCCTCAAATGTTTAAAACTGTCAGGTGTGTTTTGGACCCTAATTAGAACCCCTCCCCCACCCCTCAAATGTTTAAAACTGTCAGGTGTGTTTTTGACCCTAATTAGAACCCCTCCCCCACCCCCTCAAATGTTTAAAACTGTCAGGTGTGTTTTGGACCCTAATTAGAACCCCTCCCCCACCCCTCAAATGTTTAAAACTGTCAGGTGTGTTTTTGACCCTAATTAGAGCCCCTCCCCCACCCCCTCAAATGTTTAAAACTGTCGCGTGTGTTTTTGACCCTAATTAGAACCCCTCCCCCACCCCTCAAATGTTTAAAATTGTCAGGTGTGTTTTGGACCCTAATTAGAACCCCTCCCCCACCCCCTCAAATGTTTAAAACTGTCAGGTGTGTTTTGGACCCTAATTAGAACCCCCCCACCCCTCAAATGTTTAAAACTGTCAGGTGTGTTTTGGACCCTAATTAGAACCCCCCCACCCCTCAAATGTTTAAAACTGTCAGGTGTGTTTTGGACCCTAATTAGAACCCCCCCACCCCTCAAATGTTTAAAACTGTCAGGTGTGTTTTGGACCCTAATTAGAACCCCTCCCACACCCCTCAAATGTTTAAAACTGTCAGGTGTGTTTTTGACCCTAATTAGAGCCCCTCCCCCACCCCCTCAAATGTTTAAAACTGTCGTGTGTGTTTTTGACCCTAATTAGAACCCCTCCCCCACCCCTCAAATGTTTAAAATTGTCAGGTGTGTTTTTGACCCTAATTAGAACCCCTCCCCCACCCCCTCAAATGTTTAAAACTGTCAGGTGTGTTTTGGACCCTAATTAGAACCCCTCCCCCACCCCTCAAATGTTTAAAACTGTCAGGTGTGTTTTTGACCCTAATTAGAACCCCTCCCCCACCCCCTCAAATGTTTAAAACTGTCAGGTGTGTTTTGGACCCTAATTAGAACCCCTCCCCCACCCCTCAAATGTTTAAAACTGTCAGGTGTGTTTTTGACCCTAATTAGAGCCCCTCCCCCACCCCCTCAAATGTTTAAAACTGTCGCGTGTGTTTTTGACCCTAATTAGAACCCCTCCCCCACCCCTCAAATGTTTAAAATTGTCAGGTGTGTTTTGGACCCTAATTAGAACCCCTCCCCCACCCCCTCAAATGTTTAAAACTGTCAGGTGTGTTTTGGACCCTAATTAGAACCCCCCCACCCCTCAAATGTTTAAAACTGTCAGGTGTGTTTTGGACCCTAATTAGAACCCCCCCACCCCTCAAATGTTTAAAACTGTCAGGTGTGTTTTGGACCCTAATTAGAACCCCCCCACCCCTCAAATGTTTAAAACTGTCAGGTGTGTTTTGGACCCTAATTAGAACCCCTCCCCCACCCCTCAAATGTTTAAAACTGTCAGGTGTGTTTCTTAACATAATTAGAACCCCTCCCCCACATTCAAATTGATCAATGGGCCATGGGTGATTAATCTTATAAGTGGGCCTTATGTTTTTTATAATTTAAATTACAAACACACATATTAATAATGTTTGACTGCTGTTGTTCACTAATGTTTTTGTGTAATCTGATATCCAAGTTATGTTTAAAAGTCCTTATCTTAATTTTTTTTTTCACTCCACAGTTTCCTTCCAGTACACAGGAATGGCAGACTGTGGCCTCCCGGTTCGCTGACCGTTGGGACTTTCCCAACTGTGTCGGGGCGATTGACGGGAAGCATGTCCGCATTGTGCCACCACCGCATTCAGGGTCTTATTTCTACAACTATAAGGGGTTCCATAGTGTAGTTTTGATGGCGGTGGTCTCCGCACATTTGGACTTTCTGTTTGTGGATGTGGGGAAGAACGGCCAGATGTCTGACGGAGGAGTCTTTGCACAGACCGAGCTATGCCAGTGTCTCCAGACTGGTGGCCTCGGATTGCCACCTGATGAGCAGAATGTTGATGGACTCCCCTCAGTTTTTATCGCTGATGAAGCATTTGCTCTCGGTGAGCACTTGATGAGGCCGTTCCCCCAAAGGACACTCACCTCTGAGAGGAGGGTATTTAATTACCGGCTGGCCAGAGCAAGAAGAGTTGTGGAGAATGCCTTTGGGATTCTGGCCAGCCAGTTCTGTTTGTTCCTTTCAGCAATAAATCTGGCGGACTATAAAATGAATTACGTCATACTTGCTTGCTGCATCCTACATAACTTTTTACGTAGACATTCTGCGACATATATTACCTCTGTTGGGCCTGAGGCCGGACTTGTACAAGATGAAACAATGACAGGCCTAGAAATTGGCCGTATTGGCTTGGCCCCCCGAACCGCACGTCAAGTGCGTGAGCGATATGTGAATTATTTTAATGGTCGGGGGGCCATTGCTATTCAACAAGAGCTTAAATTTTTACAAAATAAATAAATAAATACATTTTTAAAAAAATATCTTGTTTTTATTCTTGTTTGCATTTAGTTTGGTCTGTCTCCTAGTGCACTTGTAGTAGTGGCAAGTGGATTTACCTTTAGTTAATAAGGTCCTTTGTCACTGTAACCACACAAAAAATTCTAAAACATATTATTGAGAAATAATCAGCCACACACATTGTAGTAGTAAAAACATTTTACTGTGTGCACATTGAAAGGTGCATTTTTTTGAAACTTTGTTTGTTTTTTTTTCAATACTTTTTTTTTTAAATATTGTTTTTTTATTTATTTATTTACTTATTTTTTTTTTACAATAACGTTATTAAAGGCATATTTAAACAAAAATAGACCTTGTTTAAAATCCTAAAATTCACAACAGTGTTTAGAAAAACATACAAAAAAATAAAAGAACTTACAAAGTTCAACATTTTGAGAACGGTGCTGGTGATGTCACCCTTGTAAATCGTTAATTTTTCAGATGCTCAAAATTGAGCATTACAAAAGGGTCAAGTCAACATGTGCTATCTCCCATCATGGGTGAGCAATGTACGTGTTTTGTGTGTGCAATCCCTTTGTTCCTCTCACCATTAAATAATTTTAAGGATGAAGGGGTTGCAAACAAAAAACAAGTACATTGATATCCCATGATGGAAGATAGCACATGATGACGCACCGTGTGCATCATAAAAATATTTTTCTTAACAAAAAACTTTACAAAAAGATTACACGAAGAAACAAACTTCACAAGGAAATGAAGAACATGATTGATGTTTTTAGGGAAAACGTTGTTATATTCTGCCCAAGACATCAATCATGTTCTTCATTTCCTGTTGCATGGAGTCCGGGCGAAGTTTCATGCTGTGAATTTGGTCACGCATTTTATCAATTTGGCCATTCCACAGCATTTTCTGGCCAATCAGTCTTTGGGCACTGTCTGTGCTGAATGGCTCTGCTGCTTGGCCTTCCACAACCAGAAGCTCACCTAAAATGTGTGAAAAAAACAAGGGTTAAAATATGCACGCCAAAATACATTAACTTAAGCTGGGGTGTCAGTCACTAACTTGGTGGGGTTGAAAGCTCACACACTTCCTCCACCTCTCCTTCCTCCAGGTCATCAGGTGGGCGTGGTCTTGGGCTTTGGCTATCTTCAGCCTCAGGCTGGTGACTTGGGGGGGTCCTGGGATCCTTGGACTGTTGTCTGAGTCTTTTCTCCCCTATAATAATTCAACAAAAGGTATAGTTAAAACAAAGTGATATTTTTGATTTTGAACAATAATATGAAACGTTGGTTATGAGTTGTGGACAATTGCCTTTTTTTGTCCTCAAAAATTTAGAAAACAGGATGAACATTCCCTCTGAACAACAATTCTAAATAATAAACATTTTCATGCAAGTTTCACAGATGCAGACACCTCAATTATCTCCTATGTGTATTACCCCTCTAAAATTTATTTATGGTCACATAATACACTAGTGCTCGTGAGTCCAGATGTGGAAACAGCTGCTGTGTCCTGTCCTTACATTACACTGAATCATTTTTTCCTTGTCAAAAGAAGTTTATTGAGTATACAATGTTATAAAGATACATAAAGTAAGTTTACAAGGATCTATAAAGTAAGCTCATTGTTTTACAGTAGGGTTTATATAGGTAAATATCATGAAATTTCAAATATTAAACATTGGGTTCACGTAAACCTAAATTAAAGATATATATCATTTCCTTAGTTACTTTTGTAGGTATTTAAATGATTTATACCTACTATACATATTGTTTACAAGTAGAGTGTATATAGGTCAAATAAATTCTGATAATGAGCTTTAATCGTAAGGTGGAGAAAAGGAAAGAGAAAGAAGAAAAAGGGTTGAAAGGTAGAGGTATGGTCCACAAGGTTGTCCCGCTCGTCATTTTATTATTCTTTTTAGTTCTCTTTGAAGCCTTAGAATGGGTGTCTCTGTAAGTCATTTAATCTGTTACCATGGCAACAGGACAGAGTCATTGAAGTTTGACAGGAACTGTTGTTTTATCCAAGGATGCCAAAGTTTTTCAAATTTTGGAATTTGATTTTGATCGATGGCTACCATCTTAGCATGGGACATTGTATTATTCATTCTGTGAATTGTTTCTGCTAGTACCAATGTAGGAGATTTCCATGCCTTAGCCACTGTTTGTTTTGCAGCCGTTATTAGTTGGATCATAAGTTTGAATTGAGAGAGTGTTAACCATTCCGGTTTTAGATTAAGTAAAGTTAAATATGGATCTGGTTGTATTATTTTTTTAAATATTTTAGATGCAATCACGAAGACTTCCTTCCAGAAGGTTTGGATTACTGGGCACGTCCACCATATGTGTAAATATGTGCCTATTTCTGGGCATCCTCGAAAACAAAGAGCTGAGGTATTAGGTGAATATTTTGCCACTCTAGCGGGTACAAGGTACCAGCGAGTTAGGACTTTATAATTTGTCTCCAGTGCTAAGATGTTGGGTGAAGATGACTTAGATGTGAGCCATATGTTAGACCAGTCCGTGTCTTCTAAAGTTCGTCCCAGGTCCTCCTCCCACCTCTGAACGTAAGAGGGTCTATTAAGATTTGCTACTCCATATAATTGATTATAAAGTGATGAAATTGTACCTTTAGCAAATGGATCTTTTGTACAGATTGATTCAAAAATGGATAATTGGGATAATGGTGTATCCCCCTTTAGGAATGGTGTATAGAAATTTTTGATTTGGAGATATCTAAATATCTCAGAGTTTGGTAGATCATATTTTTCTTTAAGCGATGGGAATGAAAGGAATGATTTAGATGCTATGAAGTCATTTAGTGTCTGAATGCCTGATGTTGTCCAAGCTTTAAAAGAATTTGGGTAGATCCATGCCGGATAAAAGGCCGGATTTCTGATAAAAGAAAGGAGAGGATTGTGTGGAGATTGTAACTGATATTTGGTTTTTAGTTTATCCCAGAGAGATAAGAAGTGTTTAGTTATGGGATTATGAATTTTAAAGCGGTCTTTAGGATCAAGCCATAATAAATTTGATATTAATAGAGGGTCATTTTCTGAAGCCTCTATAAATACCCATAATGGGATTTCCTGTTTTGCATGGTATTTGGACAGACTGGCCAAATGTGCTGCTCTGTAGTAGTTAGTAAAATTAGGGTATCCCAGGCCTCCTTTATTTTTGGGAAGATGTAGTGTGTGTGTATAGGTATACGTGGTTTAGAAGAGCCCCATATAAACAAAGTTGCTCTTTTTTGTACTATTCTCAAAAAATAGGAAGGAATTGGAATAGGGAGGACTCTGAATAGATAAAGCAATTTGGGTAGAATAGTCATTTTGATTGCATTAATCTTCCCTATCCAGGATAAAGGAAGTTGCGACCATTGTTTTATTAGATTTGTGATCTGTCTTAATACAGGAGGATAATTGGTTGAGAATAAGTCAGAATGAGATGCTGTTAAATGAATTCCAAGATATGGGATTGATTTTTCTGCCCATGTGAATGGGAGTGCAGCCCTAGCCGGGGTCAATTCCATGTTTGTGAGTGAAATATTAAGCACTAGGCATTTCTTAGGATTAATCATAAGGCCAGATAGGGCTGCAAATCCATCAAGAGCTGGTATTAAGTTAGGACCAGAGACCTGTGGTGATGATAGAAAAAGTAATATATCGTCTGCAAATATACATAATTTGTGTGTAATACCTCCTACTTCAATGCCAGTTATAGTTTGGTTTGTTCTGATGTATTGGGCCATGGGTTCGAGTATAAGGGCAAATAATAAGGGCGATAATGGGCAACCCTGTCGGGTACCTCTTTCGATATTAAAGGCTTCAGATTTGTATCCAGCATATTTTATATAGGCTTTGGGTTTATTATATAATGCTTTGATCCATGTTAAAAAGTGGGGTCCAAAACCCCATTTTTGTAATGAATATTGCATATATTGCCAGGATACTGTGTCAAATGCCCTCTTAATATCGAGAGATAGAAAACATAAAGGGATTTTCCGTTTTTTAGCAATATGTGCCAATAACACTGCCCTGCGTATATTATCGCCTGCCTGTCTATTTGGCATGAAGCCTACTTGATCTCTATGTATTAATTTTCCTATAATGCTATTGAGGCGTTTTGCTATTATTTTTGCTAATAATTTAATATCGAGGTTTAACAGAGAGATAGGCCGATAATTCACACAGGAAGTATCATCAGAAAGGGGTTTTGGGATCATACAAACAATTGCCATTAGTGTTTCTTGCCGAAAAGAATGTCCATCTAGAAGTTTGTTAAAAGTTTCAGTGAGAATGGGAGAGAGTATTTCTGAGAATGTTTTATAGTATAAAGCCGAGTAGCCGTCTGGGCCTGGTCTTTTGTTAAGTTTTAGGTCTTTTATGGCGTTAGCAACTTCATCTATAGTTATAGGCTCATCCAAACTGGTTTTTTGATTCTGAGATAACTCAGGTAAGGTTATTTTTGAGAAGAAGGATTCAGCCTCTGTGGGATTAAATTCATTGTTTGTCTTGTATAAAGTTGCGAGATGTGAGTGAAATTTATGGACTATTTTAACTGGATTACAAGTGTAAACATTTTTTGATAATTTCAAACGTATTGGTTTGAAAGATTTGTTAGTTGAATTTAATGCCCGAGCCAAATATGTACCTGGTTTGTTTGTATTCATGTAGAAATTGTGTTTGGAGCGTTTGAGGGATTTATCAACTGACTCAGTGAGAAATAGATCGTATTCCAATCTAGATTTTTCCAGATGAGATTTTGTACTCTGGGATGGATTATCTTGAAATGATATGTAGGCTGCATTAAAATTGAGTTCTAGTTTTTTTGCTAGATTTTTGCATTCCCGTTTAAATAGTGCCATTTGTCTTTGTATTGTACCACGCAAGACAGGCTTATGAGCTTCCCACAGTGTTATTGGGGAGATGTCTGTTGTATTATTAATTGATATGTATTCCTTTAAAGCTTGTTCAATGGCCATCTGATGTAGTGGGTGTTTGAGCATTATGTCCGGTAAGTACCACGTTGGGTCATGCGCTTTTGGTATGGCTGAGGCTATAGTAGTGTATACTGCATTATGGTCAGACCACGGAATCGGAATTATATCTGATGCAATAATTTCTGGTATCATTCCTATTGTTAGAAAAATATGATCTATTCTGGTGAAGGTTTGATGAGGGTGCGAGAAATAAGTGAATTTCTTTTTCATTGGGTTACTTTCTCTCCACGAATCTACCAGATTGTATTTGGAAAGAAGTTGAGAAAAAGGTAATCTAGAGGTTATTTTGGATGGTGTAAAAGGTGATTTATCTAGAAATGGGAGGAGGACCTGGTTCGAATCCCCACACATTATCACTGTTCCTATTTTGTGTGTATTAATCACTTGTAACATATGTGAGAGGAATGGTGTAGGTTGTTTGTTAGGAGCGTAGTAGGAAATCACCGTGATTGCAGTATCCATTATATAACCCATGAGTATCAGGTATCTACCTTCTGGGTCTTTAATTTCTGATGATAAGGTGAATGGTGTGGATCGGTGAAATGCAATTAGAGTTCCCCTTTGCTTGGTACAGGCAGGAGCCGTGTAAATTTGTTGATAAAAAGGAGAAATATATTTTGGAGTAGAATCTTTGGTGAAGTGTGTTTCTTGGAGGCATACTATGTGAGCCTTCTTGTTATGGAAAGTACGGAAGGCTTTGGTCCTTTTTTGAGGGACATTTATTCCCTGAACATTCAGGGAAAGTATATTCAGTGGTGCCATGGCAACAGATCAAATAGTTTTGACTTACTTTTAGTTATGCAGAGCTGACTGCGCAGATCAACCTGTGTGGACTGAAGAGATGAATAGATAGAAAAGAAACCAGTGAATTCTGGAGTAAAGAGTAAACAAAAAACATATGAGATTAGATGATACATTGTATAAATTATTTTTTTCAAGTAATCACAATTTACCCGTGAAAGAGAATAAATATCTCTCTCAGGGGAATAAGTGCCTTCGTCACACTCCCACATAATATGGTTGGGAGAATGAGGAGGGCTAATGGGGGTACACGGATCTTACGCTTACAGGAGAGAAGTGCTATGTCAAAAGACATCAAAATGATGTTTCATTAATTGGAGTGCAGAATATAGTTTTTGTTGAAATTATTTATTCCAGGCTGGTTGTATATGGTTAGTCTTGCCCTAGGCTAAATAATTCAGTTAGAAAGGTACTGTTAATAACTTTGGTATTGATGAAGATAGTTTGAATTATTTTGGGATTTTAACCCTTTTAGAGTAAACAATTACATATTTTATTCATATGTAACTGTTTAGATATGTTAACTCACAAAATTGAGGTTGTATTGCTTCAGATTAGAATAAACAAAAACATAATTCTAGGAACTAGTTAGGTAATAACATATTTGTTTTAAGAAAAGAAAGAAAAAGCTTCCATTATTTCTGGGTTATTGAACATATTTGTCCTAAAAAGTAATAAATCTATTGTTATTACCTGATAATATATAACTGAACAAGAATTTCCTTATTTCACTTATATATTCTAAGGCTATATGAATCAGAAGTAATAAGAAATATAACTGGAATGTAACATGATCCCACACAGTGTGTGACTATCAGAATGCAGTTACATTCAGTTATAAATATAGGTTTTTTATAGAGAACCATCTCTTAGTATAATAAATGAAGAGATATCAGGAATTAGGATGTCAGTCCATTGAATCTTCTTGGTCCATGGATGATGTGGCATAACGGCCTCTTTTGTGAGAATGATGATTCCCATTTTGTTCTGAAATTTTCTGGGTGCTGCCTGAAGGTGAAGATGATGCCATTCTTCTGCGTGTGGGAGTGTTGCTGCTTGTGGGTTCTGTCAGATTTAAAAGAGTTTGTTGTAGTTCATCTGCTGATCTGCTTCTGTAAATTGTACCTTGGTAGTTAAATCTGACTGAAAAGGGGAAGCCCCATTGATACATAATGTTGTGGCGTTGCAGTTCCATTAGTTGGGGTTTCATGGATCGTCTTTTAGTAATAGTAAGTTGGGATAGGTCAGCAAAAATTTGATAATTGTGTCCTTGAAAATTAAGTTCCTTTTTTTCTCTTGCAGCAATTAGTATTTGTTCTTTTGTTCTGTAATAATGAAATTTTGTGATTATATCACGTGGTGGTCCATCTTTCTTTTTGGCTGTGAGGGCTCTGTGTACTCTGTCCAGTTCTAAACGTTCAATAGGGATATCTGGCTTTAGTTCTTGTAATAGAGCAGTAATAGTAGATTGCAGGTCTGTCACAGTTTCAGGTATTCCCCTTATGCGCAAGTTTGAACGTCTGGCTCTATTTTCGTAATCTTCGAGCTTAGTTTGAAGTATTAAATTCTCTTTTGTTAATTGTTCCAATTCTGTTATATTTTCTTGGGTTGTAATTTTAATTTCATCCATTTTTATTTCTAAGGCTGCGGTGCGGTTTCCCAGCTCTCTTATTTCTTTGGTTAGGCTTTTTGTTATTTGGTCTGAGGTTTGTTTTAAAGCCTTATGAAGCATCTTTTCAAATTGTAATAATATTACTGGGGATGCTGAGGAGTCTTGTGGAGAAGTTTGTGAGAGGATTTGTTCTGTATCTGACTCAAATGGAGAGTATTGCTGTGACATTTTCTGTCTGTGAGAGCGCCCTGATGCTGTATCTTGTGAGGTGACTGGAGCTGCTTCAGCTGCAGTGAGTGCCTGTGAGCTCTTTGTGAGGTGATTTTTATTTCTGCCACGGTTTCCTCCCAGTACCATATTTCCTGCCCAAACTTTCACAGTTTGTTCCCTGGGGCAAAAAGGTTCAAATGGATACCTTTTGAGCCTGCAGGCTCCACTTTGTCCTTCTCTTCTCTCCTCAGCGGTGTGGAGCTCTAACAATGCATGTCTGCTCCGCTAGGCTCCACCTCCTGCCAACCCACTGAATCATTTTTGAAGAAGCATTATATTTTCCAACATATCTACACCACATCAACAAATTTTTGGAATACGAAAAATTATCAAGACATAAATGTATGTCCAACCCTGTACCGTCGTATTTGGTGAAAAAATAACGTCATTTTCTAAAGTATCATATGTATTTTACAAAGAACAGTCTTTATGAACGATGCTGTATAAACGAAAAAAAAAATGTATCAGCATGCAAGTTAAGTTTATCAATAGGAACACACAACAAGTACTTACTTTTTTTAAGCAGCTTCTTTATTCGCCAATATTGTTCTGGCTCCCTACTTTTGATGTCAGACCACCGCTTCTTCAATTGTTCTTTAGAACATTTAGTGCCAAATTTAGCTTCTAGAGCGGTGACAAAAGAGGACATTATTTTGTCTTTCCGCATATTCGGTCATGTGTACGGTCCTTTTTGTCATCGTAGTCCTCCCTTCTCAATATGGACACCATCTCCACCATCTCTTCAAAAGCCATGTTGGTGGCCTTATATCTCCTCTGGGATGTGGATGGTTGTGGCTCCGGGCTTTCTTCCGTGCTACTTCTACGGATTCTCTCCGCCATCTTTCTCTATATACTCCCACTGCGCAATGAAGAGTGAAGGGGCGGGGACAAATCGTACTAAAGAACGTCAGGGGCGGGCGACGCAGGCAGAGCATGACACATGCGCAGTGTATATAAAGCTATTACGATGGCCTACGTATGTCCGTGCGGAAGTAGCGAACGTCAGAAACGAAGGTAAGATTAAACGTGGGGGTGTGTGTGTTTGGTGAATGTGTTTGGTGTGTGTGTGTGTGTGTGTGTGTGTATATGTGTCCCCTAGATTCTTCACCAAATAATCCTGTGAGTTGTGACTGACATTACAGTTTTGATCTTGTGTCTTGTCTTTCAGCAACAATGAATCCCTTTAAAGAGGCAGATTTTTTGTCGCGATTTATTGACCTATATCAGGAAAAGAAAAACCTGTGGGAGGTCAAACACCCACTATATTACAATAGAGATGTAAGGAAGGCAACACTGGGCACACTTTTAGAATTTGTGAAGACTCGAGTCCCCCAGGCAGACCTCAAGTTTGTGGACAAGAAAATTGGTATCTTGTGAAACATGTACAAGCGGGAACACAATAAAATCCAGGAGTCTCTCAGATCCGATGCAGCAGCTGACCAAGTGTATGTACCCAAGTTGTGGTACTGACACAAAATGCGATTCCTGGATGACCAGACAGAAGCCAGGCAATCACTTTCGACCCTTCCCCCCACCCTTCCCCCCACCCTTCCCTCCAGCCTTCCATCCACCTCCACCCCAGCTGAGGAGTCCCAGGAAGAACTGGGCCTTTTCATCCCTGATGAAGTGGATGCGCCCAGCTTCAGCCAGGTATCCTTTTTTGTGGAATTTGTGATTGTGTAAATGTTATTAATGATGTTAACGTGTTAAATTTTTAAGTGCTTCATAAAAAATGACTTCATCACAAATATTAATATGTAGACATATCACTAGACAGTAGTGGCCAAAAATATACTTCTGCATAGGTGTGCACAGCCTCTTGCATTAGGGTGTGCACCCCAAAGCTCAAATACATATGCATGTGTATATGTACTGATGGTGTCAGTAGGGCAGTGGACAGTGTAATTTTGTTTATTTTCTTTTCCAAAAAATTATTTTCTTTTGTAACATTTTTTGGGGGGATGAAATATCAGTGGTCTAAACAGGGGGGAATATGCACCACACAAGGCGATTAGGGTGTGCCCAGGCACACCTGGCACACCCTGTGGGCATGCCTATGTACTTCAGATATTGTTGATCACCTAAAATAATGGTGGTGGCAAATAGATAGCCTTTACTATTTGTGAAGAATTATATTTGCAAGTCATGAGATGAAAATTGTGTGTGATTGCGTAACACAAAATTACAACTATGTCCCTTTTTTGACACAGGATGACCTCAGCCAGAAGGAGGCCTTGACCAGTGGGAGAGAGGAGGAGGCCTTGCCCAGTGGGAGAGAGGAGGAGGCTGTGGCTGGGCTGAGTAGAAGCCGCACGGAGTGTCAGGTGCCTCCCCTCCGCATTCTGCAGGGAAGGCTGCAGAGAAGCATGCAGGGAAGGCTCCACGGAAGAGTCGAAAGTGATTGCCTGGTTTCTGTCTGGTCTGACTGTGCTCCCTGTGCTCCCTAGTCGCAAGAAACCAATTTTCTTGTCCTCAAACTTGATGTGTGTCCTGGGGGACGAAAAGCTTCCTAATTTTTTTTTTCACCAAAATAAATGGATTTTTTTGTTACCTTACATTATTGACTGTGTGTTTTGATTCCAAAACGACATTTTGTTTGGGAGTAGGCAGGTACAGGTAAAAAAGACTATGGGGTTGATTTAAAAAAAGCAAATAGACTGTGCACTTTGCAGAGGGCAGTTGCCCTCTGCAAGTGCAATTGCTCCAGAGCTTAGGAAATGAGGTAAGGCTTGACTTTGCAAAGAGTACCCAATCCTGTGCAAGGAAAATTAAAAAAACAGCATTTTTGCTTGCACATGATTGGATGATGGAAGTCAGCAGAGCTTCTGCTCATTTACTAAGCTCTGGAGCAACTGCTCTTGCAGAGGGCAACTGCACTTTGCAAAGTGCACAGTCTTTTTCCCTTTAGTAAATCAACCACTATGTGCGTTTTTTCCAAAAGGCTAAATCATTTCTAAAATCAAGTGCAAAGTACTAGTGAAAAGTTCACTTTAGAAATTGCACAGCAAGTGCACTTGTTGGAAGTGCAGTCGCTCTAAATCTGAGGGGAAGAGCTGAAATGATGGGAAGCTCTGCTGATTTTATCATACAATCATGTGCAAGAAAAAGGTTTTTTTTTTGTTGGGGTTCCTTGCATGTGCCCCTCGGATCCACAGTGAAGGCACTTCAAAATGCTCTTTCTGTGCAATTCCAAGTAGAATTTGCACTTGTAGTGAAAAATTAATTTGCCTTTGGAAAATAAACCCCCTATGTCTAATTAACAAGGGACACCAACCTCATTAAGGTTCATTAAAACAACACAAAATATTAAGGTTATTATAGTAACTTGAAAATACAAAAATAAAATAAACAAAAAAAAATTTTTGTATAATTTAGCACACATTGTAAAATAGATAAGTGTTGAAATCAATAAAAAAAAAGATGAGTCCAAAATCTAATTATATACTTTATTTATGGAGATCTGGCTTTTTAAAAATATCATATTAGTCATGGCATGAGGATAAATCATGAAGAAAGTAGTTTGTGAGAACTCTGTGTGAATATAAAGCAGAAAAACAACGTCATTCCTCTCGCATTATAAATTAAAAAAAAGCGCTGTATTAAAAGATCACAGAAGAGGAATGTGCTAGCTTCAATACGAAGGCTAGTTTTACCATACCAAGCGCTTCCGTCTTGTAATTGCTTCAGAGCATGCGTCAGTCTGAGTTCGTCGGACTAGCACACAGACGACCGGTTTGTCCGCTAGAAAGAAGAGTCCGTCGGATAGATTTAAAACATGTTTCAAATCTAAGTCCGTCCAACTTTTGAGCAAACAAAGTCCGCTGGAGCCCACACATGATCGAATTGTCCGATGAAATCCAGTACGCCGGACCAAGTCTGTCGTAAAGTCCGCTCGTGTGTACGCGGCATTAGACTAATCTATCTAACCCTGTAAAGCAAAAATCCCTGTTCTTACCTTTTCTGCAGCCAATCCGGTCCAGTCTCCAATGGCAGATGCTGTGTGCAGGAGACAGCCGACAACGGCTGGGAAGTGACGTCACCGATAGACTATGGGGCTTGCGTTGCTGGCTGCGTCTTCTGCACATGCATACACAGAGAAACCGCCGCTGACAGCTCAGCGTGGGACCAGAGCAGCTACAGCAAAGGTACGTATACCGATTTTTGCTTTACAGGGCTAGATAGATTAGTCTTATGCCGCGTACACACGAGCGGACTTTCTGGAAGACTTGGTCCAGCGAACCGGACTCTGTCGGACAATTCGATCGTGTGTGGGCTCCAGCGGACTTTTTTTTCCCAAAAGTCCGACAGACCTAGAAATATAACATGTTTCAAATCTTTCCAACGGACTTGAGTCCAGTGGAAAAATCCGCTCGTCTGTATGTTAGTCCGACCGGCTAAAACCGATGCTAGGGCAGCTATTGGGTACTGGCTATCAACTTCCTTATTTTAGTCCAGTCGTACATCATCACCCTATCTTGTTTATAACCAGGGGACCACCTGTACATCAAGGCAACTGCTGGCCCCTGCACTAGCCTATATCTGTACAGTTAAAGGGGTTGTAAAGTCTCATTTTTTGAAATTTTTTTAAATAACAAACATGTCATACTTACCTCCTCTGTACAAGGGTTTTGCACAGAGTGGCCCAGATCCTCCTCTTCTGGGGTCCCTCCATGGTGCTCCTAGCTCCTCCTCTTCACAAGTGCCCTGACGGAGAAGCGCTTTCCCTGAGGGCACTCATGCGTGTGTGCTCCCGTGTCCTGCTGCTGTGTCCATTGACAAAGACAGCAGAACCCCGCCCTTCCCCCCCGACTCCCACTTCATTGGATTTGATTGACAGCCACGTGAGCCAATGGCTTCTGCTTTTATCAATCTATCCAATGAGGACCTGAGACACTGGCTGGAGCTGGTGTGCTCATTGCCGTTGCTGGAAAGACCAGGTTCAGGTAAATAAAAGGGGGGCTCTGCGGGGCAGCTGCAGCACAGGAGGTTGTTCACCTTAACGCTTTAAGGTGAAAAACCACTAGGGTTTACAACCCCTTTAAGCTTTTAACATCCCGTCAAGTAAATATTCCTTGTAAAGTTAAAAGTAAATTAATTGTAGCCAATGGATTAGAACATTTTTGTCAAAACACAAACATATTAAGTGAACAGCTTCAGCCCCAGTATTCAAGTAATAATGTCAGTTAAATTGTTAATTAAGCAGGAACATTTAACTTTGGTTTTCATGCAAATGAAAAGTGATAGGTCACCTTTAAAGCTAACATACTCATGTCAACAAAGAGGTGCAATCCTCCCTCCAAATCTAATCTTCTCTGCCTACAATATGTTACTAGGATAGGATGATTGAAATAGTTTCTATTGTGCACAAATGTTATATACAACAGGTATCTACTTATCTTCTTCTTTTGTTCAGCTTGACAGTTTCTTTCATATAACATTTTGACAACAGACACATTAATCAAAGACATAATAACGTACGGTTTCCATTTCAGGGACGATGACATTTTTCTATCTCTGCTTGGGTCATACACATCAATAGATTTGGGATGTGTGCAGTCACAGACTGCAAAATCAGAGAGAATGCTTTTTAGCTTATACACCTATCAAGACTGCTCTCTGGAGGAGCCCAGGAACTTCTAGACATTTTTCTTTTGGAGATTATTTCACTACAAATATCACAGCCATTCTGAAGTTTTAAGATTACCAACACACTGCATTATCCTTATAATACTGATTTCATTTCAGGTAGTTTAATGTGTGAATACGTTATACATTTTCCTATACAAAAAAGTTTTACTATATATGCCTTCTTTCGTTTATTTGTATTTAGAAAATGGTACCTTTGTCAGTTAATGGATAATATTTGCTATAGAAAGCTAATAGCATTTTGTAGTGTTTAATTTGGACAGCCATATTTGTTAAGAATTAGGCGCTCTCTTGTTATTGGTCATTTCTCATTTAGCCATATCACAGAAGTATAGTAGAAACCTAGCATATTTCTAAAGTCAAAAGTTTTTTTTTTGGATAAAGTACAGTGTGGGAAATACCCCCTTTTTTGCCATCTGTGAGCTATTGGTGAGATTGTCCTCAACTTTGGCCTGTACACAACAGAAAAGAAATTTAAATATTACCAAAGTAAGGGAAATACTGTATCCTCTTAGACATTTATCTCCTAAACAAGCGCCCCCATTTGAAGGTTTCCTCTATATTACTGTTCTCAGGATAACTCAAATATTTGGATTTTCCATCACTTTCAGACCAGGTGACAATGGTTACTAGGACAAGCAGAAAAGACAAATCTTGGTAATAGAAAAACAGAAGTTCTAATACCTGACTGCTGTATTTACAACAAAAAAATGTGGTGATACAATTTAAACTGGAATTCTAGCCCAAAAAATTTCCTCTAGTTATGGATAAAGTGGGGAGGAGTTAAAGCTTTTTTCAAATAATTATTTTTGTCCTACTGGCCGCACAGGAAATAGAAATTCTCAGGGACATTAACAGCAGTACATTGGGACAGAAGTACTAGTGTATTAAAAAAAATCAAAAAAAAGGAATGGCTGGAGTTCCAATACAGTCCTGCAGAAATAGTTACTTAGATACACTGTTTATAATGAGTTTGAAAAAGACACAGGTCCATCTATTTCAGCCTTTGTGTGTGTTTCATGTTGACCCTATATTGGCAGTCAGATAATCTCTTCATTAGCTCTGGTCAGATTTAAGAATTTCCATAGTCCTGCATGCTATGCTGACTGAGGAAAATTCTTGGGTGTATAACACCCCCCCGTCTTTCTATTGGCAATTGATGGCATCTATGGTAGTTAGATTGGCCTTCTTTGCAAGAGTGCCTCTGGTTTGTATAATTATTTACTTAGCAATTGTTCTGCGGAAAATTGCTTTAATTCTCTTTTTTTGTCCCCCCTTTTTTTTCTTCTGTCTCTTCATTGTCCTGTGGGCCAGCCCAGATAAGATGGATGCTCGCAGAACTAACTGGGTGGGTTTTATGACCGATATACAGACAGCTTGCCTCAGTAGCCATAACATAGATGAGGAATTGAATGTATATTTTAATAGAAAGTTCAAACTACTCAAATGTAAGTCTCACTTACACTGGCACATTGAGTACTTCAAACTATACATAACTGAAAAAATCTGCCCTGTCGGGCTGAGAGTAAAGATTTTTCCCATGATTAAAGATCCCCTTGTGGATTTTAAAAAGTCATGGGAAAATATCCTTATCAAATGCAGTCTTGAAATGATGGACTCCTTGATTACCCAGTATACCTGTGATATGACCCTACTCGACAGTGAGATTGACCGACTTAACACGGAATATTCTCATCTGTCGACTAGTGCTGTCTATCCAGCTAAATGGAAAGACCTTAAAGATCTTCTAGAGACATTGAATAGGGATATTATTATGAACAAACAAGGCAAATTCAGCAAGGACAAAGCTGCCTTTGCTGAAGGCTATGCATTTAAATGGTCTGGAAGGAACACTGGTAGAAGGGGGGTTCCTCGTGGGAATCACACTCAGAACCCCACTACCAAAGTAGAATCTGACTCTTCCCTATCTTCATCTGTCTCACAACAGAGCACTTTACATTCCGCCTACATGTCAACAACTAATTCCTCACGTAAACGATTGCGCTATGGTGGTGGTACACCACCCACAAATACTAAAAAAGATAAGAAAGGGCTTAAACCCACCAAAATGTCATGAGCACCCCCTTCACCCTCCACTTCACACAATCAAACTGCACCTGAAAGGAGCACTACTAGTGTCACCCTACATGGCACCATACTGAAAGCTTTGGGCTCATCCTTGCTGACTAATAAATACACCAAAATCAACGAAGATCTAATTTTTTTAGACCTCAAGAAGCAACAAGGGAATCTGGATACTTATGTCCTCAAACCCTCACCCCCTGTACTCCACACCCCTATCAAGACACCCACCTCAACATTATAAATCTAACCACTCACCAACTGACCAAGGATGAATCCTCGGTATTACAACTTAGTTTGGGCTTTTGTCTACTCGATTCACTCAAAGTCACTGAGATTATTAAAGATCTGTATTTATTTGCCCGTAACCTTACCTTTAAATTTATTTTCCATAAAGATCGAGCACAATCAACCTCGAGCGTAGAGTATAGATGAGTTTCAAGCTCTCCGTGACCTCATGCTCTTGTATGATGAGGGTGCGGTTGAGGACATTGATGCCTCACCCGCCCCCTCAAGTGATTCTACTTTGAATCCCACACCTACTATTACTCTGCCCAGTTGTCCGAATAGTCAGTTCCACCTATGGTCCCGTAGATTTCCTGATCTTATGACATGCCCTGAAATATGAACATTTCTACAAGCTGCCATCAGAGATCTCAAACAACAAAGGTGGCATGCTACTCCTTCTAATCTTACCCCCAATCAGATTAAAGCACTCAAAACTCAAAAATAAAAATAATACCCTGGAGTTCTTGGTTCCCAAATTTCCCCGCACTACTACCTTTTATGCCCTCCCCAAAACCCACAAAAACATAAAAACCCCCCCGGTAGACTGATTGTGTCCGGTATTGGTTCATTAACCGACAATGCTAGCAAATTTGTGGATTCGTTTTTGATGCCCCACGTTTGCAGTCTCCCTTCATTTATTCGTGATACTACTGATCTTCTTAAATATCTCAAGGGGACTCAGATCCCTCCAGACTCCCCCCATGAGCAGGGAGTCCTGATGGCTGGCTCCTTTTTGAGAGAACAGGAACAGACTTCCTGGCCCCTCAATCGTTTTATTCTAGCATTACTTCATTTCATCCTGACTAAAAACTTCTTTGTGTTCAATGATCAAATGTATCTACAAACCCAGGGCGTTGCAATGGGGACTTCGTGTGCCCCCTCCTATGCAAATCTTTATTTAGGTGGATGGGAAAGGGATATTACCTCCAATGATCGATACACAGAATTTCTTGAACACGTGCTACTATGGTACAGATGTATTGATGACCTATTTATTGTTTGGATGGGCACCAGAGATAGACTTTAACAAAGGGAACTCCCAGCCCCCCGTGTGAAATGGTAATGGGGTACATTGTATTCCTACCATTTCACCCAAAAAAGTGACAAAAAAGGTAAAAAAAACACACACAGCTTGGCACAAGTCCTTTAATAAAAAAAAAATTCCAGCAATGTAATCCTTCTACGATCCACAAACGATACAGCCTCCTCCATAGAAGACGCCCGGCAGAATGACACGCGACTCAGATGACAGTTCTTAAATAACTGAGGGCGGGGCGTGACCCTGCCCCCCTCTGTCGCAAAGGGGAAATGCCAGGGTTACCAAGTGACATGTACGGGTGACCCCGCCCCCCTCTGATGCAAGGGGAGATGCCGTGGGTTACCCAGTGAAATGTACGGGTGACCCTTCCCCCTCTGATGGGGGTTTCTCTTGACACGTCAGAGGGGGCAGGGTCACCCATACATGTCACTGGGAAACCCGGCATTTCCCCTTGTGTCAGAGGGGGGCGAAGTCATCCGTCACATCACGGGTGGCCCCACCCTCGGTTATTTAAGAACTGTCGTCCGAGTCACGCATCATTCTGTCGGGCGCCTCCTATGGAGGAGGCTGTATGGTTTGTGGATCATAGAAGGATTACATCTCTCGAATTTTTTTTTTATTATTAAAGGACTTGTGCCAAGCTGTATGTGTGTTTTTTTTACGTTTTTTGTTTCTTTTGTAGGTGAAATGGTAGGAGTACAATGTACCCCATTACCATTTCACACAGGGGGGCCGGGATCTGGGAGTCCTCTTTGTTAAAGGGGGCTTCCAGATTCCGATAAGCCCCCGCCCGCAGACCCCCACAACCACCGGGCAAGGGTTGTGGGGATGAGGCCCTTCTCCCTATCAACATGGGGACATGGTGCTTTGGGGGGGCTACCCCAAAGCACCCTCCCAATGTTCAGGGCATGTGGCCTGGTACAGTTCAGGGGGGCACTCTCTCATCACCCCCTCTTTTCCTGCAGCCTGCCAGGTTGCGTGCTTGGATAAGGGTCTGGTGTGGATTTTTGGGGGAACCACACCCCATTTTCTTTTTAATTTTGGCGCGGAGTTCCCCTTAATATCCATACCAGACCTGAAGGGCCTGGTAATGGAATTTTGGGGGACCCCCACGAATTTTATTTTTTATTCTTCAATGACTTTCAATAACTTTTATGTGTATTGTCCGGACCAACAATTCATTAATAGCCGGCACTAGCGCTAGCACTTTTAAATGACTTTTTTTTCCTTTAGAAATGTCATTTTGCTCTCGGACTGTTATAAACACGGGTAACATGCGCCACTTTACAGGCGTACTATAGACAACCCCAAGGTATGAAATTTAAAGGAATATTTTTTACTTTTATTGTTTCACTTTAAGCATTATTACAATCACTGCTCCCGAAAAAACGTCAGTTTTTAAAACTTTTTTAGCATTGATACATGTCCCCTGGGGCAGGACCCAGGTCCCCAAACACTTTTTCTGACAATAACTTCCAGATTAGCCTTTAAAATTAACACTTTTGATTTTTCATGTTCGAGTCCCATAGACTTTAACGGTGTTTGCGTGTTCAAACTAATTTTTTGGCTGTTCGCATGTTCTGGATGCAAACCGAACTGGGGGGTTTTCGGCCCATCCCTAGTGAGGAGTATCCCCACAGTATCTGCACTTACGGAGAAATTGTACACAAGAGTCCGATTTTAGGACCCAAGCAAATGCCTTACAAGAGCGTTTCTTACTTCAAGGATACTCACGTACCAACCTGAGGCACACCTTTAACAAAGCACTTGCACGCCCCAGAAACTCTTTGCTATACACTAGACCCAAACCCACACCCACCAATACTGTTCGATTCATTACCAAATATTCTGCCCATCACAATCGACTTCAAACTATTCTCTCAAATCATTGGCACCTACTTGCAGAGCATCAGATCCTGGGCAGATATGTCAGATATGCTCCAGAGCTGGTATTCCGCCGAGCCTCATCATTAAGGGATTGACTTACTAGCAGTCATTACTCTTCAACTTCTAGACCCAGATTGGGTCCTAATGGCACCTTCAAATGTGGGGTTTGCCCACGTTGAACCTGGATCCGTGAGGGCAAAAAATTTGTGTTACCCAATGATAGAGATGAGAATATACCTCATGACCTGCAAATGGCAGGCATTTTACGTGGGTACGGGGAGGATATTCCCATACCACTCTGAAGAAGGTGTTCAGAGGTGCTAATGGACAGACTAGGCGCAAACTACTATTTGACCACAAAACCAAAACCGACGACCCCTCGGTAGTGAGGATCATCACTAGGTTTAGTAACCAACATCAATCAGTTAAGTCAATTCTTAATAGGCATTGGCACTTGTTATATGCTGATTCCACTTTACGTCCGCAAATATATGAATCACCTACCGCCGCACGAGCTTGCTGAGGGACCAGCTAGTCCACAGTGAATTTGTGGGTGAATTCCGCAACGATCCTTGTAGGAGATTGGGGACTTTCACCTGTGGCGGGGACACCATGACATGATGACGCCGCACGTTGTAGCGGCACCGTGTCTGACGTCACCTCTCGGAGCCCTTTTATAAGTCATGACAGACACAAGTGAGTGTCACTGTCCCGAACGGCGGTGCAGCGGTTGGGCTGTCTGTCACGGCACACCTTGTGTGTATGAGCTCTTCTTACTCGGTAAGTCTTCTTTGAGCCTGAGTGAAACTTTTTCAATTTCAATCTTTTTAAAGCTACACTGAGGGATGCTTATCCATAATCTTTTGCTGTTGTTTATCTGCTATTTATAGTACCCCACTTTCTCTCTTCCCCCCCCATGTGATGCTAGGCCAGTCAAGTACTCAACCTTGATTATATACTGCATTCCAGCTTGTATATTGTCACCGGTTCTTTCTGCCTCCCTGGGTTGTTTTACCTTCCTTTTTTGAGGTAGGACAATGTTTTTTGGCTTTACTATCAGGCTTTAAGATTTTACTGTCAAACTTCAGACACATCTTTCTGACCCTATGGTGTGTTATTTATATATATATATCTTTTCAGATATTATTCCGGTCCATATTTGGGACAGTGTCCCCCTCGGTGGTTTTTGCCATGATGGTCCCTGGGAGGACTAGTGTGGATAAGGTTGGGCCAACTACACCCCCCAGTTTCCTCTTTGCATTCTGGGGGTTTGCAGGACGCAGGCGCCACTGCGGCTTGGGCAGTGAGACTCCAACTGTGATTTGTCTGGGTATGTGTTCTCATTGTGTATTTGCATTTACGAATGGTGTTCTTAATGTTGAGCAATTATGATATATATTTATGTAACAAACCTTTGATATACTCTTTTTCCAATTCAATAGTATAATTCCTCTCCACAAATTACCCCTGAGGAAGCGACAACTTACAGAGTCCCGAAACGCATAGGGCTGTGTGGAAGACTTCAGCGACTATTTCATGCCATTGCTTTTAGTGGTTTGAATATTACATGCTTTTCTATCTATGATATATTTGTATTTTGTATTGATTTTTGTATATATGTGTTTTTGTATTCAATAAAATTGTCTTTTTACTACTTGGTTGCCTTTAATATCCCATATTTGCTGTTGGGGGTATTTTTTATTTTTATTCCTATAATCAGGGATGATGGCAGCATCTATGGTCCAAATGGATGGTCCTTTTTCTTTTTAGTTTTATGTGGGTAAAACTATCAGAGAACTAAGACAACGTATTGGGGATCACTTATACAATTCGAGTAACGGCAAACTGACTACTATAGGTAGACATATCGGTCTTCATCATCGTTATGACACTACTGTCATTCGGTTCTTTGTTCTCAAGGTGATACAACCCAATCCCAGGGGAGGTGATTGGGATAGGGCGATACTCCAGAGGGAGACTCTCAGGATCGAGCGCCTGAATGCCACCACCTTCCCTGGATTAATTGAGATGATATCCTATAAACCTTTTTTATAATTATTTTTTCTGTGGGTTATTCAGTCTCTCCTGTTCTTCACCCCTCCCTTTTTCCCTCTCCCCTCCTCCCTTTTCCCCCCTCGTCTTCCCTCCCCTCCATTCTTTCATTTCCTGCCCCTCTTTCTTCCCCTCACTCTCCTTCTTGTCTCTTCCTTTTTCCCTTCCCCACCTTTCCCCCTATCTTCACCTATTGGTATCAATATGTAGTTGGTTGGGCAATTAAATTAATCCGTGATCCAATTGGATTGTTGTCATTTCATTTGCCGTATATGTTTTCTGCTTGTAACCTGGCTCAGTGGACAATTCAATTAAGACAGTTGCATTGTTTATATTTTCACTTTAAACTTTAATGATTATGTCTTCATTTTGTTTGATGTTTTGCTTTTGTTACCAATATCTTGTATTGTATTGTACCAAATTGCTCCTCTGGCTGGGGACCCCTGTGTTCCCTCATGACCCGGATGTTTATTTCCCCACTGGCGGACATGTGACTTCCCGAGGTATGGGCATACCTCCAGGAGTCTGCCCCTCCCTTGTGCCGACCGAGCTTTGGGCTTCCCACCCATTGCCCCACGGCGCGCACCTGCGCAGTGGCGTCTACTGGACAAACTTGCGCAGTGTGGGAAGTCTGACCCAGTAACGTCAGACACTGCCTCGCAACAGCGTGCTGTACGTCCCTGGGTTGGGGAGCTCATTTATTGGGCTTTTGCCCGTGAATGAATGGGCACGGCGGAACCTTCTCCAGGGGACTTGTTCCGGAAACCATCAGTTTTTGGTAAGACAACTGGTACCCCTGCTGTAGACTGTATATCCTATTTTTATCCCTGTTTGTTGCCACTATCTCTTCTTGGCATTGCCTTCTTATTAGTACCAGCCGGTCATCTACATACCTTGTTACATTCCTCCATCTTTACAGACCGTCTCTTTCCAATGCCTATTTAATTCTGTAACAACATACTAGGGGCTTTGATATCAGGATTCCATCGATCTGGACTACCAATCTTTTACCCCCTAAAACTTCCATCTCCTTCTGAATATGTTCAGTTTTCAGCTGGCTTGTTTATTACTTACGCAGGTTTATTTGTCCTTATCAACACCTAAATGGTTCCCTTATGTCCCCTGGAGATTTGATATCATGCATCTTACATGGTAATCACCTTTTTCAGGTGAGGTGTATACTTTTTGCTCCCTCATCACCCCAGTCACATATCCATTTATCTGCCTTGTTCTATCCCCATCCCCACCTTGGGGTTGTCCCCTCAGTCCCCCCTTCCTATCCCCCTCCATCCCCCTCCCTTTTTCCCCCATCATTCCCCTTCCTATCCCTGTTTCTTTGCCTTGCCCTCCCTTCCTTCTCCCTCCCCCCTCCCCTTCTTCCCCTCCCTCCCCCCACCCCCCTTCTTTCCCACACTCCTTCCCTTTCCCCTCCCCCCCTTCTCCCCATTTTCACTTTCCTCCCCCCCTTTTTCTCCTCCCCTCATCCCCTCCCTTTCCCCATCTGTTCTGTTCCCGGTTCTTCTTCTTCCCTTCTTTCTGTGTTTCAATATTTTTTCCTCCTTTCCCTTCTTGGTCCCCCCCCTCCCCCCCCTCTTCTTTTCCACCCCTACTCCCCATTTCCTTTCTTTCTTTCTCTCTCTGGTTTTCCATTATCTTCCCCTCCCCTCCCTTCCCATCCCCCCCCTTTCCCCTCCTCCACCCCTCCTCTCCCTCCTAATTCCCCATTCCCTTCCCTCTTCATTATCCCTCCACACTATTCACTTGTTCAATCCTCCTACCCTTCACTGAACCAATTTTCTTGCAATGAGTGGAGTGTCGCCTTCCCTATCATTTTTCATTCATGATTTTTATTCATTAACTATTTTTTTACCTAGACTCACATCCGCATTCATACCCTTGTCTGCTGCAGGGGGAATTTTTCGTTAGGGTTGATGGTCACACTTAGGCCGTGCTGCTGCCTGGTGAGCAATTTGATCATTTTCATTCTATTATTTTGTATATCCTGCTGAACTTTATTGTGTGTCATGTTGTATTCGAACTGTGTTTCATTTCATTATTTATTTCATAGATTAGTTCTCCTGAAGAAGCGGTCACCCGCGAAACTAGTAGAGAATCAATTTCGAGAATTGCTTCAACAGCAGATACTTGTCGGGAGTTTCCTGAGTATTTGCTATTTGAAATATAATTGTTGTTTTAAATGTACTCTGTCATTTTTATGTAATAAATTGTGTTTTTTTATATATCATTTACCTTGTTTGTTATTAGTACCGAGATAGTCCATTCCCTTTTTTTTTTGAGTCTGGGATCAGAATCACGGCCAGCCTCAGCAACTGTTCTTTCTTCCCACCCTCATTCCCCATATATACAGTCAGGTCCATAAATATTGGGACATAAACACAATTCTAATCTTTTTGGCTCTTTACACCACCACAATGGATTTGAAATGAAACGAACAAGATGTGCTTTAACTGCAGACTTTCAGCTTTAATTTGAGGGTATTTACATCCAAATCAGGTGAACGGTGTAGGAATTACAATAGTTTGCATATGTGCCTCCCACTTTTTAAGGGACCAAAAGTAATAGGACAGATTAACAATCATCCATCAAACTTTCACTTTTTAATACTTGGTTGCAAATCCTTTGCAGTCAATTACAGCCTGAAGTCTGGAAGGCATAGACATCACCAGATGCTGGGTGTCAGAAGAATGTTTCTTCCTGTCTTTCTGGCCGTAGTGCTGCGCGCATGCGCGTTCCAGGTCCGGCGCTACGGTGCTCGCACATGCGCACTAGCGCACACCCAACGTGATCCTTTGGGCGGCCTATAAAAGGCGCTCAGAGGATCAAACAAATTGCTGGTTTGTCTCAGCTTCCTGTGTGATCTAATCCTGTTACCTGTACCCGTGCCTGACTACCTATTGTGACCCGGATTGTTATTGGATTCTTCTGCTCTTCTCCTAACCTTGACCTCGGCTTGTTTAAATGGATTTCCACCAGTCTCCTGTGTTTGACCCTCGGCCTGTTACTTGGACTGTCTCCTGTCTCCTTGCCTGACCCCCTGCCTGTACCTGGACTATCCGTGTCTCCTAGACACTCTTCTTCAAAGCCTGCAGTCTAAAGTTATTGTTCCTGTGTTTGACCCCCAGCCTGGTTCTGGACTATCTTCCTTTTGTGTTCCAGCCTGTACTCCTGTCCACCAGCATCTGCACAGCGGCTCCTATCTGCAAGGACCTTCTCGCAAGATACCTACGGTCCATCAGGTAGCCTGTGCCTCTTTGTGCCATTCACTCCCTGTATCACCTCCAGGGGGCGGACTGCGCTTAGTCGCAAGGGTGAACCGCTCTCGGCATCTCGGCCTCGGTGAGTACTATTACTGACACTGGGTTTCATCCCTGGTGATGCTCTGCCAGGCCTCTACTGCAACTGTCTTCTGTTCCTGCTTGTTCTTGGGGCATTTACCCTTCAGTTTTGTCTTCAGCAAGTGAAATGCATGCTCAATCAGATTCAGGTCAGGTGATTGACTTGGCAATTGCATAACATTCCACTTCTTTCCCTTAAAAAACTCTTTGGTTGCTTTCGCAGTATGCTTTGGGTCATTGTCCACCTGCACTGTGAAGCGCTGTCCAATGAATTCTGAAGCATTTTGCTGAATATGAGCAGATAATATTGCCCGAAACACGTCAGAATTGATCCTGCTGCTTTTGTCAGCAGTCACATCATCAATAAATACAAGAGAACCAGTTCCATTGGCAGCCATACATGCCCACGCCATGACACTACCACCACCATGCTTCACTGATGAGGTGGTATGCTTTGGATCATGAGCAGTTCCTTTCCTTCTCCATACTCTTCTCTTCCCATCACTCTGGTACAAGTTGATCTTGGTCTCATCTGTCCATAGGATATTGTTCCAGAACTGTGAAGGCTTTTTTGGATGTTGTTTGGCAAACTCTAATCTGGCCTTCCTGTTTTTGAGGGTCACCAATGGTTTACATCTTGTGGTGAACCTTCTGTATTCACTCTGGTGAAGTCTTCTCTTGATTGTTGACTTTGACACACATATACCTACCTCCTGGAGAGTGTTCTTGATCTGGCCAACTGTTGTGAAGGGTGTTTTCTTCACCAGTTAAAGAATTCTTCAGTCATCCACCACAGTTGTTTTCCGTGGTCTTCCGGGTCTTTTGGTGTTGCTGAGGTCACCGGTGCATTCTTTCATTTTAAGGATGTTCCAAACAGTTGATTTGGCCACACCTAATGTTTTTGCTAGCTCTCTGATGGGTTTGTTTTGTTTTTTCCGCCTAATGATGGCTTGCTTCACTGATAGTGACAGCTCTTTGGATCTCATATTGAGAGTTGACAGCAACAGATTCCATGCAGATAGCACACTTGAAATTAACTTTGGACCTTTTATCTGCTCCTTGTGAATGGGAAAATGAGGGAATAACGCACACCTGGCCATGGAACAGCTGAGCAGCCAATTGTCCCATTACTTTTGGTCTCTTAAAAAAGTGGGGGGACATATACAAACTGTTGTAATTCCTACACCGTTCACCTGATTTGGATGTAAATACCCTCAAATTAAAGCTGAAAGTCTGCAGTTAAAGCACATCATGTTAGTTTAATTTCAAATCCATTGTGGTGGTGTATAGAGCCAAAAAGATTAGAATTGTGTTGATGGCCCAATATTTATGGACTTGACTGTATATTAATTTGGATGATGGTACTTTGTTTAATTTTTTTGAATAATAATAAAAAATTCTATAAGAGGCTATACTCTAAATTTAATGACTGAGGAAGATATCTAAAAGTTTTTTGAATTTATCAACACTCTCAACTGATACCACTTGAAGGGGAAGAGAGTTCCACATTTTTATTGCTCTAACAGTAAGGAACTCCTTTTGCAGTTTAAGATTAACCTCAAGTTATTACAGTTAATATACTTTAATCGCCATTGATGTATGTGTACATTGTGGCCATATCCCATTAGAAGCCTCTTCTCCAGAGTGGTGCATAATTGTAATCATTGAAATCATTCCTTATAGCTAAGGTCCTCCAAGCCCTTTTGGTTATCAAAACTAGACTATATACAGTAGATATAAAAAGTATAAAAAAAACTAAAATAATGTGGATGCATAAGTATGCACATCCTCTTATGACTGGGAGTGTAGCTGTGTTCAGAATTAAGCAATAACATTTAAACTCAGTACACATCTGTCTGTACACAGCTACCATAATTTAAGGTGCCTCTGATTAACCCCAAATAAAGTTCAGCTGTTCTAGTAGGTCTTTCCTGATATTTTTTTGGTCGCATCCTACCGCAACAGCCATGGTCCGCAGAGAGCTTCCAAAGCATCAGAGGGATCTCCTTGTTAAAAGGTATCAGTCAGGAGAAGGGTACAAAAGAATTTCCAAGGCATTAGATATACAATGGAACACAGCAAAGACAATCATTCTTAAGTGGAGAAAATATGGCACAACAGTGATATTACCAAGAACTGGACTCCCTCTAAAATTAATGAAAAGTAGAGAAGAAAACTGGTCAGGGAGGATGCAAAGAGACCTACAGCAACATTAAAGGAGCTGCAGGAATATCTGGCAAGTACTGGCTGTGTGGTACACGTGACAACAATCTCCCGTATTCTTCATGTGTCTGAGCTATGAGGTAGAGTGGCAAGACGGAAGCCTTTTCTTACGAAGAAAAACGTCCAAGCCCGGCTAAATTTTGCAAAAACACATCTGAAGTCCCCCAAAAGCATGTGAGAAAATATGTTATGGTCTGATGAAACCAAGGTTGAACTTTTTGGCCATATTTCCAAAAGAAATGTTTGGCGCAAAAACAACACTGCTCATCCTCAAGTGAACACCCTACCCAACGTGAAGCATAGTGGTGGCAGCATCATGCTTTGGGGCTGTTTTTCTTCAGCTGGAACAGGGTCCTTAGTCAAGGTAGAGGGAATTATGTGAACAGTTCCAAATACCAGTCAATATTGGCACAAAACCTTCAGGCTTCTGATTGAAAGCTGAACATGAAGAGTAACTTCAACTTTTAGCATAACTATGACCCAAAGAATGCATCCAAATCAACAAAGGAATGGCTTCACCAAAAGAAGACTAAAGTTTTGGAATGGGCCAGCCAGAGCCCAGAACTGAATCCGATTGAAAATCTGTTGGGTGATCTGAAGAGGGCTGTGCACAGGAGATGCCCTCGCTATCTGACAGATTTGGAGTGTTTTTGCAAAGAAGAGTGGGCAAATATTGCCAAGTCAAGATTTGCCATGCTGATAGACTCATACCCAAAAAGTGAGTGCTGAAAAAAAATCAAAAGGTGCTTTAACAAAGTATTAGTTTAAGGGTGTGCACACTTATGCAACCATATTATTTTAGTTTTTTTATTTTGACTTCCCTATTTCTAAAAGATTTCAGTTTGTTGTTAAGCTGAGTTGTACAGTTTATAGGTCACATTAAATGTGGAAAAAGTTCTGAAATTATTTATCTTTGTCTCATTATTTTACACCACAGAAACCCGACATTTTAACAGGGGTGTGTAGACTTTTTATATCCATTGTATATACAAGATGAGTAACCAGTAACCTAACCAGTATCATTAAAAAGTCAGGCAGAGGGCTTGGCTTATGGTGCGTATCTCTGAAAATACAACCATGGAGGTCCTTTTTTAAGCTTGCTACCTAAGTACCTAAAGTAATTTTAGGATGCTCCATTTATCTCTAACTTTGTCATTTGTACCAATGTGTACCATGACTGCTGTGTTTTCCTCTAGCCCCACCCAAACATCTGTCAAACCGATCCACAATATGATGAATTCTAGCACCCAGTAAACATCAGACTGTTTAGCAGTAACGGTCCTGGTAACAAATTACCCTGTATGTCTTTTTAATAATTAAGTCACCTACCACCAGTATCTGTCTCTCCTGTCTATACATCTGTTTTTACCCTTATTGGAAGAATCCTTCTCCTGGTTGCTAGAGGATGTGTACCACTCCATCAATGCTACCTTTAAACTGATATCTCCAAAATAATCCA
Source organism: Aquarana catesbeiana (assembly GCF_042186555.1). NCBI lineage: Eukaryota > Metazoa > Chordata > Amphibia > Anura > Ranidae > Aquarana > Aquarana catesbeiana. The sequence continues at coordinate 223,280,069 of NC_133330.1, read as the reverse complement.
ACAGGACATATTTATTGAGGTATAACAACTCAGGACAAGCCGTTTTAGTCCTTTTCCCATTATCCTATTTTCTAACTGTAAACCAAATACTTACCCATTGATCCCGCAACTCTATTTCTCCATCCTCCTCTATACTGGCTCCAGCCACCACCTGATAAGTGAGGTCCAAACTCCTCTCCAAGTTGTTATGTTGCATAGCATTACAAGATGATTCTTTAGATCTAGAATATGGGCTTCCAAACATCATCTTGCTCGTATCTTGCACAACAATATTCCTCTTTGAGTGGTTGTTCAAGGAGCGCCTACATAGAGCAGGATGTACACTCAATCACATTACCACTCAAAGACATAGTTAACCATAGCTATATGGGGTGTAAGGTTGGGGAACCTATGATCACCAGCCAGCCAAGTTGGTAAAAGAAAAACAGTCTTTTATTGTTCAGAAGGAAAAGAAAAACAGTTTGATTGCAGCATAAAGTAGGCAAAAAAGACCACATTGCTGGCACATCGCCTGTGAAAAGCTTGTCCCATAACAGGGTTATGTTCCTGCCTACAGTGCCTTGAAAAAGTATTCATAACCCTTGAAATTTTCCACATTTTGTCACATTACAACCAAAAATGCGAATGTATTTTATTGGGATTTTATGTGATAGACCAACACAAAGTGGTACATAATTGTGAAGTGGAATGAAAATGATAAATGGTTTTCATTTTTTTTTTTACAAATAAATATGTGAAAAGTCTGGCGTGCATTTGTATTCAGCCCCCTTTACTTGGATGCCCCTAACTAAAATCGAATGGAACCAACTCCCTTCAGAAGTCACATAATTAGTAAATAGAGTCCACCTGTGTGTAATTTCATCTCAGTATAAATACAGCTGTTCTGTGAATCCCTCAGAGGTTTGTTAGAGAATCTTAGTGAACAAACAGCATCTTGAAGGCCAAGGAACAACCCAGACAGGTCAGGGATAAAGTTGTGGAGAAGTTTAAAGCAGGGTTAGATTGTAAAAAAATATCCAAATCTTTGAACATCTCACAGAGCACTATTTAATCCATCATCTGAAAATAGAAAGAGTATGGCACAACTGCAAACCTATTAAAATATGGATGTCCACCTAAACTGACAGGCCGGACAAGGGGAGCATTAAACAAAGAAGCAGCCAAGCGGCCCATGGTAACTCTGGAGGAGCTGCAGAGATCCACAGCAAAAGTGGGAGAATCTGTCCACAGAACAACTATTAGTTGTGCACTCCACAAATCTGGCCTTTATGGAAGAGTGGCAAGAAGAAAGCCATTGTTGAAAGAAAGCCATACAAAGTCCCGTTTATAGCTTGCAAGAAGCCATGTGGGTGAGACAGCAAATATGTGGAATAAGGTGCTCTGGTCAGATGAGACCAAAATGTAACTTTTTTGCCTAAAAGCAAAAATGTTATGTGCGATGGAAAACTAATACTGCACATCACCCTGAGCACCGTGAAACATGGTGGTGGCAACATCATGTTGTAGGGATGATTTTCTTTGGCAGGGACAGGGAAGCTGGTCAGAGTTGATGGGAAGATGGATGGACAGAGCCAAATACAGGGCAATCTTAGAAGAAAACCTGTTTGAGTCTGCAAAAGACTTGAGACTGGGGCAGGGGTTCACCTTCCAGCAGGACAATGACCATCAACACACAGCCAGAGCTACAATAGAATGGTTTACATCAAAGCATATTCATGTGTTAGAGTGGCCCAGTCAAAGTCCAGACTTAAATCCAATTGAGAATCTGTGGCAAAACTTGAAAATTGCTGTTTACAGACGCTCTCCATCCCATCTGATAGAGCTTGAGCTATTTCGCAAAGAAGAATGGGCAAAAATGTCACTCTCTAGATGTGCAAAGCTGGTAGAGACATACCCAAAAAGACTTGCAGCTATAATTTTAGCGAAAGGTGGTTCTACAAAGTATTGACTCAGGGGGGCTGAATACAAATGCACACCACACTTTTCACATATTTATTTGTAAAAAAAAATTGAAAACCATTTATCATTTTCCTTGCACTTCACAATTGTGTGCCGCTTTGTGTTGGTCTATCACATAAAATCCCAATTAAATAAATTTACATTCATTATTATAACATGACAAAATGTGGAGAATTTCAAGGGGTATGATGCTTTTTTAAGGCACTGTATTTCAGAGATTTGAAGGCCAGACCACCAGTAGTGTCTCAGTCACACACAGTCCACCACTCTGCCTCCTAAGCAGGGCTTGTGCAAGGATTTTTGACACCCCAGGTGAAACCTCATTTTTCTGCCCCCCCTGGCTCCTCCCCTGACCCCACCCCCTTTGACCTGCCCATGTATACCCCGCCATGATACGAATGCAGCGTATGTAGGAGCCTGCAGTTGGCAGGGGGGGCACTAGTGCCACGCACCTGACTGATGTGTGCTTTAGGCCGGTGCCTACCTTGCCTATAGGTAGCGCCAGCCCTGTACAGAAGATATGTACACAGATAATCAAGGCACTGATGATCAGTGCAGACCCATCAGTGCTGTCTATCAGTGCCATCTATCAGTGCTCATTGGTGCCACCTATGAGTGCCCATCAGTACAGCCTCATCAGTGCCAATCAGTACAGCCTCATAAGTGCCCATCGTGGGAAACCCCTCATAATGGGCACAGGAGGCGCACAGACCCGGGAACATAGCACAGGGATGGTGGGAACCCCTCATAATGGGCACAGTGGGCATGCAGACCCAGGAACTCAGCACAGGGATGGTGGGAAGTGAGAACCCCTCATAATGGGCACAGCAGGTGTACAGACCCGGGAACTCACCACAGGGATGGTGGGAACCCCTTATAATGGGCACAGCAGATGTACAGACCCGGGTACTCTCCACAGGGATAGTGAGAACCCCTGATAATGGGCACAGTGGATGTACAGACCTGGGAATTCAGCACAGGGATCTGGGAAACCCTCATAATGGGCACAGCAGGTGTACAGACCTGGAAACTCAGCACAGGGATGGTGGGAACCCCTCATAATGGGCACAGCAGGTGTACAGACTTGGGAACTCAGCACAGGGATGGTGGGAACCCCTCATAATGGGCACAGCAGGTGTACAGACCCGGAAACTCCCCACAGGGATGGTGGGAAGTGGGAACCCCTCATAATGGGCACAGCAGGTGTACAGACTTGGGAACTCAGCACAGGGATGGTGAGAACCCCTCATAATGGGCACAGCAGGTGTACAGACTTGGGAACTCAGCACAGAGATGGTGGGAAGTGGGAACCCCTCATAATGGGCACAGCAGGTGTACAGACTTGGGAACTCAGCACAGGGATGGTGAGAACCCCTCATAATGGGCACAGCAGGTGTACCGACCTGGGAACTCAGCTTTTCTTTGTATTCTTGATTCACTCCCCTAGATTTTCAGATCAAATATATTTTTGATAAAAGGCTACATGCATGGTGACGGTCATGTTCCTTAGTCTGGCTCTCCCGTAGGGATTGTGTTGTGTGCAATTTGGTTTGCACCATTTATTATGTTCTTGTTTTGTATAGTCATATTCAATTATTTTGTAAATATGTTTTATTTATTTATTATGGTTTTAGTGTATATAAGTTGTTGTTTGTAAGATTTTTCAATAAACAAAATTAACCCCTCATAATGGGCACAGCAGGTGTACAGACTCGGGAACTCAGCACAGGGTTTGTGGGAACCCCTCATAATGGGCACAGCAGGTGTACAGACCTGGGAACTCTGCACAGGGATGGTAGGAACCCCTCATAATGGGCACAGCATGTGTACAGACCCGGGAACTCAGCACAGGGATGGTGGGAACCCCTCATAATGGACACAGCGGGTGTACAGACCTGGGAACTCAGCACAGGGATGGTGGGAACCCCTCATAATAGGCGCAGTGGGTGTACAGACCCCTGGACAGGAGGGGGCAGCATTTTTCTAGAACTGATTGGCTGTATTTTCTTCCTGCAGTTACTGACTGCTGGTGGAAGAGAGAGGAGGAAAAGATGCTGGATAGAGGTGGAGATGGAGGAAAATACAGCCCAGTTCTAGTAAATGCTACACCCTCAGGCTGTACTAGTATCAGCAGTAACCAGGAGAATACATAGGGACTAGTGGGCAGCAGCCTGATCTGTAGGCAGTGTTTTCCATGGGTGGTCACCAGCAGAAGACAGAAACATAAAGAGTGCCGACACACTGACCGCCCTGCACAGCACTGATATTACTGGAGCTGATAGCATGGACCGATCACTCACCCACACACTCTGCTTCCAACCTGCTGTGCCGTGATTTGTACAATGTGACCGGGGGAGAGAGTGGAACATTCCAGGGAGCTCTGGGTTACCAGGAGGAAGAGCTGGTGTCATCCTGTCCTAAAAGAAGCAGAAAGCTGAAGGAACTGTTTACTGTCATATAGTAAATGGGGTGGGCTGAGTGCATACAGAGTGCTCTGTTTGCACAGCAGTGAGCCAGGTGCATGAGTTGCAATGTAAAGGCTCGGGGGTCAGCGGTGTGTACAGGGTGGCATTTACAAGCACCAGTCAGCTGTATTTTCCCTATATACGGGATCTACGGCTCCCCAGCTAGGACTTTACCAGTGTGTGTGTCAGTGCCCAGGACAAGTGTCGGATAGGGTTGCCATCTGTCCAGGATTCAACCGGACAGTCCGGGATTCACCCGGACAGTCCGGGTTTTGAATCATGTGTCTGGGTTTCAGGCGCACTGAAAGGCGGACACATTATTCAGACCGGGCTGTGGCTCCCCAAGTAACCAAGATAGTCACACACAAATCTGTTGCCGTCCAGGAGCCGTGGGCGGCTGTCTGGGGGGCAATTTGGCCACACCCACATTTTGCTGCAGCATGCTTTGTGCACCGCATTACTACTCTCCTCGGGGCACCCAAAGGTGTCCCAGGCTGCTAAAGAGTTTGGGTTTGGCTTGAAGAAGAGGTGGTAATCCTAGTGTCGGGAGCCAGGCGGAAGACACTTCCAGGCTGGTCTGTGTATTGTTGGTAGGAGGGCAGCGCAAATCTCTCCTATACACATGTAGTGCGGAGCGGCTCCACCAAAAATCTGCTGCTTAATAAAAATGCCCCAGTGACTGAGCCGCGCCATCTCCACACTCCTCCCCTCTCCTCGCGTTTGTCTGTCCTGTCAGACTGAGACACCTGGCTCTACACACAAGGCTGTTGTCATCTCCACAACAGAAAGCTGTATACACAGCAGCCACAATTGCGCCCTAGGTGGCAGTACCTAGTGGTAGCACCGGCCCTGCTCCTCAAATGTGTTACACCTCATACTACCTCACAGACACCTGCTTATGGTCCTCTCCTGCAGGCAAACCCCTTCAGGACCAAAGTCCCTGTAACCAGGGTTACATAAGAAAAAAGATACCATCCAAGTAGGTCATATAGGTTGCCACCATCCCTGGTTACAGGAAAAAAGAGAATAACCCCTCAAAAGATTGGTGGGACTTTGAAGGCAACGAAGTAGTAAAAAACAATTTTATTGATACAAATATACAAATAGAAAAAATCTGATACAGTTCACATATAATAATAAACAATAAATGATAATAATAGAAATATGAATATACTGATGTAGAATTCGAATGTATATTCGTGTAGTCTTCCACCTGGGCCTACGCATTTCGGGACTACCTATAGAGTCTCTTCATCAGGGGCAATTTGTAGGAAGAATCACACTACATAATGAGATGTAAATTGAAATTATTAGAAATCATATGTATTAAACATATTGCTTGTATTCTAGACCGTTCTGTCTAATTGGACATCAGAAAAATTAAATTAAAAATAAAAAACATACCCAAGCATATTCAATAAAAGAAGCTCACTGCCAGAATCCCGGAGGTGAGTCCGTCAGAGACGCCCCGAAAATCCTAAGGAGAATCGGGCGTATGGCTGGCCCCGCCTTATCCACACTGGTCCCCCCGTATGACGTCAAAGGAGCGAAGCTCAACAAGGGTTTAGCACTATCTTAGAGGAACCTAAATTAAATGGAAACCGAAGGGGTATCTGGAAAGAAGAGAAAACACCAAAGGCTAGTATCCATCTACCTGTGAGATAACCGTATAATAGCAACCAACACAGCGTGGACACAGAGCCACATATCCACCATGTGGAACCGTGCCCAAGCAGGGCATGAGAGTAAATTAAACTGAGATGCATGGCTTACCCTAATCGTGGTACATAACATGAATTAACAGGGAGGGTAGAACAGGAACCCAGTAATCCAGAGGAAAAGTAGAGGACCCCTACATGCACAGGCAGCTCCAAAAGGTCATAATGAGTAAGAGGCTTCCTAAGAGGACAGGATCTGTAGTATGGGACAAAAAGAACTAGTCACAAAAACAGAAATGCCCTTAGTGTACAGCAATAAATAATATATATTGCAGGAAAAAGCAATCAAAAACAGGCAACACCAAGAGCCTACAACAGATTGCAGCTACCATAAACAAGGAAAGCAAAGGGAGACGTGACCATGTTAGGCATAGAGCTGTATATTTGTGCATTCAGGGAGCTCCGCTCATCTGACTGTCACGCCGCTCCATCAGGAAAAAGAAGGAGAGGGGAGCCATGACAACGGCGGAGGAGCATGTTGATTACGGCGTCCTCCTGTCATCTAATAGAAACAAAAACAAAACATGCACGGCTCCTCCCCCGCCAGCATGGGAGGAGACACGTACACAGCCGCAGTATCCTGGCAACAACGGGGGAAAAGACGGAAGGCAGAGGACTCAAGGACAGCTCCATATATAAAAAATGGAGCAGCAAAAACAAAAAAACAAAAAAACAAAAAAAGGCCTGAGGGTAGATAAATAAGAATGGGAGCGGGGAGAGAGTATGAAACACATGGGAATATCTGGGGTGAACAATAACCCACCAGAGTCACCATGTGTTGTCACCGCCACACAACCCACAAATGGCAACGTCCAGGCGCCAATGAAGAGGGGGAACCCTGGGCCGCCGCTGCACGGCACCCCCCACAGCCGGAGCTGTGAGAGGGGTCATGCAACCACCACCCACTGATGCAGAAAAAGGGCGACCAGGCTCGCGGTGGGGTCGAGCCACTAAACTGCTGCCCAGCACTCACTGCGCGACCCAGGCGCCAACCAGAGGCCCCCCAACAGGATCATAGATCCCGGGAGGCCCCCGTGCACCGGGCGGGACAAAGAGGGGTCAGTAGATATAATTCGACAATACTCGCCATACACGGGAATGGCAGAGAGCTTTAATACATGACAGAGTGGTTATATGTACAGGGCTACAAAAAGGAACAGATGTACAAACATAGATGGGTGGCCTAACATAACATAAAACCAGCAAACACATTCTGAGAAAACAGTTTAACAGTGAACCATCGAGCAGTCAGCCATACATTGAGCATCAAACACAAATAATGGTGAATGTCATCAAACGGAAAAGGAGAGCAGGTTAAGATGAATGGGGGTTTGAAATCCAAGGGCCTATAAGTCTTTTTCGCATACCCCGGAAGAGAAGCCCTCTAAGAAGGGTCTATAACTCAAATGTTCATTTATCCCGGGGGGTGAGGTGGCAGCAAGGTCCATAATCCAGCGAGCCTCGCGTTGTAGAAGAGCCTTGTTCCAATCCCCACCCCTCGGGCTAGGGTGGACTCTATCCAGGATCAGAAAGTAAATGTTGGGTAAATTACCATGGTGCTCGTTGGCCACATGTCTTCCCAACGGGAGGTCGGGATTTGCTTTCCTCATGGCAGTAATATGTCGTGAGGCTCGCAATGAAAACTTTAATTTAGTCTTGCCTACATAAAATTGTCGGCATTGGCAAACTAAGAGGTATACAACACCCTCGGTCTTACAGTTCGAGAAGTGACATGGTCTATATGGACGACCATTTGGAAGAGTCACATTCTGTCTGGTGTTCATGAATCTGCATATGGGGCATCCCCCACAGGTGAATGTCCCAAACCTCATGCAGGGATCGCCGCGAAACTCACCGACAAATTCGCTGTGGACCAAATGTCTATAGGTGATAGCGGGTAGCCCTCTGATAAGGGCGGCAATATTGTTATCATGTCAAATGAGCAATATAAAACTATGTGCCATAAAGTTTTGGCTAATCGTGATTGGTATAGACCCATCCCCAAGGCAAGTATTGCAAAATTTGTGATCCAATTCTATGCTTTGATAGACGGTGCATTCTCACAAGGAATCATCGACCAAGATACCTGGGAATTTTTGCGTATAAAGTTTCCCAGGATTCCAACTTTCTATTGTCTACCTAAAGTCCATAAAAACTGCCAGACACCCCCTGGGAGACCTGTAGTGTCCGGGAATGGTGCCATCACTGAACATCTGAGTTTTCTCGTTGACTCCCACCTCAAACCGTTTGTCGAGAACCTTACTTCATATGTACGTGATACTATCCATCTCTTACAATCTTTAGAGGGCTTACATGTCTCGTGGCAGTCCCTGCTGGTGGCGATTGACGTGGAGATGCTGTACAGCTCTATCCCCCACCATCTTGGGCTAGCCGTGATCAGACATGTTATTATCAAACACACAGAGAGGACAAGAAACTACGCAAATTCATCATTATGGCCCTAGAATTCATTCTTCATCACAACATTTTTTCTTTCGACGGCTCCCATTTCCTCCAGGAACAGGGCGTCGCGATGGGGACCCCCTGTGCCCCGTCCTACGCCAACCTGTACCTGGGGGAATGGGAGCAGTCGTTCCTTTCCGATGAATCTTTCAAAACCCACACCCGACATGTAGAGGCTCGGTACCATTATATAGACGACATTTTGGTGTTGTGGGAGGGCTCCGAAAAGGAATTGGACGAATGCATCAATTTGATGCAACGCAATACCTTTGATTTAAAGTTTACCGTCACTCATAGTAAAAACAGTGTTACCTTCCTGGATACTACTATCAGTAAGAACCCAGATGGGACCCTCTCTAGTGGCCTTTTTCGGAAACCCACCGCGGGCAACACCATCTTACATGCCTCCAGCTCTCACCCCCAACCACTACTCCGCGCAATTCCCTACGGCCAATATTTGAGGCTGAGGTGGAACTGCTCGGATCAGAAATCGTACTGAATGGAAGCTGCTGCACTTAGAGACAGGCTTCTCTTGAGGGGCTATTCCCATTCTCTTTTAAAAAAAAGCATATAAACGAGCCAATAAACGAACTCGACGTGAACTGCTATTCAGTCATCAAAGGAAAACAGATCAAGGCCCCACCACCAGGATGATCATGAGGTTTAGCAACCAACATGAATCTGTCAAATCAATCTTTAACAGACATTGGCATCTATTATACTCTGACCCCACTTTACGTCCACACCTATCTGAACTACCCGCTATCACCTATCGACGTACCAATTCGCTGCGGGACCATTTGGTCCACAGCAAATTTGTCGGTGAGTTTCGCGGCGATCCCTGCAAGAGGTTTGGGACATTCACCTGTGGGGGATGCCCCATATGCAGATTCATGAACACCAGACAGAATGTGACTCTTCCAAATGGTCGTCCATATAGACCATGTCACTTCTCGAACTGTAAGACCGAGGGTGTTGTATACCTCTTAGTTTGCCAATGTCGACAATTTTATGTAGGCAAGACTAAATTAAAGTTTTCATTGCGAGCCTCACGACATATTACTGCCATGAGGAAAGCAAATCCCGATATCCCGTTGGGAAGACATGTGGCCAACGATCACCATGGTAATTTCCCCAACATTTACTTTCTGATCCTGGATAGAATCCACCCTAGCCCGAGGGGTGGGGATTGGAACAAGGCCCTTCTACAGCGTGAGGCTCGCTGGATTATGGACCTTGCTGCCACCTCACCCCCCAGGATAAATGAACATTTGAGTTATAGACCCTTTATTAGAGGGCTTCTCTTCCGGGGTATGTGAAAAAGACTTATAGGCCCTTTGATTTCAAACCCCCATTCATCTTAACCTGCTCTCCTTTTCCGTTTGATGACATTCACCATTATTTGTGTTTGATGCTCTATGTATGGCTGACTGCTCGATGGTTCATTTTTAAACTGTTTTCTCAGAATGTGTTTGCTGGTTTTATGTTATGTTAGGCCACCCATCTATGTTTGTACATCTGTTCCTTTTTGTAGCCCTGTACATATAACCACTCTGTCATGTATTGAAGCTCTCTGCCATTCCCGTGTATGGCGAGTATTGTCGAATTATATCTACTGACCCCTCTTTGTCCCGCCCGGCGCACGGGGTCCTCCCGGGATATATGATCCTGTTGGGGGGCCTCTGGTTGGTGCCCGGGTCGCGCGGTGGGTGCTGGGCAGCGGTTTAGTGGCTCGACCTCACCACGAGCCCGATCGCCCTTTTTCTGCGTCGGTGGGCAGTGGTTGCATGACCCCTCTCACAGCTCCAGCTGTGGGGGGTGCCGTGCAGCGGCGGCCCAGGGTTCCCCCTCTTCATTGGCGCCTGGACGTTGCCATTTGTGGGTTGTGTGGCAGTGACAACACATGGTGAATCTGGCGGGTTATTGTTCACCCCAGATATTCCCATGTGTTTCATACTCTCTCCCAGCTCCCGTTCTTATTTAACTACCCTCAGGCCTTTTTTGTTTTTTTGTTTTTGCTGCTCCATTTTTTATATATGGAGCTGTCCTTGAGTCCTCTGCCTTCCGTCTTTTCCCCCGTTGTTGCCAGGATACTGCGGCTGTGTACGTGTCTCCTCCCATGCTGGCGGGGGAGGAGCCATGCATGTTTTGTTTTTGTTTCTATTAGATGACAGGAGGACGCCATAATCAACACGCTCCTCCGCCGTTGCCATGGCTCCCCTCTCCTTCTTTTTCCTGACGGAGCGGCGTGACGGCGTGCGGGACCGGCACGTCCATCAGCGCCGCACCTGTTTGCTTTTCTCCCTACCCTATAGTAAGCCGCCGTACACCGAGACAGTGACACTGTCCTGCCCGGCGGCGGCGTCCATGGGTCAGATGAGCGGAGCTCCCTGAATGCACAGATATACAGCTCTATGTCTAACATGGTAACGTCTCCCTTTGATTTCCTTGTTTATGGTAGCTGCAATCTGTTGTAGGCTCTTGGTGTTGCCTGTTTTTGATTGCTTTTTCCTGCAATATATATTATGTATTGCTGTACACTAAGGGCATTTCTGTTTTTGTGACTAGTTCTTTTTGTCCCATACTACAGATCCTGTCCCCTTAGGAAGCCTCTTACTCATTACGACCTTTTGGAGCTGCCTGTGTATGTAGGGGTCCTCTACTTTTCCTCTGGATTACTGGGTTCCTGTTCTACCCTCCCTGTTAATTCATGTTATGTACCACGATTAGGGTAAGCCATGCATCTCAGTTTAATTTACTCTCATGCCCTGCTTGGACACGGTTCCGCATGGTGGATATGTGGCTCTGTGTGCACGCTGTGTTGGTTGCTATTATACGGTTATCTCGCAGGTAGATGGATACTAGCCTTTGGTGTTTTGTCTTCTTTCCAGATACCCCTTTGGTTTCCATTTAATTTAGGTTCCTGCTAAACCCCTGTTGAGCTTCGCTCCTTTGGCGTCATACGGGGGGACCAGTGTGGATAAGGCGGGGCCAGCCATACGCCCGATTCTCCTTAGGATTTTCGGGGCGTCTCTGACGGACTCGCCTCCGGGATTCTGGCAGTGAGCTTCTTTTATTGAATATGCTTGGGTATGTTTTTTATTTTTATTTTTTATTTAATTTTTCTGATGTCCAATTAGACAGAACGGTCTAGAATACAAGCAATATGTTTAATACATATGATTTCTAATCATTTCAATTTACATCTCATTATGTAGTGTGATTCTTCCTAAAATTTCCGCTGATGAAGGGACTCTATAGGTAGTCCCGAAACGCGTAGGCCCAGGTGGAAGACTACACGAATATACATTCGAATTCTACATCAGTATATTCATATTTCTATTATTATCATTTATTGTTTATTATTATATGTGAACTGTATCAGATTTTTTCTATTTGTATATTTGTACCAATAAAATTGTTTTTTACTACTTCGTTGCCTTCAAAGTCCCACCAATCTTTTGAGGGGTTATTCTCTTTTTTCCTGTAACCAGGGTTAGAGGCAGTTTCCCACCAAAAGTCTGTCTGAGCTTCTGACTTCTGGCTCCCAAATAAAGACTTTACAATCTTGGAAAACAGTAAATCAGTACTACCATTTTTAAACCAGAATCCCTCACCCTGCTTGGGTGAGAACCACTAAGTACTCCAAACTGTATTAAAATCGCCCACAACCTAAATAATGCAGAAAAATACCAGCCTTCCACAATGTGCAAAAACAAAGACCTGGTCCCGTTGAACCACTTTAATACCCAGCACTTTTACCCCCTTCCCACCCAGGTAGATTTTCAACTTTTACACTTCAAATGACAATCACGCAGTCATGCAACACTGTACCTATAAGAAATTTGTATAATTTTTTTCACACAAATAGAGATTTCTTTTGGTGGTATTTATTCACATCTGGGTTTTTTTATTTTTTGCTAAATAAATGAAAAGAGACTGAAAATTAAAATAAAAACAAAAAAAACAGTTTTCTTAATTTCTGTTTAAAATTTTGCAAATAAATAATCTTCCTTCATAAAATAGATTGTGATACATTTCTTTTGTGAAAATTACATAAATCAGTGTATATTATTTACTCTGTAGGAAAGTTATAGAGTCCACAAACTATGGTATACAATATACATTATCTGAAAATGAACCAATCCTGATGCAATGACACCCTTTCTTATTTCTTGAGGCCCCAAAATGCCAAGACAGTACAAATACCCCCAAATAACCCCTTTTTGGAAAGTAGACAGTTCCAATGTATTTTGTAAAAGAGGCATGGTAAGTTATTTGAAGTTGTAATTTTTTTGTTCCAATTATTTGGATAATGAAGAATTAAAAAAAAGAAAACGTTTTTGTTTACATACTGTCACTAGTGAAGTACAGTGTTGTCAAAAAACTGATGTGGTGGTGATCAGGGACACTGACTGGTGACAGTGTGTAAAAAAAAAAAAAAAAAAAAAAATTCAGTTCTTTTTCTAACACATTTTGACTAGAGCCATACAATGTTACCATAGTAACACTGTACTACTCTGGGGAAGTAATCAGAATTTTTACACATTATGATTGTCATTAGGGATGAGCTTCGAGTTCGAGTCGAACTCATGTTCGCCGAACAGCGAACAATTTGGGGTGTTTGCGGCAAATGCCGAGGAACACCCTTTAAAAGTCTATGGGAGAAATCAAAAGTGCTAATTTTAAAGGCTTATATTTATGCTATTGTCATAAAAAGTGTTTGGGGACCTGGGTTCTGCCCCAGGGGACATGGATCAATGCAAAATTTTTTTTTAAAAACGGCCGTTTTTTCAGGAGCAGTAATTTTAATAATGCTTAAAGTGAAACAATAAAAGTGTAATATTTCATACCTGGGGGGTGTCTATAGTATGCCTGTAAAGGGGCGCATGTTTCCCGTGTTTAGAACAGTCTGACAGCAAAATGACATTTCAAAAGAAAAAAAGTAATTTAAACTACTCACGCTATTAATGAATTGCCGGTCCGACAATACACATAAAAGTTCTTTGATAAAAACGGCATGGAAATTCCCCACAGGGGAACCCCCGAACCAAAATTTAAAAAAAAAATGACGTGGGGGGTCCCCCTAAATTCCATACCAGGCCCTTCAGGTCTGGTATTGATATTAAGGGGAACCCCGGCCAAAATTTAAAAAAAAAAAATGGCGTGGGCCCCCCCCAAAAATCCATACCAGACCCTTATCCGAGCACGCAACCTGGCAGGTCGCAGGAAAAGAGGGGGGACGAGAGAGCGCCCCCCCTCCTGAACCATACCAGGCCACATGCCCTCAACATTGAGAGGGTGCCTTGGGGTAGCCCCCCAAAACACCTTGTCCCCATGTTGATGAGGACAAGGGTCTCATCCCCACAACCCTGACTGGTGGTTGTGAGGGTCTGCGGGCGGGGGGCTTATCGGAATCTGGAAGCCCCCTTTAACAAGGGGACCCCCAGATCCCAGCCCTCCCCCCTGTGTGAAATGGTAAGGGGGTACAAAAGTACCCCTACCATTTCACTAAAAAACTGTCAAAAATGTTAAAAATGACAAGAGACAGTTTTTGACAATTCCTTTATTTAAATGCTTCTTCTTTCTTCTTTCTTCTATCTTCTATCTTCCTTCGGTTTCTTCCTCCATCTTCTTCTTCTTCTGGTTCTACTGGTTCTTCTGGTCCTTCTTCCGGTGTTCTCGTCCGGCATCTTCCTCCGCGGTGTCGGCGTCTTCTTCCCTTCTTCTCCTCGGGCCGCTCCGCATCCATGATGGCATGGAGGGAGGATCCCACTCTTCTCTTCATCTTCTTCTCTTCATCTTCTTCTCTTCATCTTCTTTTTGGGCCGCTCCGCATCCATGATGGCATGGAGGGAGGCTCCCGCTGTGTGACACTTCTCCTCATCTGACGGTTCTTAAATAACGGGGGGCGGGGCCACCGGTGACCCCGCCCCCTCTGACGCACAGGGACTTGACGGGACTTCCCTGTGGCATTCCCCGTGATGCCACAGGGAAGTCCCGTCAAGTCACTGTGCGTCAGAGGGGGCGGGGTCACCGGGTGGCCCCGCCCCCCGTTATTTAAGAACCATCAGAAGAGGAGAAGCGTCAGACAGCGGGGGCCTCCCTCCATGCCATCATGGATGCGGAGCGGCCCGAAAAGAAGATGAAGAGAAGAAGATGAAGAGAAGAAGATGAAGAGAAGAAGATGAAGAGAAGAGCGGGAGCCTCCCTCCATGCCATCATGGATGCGGAGCAGCCCGAGGAGAAGAAGGGAAGAAGATGCCGCCGCCGCGGAGGAAGATGCCGGACGAGAACACCGGAAGAAGAACCAGAAGAAGATAGAGGAAGAAACCGAAGGAGGATAGAAGATAGAAGAAAGAATAAGCATTTAAATAAAGGAATTGTCAAAAACTGTCTCATTTTTAACATTTTTGACAGTTTTTTAGTGAAATGGTAGGGGTACTTTTGTACCCCTACCATATCACACAGGGGGGAGGGCCGGGATCTGGGGGTCCCCTTGTTAAAGGGGGCTTACAGATTCCGATAAGCCCCCCGCCCGCAGACCCCCACAACCACTGGCCAGGGTTGTGGGGATGAGGCCCTTGTCCTCATCAACATGGGGACAAGGTGTTTTGGGGGGCTACCCCAAAGCACCCTCCCAATGTTGAGGGCATGTGGCCTGGTACGGTTCAGGAGGGGGAGCCGCTCTCTCATCCCCCCTCTTTTCCTGCGGCCTGCCAGGTTGCGTGCTCAGATAAGGGTCTGGTATAGATTTTGAGGGGGACCCCACGCCATTTAAAAAAAAAAAATTTGGCCGGGGTTCCCCTTAATATCCATACCAGACCTGAAGGGCCTAGTATGGAATTTAGGAGGACCCCCCACGTCATTTTTTTTTCAATTTTGGTTCAGGGTTCCCCTGTGGGGAATTCCCATGCCGTTTTTATCAATTAACTTTTATGTGTATTGTTGGACCGGCAATGCATTAATAGCCGCGAGTAGTTTTAAATGACTTTTTTTCCTTTGAAATGTCATTTTGCTGTCAGACTGTTCTAAACACAGGAAACATGCGCCCCTTTACAGGCATACTATAGACACCCCCAGGTACAAAATTTAAAGGGATATTACACTTTTATTGTTTCACGTTAAGCATTATTAAAATTACTGCTCTCGAAAAAACGGCCGTTTTTAAAACTTTTTTTTGCATTGATCCATGTCCCCTGGGGCAGGACCCAGGTCCCCAAACACTTTTTATGACAATAACTTGCATATAAGCCTTTAAAATTAGCACTTTTGATTATTCATGTTCGTGTCCCATAGACTTTAATGGTGTTCGCGTGTTCGAACAAAATTTTTGCCTGTTCGCAAGTTCTGGTGCGAACCGAACAGGTGGGTGTTCGGCTCATCCCTAATTGTCATGTGATCTGCTGTGATTGGTGACAGCAATCTCATGATACTGGCAGTGGGCAGGTTCAGTGATCAGTTGTGTCTGGTGGATACAACCGGTGACAGATCGCGCCACTGTGTGGCCCCACGGCTGCACGAGAGGCGCATTCTGGGAGGATGTCATATGACGTCCTCCCAGAACAACAGTGCCTCCCTCCCGGTCGTCATTGTACTATGGGCGGGGGGGAGGTGTTAACCACTTAAGGCCTGTCCTATAGCAGTTTTACTGCTACAGGATGGCACCTCTGTGCCGGATCACATATATATATATATATATATATATATATATATATATATATATATATATATATGATCCGACTCTTCCAGGTAGGGGGCGTGCATGCGTGCCACCGGTGGCTTGCTTCCACTGTGTTTACACACAGGGAATAAATTCAATCTCTTCCCCTAGTAAAAGCACCACACACAGAACACATAAACACTGGCTAGGCACACAATTAACCCTTTCATCACCCCTGATGTTAATCCCTTCCCAGCCAGTGTAATTAGTACAGTGGCATATTTTTTAGCACTGATCACTGTATTAGTGTTACTGGTCCCCAAAAAAAGTCAAACGTATCAATTACAGTGCCTTGAAAATTTTCCACATTTTGTCATGTTACAATAAAAAACATCTGTAAATAAGAAAGTCGCACTAAAGATGTGAAAAAGGCCAGAATCAAGTGCCTATAGCTTTATAGAGGGGTATCTGAACATAAGTGACAATCACTATGTCTTAAAGTTAAAGTGGTGAAACACAAGAATTGCTCCTATGTCTGCAAAAAATAAATAAACGGTGTTGTGACGTGATGCAAGTGACAAATAAATGTCTCAAAACAACCTAACAAAAATATGGCAAACGAAAATCACTGTGACAAATGAATATCTCCAAAAAAAAGTGAAGAAAAAATATGTAGAAATTAAATGATGTGAACAAATCCTAAAGGTGCAGATATTGCCCCTAATTACAGACCACAAAGCAAAGTTGGTAATAGTCCATAAGCTGGATAAGAAAATAAAATTGAAATAAATGTCCCCAGGTGACAGGTGAAATACTGGTAATCTTGCTGCAGTGAATAGGGTGCATTGATAAACCTCCACCTTCCAAAACTGCTGCCTCTTACCAAAAGATGTTGGTCTCTTAGTGATAGGAGACCTTACTGAGCGGATGGCTGCAACCCCAGCCTGGGATCTGTATAACAGGCACTAGATGTCATCCGGTCTGCAAAAACCCTCTCAGCCAGCCGCACCAGGATGGTTAGGATGGGTCACCAAAAAAGAAATAAACATCTCCACATAGCGTAAAACCTTACATTTATTAAATAGCAATATCAAGAATGCACTTACAGACATCAGTGGTAAATAGGCGTACAAAGGGAAAAGCCTCCAAAACAACCCGTGGCTTCCGGGTACTCGAATCGCGGTGTCGTCGGGGCGTGGCTCCTCCTCCCTACGTCGTTTCGTCACAACAGGACGTGGCCACATCCCAACCCACCGCTTAAATAAACACAGCAGTATCATCATTACTCCAGAAGGAATTAGCACGCCATCTTGCCTGAGGGAAACAATGAGGGCAAACACATAAAGTTACATCCGTGATGGGCGTTCTAGGCATGATGACACTATGCTTAAGTTGCTATCCGAGCAATTAAACCGAAGCCAAATCTTTATAAAGCAAAGGGCTGTTATTGCAAAAAAATAAAAATAAAAATCGCTGCAAATAATAACTAATTAAGTGCAGTCCAATAAAAAACGGTTATAACTGGTAAAGGATTATATATATGATACAGCGACAACACTATTAATGCGCACTCCGTGGCTGATCATTAAAAAACGCAGAAAAAACCTAATTCAAAAGGTCCAGATAGTTAAACCCAGAGCCAATTTTGAATCCTAAAAAAACAAAAAATATAGAAAAATTTTTTTATTGACTAAAAACATTTCGGTCCTAAATAATTAAAAAATATATAAAATGAATATGAAAAATCCGGACTGACTGTCATGGGTCACCCAAAAAAAATTGGTGAACCCATGCTTACAGTCTCCACATATCTGGAGTATGTGCATGAAAGGACCATTTCTAGGGCAATTAATGTTCAAAAATAAAAAATTAGTAGTCAAAATAAAAATTAATAATTATTTACAGATTATGCAGTTTACTACTTTTTAGTCGCAGCTCAAGCAGGTTTTGTTAAGCGCAGTATTTTATTCACAATAAAAAACATAAATGTATTTTATTGGGATTTTATGTGATAGACCAACACAAAGTGGCACATAATTGTGAAGTGGAAGGAAAATGATAAATGGTTTTCCAATTTTTTTACAAATAAATATCTGAAAAGTGTGGCATGCATTTGTATTCAGTCTCCCTGAGTCAATACTTTGTAGAACCGCCTTTTGCTGCAATTACAGCTGCAAGACTTTTTGGGGATGTCTCTATCAGTTTTGCACATCTAGAGAGTGAAATTGTTCCCCATTCTTCTTTGCAAAATAGCTCAAGCTCTATCAGATTGGATGTGAACAGCAATTTTTAATTCTTGCCAAAGATTTTCAATAAAAGGTTTTATTGAAACAAGAAATGTCAACATTAGTGCATTTAGTTGTGACTTCTCAATATCAACATAAAATTCAGCGGAGATTAAGTAAAAAAAAGAAATCTCATAACATACATCTAGGCTTAACATTTCTGATTAAAATAAAAAATGAGACTATCCATATCTGGAGGAAAAAAATATTTTTATTAAGGAAAAACATATAAAGATATGAAGTAAGTTCAAAGCAAGAAGTTAAGGAAATTGAGAAAAGAAAAAGAGAAGGGGCATCCTCAAAGGGGGGCACAGAAAAGGTCATAAGCAACCATCGACAGAAGGTGAACAGGTTCCTGAGTAGGACCGAACCAGGTCATTAAGCAATTGGGAGCCTGCTTACCCTGTTGTCAACCTATCATAAGCTACAGAAAATTTTAACTGAAACCAGGCATTCCCGGTTTTATGAAACTTGTCAGTTGTTTCATTAGCTATGGCAATTGTTTCTTCCATCTCAGAAATATAATTAACAGTTCTTATTCATTCCCTAGTCGAGGGTACACTCGACATTTTCCAATGTTTGGGGATCAAAGATTTTGCTGCGATCAGAAGGTGTTTAGTTAACTGCTTACCGACCTACTCACGCCAATATACGTCGGCAGAATGGACAGCTGGGCAAAACAACATATTGGTATGTTGTTCCCTTTAAAAGCCACTGGAGGCATGCCTGCAGCATGGTGGGGGATCCAATTCGCATGGCTGGTGGGCGCGATTGCCGCCGGCCATGCGCAATCGCTGGCACGAGGGCCAGATTTGTGTGTTTACACACACAAATCCCTGATCTGTCAGGGGAGAGGAGTACTAAGTAGGAACAACGATATGTCTCCTCCCCCAGTCAGTTAGAACACACCTAGGGAACAAATTTAACCCCTTGATCGCCCCCTAGTGTTAACCCTTTCCCTACCAGTGACATTTACACAGTAATCAGTGCATTTTTATAGCTCTGATCGCTGTATAAATGTCAATGATCCTAAAATGTGTCAAAAGTGTCCGATCTGTGCGCCGCAATGTTGCAGTACAACTAAAAATCGCAGATCACTGCCATTACTAGTAAAAAATAAATAATAAAATGCCATAAAAATGCCATAAATCTTTCCTATAGTATGTAGACGCTATAACGTTTGTGCAAACCAATCAATATACGCTTATTGTGATTTTTTTACCAAAAATATGTAGAAGAATATATATTGGACTAAACTGATGAAGAAATTTGTTTTATAAAAACATTTTTGGGGATATTTATTATAGCAAAATGTAAAAAATATTGTTTTTTTTCTTCAAAACTGTCGCTCTTTTTTTGTTTATAGCGCAAAAAAATAAAAACCACAGAGGTGATCTAATACCACCAAAAGAAAGCTCTATTTGTGGTAAAAAAAGGATGCACATTTTGTTTGGGTACAGCCTTGCATGACTGCGCAATTGTCAGTTAAAGCAACGCAGTGCCAAATTGTAAAAAGTGCACTGATCAGGAAGGGGGTAAAATCTTCCAGGGCTGAAGTGGTTAAGGATTTCTTATATCTACCTATGGGGTAGTTGGAAATGTGTAGCAGACAGCATGCCGGGTGAGGTTAATCTTAGTGTCTGTAATGTGAAGGACCAATTCTCGAATCTTATTCCAGAAGGGGGAATATTTGGGGCTGTCCCACCATATGATCATGATGTCTCCTCTGGCTAACCCACATCTCCAGCACAAATCAGAAGCCGGCTGATACAACTTTTTCACCTTCACCGGTGTAGCGTACCACTACGACAGTAGTTTGTATGAGTTTTCTTGCAACCTTTTGCTAATTAAGCATTTGTGTGCTAAAATACATGCATTCTCCCATTCGACATCTAAAAAGTGCATGTGGAGATCAGTTTCCCATTGGCTCCTAAACCTGACTTAGTCTTCTGTGCCCGGTTGTTAGAGCCAAGCATACATTAAGGAAGTAGTTTTTTCAATCTGTTTGCCAGTCAGACAGACATATTCAAACACTGTGGGCTTCTGAGTCATATCGCCCTTCCTTTCAGAAGAAAGGAGGTAGTGGCAAATTTGCCTATAATTCCAGTGTGTAAGAGAGGAGGGTGAGAGGTCACTCAGCAATCTATTGTATTGCAATATCTGACCGGCAGCCACACAGTGCAAGGCTCATAAAGGCGATGCATCCCCTGACAAGGATATCTGGGTTATTGAAAAATGGTGTTAATGGACCTTGAGATGTGGAAATGTGGTGAGACTGGGCGGTTCTGTGAAAGACCCTCAAAGTGGCTCCAATTATGGGATGCCACCTAAGGTCTAAAGAACACTTAGGCCAAGGGATCCAGGGAGCAAATTTCAGAGGAACTTCAGTAAAACTCTCCTCTAAAGACACCCAGTCCTTATGAGCAAAACGACCTTGCCAGTCAACAATTCTAGCTAGTAAGTCAGTGTATGTTAATACGGGTTTTTTTATGAGCCCATAGGAATTTCCAAAGAACAGATTGTAATTATATAAAAAAACTGGCAGGAACGTTGACTGGCAGTGTATGGAAAAGATACAACATCCTTGAGATCATGGTCATTTTAACAATGGCAGCAATGCTAAACCAAACCAAGTGTTTAAGCGATCATTTGGAGAGGTCTTGTTCTATCTGATGTAGCAAGGGTCTGAAGTTACATGTAAGAATGTTGTTGATCATAAGTGTAAGCCAAATGCTGAGATATTTGAGAGCATTGGGTACCCATTTAAAGGAGTTATTCTGTTGTGCCATCACCACTGCACTTAGGGGAAGGGTCAGATTCATTGCTTCCGACTTAATGTAATTGATTTTAAGATTGGAGATGTATCCATAGTTAGTAAAAGCTTGTAGTAAGTTAGGGATAGATGTATGTGGTTGTGTCAGCGAGAATAAAAAGTTGTCGGCATATGCAGCAATTTTATAGGTCACTCTACCTATCTCAAAACCTGTGATCGAGGGAGTCATATTAACTGTACGAATAAATGGCTCTAGGGTTAATATGACTAGTAGGGGTGACAATGGTCACCCCTGTTTGGTATCGTTTTTAATTGCTACGGGCTCAGACAGGATGCCATTAATCTTCAGCCTAGCAAGCGGATCCTAATATAGAGAAGAGATCCAGGTGAGCATAAAAGGTTTCAAACCAATGTAAGAGCAAGTCGCTAGCAAAAAGTCCCATGACACCCTGTGGAAAGCTTTCTCCGCGTCGGTTGACAGGGGGAAACCCTCAAAGTTGTCTCTACGGCAGTGATAGATTAGATTAAAGACCTTTGTTACATTGTCCCTGGCTTCTCTTCCTGGCATTAAGCCAACTTGTCCTTTTAGTTTGGGGAGAAACATACGCAAGTGATTAGCTACTATTTTAGCAAGTAATTTCAAGTCACATACTGGGGTTTCCCGCCGACACTCCTGCCCCCTCCTCTCTGTCCAGTGCCCCCATGGGAAGCCGTTTCCCATTTAGACACTCATGCATGCGCGCTCCTGAGCCCCACTGCTGCATCCATTGACACAGACAGCAGGACTCAGCCCAGCCCCCCACTCCCTTGTCACTGGCTTTGATTGACAGCACTGGGAGCCAATAGCTTCCAGTGCCCCAGCAAAGCCAGCAAGAACCAGATGTGAGGGGAGAGAAGAGCTGCAGACAAGTACAACGCTGGATCGAATAAGAGCTCAGGTAAGTAAAAGTGGGGGAGGTGAGAGGGAATGAGAGGGAATGCTGATGCCTAAATATTATTACCTTAATGCAACAAATGCATTAAGGTCAAAATGTTTAGGCTTTAGAACCACTTTAAATACATCACATACAGGCAAAAATCAGATTTTTTATTCCTCTTTCACATATGTTATTATTCAAATTACCATTTCACTTTATTAATAAAGCTAAATTAACTACTAGCTGCTCGCCCACTGTCATATGACTGCGGGACGAGGCAGCTCTCGTTCTGGGTAGACGTCATATGACAGGACTGCCTTCCCGAGCCACTAAGGGGCGTGCGCGCCCCGCCGGTGGCGTGCACGCCTGTTGCATCACTGGGGACCCGATGCACGTGCCTGGCGGCCGCGATGTCCGCCGGGCACCTGCGATTGCCCAGCAACCAAGCAGGACCGTGGATCTGTGTGTGTACACACACAGATCCACGTCCTGTCAGAGAGGAGAGGAGACCGATGTGTGTCCCTTGTACATAGGGACACCGATCAGTCACCTCCCCCAGTCAGTCCCCTCCCCCCACAGTTAGAATCACCTCCCTAGGACACACATTAACTCCTCAATCACCCCCTAGTGTTAACCCCTTCCCTGCCAGTCACATTTACACAGTAATCAATGCATTTTTATAGCACGGATCGCTGTATAAATGTGAATGGTCTCAAAAATGTGTCAAAAGTGTCCGATATGTCCACCGCAATATCGCAGTCACAATAAAAATCTCAGATCGCTGCCATTACTAGTAAAAAAAAAAATAATAAAAATGCTATAAATCTATCCCCTATTTGAAAACGCTATAACTTTTGCGCAAACCAATCAATATACGCTTATTGCGGGTTTTTTTACCAAAAATATGTAGAAGAATACGTATCGGCCTAAACTGAGGAAAAAAATTGTAAAAAGTAAAAAATATTGTGTTTTTTTAACTTGTCCCTCTTCTTTTGTTTATAGCGCAATAAACAAAAACCGCAGAGGTGATCAAATACCCCCAAAAGAAAGCTCTATTTGTGGGGAAAAAATTATAAAAATTTAATTAGGGTGCAGTGTAACATGACCACGCAATTGTCATTCAAAGTGCGACAGCACTGAAAGCTGAAAAATGGCTTGGGCAGGAAGGGGGTGAAAGTGCCCGGTATTGAGGTGGTTAATATTAGTTTTGCTATGTGGACTTTGTTTACTCCTATAGTAAATCAACCCCTATGACTTACTGTAAGAAAGTTATTTTCAAGGTACTTTTTGACTTTCACATCTTCACTGGTTTTCTTTGCATTTCACATACAGATTTATGGGGTCTTCCTCTAGCCAAAATGGCAAGCGATGCTATCAGAATCCTTACAGAAAATCTGGTAAAATAAAGTTGAATAACTTTAAAAGGCACAAAAAGAGTACAATATTTTCAGCTGGTTTGAGTCAACCCATAGGAGCAGTAAAGGTCATTTACTGTGCACCACCACAGTGATCATAGCGGTTCAACAGAAATATTTAAGCCTGGAAAAAGCTCATCAAACCAAAGAGAAGCATTGTGAAAATGGGTGGTGGAGGGCTATATGTGCTGTATATGCACCCCATATCACAATGTTTAGGTTTTTTAGAAAACTTCTGCTGCCAATTGGAGAGGCAGGTGGTATTGGGAAGGTATGAAGGTATAAAGGTATGAAGATAGTTTTTCATAAATTTTGGATAGTGGGAAGGAAAAAAAAAATCTTTCAAGTTTTTATTTTGTCTGTGATGGCCTTCTGTAAATCTACCTTTACTTACTGTCATTGCAACACCCATACAAGAAATGTGGGGTGTCGTTGTCACTGCAACAGGAAGGTCCAGACAACAGAAGCAAAATTTTAAAAAGTTGCAACCCTTCCTCACTCTACTATGTGTGTTTGTTGTGTCTGTTTGCCCATTGGAAAGATAATCCATTACTCCCTGTCCCCACAGGAAGCTAGGAGGAATCACAACAATTGGGGTACAGGTATGACAGTAAAAGTCTGGCAGGGGCCCTAACTCTTCCCCAGTCAAGTTAAAGTGTTACTAAACCCAGGACCCTGCATATATCTGGACTCCCACAGTACACAGAACATGGAAATACAAATATTTTAGTAAATACAAACTGCTAAATACCTTTTCTCATCAGCAGTATATAGCAGTCTTGTGATATCTATTAGTGTCCGGACAAACACTGTAGTAAAAAGCTTGTAGGAGGAAACATTTTCATTCTCCTCTGACTCTCCTATGGGGCTGCATGACCCCTGACCCTCTGTCTGGACAGTGCTGACTGGCCCTGTGCTGATCACATGCACCCCCCCCCAAAAAAAAAAACCTCTCTAGCAATACAAACCAAACTGAGCATGTGCAGAGTGCCTCCTAGGGTTCTATTCCAACAGCAGATGGATTGGGACAGTGAAAGAATGGGAGAATCAGAGAAAATAGGATTAAACAGCCTTTTTAGACAATATGGAGGATTAACCCCTCAAGTTCCACATTAAGTATAACCAGCATGCTTTACTGTATATACAGACTGATTTTACTATTGTGGGTTTAGGAAAAACTTTGGGCTGATTTTGGGCCTTAGACAAAATGCAATATTGCTTTGTAATGCCGTTCAAGGGAATCTAACCCTATTTTTTAGGTTAGTGTGTCCCAAAGTATTCCTGCTTTCACGTAATATGTGCCTGAACAGATGTCAGGAAAGCGAACTGTGTAGAATATTAATAGCCATGAATACAAATAGAATGAATTGTAGAACCTACAAGTTTTACTACATCTTTTTCAGTTTCTCATTCTTCTACTTCCATTTCTACTTCATTTTCTTCCAAAGAATATAGTTTAGTATGTTCAAGTTATAAATAATTACTGACTCAGGTGTCCATGATGATTTACAGTCTGCCTGCGAACAGTCATTTAACCGCAAGCCAAGAAAAAATAATTTGCAAAGATTTTTTCCATCTGTAAGTAAAGTTGAGAAATACAGTGGTCTCAGATGGGTGTGAAATAGCCAGGGATCATTTAAATGTGTTATGTAGAGTAAATTAGAAAATCAGTAGAATTTTTTTTCCAAATGTAATGTATAATTTCATTCTTCTTTATTAGGCACTTCATTTTTAGAATCCTTTCAAGAAAACCTTGTACTGAAAAAATATGAGGGCTGACATTGCTGACCTGCTTCTAAAATGCTATTAGCCTACCTGGCAATACTTTTTTAGTTACTGACACAGATTGAGTATGTAACAGGTAAACATAAGTGAGGTCCAAAACCATAATCTATTTTAGTAGTATTGCTAAGATCGCGAAAGACCTGACATACCAATGAGCATAAATGGTTTGATAAGGTTAGTGGGCGTGATGTTGCTCTGTGTTGAGTGCATTCTTTTTAAATATTGCTGCGTGCAATCCTCACACTGGGGGTCTATTACTATAGCACTGTGGTGCTAATTACTGCAAATTAGCGCTAGACGCACTAATTAGCGCTAAAACGGTATTCACTATAGCGCTGGTAAAAAAACACTCACAAAATCAAATTTACTAAAGTTCCCTGAACACAAATAGTGCCCAAACCCTTACTGTGCTAAAACCTGGAGTAGTGCACATGGAAATATTGTTTAAAGCATGATATAATTGTCTAAATGGTACTGAAATGTGTGGTATATTGTTTAAAGATAATTTGCTTTTAAACTGTGCGAAAAAGTGATTTCTACACTGAAAATTCTTTAAAAGTCTGAGAAGAGGTAAATTCCCTGTCTCTGTACAACTAGGTGCCAGCACAACTGAGCATGCTCAGACCTGCAAATAGCTCTCATTTTAGCTCCAATGTTTTTTTTACAGGGCGCTATAGTAAATACTAAAATGAGCGCTGTGTTGCATTTTTTGGGAGTGAAAATCGGCACTATTATAGTCCAATGCAAGTTTTAGCCATTGATTCTAATGGTAAAACTGTATCTTCACCAAATAAATCATTTTAATGTTAAGATGAAATGTATCTTTCTCTGAAATAAATTTTCCTTTGCAACATTGTTGCTTCTACTTAATCTATTTTGTTTTTAAGAATGCTAGAATGTGGAATGTTTTGATGTTTTGGTAAAACATATTTTTCTCTGTCACTTTTACTTGTTACTCTCAATCTCACAACAATCTTTACCCAAACTCATACAGGTGTCTTTACAAACCACAAACAATACCATTGCTGATGCAAATTTAAAATGAGTCACAATTTTGTGTGCTTTTTATTATTTCCAAATAATCATAATTTGAGCCCAAAAAATGTGATATGTGTACCAACATCAGAAATCAAAATGTAATTCCCAAAAATTTGAGGGTAATATCATTATGGACTTGATGGACTTGTGTCTTTTTTCAACTTCACCTACTATGTAACTATGTAACTATGTAACTATTCTACACTCACCCACAAAAAACCACAATATCACAGAATAAATCAAGAGGAATAATGCCCCGTACACACGGTCGGATTTTCCGATGGAAAATGTCCGATCGGAGCGTGTTGTCGGAAATTCCGACCGTGTGTGGGCTCCATCGGACATTTTCCATCGGATTTTCCAACACACAAAGTTGGAGAGCAGGAGATAAAATTTTCCGACAACAAAATCCATTGTCAGAAATTCCGAGCATGTGTACACAAATCTGACGGACGAAATGCCACGCATGCTCAGAATAAATAAAGAGATGAAAGCTATTGGCCACTGCCCCGTTTATAGTCCCGACGTATGTGTTTTACGTCACCGCGTTTAGAACGATCGGATTTTCCAACAACTTTGTGTGACCGTGTGTATGCAAGACAAGTTTGAGCCAACATCCGTCGGAAAAAATCCTAGGATTTTATTGTCGGAATGTCCGAACAAAGTCCGACCGTGTGTACGGGGCATAACTCTTGAGTAATGTAATTCCACCACCTGTATGTCCAAAGAAATGCAGTATTTATGTGTAGGAGGTTTCCACATGTGGCAGCTCCATGGCTTAGAGGTTAGAACTTCTGCTTAGCATCCCTCAGCATCTGGGTTCGAGTCCCAAACATGCTGCTTCATGTTGAGAAGTTGTCTCATCTCCCAGGTCCTACAAGTAGTATTTATGTGAAGGAGAGTTCCACCACCATTGTAAATATTGCCAGATACACTATTTAGCCAATACTATTTGGAAAGCCTGCCTTTACACAAACCACCCAGCACCCCTTTGTGCTCTCAATTTGCCTTTACACACACATGAACTTAAATGGCAGTCCAGTCTTAGTCTGTAGGGTTAAAATTAGATTTGGCCCACCCTTTGCAGCTAGAACAGCTTCTGGGAAGACTGGAAAGGCTGTCTACAAGGTTTAGTGTGTCTAAAGGAATGTTTGACCATTCTTCCAGAAGTGCATTTGTGAGGCCAGGCACTGATGTTAGATGAGAAGGCCTGGCTCGCAGTCTCTGCTCTAATTCAGCCAAAATGTGTTCTATCGGGTTGAGGTCAGGACTCTGTACAGGCCAGTCAAATTCCTCCACCCCAAATTTGCTCATCCATGTCTTTATGGACCTACTCAGCAGCATAATTAGTGAATGCAAAACAGTTTGCTTTATTCCATCATTTTAACGCTTCAACTGCATGCAATGGCATGTAATTATTCAATAATATTATGGTGTGGAATTCCAAAAATCCAGCTATTCAAAAATCAAGGAAAAAAAAGGCGTAGGGTCCCCCTCCCTGTGCATACCAGGCTCTTCGGATCTGGTATGGACTTTAAGGGGAACCCCATGCCAAAATAAAAAAAAATTGATATCCCCCCCAAATCCATACCAGGCCCTTCAGGTCTGGTATGGATTTTAAGGGGAACCCCGCACCAAATTAAGAAAAAATGGCGTGGGGGTCCCTCCCAAAATCCATACCAGATCCTTATTCGAGCAAGCAGCCATGGCAAGTCAGGAAAGGGAGGGATGAGGGAGCACCCCCATCCTGACCCATACCAGGCCGCTTGCCCTCAACATGGGAGGGTGCTTTGGGGTCCCCACAACCCTTGCCCAGTGGTTGTGGGGGTCTGCGGGTGAGGGGCTTATCAGAATCTGGAAGCCCCTTTAACAAGGGGGCCCCCAGATTCCGCCCCCCATGTGAATGGGTATCGCGTACAATGTACCCCTACCCATTTACCAAAAAAAGCAGTTAAATGTGACAAAAGATAATAGCCAGTTTTTGACAATTCCTTTATTAAAAATGTCTTCTTCTTTCCACCGCTTCTTCCTCTGGTCTTCTCCTTCTTCCTCCAGCTTCTTCTTTCCTCTGCTTCTTCCTCCATCTCCCTCCGCTTCTTCCTCTGGTCTTCTCCATCTTCCTCTGGCTTCTTCTTCCCCCGATTCTTCTCCTCCGCTCTTTCTCCTCCGTCACTCCCACCACCGACCTGCTGAACATGAAAACAATGAACCTCCTCTGACGCTGTGGCCAGCCAATCTGTCCGCTTGCATAGCGCACATTTCATATATAACTATGGGGTGTGGCTGCCCGATGACGTCAGCCGGAGACCCCACCCCCTTGTGACATCACTGACCCATCATGCCCTGGGAGGTCAAGTCACAAGGGGCGGGGTCTCGGAGTGACGTCATCCGCCCATCACATCATCGGAGGAGGTTCGTTTTCTGAAAGTCCAGCGGGAGCAGTGGCGGCAGTGGTGGAGAAAAATTGGAGGACGAAGCGGGAAAGAAGAAGCCGGAGAAAGAAAGAGAAGACCGGAGGAAGAAGCGGAGGAAGATGGAGGAAGAAGCAGGGGAAGAAGAAGCTGGAGGAAGAAGGAGAAAACCGAAGGAAGACCGGAGGAAGATGGAGGAAGAAGCAGGGAAAAAAGAAGACATTTTTAATAAAGATATTGTCAAAAAACAGCTATTGTATTTTGTCACATTTCACTGCTTTTTTGGTGAATGGGTAGGGGTACAATGTAAAAACCCATTCACATAGGGGGGGTGGGATTTAACCTTGTTAAAGGGGGCTTTCCAGATTCTGAAAAGCCCCCCACCCAGAGACCCCCACAACTACCGGGCAAGGGTTGTGGGGCTGAGGCCCTTGTCCCCATCAACATGCATCCTCCCCAAGTTGAGGGCATGTGGCCAGGTATGGCTCGCTTGCCCCCCCTTTCCTGGCCTGCCAGGTTGTGTGCTCGTATAAGGGTCTGGTATGGATTTTGGGGGGACTCCTACGCCATTTTTTTTTACATTTTGGCGTGGAGTTCTCCTTAATATGCATACCAGACTCAAAGAACCTGGTATGGACTGGTGGGGGGAACCTACAATGTTTTTTTCTTTGATTTTTACTCTATATTGCCTGGAACCAGGAATTCATTACAGCCACAAGCAATTTTGAATGACATTTTTTCCTTTAGAAATTTCATTTTGCTGCGGTACAGTAATAATATTATTATTATACAGGATTTATATAGCGCCAACAGTTTACGCAGCGCTTTACAAATAATAAACACCAGAAAGAGGTGCTACTTTACATGCATACAAAGGACACCCCCCAAGCATGATATTTGAAGGAATTTCTCATTTTTATTGTTTCACTTTAAGCATTATTAAAATCACCGCTCCTGAAAAAAACGGGCGTTTTAAAAATATTTTTCCAATTGATACATGTCCCCTGGGGCAGGACCCAGGTCCCCAAAACTTTTTATGGCAAAGAACTCGCATATAAGCTTTCAGTGAGAACTTTGAATTTTGCAGGTTTGAGCCCCATTGACTTCCACTATTCTTACATATATGATATCACAGGCATGTTCGCCGGCAATAGCGCTGCTTTCCATTGGCATTTGCGCTTAGTTTCTGAGAGTTGAAGTCTTAATTGGCCGGGATCATTTATTGGTGCTATAGTAAATCACCCCCACTGTATTCTGTTTTGGAACTGTGTAACCTCTAAAAACCAGTCCCTTCTAATAAAGTGACCGGTGCAATATTAGTCACCACTCCTCAGAGTGAATAATCAAATATAAACCATATATCATAATAAAATTAGTGTATAAAACATTTCCTTCCAATAAAGTGACAGGTGCAATTGATCAACATTTCTCAGATTGAATGAACATATATAAACTGTGTATCATAAAAAAAAAAATGATGAAAATAAAAAAATGAATCATAGATAC
This sequence comes from Aquarana catesbeiana, assembly GCF_042186555.1. Taxonomy (NCBI): domain Eukaryota; kingdom Metazoa; phylum Chordata; class Amphibia; order Anura; family Ranidae; genus Aquarana; species Aquarana catesbeiana. Next base: position 223,249,671 of record NC_133330.1, on the reverse strand, counting down.
AATAAAGTGACAGCTGGTGAAAAAAATCCAGTTGTGGTAATCAAGTCCTAAAATTGATAAACTGTCTAGATGTTAAAAACAAAGATAAAGATAATCTTCCAAAAACAAAGTGACTTGTGCCTTATTTTCCTCTGTGCTTCTAAAAAATGAAAGTGCAGGTGCTCCACTCCACGCTTTGCTATGTTTCACCCTGGCTTGATCCTGACTACGCTTCTGTCTCCATTAATGATTGACCTCCTGTGTTTGACCCTGGCTTTAGCTTCTGACTTCACTTTCTGCTCAGCCCTGCTGTTAAGAGTCATTTGACTAGTCTGTCTTTCCTGCTATCAGGTGTCTCCTCATCTGGAGCCACCAGGCTGCTACATCATTTACAACCTGTGCTTCGTTGGGCACAGCATCCTGAGTTATCACCCTTAGGTGTGCTTTGCATTCAGCTGCAAGGGGTGTGCACTCTCATCACTTCTGGCTCCGGTCAGGTTCATGACAGTAAGCAGAAATTCCACTTTAAGAATAATTTAAATGAAAATGCTTATTCCCTCACCCTCCAAACAAAAACACGACTTGAAAACATTTTTAAAAATTAAACAAACATTAAGAGAAAAAAAGGAAAAATTCCTTCACCCTTACCTCCGCCACACTTGTATGGGCTTCAGTGACATCGCTCAACCTTTTCGCAGTATCCTGGGAAATCGGGCAATCACAAATTTCTCAAGAAGACACTACTGTACTGTACAGGAATGTATTCTTGCAAGCCCTGGGGTCTTCAGCTTTCCAATTATCCCACAGGAAGACATCCCATTTGCCTAGACAATCCTGCCAGAATTAGGAGACAAGTGGACTTATGTCCAGCTAAGACATTTTTTCAACTACCCAAGACCCTCCCCCCGTGGATAGCACCATCAACACACACCCTTTGAAGCTCTCTGCTCCAATACCACACCGCAACAACACTTGATGTCTCTATTATACGCCCTCTTATTCTCTAAAAACACCACAAAAGCCAACAAAATATGCCAGATTTGGGAAAAGCAGCTTGACATTAACCTTACAGAAGATGAATGGGATAACATTCTCACTCATACACACAAAAGCTCAATGAACGTCTCAGAACAGGAAACAGGATATAAAATATTCTCAGGCTGGTACAGGACACCCATACTCCTTCACAAATTCTCGCCTTTGACATCCCCACTATGCTGAAGAGTGGAGCAGAACCTGGTATGTTGCTACACATCTGGTGGCCTACTCAAAACTTCATGAATTCTGGAACGCAGTACATGAACAAAACACAAACGAAAATAACATATTTCACACTAGATTTCACACCTGCACAGTACTTACTACACCACACCACACTCCTGAAATTCACCTATTACAAATCGCTGGCTTGCCATCTAGTTAACGCGGCCAGACATTGTATTCCTTCCAAATGGGGCACCTCCATACTCCCTGCAATAAACCACTGGTACTACCGGATCAGACAAACCGCAGAAATGGAAGAGATGATTAGTGTCGCCAATGATAACCCTTCTAAATTCAATCACACATGGGGATACTGGATTCATTACCAAGACTCCCTGACAAATATAACAACCCAAATGATATCCAGTCACTGAACATAAGTAATCCATCTAAACAACATTTATTTTTAGAATATGGAGACAAAAACATTGAGACGTCCTGACTTCCCTACCCCCCTCCCATATACAAATGCGAAGGTATTTGCATACTCACCCCTTCTTACCCCCTGTATGCTATTCCCTTCTTCTTTACTACCCACTTGCTTCCACATGGCTTCTGAACCTCATCCAGCTACGCCAATTTAAATCCCGACTTGACCCGAGATAAAGGTTATAAATCAACAATTACATATTCTGACAAGAACCAACAGAGGTACATACCAAGTAGTTCAATATCCATGTCAATGTCCAAGCCCTTTAACACTCAGAATAATATTTCCTCATCTTAAAATATGTCATGCTCTCCAATTAGTCCGCACTTTCCTTTAAGTCACCCTCTTATTATGATTTATACTAGAAACAAAACTTACATTGTATTAGGATACCTGTTTCATGGAATGTTCTTATTTACTGTTTGAAAAATATGTATTTGACTACTCAACACAACAGTTTTGTCCTATTTTATTGTAAAACTCAATAAAATTCTTGGGAAAGGAAAAAAAAAAAAGAGAAGTATTTTTTTAAATGTTTCAAATGTTTACATTTTTCTTTGTCAAGGGTGTGGGCTAGGCTTTAACAGGTTCCCGACCGGCTCCTGTAGATATACGTCGGGCAGAATGGCACTGCTGCGCAAAGTAACGTACCCGTACGTTACTTTGAATTTGCCGGCGTGTGCGTGCGCGCGCCTGCCGCGATCTCCGTGAGTCGGGTCGTGGGTCCCGCGGACTCGATCGCCATGGGCATACCCACGATCGCATCATGGAGAGGACGAATGGGAAGATGCCGTTGTAAACAGCATCTCCCCATTCTGCCTAGTGACAAGTGTCACTCGATCTCTGCTCCCTGTCATCGGAGCAGAGATCAGTGACATCACACACCAGCCCATCCCCCTGACAGTTAGAAATCACTCCCCTAGGACACACTTAACTCCTCCCCGCCCCCTAGTGGTTAACCCCTTCACTGCCAGTGTCATTTATACAGGAATCAATGCATTTTTATAGCACTGATTGCTGTATAAATGACAATGGTCCCAAAAATGTGTCAAAAATGTCCGACATGTCGCCATAACATCGCAGTCACAATAAAAAATCGCTGATCGCCGCCATTACTAGTAAAAAAAAAAAATTATTAATAAAAATGCCATAAAACTATCCCCTTTTATAAAGGCTATAACTTTTGCGCAAACAAATCAATAAACGCTTATTGTAATTTTTTTTACCAAAAATATGTAGAAGAATATGGATCGGCCTAAACTGAGGAAAAAAAAAATTTTTTTACATATTTTTGGGGGATAATTATAGCAAAATGTAAAAAATAATGCGTTTTTTTCAAAATTGTCGCTCTTATTTTGTTTATGGCGCAAAAAATAAAAATCAGAGAGATGATCAAATACCACCAAAAGAAAGCTCTATTTGTGGGAAAAAAAGGACGTCAATTTTGTTTCGGAGCCACGTCGCACAACCGCGCAATTGTCAGTTAAAGCGAAGCAGTGCCAAAAAGTGCTCTGGTCAGGAAGGGGGTAAATCCTTCCGGGGCTGAAGTGGTTAAGTCAGTTTTAAATTTCTTTGTCCAATTTGGGCTTTAAATGCATTACCATTGATTCTGTTTTTTTTCCACAAACATTTTTATTGAAAGCATAAAAAAAGGATCCATACAGTAAAAGCATTGTAGACAATGGTTGACAATATAATATTATATTATAACAATAGCAACAAGACAGTAATTCCAAATTTTTGTACACAATTACTTGTTAAAGAAGGAAAAAATTGATGCAATTGTATCTTAGAGCAGATTTATTTCAACCCCACCATGTGTGGCTTTTGGGCCATTAATGTATCTAAGACCCCATACACACTATTAGATTTTCTGCAGATTTTTGTCTTCAGATTTACCAAAACCATGTAGTTCAAGCATCTGCCTGATTGCATACAAATTGATAACTCTAATGCCCTGTACACACAGTCAGACATTGATCGGACATTCCGACAACAAAATCCATGGATTTTTTCCAACGGAAGTTGGCTCAAACTTGTCTTGCATACACACGGTCACACAAAGTTGTTGGTAAATCTGATCGTTCTAAACGCAGTGACGTAAAACACATATGTCGGGACTATAAATGGGACAGTAGCCAATAGCTTTCGTCTCTTAATTTATTTTGAGCATGCTTGGCACTTTGTGTGTCGGATTTGTGTACACATGATCGGAATTTCCGACAAGGGATTTTGTTGTCGCAAAATTTTATAGCAAGCTCTCAAACTTTGTGTGTCCGAAATTCTGATGGAAAATGTGTGATGGAGCCCACACACGGTCGGAATTTCCGACAACAAGGTCCTATCACACATTTTCCGCCGGAAAATTCGACCGTGTGTACAGGGCATTAAGGTTTGACCTCATATTATATGGTTTTGGTAAATCTGGAGGAAATTTTTGTATTTGCTCTTGGGAAATGTGAATACGTTCTTCCATCACCTACAGTATATTTTAGAGAGCCTGGTAAACCATTTTCCTATCATCGGGATGCATGTGGATCGCTAATGTACCAGAATGCAGGGTCTTGCCACATTCACCATATGCATAGCCAGTGATTTGTGGTAGTGTTTTTGGGCAGAGTTGTGTGATGCACAAGGAAGTGTGCTGGTATATAGTCAAGAGTGAACGTGGTAACATGTGTAATGAGATCATGGACTTCTTTCCAAAAAGGTTGAGAAGGGTCACAATCCCAAAAAATGATGAGCATGGTGCCTACCACCTTCCCACACCTCCAACAGGTATCTGGTATGGAGGGGGAGAGAATGTATATAGGCAGTATGGGATTCTATACCATCTAATTTGATTATAGCCATTTTCCTTAATAGCTACATTCAAGGTGCCCTTGTGTGTGTATTCATGAATGGTGTCCCATTCATCATCGGTAAGGGATGTCTGTAAATCTTTCTCCTACGCCAAAGGCGCTGGATCTAGAGTAGGGAGGGTGGTTTCCTCTAAGACCCCTTTCACACTGTGGTGGTTTTCAGACGCTTTAGCGCTGGAATTAGCCTCTGCTAAGCGCCTGAAAACCGCCTCTCATTCCCTCCAGTGTGACTTTTAACACTGGGGCGGTGCCCTTGTGGAACGGGAAAAAAGTCCTGCATGCAGCATCTTTGGGGTGGGTTGGGAGCGCTGTATACAGTTTTTGACCCCTTTTTTGGGGTTAAAATCTCCCCGCTAGCATCCGAAAAGCTCCACTAAACAGCGGTAATGCGATGCGCTTTAGCGCTAACGCAGCCATAGCCTTAGTGTGAAAGGGGTCTTAGAGCAGGGTATATATGTAAGCGATTAACTGTCCTTGTGGTGGTTTCCACATTGTTTCTGTCCTTACATTGGGTTGTCATGATTATTTTTGTTATTGCTAATAGTAGTATGATTAGTAGAAAGTTATTCATATATCACTGAAATGTTGTGCTGGGCACTAAAGGATGTGGAGTTTGTGATTACTAATTAGGGATTTAGCTTGACAGAAATTCATAATATACTGAGGCAATATGAATTAAAAATAAAGTTTTGACAATTACCGCATCAAAAGTAAATTAGTGTTCATGAAATTCCCCCCCCCCCTCCCAAAGGTAATAATTATACCTTTTCATATTATTACATTTCACTAAGTATGTATGTTTCCATCCATGGCTTGACTTTATTGTATATGCAGCTATTGCCTAGCTTGTTGTTAGCGATATGTGAATGCTGTTGACATGAGGCACAGGCCTTTGCCATACAAAGAGGTTGGAAGCAATACATGCTGGGATAACTATAGAACAGTTTAGTATTCTGGGTGAATTAAAATCTGACAGAACATTCCCATTGGAATTTGATTACTGACCCACATATGGTGCCATATTGCGTAAATATGCAACCTTCAAGCGCTGATTACATCCACATCTGGTAATTGTTTTATTTTAGCAAGTTTGTCATTCTGGATCACTAAATTAATTGAAGCAGATTTATACATCCGTACATCACTGGCAAATTGCCTGGTTAAAATGAAACTTTGACTTGTTCTTGACTTAAATGTGCATGAATCCTAAAATTATGCAAGATATCTAGTGATAAGAAAAAGTAATACTTATAAGGGGTCTAGGGGAGCTTAATTCTGGACCATGGGTTAAAGGGAAGGTCCATCCATAAAAAATAAAAATAACCTCAGAAGTATCCAGGCTGAAAGCAAATAATATAAAGAAAAAGGGCACATGTAAAAGAATACTACTTATAACATTTGTTTGGAAAGCATGTTTAAAATAGGTGTAAACTCAATCATAAAAATCGTAAAAACCTCACATAAACTTTTAGATGTTTATGTAATTTTATTTTGTTTGGGCACTTTCTGATCAAATATAAGACAACACTGATACACTAAAAGGATTTCTGATAAAGAAAACAATGGAAGGTGTGCCACATCCCAATTGTACAAAGAAAGAGAAAAAAACCCCTAGGGTGGGACTTTGAAGGCACTATCACATACGCAACGAAAAATAGTAGAAACATATTGGATATTTATTAGACAACATATATAGAATATTGCACATAGCCGTGGATACAGTGTATACAAAAAATGCAAAGAAAAGATATAGCTTCCTGAAACCAACGCATTTCAGAGATGATTGCTGTCTACTTCATCAGGGATTTTCACAAAAAATATATTCTATAAAATTTAAATGCAGAATGATCAGCAATGATTAAACCCTTACAAATAATACTGGATAATCATACACAAAGTACTGAGGGTATTCAAAACTTACATTATAATCATTTTGCATGTACATATGAGTATCCACATTGATTAAAAAAAAAAGGAATGGCACTATCACGTGGAGTCCCCTGCACATCCCGTCCACATAGTTGTTGCTTCAATTTAAAATTCATATGGATGGGGGAAATAGCCAAATGTTATGTGGGGATGAAATCCCCAATCACACCAAAAAGAGTTGAAATCTGGAAACCCAGATACAACAAAACCAACATGTGTACTGAGGCCCGGCAAGCGGAAAATCTGGAAGAAAGGACAAATGTAATGAAGTAAAATATATATATTTAAAAAAAGGAAAATATATTAAAACTGCAGCCTTCATTGATAAAACCCAGTAGGGTGATTGAACATACCTATGTGGAGCAGTGACATCAATTGGAGGCAGACAGGTTTTTAAAACGACCGTTTTTTCGGGAGCAGTGATTTTAATAATGCTTTATTTATTTAATGCTTTAATTCACTTATAAAAGAACTGTCATCAGCGCTGAAGGGTCATACGGCGGGTCATTTTTTGATGGGTTTTGTGCAATCTGGACAAATGTACAATGTAATAATAGAAATAATGCACTTCAATCACCCTGACACCATATCAAGCATGGTGCCGGGATGATTGAAGCGCTAACAAAAGCCATTGCCCACGAAAAATCGCGACCCCCCCCACCGTCCTTGGCACAATTTTCTTCTACGCAGCCGCTCCCCGGTGCCAAAAAGGTTGGGGACCACTGCCCTAGGTAGATCAGCTGCCGAACTGCAGTACAAAAAGTCTCACACATGTGGTATCCACGTACTCAGGAGAAGCATCAGAATATATTTTGGGGTGTAATTTCACATATGCCCATGGCATGTTTGAGCAAAAGATCATTTAATGACAACTTTGTGCAAAAAAAATTCATTTTCCCACAATTTGTGGCACAATATAAAATATTCCATGGACTCAACATGCCTCTCATCATATAGCTTGGGATGTCTACTTTCCAAAATGGGGTCATTGGGAGGGGGGGTTGTGCTATCTTGGCATTTTACGGCCTTCAAATCTGTGATAGGTGGTGAGGAGTAAAATCAAAAATTTACACCCTTCGAAATCCTGAAGGTGGTGATTGGTTTTCGGGGTCCTGTAGGCGGCTAGGCTCAGAAAAAGTCTCACACATGAGGTATCTCCGTACTCAGGAGAAGCAGCAGAATGTATTTTGGGGTGTAATTCCACATATAACTATGCCATGTTTGAACAATATATCATTTAGTGACAACTTTGTGCAAAAAAAAAAAAAAAGTGTAATTTTCCCGAAACTTGTGTCAAAATATAAAATATTCCAGCTGAGGGGGTGAACTACAAGTCCCAGCACACCCCACCTGTGCTCCCACACACAGCTCACCTGTCAGTGATGATGTCATATCTCTGTGGGATCACCCCTCTGGATGTTGCAGGGTGTCTCCCTCCTCATGCTGCAGCCAGTCTCACCTGGCAGAGGGAGGGTCCAGAATTCCTCTGGCTGTCACTCTCTGGCTCCACCCTTCTGCCATTCCTGATTAGCTGTCCAGGGGGCAGGCAATCTGCACCACTGAACAGAATCTGTTTTCACACAGCGAGGAGCCGCATGAGAGCGGTGATGCGGGCGGGCAGTATGAGTTGATGTCATCTCTCTGCTCCCCATCACATCTCCAACACTGAGACAGAGCACAGGCTTAGAGGGCGGAAGAGCGGTGATGCGGGGGGGTGGAGAGAGATATTATCTCTGCTTGCCCACCCACTCGCTTCTTCCATCCACCCAGCTCTTATGCCGGTAGCCCAGCATGTCTCTTACTGGTGGCCCGCACTCGCGGCCCGGCTGCAGAAGCGCCACGGTCAGGTAGTGGGCCTGGGCCTGGGATCGGGGGTTGATGAGCCCTGATCTAGGGGACAGGAGCCACACTGGAGCAGAGATTCTTGCAGCTCTGCAGGGGTAGGCCCAGAGGTGGTTCACACATGCCAGCTGGAGCCAGGAATGGTGGTGTGCGATAATGGCACAAACCTCCTGTCCACTCTTAGACAGGGAAAGATGACACATGTGCCTTGCCTTGCACATGTCCTCAATTTGGTGGTGCAGCATTTCTTAAATAGGTACCCAGTGTTGGAAGATCTACTAAAGCAGGCCAGAAGAGTCAGTGGCCATTTCAGGTGGCCATACACAGCCAGTGTTTAGTTGGCTGAAATTCAGTGGGAATTCCACCTGCTTCTAAACCGCCAGATTTGTGATATGCCCACCAGGTGGAACTGGACTTTGGCAATGCTGCTGTGGCTGAACATGCAGCAGAGGGCTGTCAATGAGTGCCAGTGTGAGTATGGTACAACATCAGGCTCAGGCCGGCTCAGATTTTTTTTCCTCGCACCAATGGTTGCTGATAAAGAATGCATGCACTGTACTGTCACCATTTGAGGAGGCCACAAGGATGGTGACCCGTGACAAAGCATGCATCAGTGACACAATGCCTGTTGTGTTCCTGCTGGAACAGACTCTGCATGGCATTATGGACAGGACACTCAAGGCCTGCTTTATGCAGACACCGTTCTTGCCACGCAACAGAACAAAGAAAAGGAGAGGGAGGAGGAGGAGGATTCTGGCAGTTTTGGAGGTACTGAAGCAGAGCAAGACATATATCAACCCTGAACAGATCGTTTTTCATTTCCAGAACCCTTGGGAGTAGTAAGTGGCTGGGAGGAGGCAGATCCAGATACTGTAATCCTCAGTGACCCCAAGAAGTCTGCTTCTCATGCTTCCTGGGTGGTGCCCACTATGAGGGGTGTGGTAAGTTCTGGTGGGCGTGCACTTGTACATGTGCATGTGGATATATACAGAGGAAACTGGAGCAGGTCAGTCTATTACTGCTGTGGCTCTGAGGAAGAGGGTCCTCCCTCGTAATGCGTAAGCCGTATGCGATGCTATCTGGTCCCCTAACACCCGGTCCAGGTTGCAGGTGTCTAGAGACACGGTTCCAATTGCTGGAGCACTGACAAGCCTTTGTATCATGTTTGTTTGTGAGTATTACTATTGCTGTTACATTTTTTTTAATTCAATTTTATATTTGGTAATGCACAAGGTCGGTGCGTCCTCCTTTTCTTTCTATATGTTTCAGTTCTAAGGATACCCATTGTTCTGAGGAGGGAAGCAAGACCATTGACATTCCACACTCTATCCAAAGGGTTGGCTGCACCACCCACCTATAGACTAAGCCTCTGAGCACAGGAGATTGACGTGTCCTCCTTTGTGAGAATTTCCCTCTATAATTGTCCTGATCAAAATTTTTCTGGGAATGAAATTGAGGATATGTTTACAATTTGGAGTTGCCATCAGAAAAGGAATAGAGGGGTACTCTTCCAATGGGGACACTTGTTTCAATGACAACTGTTTTAGAGGGTATCCCTCAAATTGGAAAGATATCTTCCCACTTCCTGTTGAGTCTACAGGACAGGTAGTGAAGGGAAATCTACCTAATAAAACACAAATAGCAACTAAAAAATTGCAACAGTTTTATTACTCCCCTTTCCTACTCTATCCAAGAAAAAAAAAGGTTTGGCTTTATATATACTTTTTTTTCTCCTAACAGGTGACAAGATTAGTACATTTTGAATGAGCCTAATGAAACTTCAACTAAAAAAGCCCCAGAAGACGACTTTTTTAGTTGAAACATGTCGGGTGGACCCTCACAACTACCGCTACACGATTGATACGCTAATTTTATCTGCAAAAAATGTGAGTCTGTTTTTTACTGTTACTTTTTAAATAAATCCAAGTTCATACGTTATTATACTATGTGAGTGTTTTCATTCCTCACATGCAATACGGATCTTTCGCATGGCCTATGGTGGTATATCTATTAATGTGGAAGTCGTGCTGACCAATTCCTCCCCCCCATGGTTTGTGTGACGAAGACATCTGACCGGATAATACATCTAGACCTGTTGGTCACTAAGTCTTTTTGACCTGTATGGCATACGCTATTTCAGGCCACTACTTCCGGTAAGCCTCCATAGTTTCTGGTGATGGTCCTGGCACTGTCTTCAAATTTCCGTGCACCTCTGGTCTTCTATGGTCCATTTATCCACCAGGCTACCGGGTTGAAAGTTTTTCTGCACGTACAAGAAAACACCTGTCCATTATTGTTTATGCACTGTTATCACTGATTTTTTTGGTGTTTTGGACTTTATATTTGATAATTGTTTATGCACTGATATCACGATTTTTTTTTTGGTGTTTTGGACTTTACATTTGATATTTGTTTTTAATGTTTATTCGAATTGAACACATATATGTATTATCATTTTGTTTACTAGTCACTGTCACATGTGCTCACGTGGCATTTTTTTGGTTCACATTGTAATTTTGTGATGTCATTCAATGCTTATTGCTATTAATAGCGCCACACTTTGAATTTCTTGTTCATATAGCATGTGTCAAAAGTTCGGGCCCCTTATCTAAAGTATACATTGAACCAAAATGCAGCCATTTTCCTTACAGTTACATCAGTGGTTCTCAACTCCTGTCCTCAGGACCCACTAACAGGCCAGCTTTTAAGTATTACCTTGGGGAGATGCAGACTAGAATACTGCAATCACTGAGCAGCAAATTAGATCACCTGTGATATATTTCAGTTATCTTGCAAACCTGGCCTGTTAGTGGGTCCTGAGGACAGGAGTTGAGAACCACTAAATTACATAGTTAGTCAGGTTGAAAAAAGATACAATTCAATCTAGTTCAACCAATAAATAAATGGTTAAATAAATAATACTATCCCATATACACAATCCTTCACCCACAGTTGATCCAGAGGAAGGTGAAAAACCCCAGCAAAGCATGCTCCAATTTGCTACAGCAGGGAAAAAAAAATATTTTCTGATCCCCGAGAGGCAATTGGATATTCAGTGGATCAACTTTACCTATAAAATGTCAGTACCCAGTCATATTATGTACATTTAGGAAAGAAACCAGGCCTTTTTTAAAGCAATCTACTGAGCTGGCCAGAACCACCTCTGGAGGGAGTCTATTCCACATTTTCACAGCTCTTACTGTGAAGAAACCTTTCTGTATTTGGAGATGAAATCTTTTTTCCGCTAGGTGTAAAGAGTGCCCCCTTGTCCTCTGTGATGACCTTAAAGTAAATAACTCAACACTCAAGTTCACTATATGGACCATGTCACGGAACGTCCCACACTCCGCTTGAGTGCTTCCGTCATATACCACTTCCTCCCAGTCTGTATACAGATATCCCAACCTCTCTGAGCACAAAACAAGGCGACACTTGCTTGTTGCTACCAAGAACTCACTTTATTTAGAATCAAAATTACAAGACTTTATATGCCGTTGAAACCTCCTCTAACAATACAACTGTAACCTAATTAACATAATTAACATGAGCTAATTAACTAAAAAATGTACCCAGACCAGATGACAGACTTGTGGGCACCGAGCTTCACACAGGAGTATAAACACAATAGCTGCAGCTCCAATAGGAGTTGTCACGTCTCCTACATTGTATAGAGGACAATGTGATCAGCTCCTTTAATTAACATAAACACAGGTAGTTGGAATTGATGACACCAGCATCTCCTCACAGGATGTGTCCCAACAGTATGAATCATTCTTATCAGCAGGGGGATGCTGGAGGAATCCCCCCTCTCTCTTCAGGGACACAAATCTACAGTAAGGAGTCCCCAACAGAATCAAACAACATACAATATATACATATATACACAACGGAGTCTGATTAGTACAGTTCAGACTGGATTTCTAATTCACTTCACAAAGAGTATTGTTCCATTGAAAATCCAGGGCCCATAATCAAAAGGCAACAGGCTTGCATTCAGTCCTCTCCAACAGCCTCTGTCCCGGCTAGGTTTGTCACAGACCACTTATGTATTTATACATGTTGATCATATCCCCCCTAATCTGATCTTCTCAAGAGAGAATAAATTCAGTTCCTCTAATCTTTCCTCATAGCTGAGTTCCTCCATGCCTCTTATCAGTTTAGTCATTCTTCTCTGCACTTTCTCCAGTTCCCCGATATCCTTTTTGAGAACTGGTGCCCAAAACTGAACTGCATACTGTATTCCAGATGAGGTCTTATTAATGATTTGTACAGATTCATAATGATATCTCGCTTTCTGGAGTCTATACCTCTCCTAATACAAAAAAGAACTTTGCTTGCTTTGGAAACCACAGCTTGGCATTGCGTGCGATTATTAAGCTTATGATCTACCAAAACCCCAAGAGCCTTCTCCATTATGGATTCTCCCAGGTTGTACTCCCCCTAGTATGTATGATGCATGCAGTGATCCTTGCTGCCAACTGGGAATGCTCTGAATGTAAACAAATGAGCTGTCTGTGAAAAATTAAAAAAATAAATTCATTTGTCAAGGGCATACAATGGGAGCAGTCAGGTGTTGGTGAGCGTCAGTTTTTTTTTTCCATGTGGGATCCATCGTTCATCATGACTGATGTGAACCCACATCACTGGACAACATGATTGATAATGGTTGTACATTGGGGGGCTTTTTTTAAAAAAAAGGACTTAAAAAAACAGTTTTGTGATTTTATTTACTTTTCAAATTTGTTTGGTGAAGGAATGGGGGTGCTATGTACCCCATACTCACGTGGAGGGCCATGTTCTGGGGCTCCTCATTGCTAAAGGGGAATTCCAGATTCTGTTAAGCTCCCACCCACAGATTCCCACAACCACCAAGCCAGGGTTGGGGGAAAGAGGTTCTTGTCTTCATTAACATATTACCCCCCATGTTGAGGGTCTGCCAGGCTGAATTCTCAGATAATGGTCTGACATGGATTTTGGTGGGACCCCATTATTTCTTTTTGTGTGGGGTCCTTCTTAAAATCACTACTGGACCCTAAGGGCCTGATATGGATTGGGGACATCCCAACACCGTTTTATAACATTTTTCAGTGACAGCCCATTTGTTTACAAATGAATCCTATGGCTGACAGTAGAGATGAGTCATTGGCTGGTTCCAGTTCATTAACAGCCAATGACTGAGGCTGGGTTCACACTGGTCTAACAAAAGCTCCGACATTGGGAGCTCATGTCGCATGACGTGTGAAATTCAATGTTTCCCTATGGGAGCCATCCTAACTGGTCCGACACAAGTCGTTCCAACTTTAGAAATGCTCCCTGTACTACTTTGGTCCGACTTTGATACTACTTCAGCCCATTGACTATCATTGAAGTCGGATCAAAGTCGGATCGCCGTCTCGCATGATCCGACTTCGGCATGCGGCTTGTGCTCAGATGATCTTGAGGGGGAACTCTGCGCCAAATTTTAAATAAAAAACCGACATGGGTTCCCCCTCCAGGGGCATATCAGGCCCTTGGGTCTGGTATGGACCTTAAGGGGAAACCCCTATGCCGAAAAAAACCCAAATCCATACCAGACCCTTATCTGAGCACGCAGCCCGGCCGGTCAGCAATGGGGGTGGGGACGAGTGAGCGGCCCCCCCTCCTGAACTGTACCAGGCCGCATGTCCTCAACCTGCGCCCCCCCACCCCAAAGCACCTTGTCCCCATGTTGATGAGGACAAGGACCTCTTCCCGACAACCCTGGCCGTTGGTTGTCGGGGTCTGCGGGCGGGGGGCTTATCGGAATCCAGGAGCCCCCTTTAATAAGGGGGCCCCCAGATCCCGGCCCCCCACCCTTTTTGAATGAGTATGGGGTACATTGTACCCCTACCCATTCACCTAGGGAAAAAAGTGTCAATGAAAAAACACAGCACACAGGTTTTTAAAGTAATTTATTAGGCAGCTCCGGGGTCTTCTTCCGACTTTGGGGGTCTGCTTCCGACTTTGGGGGTCTTCTTCCGACTCCGAGGGTCTTCTTTCGACTTCGGGGGTCTCTCCGGTGTCTCCTCCCGGTGCCCGGACTTCTGCCTTCTGCCTTCTTGTCTTCTTCCCTCTTCATCCAATGTTGACACAATGCTCTCTCCAGCTGGAATGCTCTCTGAGCGCTCCGCAATGGACTTATATAGGCGGTGGCCCCGCCCCCTTACGAGGTCACTGTTCCGGGGAATGCTGGGGCTGTGCCATCATAAGGGGGCGTGGACAACATCACCCGGTGACCATGCCCCCTGAAACGTCACAGTCCCAGTATGCCCAGGGCATAAGAGGGCGGGGTCACCGCCTATATAAGTCACATTGGAGTGCTCAGAGAGCATTCCAGCCGGAGAGAGCGTTGTGTCAACATGGGAAGAGGACAAGAAGACAAGAAGGCAGAAGGCAGAAGTCCGGGCCACCGCTAGCAAAAGAGCTGCAGAAGATAGCGGAGGAGCCGGCAGAAGATCAGGACACTGGGAGGAGACGCCGGAGAGACGGAAGAAAACCCCCGGAGACGGAAGAAGACCCTCGAAGTCAGAAGAAGACCCCCGGAGTCGGAAGAAGACCCCGCAGCTGCCTAATAAATTACTTTAAAAACCTGTGTACTGTGTTTTTTCATTGACACTTTTTTCCCTAGGTGAATGGGTAGGGGTACGATGTACCCCATACTCATTCACAAAGGGTGGGGGCTTATTAAAGGGGGCTCCCGGATTCTGATAAGCCCCCTGCCCGCAGACGCCGACAACCAACGGCCAGGGTTGTCAGGAAGAGGCCCTTGTCCTCATCAACATGGGGACAAGGTGCTTGTCCTCATCAACATGGGGACAAAGCACCCACCCCCCCATGTTGAGGGCATGCGGCCTGGTACGGTTCAGGAGGGGGGGGCGCTCACTCGTCCCCACCCCCATTCCTGACCGGCCAGGCTTCGTGCTCAGATAAGGGTCTGGTATGGATTTTGGGAGGGACCCCCATGCGTTTTTTTCGGCGTAGGGGGGTTCCCCTTAAGGTCCATACCAGACCCAAGGGCCTGGTATGCCCTTGGAGGGGAAACCCATGCTGGTTTATTTTTTTATTTAAAATTTGGCGCGGAGTTCCCCCTCAAGATTCATACCAAACTCAGTGCCGGGCATTGGCGGAGATCCAAGTCAGATCCCCGTTCATTGAAAGTCGGACGCATGCCGGCTTCATGTCGCAGGGCAAAGTCGGATCCAAAGTAGGACGGCTGTAGTGTTGCACCAGTGTGATCCCAGCCTATTTCCTCCTGCTGACAGCAGCTGACAGCCAGCTGGTTGTTGATTGCCGGCTTGTTAACAACTAATAACTTATCCCTGCTGACTGACAGCAGGGATGAGTCAAAATGCAGTAGTATAAAAAAAAATGCATCAAAACGCAACCAAGTTGCACTATATAATCTCACTGAAAATCAGATCAAATCGTAGCCCCACTAATGTGAACCTAGCCTTATGCTGTTTTTCTCTGATGACCGATGGGGAGGATGACTAATCATATAGTCACTTGGAACACCCAAAGGGCATTCCCATAATACAAATAGGATATTAAAGAACAAAAGCTTTTTGTTTGATGTACTGTGTTGCACATGAACATTTCTACTAGGTGGAGTGAACTGCAAAAAAATTACCACAAAAAAAAGGAATTCTAATCCTGCACTCTTCAACCTGGAAATTCACTGGTTTAATGAGGTTCACTAGGTTCAGCTTTTAAATACAGTCTTTTAAAAAATAGTTTTTTACATATACATTTTCTTATACAAAGGGACTTTCTTAGAATAATTCTTCTTTTTTATGGTTTTTGAATAAGATGTTTTTATGGCATATATGTGCATATTTTTTCATCCTAGAAGTGACATGTTTTTATTAGAATTTTTCTATTATATCTGTAGCTATATAAAGTAGTACTGCTAATGGATAGCTCAGGACATGTATATACACACATATGCCCCTTAGCAAGCCGTTTGATAGTAAGGGGTTAATGCCTCCTTCTGGGACTCTGAGCCGGGGTCTGCTTTTAAGGAGATGGACGAGCACTAATGAGCATGCCTGAAGAAGGAGGTCATGCCCTCGCAGGGGCGTTGCTAGGTGGCAAAAAAACAGGGGCTTCATCCCGAAGGGGGGTGTTACCTACTTGACGCGCACTGACTTACCTGACGTGCACTGACCTACCTGACATACAATGACCATTACACTCACCTACCTGACATACACTGACCCACACTGACAAGCACTGACCTACCTGACCAGACTTCACGTGACACTGACCTCCTGCAGCTCAGTCATAATGTGCGGTGCGCCCATCACAGTAGAGTAGACAGTAGGCACTCCACGCAGCCAGAGCCATGACAGGACAGGAGAGGTGAGCCGCCCGCCCGAGCGCTGAGTGGGGATCTTCTCACAGTGGTGTGGCAGCCACATTGTAATTCCCACCTTCTGGAGTCTGCAGCACCTATGATGGATGTCCCACATCCCGCGGTCCCGCCATTGGACCAGTGTAACGTCCATCATAGGCTGAGTGGGGATCTTCTCACAGTGGTGTGGCAGCCACATTGTAATTCCCACCTTCTGGAGTCTGCAGCACCTATGATGGATGTCCCACATCCCGCGGTCCCGCCATTGGACCAGTGTAACGTCCATCATAGGCGCTGCAGGCTTCAGAAGGCGTGACCTGCTATGTCACTCAGCCACGCTCAGGGTCAGATCGGTCCCCGGTCGGAGGCGGCACTCGGGGCTAATAACATAACTGTGCATGCCCGAGACCTGGGGCTTTTTGGGGACCCACTCGTGGCTCCAGCCACCCTCAGCCCCCCCCTTCCCGACACCACTCTGCCCTTGGAAACATGCTGCAGTATCTATAGTAACTCAGAATACACTGACTTGTGTTCCATCTCCCCCTCCGCATATTGGTCCAGTGTTCACAGCCGTTCTCCATCACAACTGGCCAGATAGGGAAGCACATATAACCATAGTGCGAGTATAACCATAGTGCGAGTATTTTCACTATTTCGCTTAACAAGTATGTGTTACAGGCACCCCAGCACTTAATGGACTGCATGCTAGTTGTGGATCAGTGACTATGAAATAAAGCTTGACAATCCCAGAGCTTAGTTCTATTTTGACAGATTCTCTTCAATTTAAAATAAGATAACTGCACAAACAGGACAAATGGCACAGCACACTAATACATAAAAATATATAAATACCTTAAACTTTTACATTCACATTTTCAATCAACTCTACCTACTGGTTTATCTATGTCTTTGTCTGCTGTGTTTGGACCAGCTATACAGAGTTTTTTTCTTTTTTTTTGGAAGCCCATGGTGCGTGAAACACACTTAAAAACTTCACCCGGTGCCAAAAAAATGTGCACACACATAAAGAGTGAAACACAAAAAAGTGCAAAGGGTACACGGGCCCTCTAAAATCTGAGGGCCTTGCCCTGAATTCCCCGGGGCATTAGGCTCCTGACGGGGACAAGGGTACTTAAACTTGGTCCATCTGGCCAAAACCAGACGGACCCCTTTCTCTGGAGGGACTGTCGAAACAGACCCCCCTAAGTACTCGTTGGGCTCCCCCGAAGGGAGACCCCATGAGAAAGGGCAAACCAAGCCAGAAGGCCATGTCCACCCCCTCCCAAGACTTTCAGGGCAGGCCCGAGGACCTGCAACCCTACCAGTCACACAGTGCAAAATTGTGTACAAACAAAAAAAATACAAAAACGTGACACACAAAGGAAATAAATAAAGGAAGTAGAGGAGAGTGAAAAGGTGGCCATTGTGCAATACAACGGCCAGGCCCTCTGGCCAGGAATAAAAAATTCCTCCGGTCCCAGGTGCAAAAAAAAGCTGATGGTGATGGTGATGGTGCAGTGATTGTGGTGCCTTAAATCAAAGTGACCCTCACTCACAGTGATCTTCAGGCACCCCTGGACTGCCACTCCAGGGGCACATACACCATAGGCTTTCGTGACCAACCCTGACCAACGACCCAGACCACAGCAGCCCCCACCCCAGGCATGAAGACCCGAACCAGCTCTACAGAGTTTAACCACTTGCTGATGGCTTGCCCAGAATGTACTGTGGCACAGGCAAAGCGACACACTGGTACATAGCTGCCTGTTTACGGGTGATTGTACACAGCAGGAGTCAGTGACCTGCTGATTGGCTGTGTCCAATCACAGCCCAGAGCCCTGTATTGACAATCAACACAGGGCTCTGTACAGAGGGAACAATCTCTCTGTTTCTTGTCCCTGCTACAAAGAGATCTTTAGTAAAAATGAGCACTCATTACACATTGCGAGGCACACATTTAACCCCTAGATTACCCAAGATGTTAACCCCTTCCCAGCCAGTGTCATTAGTACAGTACAGTGTATAGTATTAGCACTGATGACTGTATTAGTATCACTGGTGATGTCAGTGGCAGTTAGTCAGTTCCCACTCAGTGTCAAGTAGTGTCAAATTGCAGTCCCATTGTAAGTCACTGATCACCACCACTAGTAGTATAAAAAAAATGAATAAGAATTCCAGTAATACTGTATACCATAGTTTGTAGATGCTATAACTTTCACGCAAACCAATCAATATACACTTATTGTGTATTAGTCTTTTTTTACCAAAGACATGTAGCAGAATACATTTTGGCCTACATGTATGAAGAAATTAGATTTTTGTTTAAAAAAAAGATTGGATATGTTTTGTAGCAGAAAGTAAAAATTTTATTTTTTATTTTTTTTAATTTCTGGCTTTCCTTTGTTTATTTAATAAAAAATAAAAAAATCCAGTGGTAATCAAGCACCACCAAAACATTGCTCTATTTGTGTGAACAAATTATATCAATTTAATTTGGGTACAGCGTTGCATGACTACGCAATTACCAGTTAAAGTAGAACAGTGCTAAATAGCAAAAAGTGGCCAGTTCATGAAGTGGGTAAAACCTACCAGAGCTAAAGTGGTTAGCCGCTTCCGGACCAGCAGCAGCAGTTATACTGTGGCATGTTGGCTCCCCTGTGTGAGCCATCATAGCTGTACTTTGGCTCTTTAACCGCTTGCTGACCAGCCGCCACAGTTGTACTGCAGCAGAATGGCACAGGCAGGCAAATCGCCGTTCTGTTATGTCGGCTCCTAAGGCGGCCACTAGGGGCGCGTGCCGCTGCTCGCCCCCAGAGCCGATGCAAGTGCCCAGTGGTCTCGATGAGTATCGGGCTCCCACAATCGCTCATAACACGGTGAGTACCGGGATCTCTGTGTGTAAACACAGAGATCCCGGTTCTCTGAGGGGAGAAGTGACAGATCATCTGTTCATACAAAGCATGATCTGTGATCTCCCCTAGTCTGCCCCCTCCTCCCTTCAGTTAGAATACACATTGGGGAACACAATTAACCCCTTGATCGCCCCCTAGGTGTTAACCTCTTTACTGCCAGTGACATTTTTACAGTAACTAATGCATTTTTATAGCACTGATCGCTGTATTAAAGCCAATGGTTCCAAAAATGTGTCAAAATTGTCCGATGTGTCCGCCATAATGTCGCAGTCATGATAAAAATTGCAGATCGCCGCCATTTCTAGTAAAAAAAAATAATAAAAATGCTATAAAAATATCCCCTATTTTGTAGACGCTATAACTTTTGCGCAAACCAATCAATATACGCTTATTGTGATTTTTTTTTTACCAAAAATATGTAGAAGAATGCATATCGGCCTATACTGAGAAAAAAAATAGCTTTTTAAAAAAAAAAAATTGGGATTTTTATTATAGCAAAAAGTACAAAATATTGTGTTTTTTTCAAAATTTACACTCTTTTTTTGGTTATAGCGCAAAAAATAAAAACCGCAGAGATGATCAAATACCACCAAAAGAAAGCTCTATTTGTGGGAAAAAAAGGACGTCAATTTTGTTTGGGTACAACATCGCACGACCGTGCAATTATCAGTTAAAGAGACGCAGTGCTGAATTGCAAAAAGTGCTCTGGTCAGGAAGGTGTAAAATCTTCTGGGGCTGAAGTGGTTAAGATGCCTCCGGCGGCACGCGTTCCCGAAGCATGTCCCCGGAGACAATGCGAGTGCCCGGCGGGCACAATGACTGCCGGGCACCCGCGGTTGCTTGTGACAGAGCGAGAACCAGGTGTGTGTAAACACACAAATCCCGTTCTGTCAGGGGAGAGTAGACAGATCGTGTGTTCCTACTAAGTAGAAACAACGATCTCTCTTCTCCTCTAGTCAGCCACATTCCCCCTCACAGTTAGAACACACATAGGGAACACAGTAAACGCCTTTATCACCCCCTAGTGTTAACCCCTTCACTGCCATTTTTATAGCACTGATCACTGTATAAATGTCACTGGTCCCAAAAAAGTTTCAAAAATGTTTGATGTGTCCATAGCAATGTTGCAGTCCCAATAAAAATCACAGATCACTGTCATTACTAGTAAAAAAAAATGATAATATTAAAAATGCCATAAATCTATCCCCTATTTTGTAGACGCTATAAATTTTGCGCAAACCAATCAATATACGCTTATTGTGATTTTTTTTTTACCAAAAATACGTAGAATATATATTGTCCTAAACTGAGGAGTAATTTTTTGTTTAATTGGGGTATTTAATATAGCAAAAAGTAAAAAATATTGTTTTTTTTCAAAATTGTCGTTTTTTTTGTTTATAGCGGAAAAAATAAAAACCAAAGAGGTGATCAAATACCACCAAAAGAAAGCTCTATTTGTGGGGACAAGAAGGACATCAATTTTGTTTGGGAACAGCATCGCATGACTGTGCAATTGTCAGTTAAGCAACACAGTGCTGTATCGCAAAAAATGGCCCGGTCATTAAGCAGGAAAATCAGGGCTGAAGTGGTTAAAAAAAAAGATAGACTAAAAGCAAACAGCTTCTGCTGTTCTCTCTCTTTAGAAAATCCACAATACTCTGTGACATCTACATCAAAGGTTCATCCTTTATTAGATGCTTATTTTTAGCTGTGACAGTCAGGGCAGGGAGAGGTCAGCTGTGACAGGGTGCAGGGGTGACCGTGTGCGGACCTTACCCGAGTGACTGACACCCAGGGTCAGCCGCCGGATTCTCTCTGCGCTGCTCACAGCAGGGGAGAGAGACAGTGAGCGGAGCTGGAGAGAGGATGGCAACTTCTGGACTTAACTTTTCAAGTTAACCAGCAGGTGATTGGTTGCTAGG
Source organism: Aquarana catesbeiana (assembly GCF_042186555.1). Taxonomy (NCBI): domain Eukaryota; kingdom Metazoa; phylum Chordata; class Amphibia; order Anura; family Ranidae; genus Aquarana; species Aquarana catesbeiana. The sequence continues at coordinate 223,228,162 of NC_133330.1, read as the reverse complement.
TGGTCCTAGCAACCAATCATTAGCATTGTTAATATAAAAAATTAAGTAGTTCCTGCCCTCTGTTCAGCACTGCTGTGTCTCCAGCTCTGCGTGAATGCCCCAGTAAGGTAAGAAGGGGCAATGTGTAATATGCAGGGGTCCTGAGCTTGGGGGGCTGTGTGTAATTTGCAGGGGTCCAGAGCTGGGGGGCTGTGTAATGTACAGGGGTCCAGAGCTGCGGGGGGGCATGTAATATGCAGGGGTCCATAGCTGGGGGCTGTGTAATGTACATGGGTCCAGAGCTGAGGGGGCTGTGTAATGTACAGGGGTCCAGAGCTGGGGGGGCTGTGTAATGTACAGGGGTCCAGAGCTGGGGGGCTGTGTAATGTGCAGGGGTCCAGAGCTGGGGGATGTGTAATGAACAGGGGTCCAGAGCTGTGGGGGGACCATGTAATGTGCAGGAGTCCATAGCTGTGGGGGGGGGGGCTGTGTAATGTGCAGGGGTCCAGAGCTGGGAGGGCTGTGTAATGTACAGGGTTCCAGAGCTGGGGGGCTGTGTAATGTACAGGGGTCCAGAGCTGTGGGGGGATGTAATGTGCAGGGGTCCATAGCTGGGGTGGAGGGCTATGTAATGTGCAGGGGTCCATAGCTTGGGTGGGGGGCCATGTAATGTGCAGGGGTCCATAGCTGGGGTGCTGTGTAATGTACAGGGGTCCAGAGCTGCGGTGGGGCCATGTAATGTGCAGGGGTCTATAGCTGGGGTGCTGTGTAATGTACAGGGGACCATAGCTGGGGTGGGGGGGCTGTGTAATGTGCAGGGGTCCATAGCTGGGGTGGGGGGGGCTGTGTAATTGGCAGAGGTCCAAACCTTGGGTGGGGGGCTGTGTAATGTACAGTGGTCCAGAGCTGCAGGGGGGCCATGTAATGTGCAGGGGTCCATAGCTTGGGTGGGGTGCTGTGTAATGTACAGGGGTCCAGAGCTGCGGGGGGACTGTGTAATGTGCAGGGGTCCATACCTGGGGGGCTGTGTAATGTACAGGGGGCCAGATCTGGGAGGGCTGTGTATTGTGCAGGGGTCCAGAGCTGTGGGGGGCTGTGTAATGTGCAGGGGTCCATAGCTGGGGGGGCTGTGTACTGTGCAGAGGTCCATAGCTTTGGGGCTGTGTAATGTACAGGGGTCCATAGCTGTGGGGGGGGGCATGTAATGTGTAGGGGTCCATAGCAGTGGGGGGCTGTGTAATGTGCAGGGGTCCAGAGCTGAGGGAGGGCTGTGTAATGTACAGGGGTCCAGAACTGGGGGATGTGTAATATGTAGGGGTCCAAAGCTGGGGGGTGTGTAATGTGCAGGGGTCCAGAGCTGGGGGAGGGTTGTGTAATGTACAGGGGTCCAGAGCTGTGGGGGGATGTGTAATGTGCAGGGGTCTAAAGCTGGGGCTGTGTAATGTGCAGGGATCCAGAGATAGTGGGGAGGGTGTAATGTTCAGGGGTCCAGACCTGTGGGGGGATATGTAGTGTAAAGGGGTCCAGAGCTGCGGGGGTATGTGTAATGTAAAGGGGTCCAGAGGTGCAGTTGTGGAGGGGGAGTACACAATAGTGACAAAGAGATATTGGGTGGTGCAGAGGTATGCAGGGGACACAGTGGGGTGTTTTTACATTTTAAAGTTGGGGGGAGTTGCCAGATATAGGATCCGCCCCGGGTGCCAAATGCTCTAGGTAAGTGCCTGATGATTGTGCCTAACAGACAAGTACAAACCTTGGCACACTCATTTAAAAAAAATGAACTGTTTCGTTATGCTTTTCTACTGCTTTAACCACTTCAGCTCCCCCTTCATGACCAGGCTGTTTTTTAACTGCATTAATTTAATACAAAATGCATGTCCTTTTTTCCCGCAAATAGAGCTTTCTTTTGGTGGTATTTGATCACCTCTGCGGTTTTTATTTGCTGTGCTATACAGATGAAGTTGAAAGTTGAGTATGCTCTTAATCCAATGTACTCACATATCAAAGCGAGCTTTCCCATTGAAGTCAATGGAAACAAAAATAATTCATTCCGCATTGACTTCAATGGGATGCAATACCGCATGCGGCCAGAGGTAGGGGGGTGCCGGAGAGCCACGGAAATGGCCGGAAAGGCTCAAGGACACGTCGGCTGACCTCGGCAAACGTCGGAAAGGCTCGGAAACTGAGTATTTCCGTGTCTTTCCAAGCTTTGCCGAATGGTGGCGATCGGCTGCGATCATCGCTGTTCGGCTCTGCTCTGGCACCCCCCCCCACGTCAGGCCAAATGCGGTACTGCAGGCCCTATTAGGTTGAATTCTGCTCGTCTTGCAAGACAACACTCGCAAACCGAGTCAGAATTTTTTTAAAAAGTTGCTCTTAAATCAAAACGCTCTCAAACCAGGTTACTCTTAAAGCGAGGTTCCACTGTTAACAAAAAAAGACTGACAATTTAAAAAAAAAAAATGTATTTTTTACTTTCTGCTATAAAACATATCCAATCAAAAAATTGAAAAAAATCAAATTTCTTCATCAATTTAGGCCAATATGTATTCTGCTACATATTTTTGGTAAATAAAATCCCAATAAGCGTATATTGATTGGTTTGTGCGAAAATTATAGCGTCTACAAACTATGGTATATTTTTATTTATTTATTTTTTATTTAATTTTTTAACTAGTTATGGCAGCGATTAGTGACTTATAGGGGGACTGCGATATTGCGGCAGACAGTCAGGACACTTTTTGGGGACCAATAACACTAATACAGTGATCAGTGCTAAAAAAATATGCACTATCACTGTACTAATGACACTGGCAGGGAAGGGGTTAACATCAGGGGCGATCAAAGGGTTAAATGTGTGCCTGACTGTGGCACTGTGAATGTGCTTTTCTACTGTGGGGGAGGTGTTTGTACTAGAAGAAGGCATGGATTTGTGCCGTTGCTTAACAGAGACGCAACAGGATCCATGTCTTCTGTAGTGACAGAAAGGCAATCTGCCCTGTTTACATGGGCAGACCGCCATTCTTTCTGAGTACTGAAGCATCGGTGGGAGCCGGTGGACATTGAGTCCGTCATACCCGCCAATCAGCTCCTGCTGTGTCTAGTCACAGCGGGAGCCGACCGGTGGCGGCACTTGTGTTCCCCAAACCTGGAAGTGCACTAGGTACGTATGTGATCCTGTGCAAAAGCCCTTCAGTACATACACCCCCCAGCACAACCCACTTAGTACAGACTGACCCCTAACATTTCTAACCCACTATTACGTACCTGGTAACAGAACCTGATTCGATTAGGAAGGCCTCTCTTACATCTCTGACTCGGGGGGGTGCCCTGATAGTGTAGACAGAAGGCACAGGAGTGCAGAGTGGCACGAGTGCATGTAAGTCTTGCTAGCAGCAGGGCAAGAGAAGTCGACAGATGGCTCCAACAAGCAGGTGAGCAGGCGGGCAGCTGGAAGATGGCAAACCGAAGCAGTCTGGTACTGGCAACAGCAGGCAGGTGAGGCATGCACTGATAGCAGACTGAAGAACAGCAGGCACAGCAGGATGTGCCTGGAAGCAGAGTCAGCAAAGCCTGGTCATACACTGACAGGACAGATCAGGTACAGAGGAGCAGGCAATAGCGTGGTCTAGGTACAAGCCTGGGTCAGGGCCAATCAGTGCAATAGAAGCCAATGGAGTAGACAGAAGTGGAGGTCAAGGACAAGCCAGGATCAGTGCAGATGGAGTTCGGAGAGTGGTCAGACAAGCCCGGTCAGTAACTGGAATCAGGATACAGTATAACAGGAATACAGGATACACAGGAGGCTGAAAGACAAACCAGCACTGAACCTGCATACTGCCTAAGTTTAAATAGCATGGTTGGCGCCAACATCTGTCACAGGTGCACATGTGCACAGTTGCGCACAAGAATATGCGATGGCACATGTGCGCACAAATTTACACATGCGCATATGTATTAGCCAATGCCCAATTCTTGCCAGCACGAAAAGAAATCTGTTTTAGCCTGTGCACAGAATGCCTTTCCTTACACCCACCCTCCCAATACAGATCCCTCATTATAGCTGCCCCCCCATATCCCTCAAGTACAGAATCCTCAGTACAAACACTCACCATAGTCCCTCCTTCCCATAAAAATCCTCATACAGACAACCATCATCCACCCATCCCATATAGAATATTCAGAACACCTGTTTAGCCGCGTTTGCATGCCGCATTTAGCCGCGGTTAGCCGCATTTTAGTCTAGAAGCATTTAGTTGAGATAACATCATAAGACCCTCCCCAAGCTCAGTAACAGTATTATTTAACTATTATTTAACTATTTCAGCCATTTTGTGAGACCAGAGTGAGTAGCAGCAGCTGAGAGAGCAGCAGTGTACTTGTATTTAGCATGTCACTTGCCACATCACCTGCCACACGTTGCAGATTGTCCACTTGACACGTCACCCGCCACAAGTTGCGGATTGTCATTTGCCACATCACCTGCCACACGTTGCGGATTGTCATTTGCCACGCTACCTGCCATACGTTGCGGATTGTCCACTTGCCATGTCACCTGCCACACGTTGCGGATTGTTATTTGCCATGTCACCTGCCACAAGTTGTGGATTGTCCACTTGCCACGTCACCTGCCACACATTGCGGATTGTCATTTTCCACATCACCTGCCATAACTTGTGGATTGTCCACTTGCCATGTCACCTGCCACACATTGCAGATTGTCATTTGCCACGTCACCTGGCACAAGTTGCGGATTGTCATTTGCCATGTCACCTGCCACAAGTTGCGGATTGTCCACTTGCCACAACACCTGCCACAAGTTGCAGATTGTCCACTTGCCACATCACCTTGTACAAGTTGCGGATTGTCATTTGCAACGTCACCTGCCACAAGTTGTGGATTGTCCACTTGCCACGTCACCTCCCACAAGTTGCGGATTGTCATTTGCCATGTCACCTGCCACAAGTTGTGGATTGTCCACTTGCCACGTCACCTGCCAGAAGTTGCAGATTGTCGACTTGCCACATCACCTGGCACAAGTTGCGGATTGTCCACTTGCCAGGTCACCTGCCACAAGTTGCGGATTGTCATTTGCCATGTCACCTGCTACAAGTTGTGGATTGTCCACTTGCCACGTCACCTGCCACAAGTTGCAGATTGTCCACTTCCCACATCACCTGCCACAAGTTGCGGATTGTCCACTTGCCACATCACCTGCTACAAGTTGTGGATTGTCCACTTGCCACGTCACCTGGCACAAATTGCTTGTTCAAATCTATCAACATATGGGTTAAATTCCAATTATACTTCGGATAACAGCAATGCTAGTGGTGTATTGGATTGGATCAAGAGCTCATTGGGGTATATACATGGTCTATGAATCATTGCAAGCAATTACAAGTTTTTAAAAAAAATTTTTAATGGTTTTTCATCATTTGCCATCATTTTTGAGATTTTTAATGTAAAAAAAATAGGGCACCTTTAAAAACGCTTATAAGCGAAAACGTGGCTAAACGTCGGTATCGTGTTTAGCCGCATTTGGCGTCTGAAACGTGGAAATCTTTGGTGTCTGAACTCATTTATTTGCCTTCAAAGAAAGGCTGTTAAACGCAACTGCCTAAAAACGACTGTAAACGAAGCTGTGTACATGGTCACATAGGTTAACATTGAATGAGTTCAGGGGCAGTTGAAAAAAACGCCCAACTGCCTCTGAACGTCCGTTTAACAGCCTCAGTGTATAAGAGGGCAAGTCAGATCAGAGTAAATTATTAGTAGGGATAAAGGTCTGCTATAACTTCTTCTTTCGGTCAGTTGATAGAAAAATGCATGAGATTGTCATTTAATATGACCAAACTCAGCCAGATTATGGAAACATCGTATTAGTTTAAAGCTCAATCCAGATATAACTTTTCATAACTTTAGACATGGGAAAGGGTTAAATCATCTGTCATAATTATTTGTTTGTGGTTTCTTTTTTGCTATATGCATTCCTAAATTCCTAAAGAAAGGTATTCCCTCATTTCATGTGTGTATGCAGTATTATACTGTAACTACTGTTTGATTACAACTACTGTGCTTATTTACCGTGTTTGTTTTAATGTATCCACCCTATTTTGTTAGGCATTGTGTGTATATTGCAGTGGTATTTTGCTTTGGATTTACCCTTTTAAAGTGATTTTGCCTTGTATTAAAGTCTATTGTAAGCCACAAGGTGTGCCGGTGAGTTCATGGTCAATTCTGGGTAGGCCATCATGGAAGCAGGATAAAAGAACCCAATCAACATGGCAGCTCCTACATGTGTGAGAACTACAACAGTATTTAAAAATGCTATGTCTATGATACAAAGTGCTCAAGTAAAATAGGGTTTACTTTGAGACTAAAGTTTTAAACTGAAAATAGTTTTGCATATGTTTAAACTTGTGAACCATAACATATACTGTATAGCAGCCCTCAAAATTTCCACTCGCCTACTCCTATTTTGTGGAAAATGATTGCTGGCGAGTGTGGGGCTGCCTCAGGGTGGGGGGGGGTGAGCACCGCCAGCAGGCAGCGTTGAATAGGAGCCCTTCTCCCAGCGATCGCCCAGGAAAGAGAGAGCCGGATCATCACAGAGTGGGGAACATCACTGTAACAGCTTTCATTTGAATTGCCAAGTGTTCTCCGTGCTTACCGTCACATACAGCCCCTCCTCCTGGCCCAGGTACTTTGATAAACAGAACACTGGTCCAATGCTGGGACATGTGACTTATATCAAAGTACCCGGGCCAGGAGGCGAGGCTGTACGTGACGGCGAGTGCAGGGAACACTCGGCAATTCAAATTAAAACTGTTACAGCGTTGTTCCCCGCTCTATGATCATCCTCTTCCTCTCTCTTCCCCTGCACAGGTGAAGTGGCACTGATAGACACAGGTAAAGCGGCTTTCTTGGGCATAGGTGAGGCTGCATTGTTGGGCACAGGTGAGGCTGCATTGTTGGGCACAGGTGAGGCTGCACTGATGAAGTTGTTGTTGATATTTATTTTTGTAACTTAATTCTGCATAAAACATTTAAGTATCATTTCATTAAATAATTTATGAGGGCGTGTTTTGGGGAGGCATTAGGGGCGGGGCATAGTAGGGGTTGTGTGGGGCAACTGGTGGCGAGTAACTCTTAATGCCTGGTGTCAGGTCACCTAGAGGCTGGGTGACAGATGCACACCGTTGGGATCAGGAGTGCACCGCAAGGTAGTGGACCCTACAGCTGACTGCTGAACCCTGGGAGGTCCAGGAAGCAGGTCTACTGGATCACTGACACAGATCCCACTGGGAGCTAGAGCATAGATTCCCCAGGGTGCGGAGTCTAAGAGCCAGCAGGTGTTCACCAGAGCCTTTAATGGTAAGGATGGACTGCTCTGCAGTCTGGCTCCAGGTCGCGGCCCCCAGGGTCTCACAGCTCACGGTAGACTACAGGAGAAGAGGAAGGAGGCAGCAGGCTGGAACAACAAGGAAAGTAAGGGACAAGCCAAGGTCGGGGCCACAAGCAGACAAGGACAACAGAGTACACGCCAAGGTTCAGAGTCACAGGCAAACAGGGATGGTCGGGAACACGCCAAAGGTCAGGGTCATGAGCAGACAGGAATAGTTAAGAACAGGCCAAAGTCGGTAACAGGAATCAGATGTAGGAAACACAGCAAGTACACACAGAGGCTAACACACAATGGTTAATCAGCACTGCTGGCTTGCAGTGCACAGGTTAATATAGAGTTCCCTGATAGGGCCTGGGGTGGGGCCATGCTTAGAGGAGAGGTTACAAAAGCAGTCAGGTGAGGGTCAGCTGGTCTCTACAGATGAACACATGGAGACAGGTATGCTGATCGACAAGCTCTATTGTAAAACCATGACAGTACCCCCCTCTTAAGACCTCCCCCTCCCCCGCCTGTGCCCAGGCTTAAAGGGAAACTCCAGATGGAACCTCCTCAATAGACGAGGAGCAAAGACCTCAGCTGCAGTAATCCAAGACCTCTCCTCAGGACCAAACCCTTTCCAATGTACGAGGTACTGAAGAATGCCTTTACGGAGACGGGAATCCAAAACTTGACTAAACTTTAGATTATCCTCAGAGGCCGGAACTGAGGTAAGGAGAGGACGAAAGGACTTATTGAGGACTAAAGGCTTTTTAGAAATGGGTAAGGGCACGAGAAGACCATCAGAAGTCTGAGCAGGGTCCCCCAGACCCTTAAAGATGTGCTGGACATCCAACACAGGACCATCAGACTGGGTAAAGGTCAGTGGATCCCTGAGGTCAGGTTGGTTAAAAGGGGACATGTCACAAGAGTTAAGCTGGATAGCCGGAACACAAATAGAATGCAGAGAGCCCTGAACAAAAGATTGAAAACCCCACCTGGCCGAATGAGGCAGTCTATCCAAAGGATGGATTGAGCCTCTTAAACAGGTTTGAACGGACGTAGTAGCAGTAGGGTGAGGCCAGGTTACCGAAAGTCCTGAACAATAAGCAGGAAGCTCACTGGGCATAGGCTGGACTGGTGCAGAGGCCCACTGAACAGCATTGCCAGGTGCAGCGACCACCAGAATTGCATTGCAGGGCGTAGCGACTGTGGAACTGGTGGACGAGTCAGCCTGGGTGTGTGTCCAAGGGGGTCCAGGGACAGGCAAAGGGAAATGGCCATGCAAACTGGAGTGACTGATCGGCTCAGGTTCACAGGTAGGCTCCTCATCCAGAGTGCCACACGACCCAGAGAGTGCCTCAGCCCGACTATTGCAGGAGACATTCCAGAAATCGATATACGCAGCGGGAAGAGCAGAAGATACTGTGATGGTGGCAACAGGAGGATTCTCTTTTGGGGTAACCTTGAGTAGGCAGGAGGAGGAACAGGAGGAACCCCAAGTCAAGATCTGTCCAGCAGTCCAGTCAACATGTGGAGAATGGAGCCGTAACCAAGGAAGACCTAATATGATAGGAGAGGAGACCTTAGGTAAGACAAGGAAAGATATCCACTCCTGGTGGAGTATCCCTACCGACATCTTAACAGGGAGGGTCTGGAAGCGGATAGGGCCCCCTGGGAGAACAGTGCTATCAATCGCCAAGACCACCAATGGCGTTGTAAGGGGCAAAAGGGTAAGCGGATAGGGCCCCCTCGGAGAACAGTGCTATCAATCGCCAAGACCACCAATGGTGTTGTAAGGGGCAAAAGGGTAAGTCTCATGGGAGACGCAGTTCCCCAGTCCATGAAATTACCATCGGCTCCAGAATCCAGATGTGCCAAGACCGAACGAGAGGAAGCGCCGACATGAAGGAACACAGAAAGAAGAAGACGAGAAGATGAAGGTGATACTTCAGGGTCTAATACTCCACCTTCCAGATGTATTAGCCCCGATCGGTTTTCCGGACAAAGAGAACAAGTGTCACGAAAATGACCTTTGGCCCCGCAGTAGAGGCACAGGCCCAGAGTTCTGCGCCTAGCGCGTTCTTCAGGAGACAACTTGGTCCAGCCCAGCTGCATAGGTTCCTCAGCAGGCAGGGGGTGCTCCTCGGATTGAAGAGAAGGGACTGGGAGCTCAAGCTGCCTAAGGAATGGGGAGTGCTGGCGTCTTTTTTTTTTCTTCCAGGGCCCTCTCCTGAAAGCGAATATCGATCTGGTTACACAAGGTGATGACACTGTCCAGATCAGCAGGAAGGGATCTTCCTGCTAATTCATCCTTCACTTTATCAGAGAGGCCATGTAAAAAGGTTGCAACTAGGGCCTCATTATTCCAGCCCAATTCAGCTGTGTGGATACGGAACTGAAGAGCATACTGTCCCACAGAAGCGGACTCTTGACGGAGACGTAAAAGAGCGCTAGCCGCTGAGGAGACACGACCCGGTTCCTCGAAGATATTCTGAAAAAGTTTCAAGAAATCAAACAGGGTAGAAACGACTGGATCATTCAGTTCCCACAGAGGGGCAGCCCAAGCTAGCGCCTCGCCGGACAGAAGGGATATAATATAGGCTACTTTCGCCCGATCGGACAGGAAGTTTTGGGGCTGAAGTTCAAAATGAATCGTGCACTGGCTAAGGAACCCCCTGCAAGCCTTGGAGTCCCCAGAGAAGCAGGCCGGAGCTGGCAGTTGTAATGAATGTGTGGCTGCGACTGATGCGATAGGTGCAGCAGCAGATAGCGGTTGAGGTTGTTGAACCGGGGGTCCTAATGAGGCCTGAACCTGTTCAAAACGGGAAGCCAAATCCTGAAGGAATCGCATCACTTGGGTCTGATGCGATTCCTGGGTCTCAAGTCTGTGAACTAAGCCCTGCAATGGATCATCTGCGGGTAGCGGCACATCAGCCGGGTCCATGGCTGATCAAACTGTCAGGTCACCTAGAGGCTGGGTGACAGATGCACAGCGTTGGGATCAGGAGTGCACCGCAAGGTAGTGGACCCTACAGCTGACTGCTGCGGACTGAACCCTGGGAGGTCCAGGAAGTAGGTCTACTGGATCACTGACACAGATCCCACTGGGAGCTAGAGCATAGATTCCCCATGGCGCGGAGTCTAAGAGCCAGCAGGTGTTCACCAGAGCCTTTAATGGTAAGGATGGACTGCGCTGCAGTCTGGCTCCAGGTCGCGGCCCCCAGGGTCTCACAGCTCATGCTCACGGTAGAATACAGGAGAAGAGGAAGGAGGCAGCAGGCTGGAACAACAAGGAAAGTAAGGGACAAGCCAAGGTCGGGGCCACAAGCAGACAAGGACAACAGAGTACACGCCAAGGTTCAGGGTCACAGGCAAACAGGGATGGTCAGGAACACGCCAAAGGTCAGGGTCACGAGCAGACAGGAATAGTTAAGAACAGGCCAAAGCCGGTAACAGTAATCAGCTGTAGGAAACACAGCAAGTACACACAGAGGCCAACACACAATGGTTGATCAGCACTGCTGGCTTGCAGTGCACAGGTTAATATAGGGTTCCCTGATAGGGCCTGGGGTGGGGCCATGCTTAGAGGAGAGGTTACAAAAGCAGTCAGGTGAGGGTCAGCTGGTCTCCAGAGATGAACACATGGAGACAGGTATGCTGATCGGCAAGCTCTATTGCATAACCATGACACCTGGGTAGTAGCTCAGGACTTGAAATTTTGAGCCCTGCTGTATAGTGTAGTTGGTGTTAACCAAAGGTCCTTTGTAGTTATGTAAAAGGTGAAGTCAGGACAAAGAATTGAGAACTGCTATTATTTTATGTCATAAGATAAAACACCAAATTAATTTAAATGATATTATGTTAGAAAAATTGCAGTAAAAAAAGTCAGTTCTTTTTATATAATAAACTAAAATGATCACAAGTTTTGGAAACTACAGGTTCGGTGAAGTTAAACAAAACTGAAAAGATGAAAGGCAAAACGATCTTGTTGAAAGGTGAGAAGGTGAAATCTTTTGTGTTCTGCTGGATCAGAAGGAATGAAAATGTGCAGTGTGTTCAACGCATGAAGTTTGATTAGGCAGCTCATTTTCATTGACATTCATATATAGTAACTCAGCAACACAGTCATTCATCCCTTATAGTGAAACTGTATGACCATGAGTTGAGAAGAACTTTAGTCCCAAAGACCTGAAGAGTTGCAGTGTGTGTACAGGTTATGGTGTGCACCATATGCATAGTTGCCAACACTCCTGGATTAGCCGGGACTTTCACGGATTTTAGTCAAATGTCCCAGCACGCCCTTGTCCCAGTAAAAGTCCTGGAAATCAGACCCCGATCACGGAAACCAGCTGCCACAACTCTGCAGACATTACATTGCTGCTTATGTGGACAGTCAGAGATCAAATCTGAATTTCCTCCCTCTTCCCCTCCCCCAGCAGTAACATTCATGAGCAGCCATCCTGTATTATGCGGGCTCCAACGGTGACGTTAGTTTGAGGTCGGACCAGTCAGAGTCAGTGTAGCATTTCCGCTTTATTTTCAACCTCCTTCCATGCTTGGCACATGACTATAGTTTGATGCCCAAAGTCCCAGCACAGACTTTTCTGTTTCACTGCAATGCTCTAAATATCACTCAGCATGTAAGTAGAACCATTGTTGTTTCAATGTTGTTTCCTTCTGCCCAGCCCCCTCCTCACCTGCCCTGTGATGTCTGATCTAGAATGGGAATGGTCTCTGCTTTCCTCCTCTCCTTTCCCACTATGCAGAGTTCCAGCACTGGGAGGGCTCTTTCTGTAAGTGAGGGCTCTTTCTGTAAAGGAGGGCTCTGATGGTAAAGGAGGGCTCTGATGGTAAAGGAGGGCTCTGATGGTAAAGGAGGGCTCTGATGCTAAAGGAGGGCTGTGATGGTAAAGGAGGGCTGTGATGGTAAAGGAGGGCTGTGATGGTAAAGGAGGGCTGTGATGGTGAAGGAGGGCTGTGATGGTAAAGGGGGGCTGTGATGGTAAAGGGGGGCTGTGATGGTAAAGGGGGGCTGTGATGGTAAAGGGGGGCTGTGATGGTAAAGGGGGGCTGTGATGGTAAAGGGGGGCTCTGATGGTAAAGGAGGGCTCTGATGGTAAAGGAGAGCTCTGATGGTAAAGGAGGGCTCTGATGGTAAAGGAGGGCTCTGATGGTAAAGGGGGGCTCTGATGGTAAAGGAGACCTCTGATGGTAAAGGGGGACTCTGGTGGTAAAGGAGGGCTCTGATTGTAAAGGGGGACTCTAGGGGTAAAGGAGGGCTCTGATGATAAAGGAGGACTCTAATGGTAAGGGGGGCTCTGATGGTAAAGGGGAGCTCTGATGGTTATGGAGGGCTCTGATGGTAAAGGGGGGCTCTGATGGTAAAGGGGGGCTCTGATGGTAAAGGGGGGCTCTGATGGTAAAGGGGGGCTTTGATGGTAAAGGAGGGCTCTCATGGTAAAAGAGGGCTCTGATGGTGAATGGGGACTTTAAAGGTAAAGATTTTTTTATCCAGCAGTCATTGGACTGTGAGAAATTGGGCAGTGCAGTTTTAAAAACTATTTCTCACAGTCACTCCTTGCTGACACATTTACTAAGGCCCCTTTCACACAGGGGGTCCAATCAGGTCTGCCTGTCAGTTTTTTAGGCAGACCTGAAAGGCAGATCCATGCATCCCTAGGGACAGGCGGATGTAAACAGACTCTATTTAACCACACTCCCTTTAAACCACGCCCAATATTTAGCATAATTTAAGCCACGCCTATTATGACCATGGGACGCTTCTCACGCCGCAACTTTTTTCCCCTCAAAAACACCCATAAGATGAATGCCCCGTCCCTAATTAACATGCTACTCCATCTACACTGGGTTTCTGGAAAAAAGTGTCCCTAAATTTTTTTGGGAAATGGCAACTATGCATATGTTCAAAGGAACCTGTGTTCTTATATGTGGAATGGACCTAGAGTGAAACCGAGACAACCATCCTAATAGGCAGGGAAAAATAACATAGCGTGTATGTAGCGATATGGACTGTTATCAGAAAGTTTCGTACCTTCCAGTGATCTAAACATTGTTTGTCCCAATGATTTATGAGTAGTCCTCTTTGAATCTGCTGCTATGCATCCATGTACCCTAAGACTGTAAATCCCAGGGACCCTTGCAGTGGCCTGAAGGTTCCTGGGAGGGATGATAAAAGGAGCTTAGAAGTCCACGCATGCTCTCTTCCTCCTGGGCCTGACACAAGATGGACCTCTCTGTGTGACAGAGAGAGAGAGAGAGAGAGAGAGAGAGAGGTCGCAGCCTACCACGCAGATTGCTACTTCCACTCGAGGTCTGAGGGGCCTAGTCCTGCTACCTGCTGTCAGACATCCAGTCACTAGCATCATTTACAGCGCCTACTCATCGGTGCGGACGTGTGGAGAAAGTCATGACACTGTAGTGGTATAAGCCCAGTCTCCTACCATTTTACATTATCCCACATTACCCTCCCTCCAAAAACATTATAAATGACTCGAACTAGTTTTGGAGTAAATGGCCTCACGGCCTTAAATTTCTTTATTAAATATAAAATACCATAAATATAACATAAATAACCGTAACTTTTAATAATACTTTATTGTGAAACTATCCGTAAACAACTGTCACCATGGTTACTGTAAACAATTCTTTTCTTGACCCTACCAGTCGGGAACCCCTGACTCGGCAGTACCCTAACTTCCAGTGACCAAAACCATTTTACCTCCTCCAGGCCCTACATAGCCTGAAAGTACACCACTTCAATCCCAACCTTCATGGATGGGTACCATCAACAACTCCCCATCCAATGGATGGGTACCATAACCAACCCCCATCCCCTGGATGGGTACAACATGTTTCATACATGTAACTAGAGCAATCCTATTCAAGGAAACCAAACAAACTGCCACAGCACGAAAGGGGTAACCCCTTACCCTTGAGCGCACCTCCACACCCTCAGGCCTCTCTGAATCCCTTCTTGCACACCCAGGGCCCACAGATCAGTCCCCACCTCATTCAAATGTACTCCATCACTGCGTAGATATCTCCAAGTATCTACCTCTAGCTCTCTATGCCTGATGGCTAAGCCCCCATTCTTCACAAAGAATCTACTCAGTTCTTTATTCACTTTGATCCTTGCTCTGTTCACCTTCTTTGCTGACCATGCCCAACGCCATGACAACCTGCCCACCATGTCAGACCAGACTAAGACCATATTAGGGTATGCCGCTTTTAGACGTAAAAAATCACATTTTATGTCTCTAATAAGGTCCCTCATGAATCTGGCTCCCATGTCATTCCCACCTACGTGCAGAAGTAATACATCAGGGGCTCTATCAAACCTGGCAAATCTATGTACCTCCCCCAACACCCTATTCCATCTCATACCCGGGACCCCAATCCACCTGACGAGTGCATCTTGCCTGGGGATCCTTAATTGTCTGCCGTTCGGCCGAACGTCGGCTCTCTTTGCCCCCCAAAAAACGTACGAGTGGCCGAGTATCCATACCAGGCCCACTTCACCTGTAAACAAGAAGAACAATACGAAAAACGCCCATGAACATACAGTATCCACCAACATGCCCTTTAACTTAACCAACTATACTTACAACAACTGTGGTCAGACGTACAATTTAAAT
Organism: Aquarana catesbeiana; assembly: GCF_042186555.1. Taxonomy (NCBI): domain Eukaryota; kingdom Metazoa; phylum Chordata; class Amphibia; order Anura; family Ranidae; genus Aquarana; species Aquarana catesbeiana. Next base: position 223,213,144 of record NC_133330.1, on the reverse strand, counting down.
CTATCCGAATCCCAACTTCCAATCCGGCGAATGACGTCTTGGCTCAAACCTGCCCTAGCCGCCTCTGTGGCCGCCCCAATCCTGAAGGAATGGGAAGAAAATTGTCGCGGGTCGCACCCCACCCTGACCACGCATTTTTTAAAAACCGCTACAAACTGGAATTTTGATAAGAACCCACCATCCTCATGTATTAACAGGGGCCCTTCAAACTCTGATCTAATCTCCAAAAAGGATTGTACGACAGTCACCAGGCAGATACTTGCCTCATCAATCCTGCCAACCTCCAAGTACCTGCCTTTGCCAGCCTGATCAGTCTTAGACCTTCTGATCCACACTCTAATCGACTCATGCCCCAACTCCATATCTCCCACCATGAGACCCCCTGGTATTGACTTCGACGGGCTGACCAACTCGCTGATGCGCAGTGCCCCAAAAAATGCCAAAGCAAAAGCTGCCCGAAATAACTTGTGTTCGTAAACGGATATACATACCATTTCCAAACACTTAAACATCCTTCTCAACATGTCAAACGATAACGGTCGCCTCCCATCCCTGCTTTTGTGTGACTTCCTATACCCCTTGACAGCCTGTCATACCCAAAACTCCTTGGTGTAATCACATATCCCTTGCCACTTGAAAAGAAAGGCCAAACCTGCCAACTCGCAGTCTATGGCAGCTGCCGAGATACCCTTCTCAAAACCCTGAACGATGAAATACAGAACAGCATGTCCGACTGTCGGATCATCTGCGGCTACACCCAGTTTGTTTAAACAAGTAAACAAGGCTCTCCATACCTTAGAGTAGGCATTCCACGTAGCCATACTCACGGATTGCCGAATCCACTTTGCTGCGATTCCAAAGCAATGTTCCACATCCAGATGGGACAGGCGATCCCTTGTTGTTCCGCCTCTGGCGCCAACGTCCGGAACCTGTCCCACTGAAAACGAGACAAAGCGTCAGCTAAAGTGTTGTCAACCCCGGGTAAGTGTACAGCATAAATAAATGCGTTCACTTGCAAACAGCGAAGCACCAAGTGTCTTAACAACCTGACCACTGGCACTGATGCCGCCGTCAGCCAGTTAACCACTTGGACCACTCCCAAATTGTCACAATTGAAGCGTACTTTTAGGTTACTGAAGGATTCTCCCCACAGTTCTATAGCCACCACAATAGGGAACAGTTCCAATAAAACAAGGTTCTTCAAGAACCCTGCCTCTTGCCATGCCTCCAGCCATCTGGCCGCGCACCAATGACCTTTGCAGAAAGCCCCAACCCTGTGGAGCCGGCCGCATCGGTGAATAGCTCCAGGTCACAGTTGCTAACGGGACCCGACATCCAAAGAGCCCTTCCATTGAAAGACTCTAAGAAAACCTGCCATACACGCAAATCTTCTCTATGTTCCAGAGTAAGACTGACGAAATGTGTTGGCGCCCTGATCCCAGCTGTAGCAGCCGCCAAACGCCTGCAAAAAACTCTGCCCATCGGCATGATTCGGCAAGCAAAGTTCAGCTTTCCCAGTAACGATTGAAGTTTTCTAAGCCCTCTGGTCCCACGCACTTCTTCCTGCAACTGCATCAGCTTGTCCATCGGAAGCCTGCACTCCATCTTAGTCGAGTTTATCTCAATGTCCAAAAACGTTATAGTCACAGTCGGACCTTCCGTTTTTTCAGGAGCTAAGGGAACCCCAAAACGCTCCACCAGGTGTTGCAGTGTACCCAACAGAACCGCACAAATTTTGGAACCCGCCGGTCCAACACATAAAAAATCGTCCAAATAATGGATGATTGAGTTGATCCCCGCGACGTCCCTAACTGCCCATTCCAGGAATGAGCTGAATGTCTCAAACAGGGCGCAAGATATAGAGCATCCCATGGGCAGGCATCTATCCACATAGTAAGACCCTTCCCAAGTACAGCCCAGTAACCGAAAACTGTCCGGGTGCACCGGCAATAGCCGGAAAGCCGATTCTATATCAGACTTAGCCATTAGGGCACCCTGCCCATACTTCCGTACCCACGCCACCGCCGTGTCGAAGGATGTGTACATCACCGCACACTCTTCTGGAGCAATAGCATCATTGACCGACCCCCCTTTTGGAAAAGAGAGGTGGTGTATGAGCCTATACTTGTTGGGCTCCTTTTTGGGAACCACTCCCAAAGGGGAGACCACTAAATCCGGCAGTGGCAATTCTTTGAATGGGCCCGCCATGCGGCCCAAAGCTACCTCCTTCCCCAATTTTTCGGCCACTATCGCTGGATGTTGCATTGCCGACTTCAGATTCTGAGCCTCTGGCTGTGTTGTTGCCAAAGAACACGGAATCCGAAAACCGCTCGTAAATCCAGCTTCTAATACAGCAGCCGCTGTACGATCGGGATATCTATTGAGGAAAGGAAGCATCCTTTCCACCCGCACCGGGGTCCTCCCTCTTACCCGAAGCATCTCCAACCCGACCTTTTCCTTTTTTAAAACATTTGGACAGTGCATGAGATCCCCCGCAGCCAGAGCACATGTGTTTAAAGCGACAATTGGATCCGAATCTGCAGGTGCCCTCGTTGAACTGCCAGCAGTAACCCCATCTTTTTTCGGCCGGTTGTCCTGGAGCTGCGGAACCTCCGACCCCTGCCTGAAAAAACTGATTCGGGGCCCTCGCCGCCGTCATCAACCTCATCCATAGGCTTAGGTCTTTATGGTCCCAGCGCAGACTTGGTCTTACCGCCATCCGCTGACAAAATTGTTCATCATACCGTAGCCAAGCCATACCACCATACGTCCTGTGAGCTTCGCTAATGGCTCCCAAATAAACAAATAACGCCGAGCAATTCTCTGGTGCCTTTTCACCTACCACACTCGCTAAAATGGCAAACGCCTGCAGCCAGTTAGCAAATGTACGTGGAATCAAGCGATATCTCCGCTTTTCCTCATCCTCCTTCTTGCCTTCCACTGGTTTTAACCTATCCAGGTTAAATTTTTCCAACGGCAATAACGTGAAAATCTCCATGTATTCGCCCTTCCATATCTTTTCTTTTATTTCCGTCTTTAGATGGGCTCCCAAAGGTCCCTCAAAACATACGTACACTTCGCTCCTAGCCGCATCTGCCAACCTAACTGAACCAGGCCTTTTTTTGCCCGTCTTACCTTGATCCCCCGAAGTCGTGGCCACTACTGTCGTGCTGACGTCCTCTACTGGTGTCACAGGTAGAACGCCTGTGACCTGCGTGTCCCCCGCTGTCTGCGGAAGGGTAAGTGCCGTCCATACACTCGCGGGACTACCACTCGTCCCTGCCTCAACCCGTGACACTAGTTCCTTCAGCCCGACTAACAGCTCCCTTAATCCCATGTTCCCAGACCCGGGTACCCCCACTGTCGGTGTGGCTAAGGTAGGTCCAGTTACCCCCGACCCTGTTTCCCCCCCCAGTATGCTGTAGTCCCCCCTGTTTTCCTTGACCCAATAAGGCATGTAATTAAGATGTAAAAGAATTCGAAGAATCTGACTCACCGGGCTGACCTGGACCGGGCCCAACAGCCGCCACTCTTGGAACCACCGCCGGGAGTCGTTCGTCTTCTCCTCCATCTGACCCGGACACTTCCCCTTCTGATCGGTCATCGCTGGGTTCATTCCTGACGATCGCCTGTTGCACCCCAGGTGCGACTGCTCTGGGTGCCGAGGGTCTGCGGTGCTGTGGACGGCCTTCTCTTTCAGAAGTACCGCCAGACCCGTTAGATGCCCCCTTAGCTGAACCTCTGCGACTTCCGCGTGGTGGGGTACTTAACACTTGGCTGCTGGCTGCACTGTAGACCGACCCTGCATTCCTCGCTGACCCACTCCTATGCTGCCGAGTGTTGCCAGCCGACCCAGCCCTCTGTGCTGTCTCCTGGCAGGCTGATCCCCTCTCTCTGGTGTCATTCCTCCTCTCCATCCCTGCTGCTCCATCCCTCAGTGTCATACACCTGCGACGCGCTGGGGGGGAAGAGCCACGTGGTCTGCTGGGCGTCCTGGCACTTGCCCCTCTGCCTCTGCGACTAGCTCCCCTAGCTTCCCCTGCTCTGGTCACAGGGGGCCGATCACTGACCATACTCTGGGGATCCCTGTTGTCCTCCTGTCCTCCCCTCCCCCGGGACTCACTGGGGCCTGAAGCTGGGCTATACCTCTCAGGAGGCCGGGACCGCCGAGCACGAGGTGGGGGCGGCCCCCCCCGCTCGCCGCTGTTCTCTCTCCAGCTATCTGTGTAAGCTGCTGCTGCAGCCAGTCCGCACCGTGAGCGGCAACCGCCGCTCTCAAATCATCCAGAAATCCCTCCATCGCTGCCATCCTGTCTAATCTCAGCTTAAAAGGGGGGTAAAAAGCCTGATTTTGCAGAGCGGTGAGGAGCTGTGATAATCTTCTTCCACCGCCGCTCTCAGAATGACATCACTTCCCCCCCTCCTGCTCTACTTCCCCTCACTGCTCCCTCAGCCCCTCCCTTATCCTTAAAGGGGCCAGAATCCTTATTCCACATGATAACTGTGCAATCCCCAGCACTGTCATGCCAGCCCTGCACCGATCGTTTCACTCAGCTCCGGGCCTCTCTCTACAGGAGGCCGAGACAGAGGATTTGTTACCGGAGTATTGCCTTCAGTTTTCCTGTCTACAAGGCTGACATTCGATTTGGGATGTTGGTGAGAGAGCAAGCTGCTTAATCTTTATCTATTCACTACCACCATTACAGAACACAGTGCACACACATTTCTACCCAAGAACACTTTACTGCATTGCTGGAACACTGTACTCAGATGCCTTAGGCCTTTGCCACTTGGAATCTATTGTTTCATCTGCAACCAAACGGATTACAGTTAACATGAGCTCCAACTAGCTAGCTAGCTACTCACAGGAAATATATATATATATATAAAAAACACCAGCGGGAGATTAGATCGTCCATTAAAATAGAATAGGCTGTCTAGATTACATCTACCTAAGTGTGGTCACTTGTGTAGTTAACTGGAACATCCACTAGAGGGTGACTTCGGATCTGAATATAATATAGTACATCCTTGTGTACACAGCATTATTCATTGTTTAAACATTGTTGTGTCTTTGGGAGGAGTCTGTTTGCTGAGTTGACGCTGACGCTCAGCGGATTTACTCCTTTCTTTGTAAAATAACCTTCTTCAATTTGGTTCAAGTAAAACATTTTAGAACCACTGAGTTGCTTGATTCTTGCCCTATAGTATTAACAGGATATCTGAACCCAGAGCGTCAGAGGGGTTGGAAGGTTCACTTGGTCATGACCGTGCAAATGAGCAGGTAATTCTCAGTAGTCCCCAAGGGGGCCATGCTACATGTACAAGCCAGGTGTCAGGTGAAATGTCAGTAAGCAAGCAGGTTAAGTAGATACAAATGCAGAGGCGTAACTAGAACCTTCAGGGCCCCGATGCAAGAAACCATAGAGGGCCCCCCTGACCCCTGGACAGGGCTCTTTTCTCCGAGCCCGGTGGCGGAACACCAGGGCCTGGTTACAAGTGGGTGGCTGCATATAAAGGAATAGATTTCTCCATCCCCCCACCACTTCTCCTCCTCTCCCTCCCACAGGCATTCAGCAGCTGCAAGAGGAAAATGGAGAGATCAGTTCCTCTATGTCAGTGTTTCTCAATTTTTTTCCACTCGGGGCACCCTTGTAGTATACCCCTAGGTGAATGGAGCTGCACTGCAACCACCCTGCAACTGTGTGCATTGCATGCAGTTGCAGCATAGTGATGATGCATTTAAGGGGTTAAAACAGGCGGTCAGGAGGCAACATATTGCCTCTTTATGGGCTGTCAAATGCCTCTGAAAAGCGATCTGAGCATGGATCACTTTTCAGAGCGATCTGAGCATGGATCACTTTTCAGAGGAACAGCATTTTTTTTGCTGGTACTATGACCAAGCAAAAAAAAAAAATCTGTTCTAATGGGACACATATAGGGGGTCAGGATTAAAAGCGCATACATATACATGTAAACACATATATATATATATATATATATATATATATATATATATATATATATATATATATAAATGCACATATGCACACACACATAAACCAGTGGCTCGGGTGCTCAAACTTTTTTTGGGGGGGCAAGCAAACTGAAAAATTCTTAAAAAATAAACGCATCAATTGCAGCTTCACTATGCTTATCAAACGCAGCCCATCAAATGCCGCCACTCTGCCCATCAAATGCCGCCACTGTGCCCATCAAATGCCACCACTGTGCCTATCAAATGCAGCCACTGTGCCCATCAAACGCAGCCACTGTGCCCTGAAACGCAGCCACTGTGCCATCAAATGCTGCCACTGTGACCCCCCTGCCCGCTCGCAGTCTGCCCGGCACTTACCCTGTCTTGGTGGGGCAGCGGGTGACGACAACGAGTGGGGTCCTCCATGCGTCTCCTCCCATCCTCTCCTCCCGATAGGCATCCAATAGCGGCGCCTGTCGTTTCAGCCAATCAGGTGACAGGTAACAGACCCGAGCACCTGATTGGTGGAGAGGCGGTTCAGTTTTAGGAAAGTGAATATTAATTTGCTTTTCTAACACACCTGGGTGGACTGTGAGCGCCAAGCATGGCACTCGCAGTTCACCTATTTTGAAGCCTATTAGTGCTTTAAAAACACCCCCACCGGTGTAATTCAGGCACCCGGCGTCCGAAAAGGGGCCAGGCGCCTGAATAGGGGGGGCAGGGGGGGCCATAGATAGATTCACGCTATGCATGAATCTATCTATTTGTGATAGAGGGGTGGCTGGAGAGAGGGGGCGGCGCCCGTGCGCCCTTATGGATGCACCGCCATTGATATAAACACATACACATACATACACATATACATGCACATATACATACATGCACACACACATATACATACATGCGCACACACACACATGCACATATACATACATGCACACACATATACATACATGTACACACACATGCACATACATATATACACACATACAGTAGATAAAAAATGGCAGACCTTTACCTTAGCTCTTCCTGCCGGGTACTGCACTGTAGGGGGAGACAAAGAGCACAGCACTGTGCTTTCACTTTGTAATCAATATGACTAGCTCCCCGCACAGTGCCGATTACAGTTCAGCTTAGGATCGGGGAGCTTGTCTCCGCTCCCCCTATCAAAGTACTGTATACAGGGGGCCCTCAAGGGCCCCCTGCAGCAAGGGGCCCGGTCGCCATGGCAACCTCAGTGACCCCCATAATTCCGCCACTGTACAAATGTTATAAACCAACCCCTGTGCGCTGTAGACTTTGGAAAAGGCTGGCCACTAGAGCTCAGAATAGAATGGGAGTCGTAATTGGACAAACAGTAGAATTTTTCGAGACATGAATACTGCTATGGCCAGTATTTGTCCTCATTGTTAGTGGCCATGTACAGTGGGGCAAAAAAGTATTTAGTCAGCCACCAATTGTGCAAGTTCTCCCACTTAAAAAGATAAGAGTGGCCTGTAATTGTCATCATAGGTATACCTCAACTATGAGAGACAAAATGTGGAAACAAATCCAGACAACCACATTGTCTGATTTTTGAAAGAATTTATTTTCAAATTATGGTGGAAAATAAGTATTTGGTCACCTACAAACAAGAAAGATTTCTGCCTCTCACAGACCTGTATTTTCTTCTTTAAAAGGCTCCTATGTCCTCCACTCATTATCTGTATTAATGGCACCAGTTTGAACTTGTTATCAGTATAAAAGACACCTGTTCACAACCTCAAACAGTCACACTCCAAACTCCACTATGGTGAAGACCAAACAGCTGTTGAAGGACACCAGAAACAAAATTGTAGACCTGCACCAGGCTGGGAAGACTAAATCTGCAATAGGCAAGCAGTTTGGTGTGAAGAAAACAACTGTGGTAGCAATAATTTAATAATTTAATTTTATAATAAAAAAAATGGAAGACAGAAAAGACCACTGATAATCTCCCTCGATCTGGGGCTCCACGCAAGATCTCACCCCGTGGGGTCAAAATGACCACAAGAACAGTGAGCAAAAATCCCAGAACCAAACGGGTGGACCTAGTGAATAACCTGCAGAGAGCTTGGACCAACGTAACAAAGGCTACCATCAGTAACACACTACGCCGCCAGGGACTCAGATCCTGCAGTGCCAGACGTGTCCCCCTGCTTAAGCCAGTACATGTCCGGGCCCGTCTGAGGTTTGCTAGAGAGCACTTGGATGATCCAGAAGAGGATTGGGAGAATGTCATATGGTCAGATGAAACCAAAGTAGAACTGTTTGGTAGAAACACAACTCGTCGTGTTTGGAGGAGAGAGAATGCTGAGTTGCAACCAAAGAACACCATACCTACTCTGAAGCATGGGGTGGCAACATCATGCTTTGGGGCTGTTTCTCTGCTAAGGGAACAGGACGACTGATCCGTGTACATGAAAGAATGAATGGGGCCATGTATCGTGAGATTTTGAGTGCAAACCTCCTCCCGTCAGCAAGGGCATTGAAGATGAAACGTAGCTGGGTCTTTCAGCATGACAATGATCCCAAACACACCACCTGGGCAACGAAGGAGTGGCTTCATAAGAAGCATTTCAGGGTCCTGGAGTGGCCTAGCCAGTCTGCAGATCTCAACCCCATAGACAACCTTTGGAGGGAGTTGAAAGTCCGTGTTGCCCAGCAACAGCCCCTAAACATCACTGCTCTAGAGGAGATCTGCATGGAGGAATGGGCCAACATACCAGCAACAGTGTGTGACAACCTTGTGAAGACTTACGGAAAACGTTTGACCTCTGTCATTGCAAACAAAGGATATATAACAATGTATTGAGATGAACTTTTGATATTGACCAAATACTTATTTTCCACCATAATTTGCAAATACATTTTTTAAAAAATCAGACAATGTGATTGTCTGGATTTGTTTCCACATTTTGTCTCTCATAGTTAAGGTACACCTATGATGACAATTACAGGCCTCTCTCATCTTTTTAAGTGGGAGAACTTGCACAATTGGTGGCTAACTAATTACTTTTTTGCCCAACTGTATCTAAGTTACAGTATATTGTTGTCCTATTCTATATCACTAAGGGCCAGAATAACAGGAAGTAAAGTGAGATTAACCTGTGTTCACCTTGAAGCAAGATGATCTGGAATAGTTAAGAAAAACTTACCCTTGCCAGGGTGGAGGTTATGGTGGATGCTCTTTTAAAGGGCTTGTTTAGTCTAGGGGTGGTAGACCAGGCAGCAATGCCAATCTTATTCATCTGTTAGTTCAGCTTTGAAAGGTAAGTGTAGTTACCTAGGTAGCTGTGATAAAAAAGGACCATGTCCATTAAGTTCAACCAATAAAAAAATAAAAACAATGCCTTCCTAATGAGCACATATCTTGAACTGCTACTTTTTTTGTCTAAGTGTAGACTTATGTTTGTCCCAAGCATGCTTGAATCCACTTACTGTTGACTGACTAACTACCTCTACTAGAAGTCTATTCCAAACTACTTGTTTGGTAAAATAATACTTTCTAAAATTCGTTTTGAAGTTTTCCCCTTTCTTAGTTGAAGTTAGGTCCCCTTGCTCTTTATATTGGCTTTGTATTGAAAATGCTGCCCTTCTGAACCTTATTTATTCCCTTGATTTATTTAATGGTTCCAACCATGTCTCCCCTTTCCCATCTTTCCTCTAGACTGTATATTTTAAGTTCCTGAAGTCTCTCCTGATATGTTTTATTCCCAGACCTTTTACCATTTATGCTATCTGTCTCTGGACCCATGCTATCTTTTTTTAAACAAGTAACTTTTTTATTGACAATTATAAAGAGCATTGTTTACAAGATCATTGTAACAGAGCATTTTGACAGGGGACACATAAATGCAACTGTTACTATAGCAAGGATAGCGGTTAAGCCATCACAAGGATCATCTTGAACAAAATTAATTGCTAACAACTTAAACTTTACAGAATGGCATAATAAACACCCAAAAGAGACATAGATTTCACCGTAACATGGACATATACCTTCAGCATACAATTGAGCTAAAAAAGATATCTATCAATAGAAATCGACTGAAATACCCAATATTTTGGTCACATTTAACTGTTATTATAGGTATGGAATTTTACCACAGAATGTGATAAACCCAATGTAATGTTAGACTGTTAAGCTTCGTACACATGATCGGATTTTCCAACGGGAATTGTGTGTTGACAGACTGTTGGCAGAAATCTTACCATTTGTACACTCCATCGGACTATTGTCGGATTTTCCACGGACAAATGTTGGATTGCAGGCTTTAAAATTTTCTGCGGACAACGGTCTGTTGACGGATTTTTTAATTGTAAGGTCCATCAGACAAAAGTCCAAAGTACAAACACGCATGCTCGGAATCAGTGCTCACCAAACACAACATTAGCAGAAGGTGCCCAAAGGGTGGCTCTAAAGAGCTGAAAAACCATGTAGTACGTCACTACATTCGTGTTTGTTGGCCGACAATTGTGTGCTGTTTGTATGCAAGACAAGTTCCTGGCCGACACCCCTTCGGACAAAAGCCCGATGCTTTGTCTGCGGAAAATCCGATCGTGTGTACGAGGCTTTAGAGTTAACTGTAAGGGAGCTCAACCTGCATTGTCAAGCCAGCATTGCCAAATGTTCATACATTTTTTGGGGGCGTTCCTATGTTGATAGGTATTTTTCTTTCTTATAAGAATGAAGTTCACTTGTTCAGTCCATTTGCAACAGGTAGGTAATTGTGGAGCAAGCCAATATTTTGCTATTAATTTCCTGGTCTGGTATAATAGACAAGTGCTATGTAGACACAAGCTGTATATAATTCCTTATCCAAAGCTCCAAGGAGGCATATGAATGGATCCGGTGGGATTTGCACTGCATAAGTCTGGTCAGTGACATTAATCCCGACCTTCCAGTATCTCACCACTTTCATACCATGTGCAACAAATTGAATCCATTTTGGAAAGAAAACACTCCAAGGTATTTTCTAAGAGACTAGGTGAGTCAATTGAAAGTGTCAATTTCTGCCACACGTTTTTGAAAAATGCAGGAAAGAAAATAAAAATGCATTTGGTTTACACAAAGTTTTCAATGAATGAACACATTTCTAACACATCATAGACCTACTTAGAATTATACCCCAAAACACATTCTGCTACTCTTCCCAAGTATGGGGATACCACCTGTGTGAAAGTTTTTCACAGCCTAGACACACAGAGGGGCTCAAAATCCAAGGATCACCTTCAGGCTTTCTAGGGGCATAAATTACACATCAAATTTCTTGACTACTTATCACATTTTTGGAGGCCTTGGAGCATCAATACAGTGGAAACACCCACAAAATGACCTCATTTTGGAAAGCAAACACCCCACGGTATTTTCTAATAGACACGGTGAGTATTTTAAAGACTTCATTTTTTTGCCACAAATTTTTGGAAAATGTAGGGTGAAAATGAAAATGAATCCTTTTACACAAGGTTATCAATTTAATAAGATAATTCTTATATACAGCATGGGCATACTTGGAACTACAACCCAAAACATGTTCTGTTACTCCTTCTGAGTATGGCGATACCACATGTATGAGTTTTTTTCAAAGCATGGACTGATTATATACCAGACATTGTATCTTTTGTATCACACAAATCAACCAATTGTATCAAAACAGTACAGTAATGGTTGCCTGTATATGAGTGGTCAGGGAATATAGCTTAAATACAAGTAAAAAGCACAACACACTGGTACCTCAAAGGTGACCATATAATAAAATCCATAAGAGTCCAGCAATGGCTATATGATTATGATGGATAATGGGTCTGTGAGTCAAGGCTGCCACCAAAATAGACCAGAAGCCAGAAATCCAATAGAGCTGAGAAAAACGAGAGGGGCGCTTCTGAATAAATAGTATACACTTTAATTAAAAAAAAAAGCAATATCAACTCACATAAGGGAAAGCAATTTTGCACATAGGTGAGCTGGATACTGTCCAGGAGCAGGGTCAAAGTGGATGATCAGGTCATGGGTGAGGTCCACTTCTCACTAGTATAGTGGAATCCTGCTGGGACATCAGATATCCAGGGGAGGGTGTGAAGGTGGTGAGCTGGCAAAGCCGGGGTGCTCAGTGCTGCTGTTCCTTGCTTGTCCTCACTGAGCACTGCTTGCAAGATGGAAGATGTCAGATCTCATCCAGAGCGAGGCTTGTAAGGCACGTGGTGGCATGGCACAGGGCTGGGACATCGCTAATATGCAATGCGTTTCTGAGCTTTCGTGCTGCCAGTGGTGTAGCAGCCGCGCTCCTTTTTCAAGCATAAAGGATGGGATAGGGGAGCAGTCTTAAATAGTGGGACAAGGGGTGGAGTCAGTGGGCGTGCATATACAGTGATTGATGGAGACATAAAGTGCATCACATACGATACGGGGAACACATAAAATTCATATAAAAGTCTTACAATATTACTGAACACAGAAATATAACTGAACACAGAAAAAAAGAAGGAAAGAGGCTCATTATAAAATACATAAGTGCAACACTAACGAATCAATAAATAAATTAATCAAAGAACGAGTTAATAAAAAATGAGTTGATAAAAAATTAATCAGTCGATTAAAAGATTGTTACATGATTAATTATAGACTTAATAGATTATAGTGAGCCCACTAGAAGGTGACTGTGGTCACCTGTCCAGTGCGCACCATTCTCAATATAACAACATATACGTGCATATATAATCATGCACACACACATATACAAGCAGGATTGCATGTGCACACCTGTATGCATAACATACACAAGTATGTTACAAAAGGTACAAACCAGTCCAAATAACTGAATAATTGGTGTATAGCCCAGAGGAAATGTTATAAAGTTGTTATCATAGGGTTCTACATTATATGCATACATAAGGACTAAAAAGATATATTTGTTATATGGGAGATATTTTTAACAGTGAGGTGAGTCCATATGTGAGATCTCAGATTTAATGACTAGAAAGGGTACTTAGTTATTTATTTAATTGAATATTTAATTGAATATAGGGGGGGGGAGAAAAGGGGGGCTGAAAGGAAGAAAAGTGAGAGAAAAAGTGGGAAAGTGGGGGAGGGGGATGAAGGGGAGGAAAAGGAGAGAACCCGAGAGAAAAGAAAGGAAATATGGAGGAGGGAAAGGAGATAGGGGAGGAGCATGTAACTATGTGGGTCATCTCCAGGCCTTGAAGATGAATACTCACAAGGGCTTCTACACAGCCACCCCTATAGGAAATGAAGATGAAATCCTGCGATAATAATAAATGATGTGATTAAAATTGAATAGGAACAAATCAGTAATGATATAAGTATAAGAGCATACACTTGGCTATATATAATCTATTATAGAGTAAATTCAGATCAATGGACCAAGATTATAATACTGTGGCAATCTCAATGACCTCTTTGAGGCCTCCAGGCGAGAGCACATCAAGATTGTAAACCCAGAAGGTCTCTCTTGCACATAGTTTTTTTAACGCTTGGCCTCCGTGAGAGACCTTGGTATTTGCTCTATCAGCCACACCTGCAGTCGAGCAATGGATGTTTGATGAAACTCTGCAAAATGCAGTTGGACACTATGTTTATCCTTGCCCCTTCAATGAGTCTTCTATGTTGGCCGAACTTCTGCCTAAGAGGGCAGATGGTGCGGCCAACATATATCAACCCACAGGGGCAAGTGAGTCCATAGACCACAAAGTCTGATGAACAATTGAAAAAGTTTTGGTTCTTAGTGCAAAAAGATTTCTTTCCATGTTGGACAAATTGACAAGTTTTGCACAAAGCCTTTCGGCACTGGTACATGCCAACAAGGGGTAAAAGAACCAGAGGACTAGGACTGCCGTGAACAGGTTTTATCTACCAATTCTTCAGGATGTTGTTGGTCTAGAAATGTTTTCTTTTGTCGTAGGCTTTGTTGGTCATAGTCAGTGTCAATAGTGCAATTCTGTTGGAGCCGGCAGAACTACGCTTTGGGGATATTTTGTGTCCATTTGGGATAATGGCAGCTACTGTGGTGCAAGAAGGAGTTGCTCGCAGTAGGCTTCGTATAATTTTTGGCAAAGATGGTGTGACCTATGTGACCCAGTTCCATGTCTAGAAAGGCTAGGTGATGAGGGTCAGAAACACGTGTAAATGATAGACCATATGAGTTAGCATTACAATAGTTCAACTAGTTCAATAGATCCATCCCAGATGATAATGATATCATCAATATATCATCCAAAAAAGACGATATTAGCGGAAAACGGGTTGTGTTACCAAATGTAATTATTTTCCCCAATAGCCCATAGCCAAATTGGCATATGAGGGGGCAAAATTAGCTCCCATAGCTGTTCCTTGTGTCTGCAAGTAGAAGTCAGCATCAAAATCAAAGTAATTGTGCGTAAGGCAAAAATTGGTTGCTTCCAAAATGAAAGCCGCATGTCTAGGGTTTAGTAGTGGGTCATTAGCGAGAAAATACTCTAGTGCTAATAGACCAAATTGATGGGGAATGGAGGTGTAAAGGGAATTGACATCTAAAGAAAGCCACTGATATGAAGAATCCCATTTGTATGGGGAAAGGAGTTCCATTAGGTGCGTACCAACTCTGATATAAGATTGTAGTTGATGGACTAACGGCTGAAGGTATTAATTAATATATTGGCTGAGCCCTGTGGTCACACTGTCTATAGCAGCTACTAGGGGTCTGCCAGGTGGTGCTGTCAGATTTTTGTGAATCTTGGGCAGGTGATAAAAGTAAGGGATTTGATAGAAATCCTTACGAAAAAAGGAGGCCTCTATTTTGTGGATAATTCCTTCTTGGAGGGCTGATTGCACTAAAGTATCGACTTCACAAGCGAAATCAGAGGTGGGGTCTTTTTTAAGTGTAGTGTACGTGGCCTTGTCAGATAGAAGTTTTAGGGCTTCCTTGAATGTAATCGGGTCTGTTTTGTAGGACTATCCCTATCACTATCAGCAGATTTAATAATAATATCTGCCATATGCATCAGGGAATCTAGGTATTTTATCTTAGAAGGAGAGAGATTATAATGGCTGGTTGGCACAGTGGAGGATGAATGGCATAACTTTAGAAAGTCAGCATATACTACCCTATAGAAACTCTCAAGGTAGTGTCCCTTGGATTGTGCAGGGTAAAAAATGGATTTGGGTTTTAGTGTGGAGTGGACTATTGCGAGGGGGACGTGGCAAGATGTTGTGTGAAGAGTTTAAGTGAGCCGTCCTCTATGGATAGCAGATCTAAGGAGTCAATAATATCGGTGTCAAATTTAAAAGTACTAGGAGATGTTATAGAGGGTAGGGAATTGGAAGCAATTTGTTCTTTAGTTTGTTTTATATGAAATAATCTCTTGAGAGTGAGATTGCGGATGTAGTGGTTGAGATCCTTAAACAGCTGAAAGGGATTGGGCTTGTTGATGGGAATGAAGTTGAGTCCTCGACTTAGTAGAGTCGAGTCAGCACTGGATAGCATATGAGATGAAAGGTTGAATATCTTTACAGTTTGCTGCATTTTTGTACATTTGTTTTTAGACTTGGTTTGTCCTCCTCTTCAGCCTCTCCTGTGAACTTTCTTTTTTTGGAGTTGGTCGTAGGAGGACTGGGAACTAAAAAAGATAAATCATTGGGAAGAGGTTGACTGGAAATATTGACTTTTAAAACATAAATAGTGCAGCACTAATTAAAACTAAACTAAATCAATAAGGATTAATAAATGTTTTAATTGAAATCTTCAGAGAGAAAGTCCATGCATGTAAACAAATACACAGGGAGTAGGGATGAGCTTCGAGTTCGAGTCGAACTCATGTTCGACTTGAACATTGGCTGTTCGCAAGTTCGCCGAACAGCGAACAATTTGGGGTGTTCGCGGCAAATTCGAATGCCGCGGAACACCCTTTAAAAGTCTATGGGAGAAATCAAAAGTGCTAATTTTAAAGGCTAATATGCAAGTTATTGTCATAAAAAGTGTTTGGGGACCCAGGTCCTGCCCCAGGGGACATGGATCAATGCAAAAAAAAGTTTTAAAAACGGCCGTTTTTTCAGGAGCAGTGATTTTAATAATGCTTAAAGTCAAACAATAAAAGTGTAATATTCCTTTAAATTTCGTACCTGGGGGGTGTCTATAGTATGCCTGTAAAGGGGCGCATGTTTCCTGTGTTTAGAACAGTCTGACAGCAAAATGACATTTTGAAGGAAAAAACTAATTTAAAACTACCCGCGGCTATTGCATTGCCGACAATACACATAGAAGTTCATTGATAAAAACGGCATGGGAATTCCCCAAAGGGGAACCCCGAACCAAAATTTAAAAAAAAAATGACGTGGGAGTCCCCCTAAATTCCATACCAGGCCCTTCAGGTCTGATATGGATATTAAGGGGAACCCCGGCCAAAATTTAAAAAAAAAAGACGTGGGGTTCCCCCTAAATTCCATACCAGACCTGGATTTTAAGGTGAACCCCGCGCCAAAAAAAAAAAAAAACGGCGTGGGGTCCCCCCAAAAATCCATACCAGACCCTTATCCGAGCACGCAACCTGGCAGGCCGCAGGAAAAGAGGGGGGGATGAGAGTGCGCCCCCCCTCCTGAACCGTACCAGGCCACATGCCCTCAACATTGGGAGGGTGTTTTGGGGTAGCCTCCCAAAACACCTTGTCCCCATGTTGATGAGGACAAGGGCCTCATCCCCACAACCCTGGCCGGTGGTTGTGGGGGTCTGCGGGCGGGGGGCTTATCGGAATCTGGAAGCCCCCTTTAACAAGGGGACCCCCAGATCCCGGCCCCCCCCTGTGTGAAATGGTAAGGGGGTACAAAAGTACCCCTACCATTTCACTAAAAAACTGTCAAAAATGTTAAAAATGACAAGAGACAGTTTTTGACAATTCCTTTATTTAAATACTTCTTTCTTCTATCTTCCTTCATCTTCTGGTTCTTCTGGCTCTTCTGGTTCTTCCTCCGGCGTTCTCGTCCAGCATCTCCTCCGCGGCGTCTTCTATCTTCTTCTCCTCGGGCCGCTCCGCACCCATGGCATGGGGGAAGGCTCCCGCTCTTCTCTTCTTCTTCATCTTCTTCTCTTCTTCTCTTCTTCTTTTCTTCTCTTCTTCATTTTCTTCTCCGGGCCGCTCCGCACCCATGCTGGCATGGAGGGAGGCTCCCGCTGTGTGACGGCGCTCCTCGTCTGACAGTTCTTAAATAACGGGGGGCGGGGCCACCCGGTGACCCCACCCCCCTCTGACGCACGGTGACTTGACGGGACTTCCCTGTGACGTCACGGGGAATGCCACAGGGAAGTCCTGTCATGTCCCGTGCGTCAGAGGGGGGCGGGGTCACTGGGTGGTCCCGCCCCCCGTTATTTAAGAACTGTCAGACGAGGAGCGCCGTCACACAGCGGGAGCCTCCCTCCATGCCAGCATGGGTGCGGAGCGGCCCGGAGAAGAAAATGAAGAAGAGAAGAAAAGAAGAAGAGAAGAAGATGAAGAAGAAGAGAAGAGCGGGAGCCTTCCCCCATGCCATGGGTGCGGAGCGGGCCGAGGAGAAGAAGATAGAAGACGCAGCGGAGGAGATGCTGGACGAGAACGCCGGAGGAAGAACCAGAAGAGCCAGAAGAACCAGAAGATGAAGGAAGATAGAAGAAAGAAGTATTTAAATAAAGGAATTGTCAAAAACTGTCTCTTGTAATTTTTAACATTTTTGACAGTTTTTTAGTGAAATGGTAGGGGTACTTTTGTACCCCCTTACCATTTCACACAGGGGGGGGCCGGGATCTGGGGGTCCCCTTGTTAAAGGGGGCTTCCAGATTCCGATAAGCCCCCCGCCCGCAGACCCCCACAACCACCGGCCAGGGTTGTGGGGATGAGGCCCTTGTCCTCATCAACATGGGGACAAGGTGTTTTGGGGGGCTACCCCAAAACACCCTCCCAATGTTGAGGGCATGTGGCCTGGTACGGTTCAGGAGGGGGGGGCCGCACTCTCGTCCCCCACTCTTTTCCTGCGGCCTGCCAGGTTGCGTGCTCGGATAAGGGTCTGGTATGGATTTTTGGGGGGACCCCACGCGTTTTTTTTTTTTTTTTTTTTTTGGCACGGGGTTCCCCTTAAAATCCATACCAGACCTGAAGGGCCTGGTATGGAATTTAGGGGGACTCCCACGTCATTTTTTTTTTTTTATTTTGGTTCAGGGTTCCCCTTTGGGGAATTCCCATGCCGTTTTTATCAATGAACTGTATTCAGTTTAGCTAGATCCGTTCCTGTTATCTTCCTACTGACAGGCAGGCTTGTCTTGTTACAGTATTTACAGCTACCTGAAGAAAATTGCTGGTGTTCTTTTGATCCTATTAGTACCACAGTCAGGCAGCTAGACTATTTACAGTTAGTGCAGTGCGTCCTGCTCACAGTGTTCAGCTAGATCCGTTCCTGTTATCTTCCTACTGACAGGCAGGCTTGTCTTGTTACAGTATATACAGCTACCTGAAGAAAATTACTGGTGTTCTTTTGATCCTATTAGTACCACAGTCAGGCAGCTAGACTATTTACAGTTAGTGCAGTGTGTCCTGCTCACAGTGTTCAGCTAGATCCGTTCCTGTTATCTTCTTACTGACAGGCAGGCCTGTCTTGTTACAGTATATACAGCTACCTGAAGAAAATTACTGGTGTTCTTTTGATCCTATTAGTACCACAGTCAGGCAGCTAGACTATTTACAGTTAGTGCAGTGCGTCCTGCTGACAGTGTTCAGCTAAACCTACAAGTTAGTGGGGTGCGTCCTGCTCACAGTGTTCAGCTAAACCTACAAGTTAGTGTGGTGCGTCCACCTCACAGTGTTCAGCTAAACTTACAAGTTAGTCCGGTGCGTCCTGCTCAGTGTTCAGCTAAACCTACAAGTTGGTGTAGTGAGACCTCTGCACAGTGTTCATTAAAAGCTACGAGTTAGTGCAGTGCGTCCTGCTCACAGTGTTCAGCTAGATCCGTTCCTGTTATCTTCTTACTGACAGGCAGGCTTGTCTTGTTACAGTATTACAGCTACCTGAATAAAATTGCTGGTGTTCTTTTGATCCTATTAGTACCACAGTCAGGCAACTAGACTATTTACAGTTAGTGCAGTGCGTCCTGCTCACAGTGTTCAGCTAAACCTACAAGTTGGTGTAGTGAGACCTCTGCACAGTGTTCTTCTAAAGCTACAAGTTAGTGCAGTGCGTCCTGCTCACAGTGTTCAGCTAAAACTACAAGTTAGTGCTGTGCGTCCTGCTCACAGTGTTCAGCTAAAACTACAAGTTGGTGTAGTGAGACCTCTGCACAGTGTTCATCTAAAGCTACAAGTTAGTGCAGTGCGTCCTGCTCACAGTGTTCAGCTAGATCCGTTCCTGTTATCTTCTTACTGACAGGCAGGCTTGTCTTGTTACAGTATTTACAGCTACCTGAATAAAATTGCTGGTGTTCTTTTGATCCTATTAGTACCACAGTCAGGCAGCTAGACTATTTACAGTTAGTGCAGTGTGTCCTGCTCACAGTGTTCAGCTAAACCTACAAGTTGGTGTAGTGAGACCTCTGCACAGTGTTCATCTAAAGCTACAAGTTAGTGCAGTGCGTCCTGCTCAGTGTTCAGCTAAAACTACCAGTTAGTGCTGTGCGTCCTGCTCACAGTGTTCAGCTAAAAATACAAGTTAGTGCTGTGCGTCCTGCTCACAGTGTTCAACTAAACCTACAAGTTGGTGTAGTGAGACCTCTGCACAGTGTTCATATAAAGCTACAAGTTAGTGCAGTGCGTCCTGCTCACAGTGTTCAGCTAAAACTACAAGTTAGTGCAGTGCGTCCTGCTCAGTGTTCAGCTAAAACTACAAGTTAGTGTGGTGCGTCCATCACACAGTGTTCAGCTAAACCTACAAGTTATTTTTTTGCGAGCTCTGCACAGTGTTCACCTAAAGCTACCTGTAGAAGGTTGGTGGTGTTCTCATACTACAGGCAGGCAGTTGATTTTGCTAGCTGCAATATCAGTATATATATATATATATATATATATATATATATATATATATATATATAATATCCCAGCTTAGTGCAGCTACAGGCCATTAGTATGTCTGGAAGGCCAAGATGGAGAGGCAGACAGTCACAAGCCAATAAGAGAGGGCAAGCAGGCTCTGTGTCTAGTGCTGGTCGTGGAGACGGTGCATCCTCATCAGCACGTGGCCGTGGGACACGCTTGGCCTTTTTTTCGGCAGCTGGCCGTGTTGAGCCGCAACATGCGGAAGACTTGGTCGAGTAGATGACCAAGCCGTCCTCATCCTCCTCATCCTCTCTCACCCATGCCCAGGGTACTTTGTCTGGCAAAGCAGCGGCCTCTTCCCTCGGCTCAATGTCATCAGTGACTCCTTCCCTAGCCCCACCATGTCCTCCTGAGGAGTCCCTCCAACTGTTTGACCACAGTGTTGGGTACATGCTCCAGGAGGATGCCCAGCGTTTGGAAGGCTCTGATGATACTGAGCTCAATGAAGGCAGTAACATAAGCACGGACAGAGGGGGTGCCCAAGAAGGACAGCAATCTGGCAGTCATGCTCCTCCCTGCTGCAGCATACTGCCAGGTTTGCTCCAGTGATGAGGAGGGAGGGGATGATGAGGTCACTGACTCAACGTGGGTGCTTGATAGGAGAGAGGAAGAGGAGGAGGAGGCGGCACATCACCAACGAGGCAGGATGCCCTCCAGGGGCCAGCCTAAGGGCAGCACATTGACTGCATCACACCCCAAAGCTCCACATGTGCAGGGCGCTGCAGTCTCTGCACGTTATTCAAAAAGTTCTTTGGTGTGGGCCTTTTTTGAGACGAGTGCATCAGATCGCACCGCTGCTATTTGCAACATATGTCTCAAGCGTATCTCGCGTGGCCAAAACATCTCCTGCTTGGGTACCATATGCTTGACCAGACATATGTTGACCTGCCATGCAGTTCGTTGGCAAGCGTATCTAAAAGACCCACACCAAAGAACAAAGAGGACCTCTCCTTGCTCCTCATCAGCTGAGATCTCCAACCCCACTATACCTTCAGTCCTCTCTGAGACCTGCACTGAGAGGAATGAAGGTGTAGAATTAGGTGTGTCACAGCCAAGTACTTGTGGGCAATCTGCTTTTGGTACACCGACGTCGGATTGTACCAGGCAAATTTCCCTGCCCCAGCTGTTGCACCGCCGAAAGAAGTTCCGCGCAGCGGTTGAATGCTAGCTTGGCAAAATTGCTAGCACTTCAACTGCTGCCTTTTCAGTTGGTAGACTCTGCCCCCTTCCGTGAGTTTGTGGAATGTGCGGTTCCTCGGTGGCAGGTACCCAAACGCCACTTTTTCTCACGGATTCCGGCTCTCTACCGCCATGTGAAAGGCAATGTCCATGCCTCGCTGGACAGGGCGGTCAGCGGTAAGGTGCATATTACCGCTGACTCATGGTCCAGCAGGCATGGACAGGGATGTTACCTAAGTTTCATGGCGCATTGGGTGACTCTGCTGGCAGCTGGGAAGGATGCAGGACAAGGTGCAGTAGTGTTGGAGGTTGCTCCACCACCACGCCTCCAAAATGCTAATGATTGTGACACACCTCTCTCCTCCACCCCCTCCTCTTCTTCTTCCTCCATGGCCCCTTCCTGTGCTTTGTCCTCGGAACCAGCGGTGCTCCGTAGCCGTTCAAGGGACTACGCAAGTACGCAGGCCAAAAGATGCCATGCGGTGCTTGAGCTGGTGTGCTTGGGGGACAGGAGTCACACTGGGGCAGAGGTTCTGTCAGCTCTGCAGGGGCAGGTTCAGAGGTGGTTGACGCCATGCCAACTTAAGGCAGGAATGGTGGTTTGCGACAATGGCACCAACCTCCTCTCTGCCCTCCGACAGGGACAAATGACCCATGTGCCCTGTTTGGCTCACGTCCTTAACTTGGTGGTGCAGCGGTTCTTGGGCAGGTACCCAGGCTTACAGGATGTCCTGAGGCAGGCCAGGAAAGTCTGTGTGCATTTCCGCTGGTCATATAATGCCAGTGCTCGGCTGACGGACCTCCAAAAGGAGTTTAACCTGCCCAAGAACCGCCTAATCTGTGACATGCCCACCAGGTGGAACTCAACGTTGGCCATGCTGCAGAGTACCTGTGTGACTATGCGACTATGGCACCAGGACAGGGTCAGGGGAGCTTGTTTTTTTTTTCCCCACGCCAGTGGGCCATGATCAGGGATGCATGCACTGTCCTGTCACCATTTGAGGAGGCCACGAGGATGGTGAGCAGTGACAGTGCATGCATCAGTGACACTGTCCCCCTTGTCCACCTGTTGGAGCACACACTGAGTGGAATAATGGACAGGGCACTTGAGGCAGAACAGAGGCAGGAAGAGGAGGACTTCCTTAGCTCTCAAGGCCCCCTTTATCCAGACAGTGTTCCTGCGTGCCCGCCGATCACACAGGAAGAGGAGGAGGAGGAGGAGGAGGAGGAAGATTGTGTCAGTATGGAGGTGGAGCCTGGCACTCAGCATCAGCAGCAGTCTTTAAGGGATCAGTCCCAAGAAACACATGGACTTGTACGTGGCTGGGAGGAGGTGGCTGCGGACCATGTCGTCCTTAGTGACCCAGAGGACTCCGGACCAAATGCCTCAGCAAACCTACACTGCATGGCCTCCCTGATCCTGCAAAGCCTGCGTAAGGATCCTCGTATTCGTGGTATCAAGGAGAAGGACCAATACTGGCTGGGAACCCTCCTTGATCCACGTTACAAGGGTAAGGTTGCAGACCTTATCTTGCCATCGCAGAGGGAGCAGAGGATGAAACATCTTCGGGAGGCCTTGCAGAAAGGTCTGTGCAATGCGTTCCCAGAGACTGGGAGGTTACAAACTCCTGTTTCTGGACAACGTGTTGCTGAGGCTTCGGGCAGTCAAAGAAGGAGCGGTGGAGAAGGTGGCCGTCTGACCGATGCGTTCAGACAATTTTTTGGTCCGCAGCCCCAAGGTATGATCGGTTCCAGCAACCATCGCCAGTGTCTGTTTTACATGGTGCAGGAATACCTAGGGGCAAGATCTGACTTGGACACCTTTCCCACCGAAAATCCTCTGGGTTACTGGGTCTTGAGGATGGATCACTGGCCAGAGCTTGCACAGTATGCAATTGAGCTACTGGCCTGTCCTGCATCCAGCGTTCTTTCGGAACGCACATTCAGTGCTGCTGGAGGCTTTGTAACCGATCACAGGGTGCGTCTGTCCACCGACTCGGTCGATCGACTGACCTTCATAAAAATGAATCAGTCTTGGATCACCACCAGCTACCAAGCACCTGATGCTGATGTAACCGAATAATTTTTTTGAAATCTCAGATCCCTTCAAAGACTGCCTATACTGATGCTGAGTGACTATCCCTGAGAAATTATCCTCTTCCTCCTCAATCATCACGCTGATAGCTTGTAAGAACATTTTTGGTTCTGGGCGCCACCACCAGTGACTAAGGCACAATTTTTCAGCCCCTGTTTAACAGGGGCATGTAATTACAATTTTTGATGCAATACTTTGCAGCAGGGCTCGTTTCAGCATTCCAACTAGAGTATCTGTGAGGGGTTGCAGTGTTGTGGCACCAGCACCAGTGCCTAAGGCCCAATTTTTCAGCCCTTGTTTAACAGGGGCGTGTAATTACAATTTTTGATGCAATACTTTGCAGCAGGGCTCATTTCAGCATTCCAACTAGAGTATCTGTGAGGGGTTGCAGTGTTGTGGCACCAACACCAGTGCCTAAGGCCTAATTTTTCAGCCCCTGTTCAACAGGGGCATGTAATTACATTTCTTGATCTAATATTTCACAGCAGGGCCCATTTCTGCACCCACCAAGAGCGAGTGAGGACTTACAGTGTTGTGGCACCACCACCACCACCACCAAAGGCCCAATTTTTCTGCCCCTGTTCAACAGGGGCATGTAATTACAATTCTTGATCTAATATTTCACAGCAGGGCCCTGTGAGGGCTTACAGTGTTGTGGCCACAACAACACCTAAGGCCCAAATTTCTGCTGATTATATAGGGCAGGCCCCTACTTTCAAACATCTAACTTACAAACGACTCCTACTTGCAAACGGAAGGAGACAACAGGAAGTGAGATGAAATCTACCCCTAGGAAGGGAAATTCTCTCCTGTAAGAGTTAATATGGGAAAAACATTTCTCCTTTCCACTGATATTTTCCAATCCTTGTTCCACAAAAAAACCCAAATTTTCAAAAAACATTTGTCATTGGGACAAAAAGTGAGGTGAAATCTTCTGAAGAGGAGGAAAGACAGCAAAACACACAGGGGTCACAGGGGTGATAACCCTTCTCTGTTTTCCAAAAAGCTTAAAGATTTTTTGGCTGGAGCTAAACACGTTAAAAATGTACCCGTCCAAAATTACAAACAGATTCTAGTTAACAACAAACCTACAGTCCCTGTCTTGTTTGCACCGCCTGTATACTGCTGCTCAGAGTATATAGGGCCTGGTGGCCCCACACCTTTCCTTATTTTAATTTGGGTGCAGGGTTTAAGACCCAAAGGGCCTGGTAATGGACTGGGGGGTACCCATGCCGTTTGTCTCACTGATTTTCATCCATATTGCCAGGACCGGACATTACATTAAACCCGAAAGCAGTTTTAAATTAGATTTTTTCCTTTAAAAATGACATTTGGTGCAGGGACTGTTCTAAACACGGGAAACACGCGCCACTTTACAGGCATACTATAGACACCCCCCAGGTACGATATTTAAAGTTATATTTCACCCCCCAGGTACGATATTTAAAGGAATATTTCACTTTTTTTTTTTTTACTTTAAGCATCATTAAAATCACTGCTCCCGAAAAACTGCCGTTTTAAAAAGTTTTTTTTGCATTGATACATGTCCCCTGGGGTAGGACCCGGGTCCCCAAACCCTTTTTAGGACAATACCATGCAAATTAGCCTTTAAAATTAGCACTTTTGATTTCGATTGTTCGAGTCCCATAGACGTCAATGGGGTTCTAACGTTCGTGCAAATTTTCGGTCCGTTCACAGGTTCTGGTGCGAACCGAACCGGGGGGTGTTCGGCTCATCCCTAACAGGGAGTAAGGCAGAGAGAGTCCTAAGCTGTGAACACTTGTGCTGGTGAAGATGCTTTTCAATCTGGTGCAGATGAATGAAAATACCACCACCGACAGAAACACAAGCCGCTCACCTTGCACAGTGAACCTACTGAGCTAACAGATATGTCTACAAAAGCCTTCCCCTCACAAGGGGTTAAAGAGGTTTAGATGCCTTTCCAGAGATCCAGCTCATATAATACATCCACTGCTTCAGATCGCTCATCAGATCTCCCATTCAATGTTGTTTCAGACAAACCTTGTTGTACCATGTAAGATCAAAATAAGACATCAATAGTGCTCTCTGTATATTCTCAATACATTTTATTCAAATCCAAAAGTAAACTACTCACAAGTGAAGCACTGTGGTCCAAGTGCTAAGAATCAAATTGCTCACTGCAAACTGCAAGCATGTCTCAGAGACTGAGTGGAGGGTGGCTGCTGCTGACATGTTCGGGTCCACCCACATGTGTATTGTCCCAGTGGGCGGGACTTCACCAGCGGTGTTCAGAGGCACGTACAACAGCCCTATTATTAGCCACCTGATTGCCGAACATGCGCAGTAGTGATCCTAACGGTGTTAATCGCCGTGCGCACCTAGTGTCTGAGCTCAGCACAGCAAGTAAGTCAGAGCCCTGTCAGAAATGGACATACAGGGAAAAAACTAGCCGAGCAAGCTCTGTCCCAGGAAAACACATATGAGAGGAGAAAAATCGTAACGGCACAATTATGATCGAAAGTATCTATCAATAGTGCTCAAATTGTTACAAATAATATAAAACTCACCATTTGAGCAATGTATGTAAAACACGTTTTACATACACGTTGTAAGCCAACTTCCCTAAACTACAAACCTTGCTAAAAGGCATAAATCGGGATAAAATATTAGGAACAAAGAATACGGAGGAGAGATGGGTTTGCTTTAAGAGCATATTAAATAAGGGCATTAGCCAATGTATCCCATTGGGTAATAAATTTAAAAGAGCGAACAAAAGTCCTGGATGGCTTAACTCCAATGTAAAAATGCATATAAAAGCAAAGGAGAAGGCCTTCAAAAAATACAAGGTTGAGGGATCATCCTCAGCATTCAGACTTTATAAAGAATGCAACAAGAAATGTAAGGGTGCAATTAGGACAGCTAAGATAGAACATGAAAGACACATAGCGGAGGAGAGCAAAAATAATCCCAAGAAATTCTTTAAGTATGTAAACCGTAAAAAAGGGAGGACAGACCATATTGGCCCCATAAAGAATGAGGAAGGACATCTGGTTACAAAGGATGGGGAGATGGCGAAGGTATTGAATTTATTCTCCTCCTCAGTCTTCACGAGTGAATCGGGGGGCTTCAGTAACCAAAACTGCAGTGTTTATCCTCATGACACAACACAGGAAGCACCTCCATGGTTTACAGAGGACAGAATTAAAATTAGACTTGAGAAACTTAACATGAATAAATCACCGGGACCAGATGGCTTGCAACCGAGGGTACTTAGGGAACTCAGTCAAGTGATTGCCAGACCGTTGTTCCTAATTTTTACAGATAGTCTACTGACTGGAATGGTATAAGCTGATTGGAGAAAAGCCAATGTAGCACCAATATTTAAAAAGGGCCCAAAATACATCCCTGGGAATTACAGACCAGTTAGCCTAACATCAATAGTATGTAAACTCTTGGAGGGGATGATAAGGGACTATATACAAGATTTTAGTAATAAGAACGGTATCATTAGCAGTAATCAGCATGGATTCATGAAGAATCGTTCTTGCCAAACCAATCTATTAACCTTCTATGAGGAGGTGAGTTGCCATCTAGACAAAGAAAGGCCCGTAGACGTGGTGTATCTGGATTTTGCAAAAGCATTTGACACAGTTCCCCATAAACGTTTACTGTACAAAATAAGGTCTGTTGGCATGGACCATAGGGTGAGTACATGGATTGAAAGCTGGCTACAAGAGCGAGTTCAGAGGGTGGTGATAAATGGGGAGTACTCAGAATGGTCAGGGGTGGGTAGTGGGGTTCCCCAAGGTTCTGTGCTGGGACCAATCCTATTTAATTTGTTCATAAACGATCTGGAGGATGAGATAAACAGTTCAATCTCTGTATTTGCAGACGATACTAAGCTAAGCAGGGCAATAACTTCTCCGCAGGATGTGGAAACCTTGCAAAAAGACCTGAACAAATTAATGGGGTGGGCGACTACATGGCAAATGAGGTTCGATGTAGAAAAATGTAAAATAATGCATTTGGGTGGCAAAAATATGAATGCAATCTATACACTGGGGGGAGAACCTCAGGGGGAATCTAGGATGGAAAAGGACCTGGGGGTCCTAGTAGATGATAGGCTCAGCAATGGCATGCAATGCCAAGCTGCTGCTAACAAAGCAAACAGAATATTGGCATGCATTAAAAAGGGGGATCAACTCCAGAGATAAAACGATAATTCTCCAGTTCTACAAGGCTCTGGTCCGGCCGCACCTGGAGTATGCTGTCCAGTTCTGGGCACCAGTCCTCAGGAAGGATGTACCGGAAATGGAGCGAGTACAAAGAAGGGCAACAAAGCTAATAAAGGGTCTGGAGGATCTTAGTTATGAGGAAAGGTTGAGAGCACTGAACTTATTCTCTCTGGAGAAGAGACGCTTGAGAGGGGATATGATTTCAATATACAAATACCGTACTGGTGACCCCACAATAAGGATAAAACTTTTTCGCAGAAGAGAGTTTAACAAGACTCATGGCCACTCATTAAAATTAGTAGAAAAGAGGTTTAACCTTAAACTACGTAGAGGGTTCTTTACTGTAAGAGCGGCAAGGATGTGGAATTCCCTTCCACAGGTGGTGGTCTCAGCAGGGAGCATTGATAGCTTCATAAAACTATTAGATAAGCACCTGAATGACCTCAACATACAGGGATATATAATGTAATACTGACACATAATCACACACATAGGTTGGACTTGATGGACTTGTGTCTTTTTTCAACCTCACCTACTATGTAACTATGTAAACTATGTAACGTTAAAGCGAAAAAAAAAACGAAAAAACGTCAGAGCAACCAACCTCCACTTTACAATACGTATTGATATTTAAAATTCTAAAGAATTTTAAAACACTTTAAAAACACACTTTTAAAAAACCCACACAAAAAAATTTGTTTCTATGGTCAAATAAAAAACTACCATACAAAAATTCCTATATAAGAATTCATATACAAAAAAATCATATACAAAATTCACATAAAAAGATTAATATAAAAAATGTATTAATATATATGACCTAAAAATCAATTAATGATTCAAAATAAAACAATTTAAGTCAAACGCTACATTTAAACCCATAGGCACCACCTTAGTTTCATAAACATTGTATGATTCTCGACGGCTGAGTTGTCGGATAAAATTACCCCCCTCCAATGTTTCCTAACTCTCTCAACATCCCAAAATTTGAGGTGTCTGGGGTCACTATTATGAAACAATTTAAAATGTTTAGAAACGTTATGGGTTATGAGTCCTTTTTTAATGTTATTAACATGTTCGCTAATTCTAACATGTAACGGTCTAGAAGTTCCATCTACGTATTGCAAGTCACACTCGCATTCCAACATATATACAACTCCTGTAGTCACACGTAATCAACTCTTTGATTTTATAGGTCTTATTGGTGGCGGCTGCCACAAAATCCTTTCTTTTCTTCATATTGCCTCTGGCCTGTCTACAGGCTGGGCATCGCCCGCATGCATAGAAGCCAGTCAGAAAGGAAAAAAAAGCCTATTCTCTACCTGAGTAGGGGGGTCAATTACCCCTGGTGCTAGTCTATCCCTGAGTTCGGGTGCCTTCCTGTAGATTAACTGAGGCCTTTCGGGGAGGACTGGACCCAGAATCATGTCCTGCTTTAATATTGGCCAATGACTCTGGATCATTTTTTCAAACTTTTTATATTGGATGTTGTAGTCCAGAACCATCTTCATATTAGTAGAGGTATTTACATTCTTATGTGATACGTTGGAAACCAAAATATTTCTATCCATTTTTCATACCATTTCCACCTCCTTCTCAAGGCCTAATCTATAATACCCTTTCTCCTGGAATCGGGTTGACAGAACCTGAGACTGGACAATGATATCTTCCTCTGAGGAAGATTTCAAAAGAGCAAGACCCCTATAGGCACAGGAATTTATAATCTCAGTGGAACCCCCTTAACCGATAACGTAATTCATAAATGCATTAGGGGCCTCAGTATTAGGAAATATTTAATTTCTAACCCCTCTAGTTCATCAGATAGGATTTCTCAAACATCCGAAGGTGTGCATTCGAACCTCCGTAATAGGTCAGTGTTTAATACTCCAAATGTGGATACTAAACACATGGATGTTTTCAAAAACATGGTAGCTAAGGACCTTGAAAAATTGGTGGCTTGAAATACCCTTTTTATATTAAAAAGGGTATTGAGCTATTGGAAGCCAAAAAGGACCTAGTAATCCCACTAGCGGATAAGGGAGGAAGATTGGTCATTCTTAGTAAAGCATACTATAGGAATGAGATGGAGAATCTGCTTGGGGATAATAACACGTACAGTATATTATCTAAGGACCCATTGTTTCAATTTAGAGGAGTTGCATGTCCTGATCGAAAAGGGTAAACAATTTGGGGTGCTCAATAAAAGGAGGCTCTATTTCTAGACCCCCTTTTCTGTAGAACCCCGATAATTAACTTTTTACCCAAGATGCATAAGGATACTTTTAATCCACCAGGGAGACTGATTGTCAATGGCATCGACCCCGTCTCATCTAGACTGGGTCAGTACATTAACACTTTTCTCCAACCCATGGTGATTAACACTGATGCATTCCTAAAAGATACAAAACACATTATTCAGATTCTAGAGAGCCTTAAAGCCTCCCCAGCAAGTTTCCTAATCACAGCGGATGTGAGTTCGCTGTATACTATTATTAGTCCTGAAGACGCTTTATCTTATGGACCTTTTTGCCATCTGACCTTTCGAGGAAACATAAGAAATTTATTTTGAGTTGTCTAAGTTTTTGTTTGTTGAAAAATTACTTTTGGTACAATAGGTAGTTCTTTCTACATACAAGGGTAGTCGCGATGGGGGCCTGGTTTGGTCCCAGTGTGGCCAATTTATTTATGGCCCACTGGGAGGAAGAATGTGTGTTTAAAAACCAACCCTCTGAGCTTATATGCTACAACAAGTATATTGATGATTTAATTATGATTTGGGAGGGTGAAAGATCTGGTTTAGAGGTATTTATTAATAAATCGAATGCCAAAAATAAAAATATTATTTTATCTTGGAACATTAGTACTGAGCGGACAGTCTTCCTCAATTTAGAAATTTTTAAAGAAGGTGATAACCTTTAAGATGATTAATTTTAAGCCGACGGATTGGAATTCTTTCATTCCACTAGAGAGTTGTCATCATACCAAATGACTGTGTAACATACCCAGAGGGCAGTATATTCGTCTACGATGGAACTGCACCTCAGGGAAAGATTTCCTTGTCCAGTCTCAGGTTCTGTCAACCCGATTCCAGGAGAAAGGGTATGATAGATTATGCCTTTAGAAGGAGGTGAAAATGGTAAGAAAAATGGATAGAAAGATTTTGGTTTCCAACGTATCACATAAGAATGCAAATACCTCTACTATAGTGAAGATGGTTCTGGACTACAACATCCAATATGAAAAGTTTGAAAAAATGATCCAGAGACATTGGCCAATATTAAAGCAGGACAGGATTCTGGGTCCAGTCCTCCCTGAAAGGCCTCAGTTCATCTACAGGAAGGCACCCACACTCAGGTATTTTATCATTATTATTATTCAGGATTTATATAGTGCCAACAGTTTACGCAACGCTTTACAATATAAATATAGGTATAGACTAGCGCCAGGGGTAATTGACCCCCCTATTAAGGTAGAGAATAGGCTTTTTTCCTTTCTGACTGGCTTCTATGCATGCAGGCGATGCCCAGCCTGTAGACACGCCAGAGGCAATATGAAGAACAGAAAGGATTTTGTGGCAGCCGCTACCAAAAATTTCCTATAAAATTAAAGAGTTGATTACTTGTGCGACTACAGGAGTTGTATATATGTTGGAATGCGAGTGTGGCTTGCAATACGTAGGTAGAACCTCTAGACCATTACATGTTAGAGTTAGCGAACATGTTAATAACATTAAGAAAGGACTCATAACCCATAACGTTTCTAAACATTTTAAATTGTTTCATAATAGTGACCACAGAAACCTCAAATTTTGGGATTAAATGTAGAGTTTGACTTAAATTGTTTTATTTCGGATCGCTAAATTGATTTTTAGGTCATATATATTAATAATTTTTTTTATATAAATCTTTTTATGTGATTTTTTTATATGATTTTTTTGTATATGAATCCTTATATAGGAATTTTTATATGGTAGTTTTTTATTTGACCATAGAAAGAAACTTTCAGCGATGTTGTACTTTGACAATTGCGCGGTCATACAACACTGTACCCAAACTAAATTTTTATCATTTTGTTTTCACAAACATAGCTTTATTTTGGTGGTATTTGATCACCTCTGGGATTTTTATTTTCTGCTAAACATATAAAAAAAGACAGAAAATTTGGAAAAAAATAGTTTTTTTTTGTTTCTGTTACATAACTTTGTAAATAAGTAAGTTTTCTCCTTTAGTAATGGGCACTGATGGGGCTGCACTGATAAGGCAGCACTGATGGGCACCAATGAGGTGGCACTGATGGGCACTGATTATGCGCACTAATATGCGGCACTGATGGGGCACTGATAGGCGGCACTGATGGGCACTGATAGCTGGTACTGATATGCAGCACTGATGGGTACACATAGGTGGCACTGATGGGCACTGAAAGGCAGCACGGATGGGCACTGAAAGGCAGCACGGATGGGCACTGATAGGCGGCATAGATGGGCACTGATAGGTGGCACTGATGGATGCCATTCAGTGCCAAACAATAATGCCTGCCAATCAGTGTTTCCCATTGTGGGCACTGATTGGCATCCATTGTGGGTACTGATTGGCATTCATTGTGGGCACTGATTGGCATCCATTGTTTACACTGATTGG
The DNA here is from genome assembly GCF_042186555.1 of Aquarana catesbeiana. NCBI lineage: Eukaryota > Metazoa > Chordata > Amphibia > Anura > Ranidae > Aquarana > Aquarana catesbeiana. The sequence goes on along the minus strand of NC_133330.1, from coordinate 223,180,975 downwards.
TATACCTGGTGGTCTAGGGTGGCATACCCGGTGGTGACATCCCTGGTGGTCCTAGTGGCGTCCCTGGTGGTCCAGTGTGGGCATCCTCGGGGGGGCTGCATGGATAATCAATCAGCACAGACCCCCCTGTCAGAGGAGCAGCCGATCGGCTCTCCTCTACTCGTGTCTGATAGACTCGAGTGAGGAAAAGCCGATCAATGGCTCTTCCTGTTTACACTGTGATCAGCCGTGATTGGACACAGATGATCACATGGTAAAGAGTCTCTGTCAGACTCTTTACCTAGATCGGTGTTGCGGTGTATCAGACTGACACACCGCATTAACGATCGCCGCGATGCGTGCCCCGGGGGCGCGCAGTGGCTTGATATTCTGGCGACGTCATATGACGTCCGGTCAGGATATCGAAACCATTTTGCCTTCATCATTTTGCTATATGGCGGGCAGCAAGTGTTTAAAAGTGTTTTTTAAAAGCGTTTTAAAATTCTTTGGAATTTTAAATATCAATATTTATTGTAAAGTGGAGGTTGGTTGCTCTGACGTTTTTTCGCTTTTTAGTTTTAATGTGTTTTACTTAAATTCCGCAAATGGTGAGTTTTATATTATTTGTAACGATTTGAGCACTATTGATAAATACTTTCGATCATACTTGTGCCATTACAATTTCTCTCCTCTCCTGTATGTTTACCAGGGACAGAGCTTGCTCGGCTGGAGGGTTAGTTTTTGCCCTGTATGTCTATTTCTGACAGGGCTCTGACTTGCTTGCTGTGCTGAGCTCAGCCACTAGGCGATTAACACCATTAGGATCACTACTGCGCATGTCCAGCAATCAGGTGGCTGATAATAGGGCTGTTGTACGTGCCTCCGAACACCGCTGATGAAGTCCCGCCCACTGGGAAGATACGCATGTGGGAGGACCCGAACACGTCAGCAGCAGCCACCCTGCACTCAGTCTCTGTGAGACATGCTTGCAGTTTGCAGCGAACAATTTTATTCTTAGCACTGGGACCACAGTGCTTCACGTGTGAGTAGTTTACTTTTGGATTTGAATAAAATGTATTGAGTATATACAGAGAGCACTATGGATGCCTTAATTTGATCTTACATGGTACAACGAGGTTTGTCTGCCTTACTCCCGGTGTATTTGTTTACATGCATGGACTTTCTCTCTGAAGATTTAAAGTTAAACATTTATTAATCCTCATTGATTTAGTTTAGTTTTAATTAGCGCTGCACTATTTGTTTTAAAAAGTTTTATTGAGGATTTGTATTTGGACCTGTGTTATAGCAGCTTTTTAGGTTAGGTGATTTGTTTGCGCCGATTGATTATAATTTATTTTGGAAATATTGACTGCTGGCATGCTAACCACTGGAAGAGACTGGATGCTGTTGGATGATCCAACAGCTGTAGGTGGATCAGATATGTCCACAGGGCTGTCGGTCAGATGATGTGATTCTATGGGGCATGTAGTATCACCTGGATGGGTGACGTTGGATGGAAATGTCCGAGAGGGATGAGTAGGATGTTGAGTAGTATGGTTGTGAGTTGCCCTCTGAGGATTACTAAGTGAACCACCGATGGGCCCAGAAATCTGGTTCTTGGCTTTTTTGGTATCATGAGTATGAGTGGTATGAGTCAAGAAACTATACGCAAGAGAGACCTTCTGGATTTACAATCTTGATGTGCTCTCACCTGGAGGCCTCAATGAGGGCATTGAGATTGCCACAGTATTAAAATCTTGGTCAATTGATCTGAATTTACTCAATATTAGATTATATATAGCCATGGGGCTGATTTACGAAGCATTTGCACCATGACTTGCGGTGCACGCCGATGTGCAAATGACATTTTCGTATTTACAAAGCATTTGCGCCGGTAACACAGCGCGATCCCCCATTTACTATTCTCTTCCCGGTGCACGGGAAGAGGTGATCTGTACACCACTATAGACGGCACGGCATGGTGCACGGCATGTTTAACTTCAAATTTAAACAAGTTGGAAGTGCCAATAATATGGGGGGGATGTGGGGTGATGTAGGGAAGTGTTGAACTAACTGCCCAAGTCACAAATATGGCCAATATAGAACGAGAAAGTGACTTTCTCGGAACAAGCTGGCAGCGCCGGCAAATACATTTAAACTGCGGGAGGTGAATTTATACACTGCGCATGCTCAAACGGCATTTGCGCTTGTTCAAATACTTTAGTTCAGTGCGCCTGCAAAATATTAGTAAATGTCAGGCAACATAAAAGCATTTGCATAGGTTGAACGGGCGCACCTCTAGACTTTTTTTTGTGGTTCACTTCGTGCGGCTCTAATGAAATGTCGGTCCGGCAATACACATACAAGTTCACTGATAAAAACAGCATTAAGAAAACAAACACAATTCAGAAAAAAAAATGCGTGGGGTTCCCCCGAAATTCAATACCAGGCCCTTCAGGTCTGGTATGGATTTTAAGGGGAACCCCGCGCCAAACTTAAAAAAAAATTGGCATGGGGTCCCCCCAAAAATCCATACCAGACCCTTATCCGAGCACGCAACCTGGCAGGCCGCAGGAGGGGGGGACGAGAGAGTGCCCCCCCTCCTGAACCATACCAGGCCACATGCCTTCAACATTGGGAGGGTGCTTTGGGGTCCCCCCCAAAGCACCTTGCCCCCATGTTGATGAGGACAAGGGCCTCATCCCCACAACCCCGGACGATGGTTGTGGGGGTCTGCGGGCGGGGGGCTTATCGGAATCTGGAAGCCCCCTTTAACAAGGGGACCCCCAGATCCTGGCCCTCCCCCTGTGTGAAATGGTAAGGGGGTACAAAAGTACCCCTACCATTTCAGAAAAAAAACTGTCAAAATTGTTAAAAATGACAAGAGACAGTTTTTGACAATTCCTTTATTTAAATGCTTCTTTCTTCTATTTTCTATCTTCTTTCTTCTATCTTCTATCTTCCTTCGGTTTCTTCCTCCATCTTCTTCTTCTTCTTCTTCTGGTTCTTCTGGTTCTTCCTCCGGTGTTCTCGTCCGGCACGGGGACTTGACGGGGACTTTCCTGTTTCATTCCCCGTGACGTCAGAGGGGGGCGGGGTCACCGGGTGGCTCCCCCCGTTATTTAAGAACCGTCAGAAGAGGAGAAGCGCCACACAGCGGGAGCCTCCCTCCATGCCATCATGGATGCAGAGTGACCCGAAAAGAAGATGAAGACAAGAAGATGAAGAGAGAAGCGTCACACAGCGGGAGCCTCCCTCCATGCCATCATGGATGCGGAGCGGCCCGAGGAGAAGAACGGAAGAAGACGCCGACGCCGCGGAGGAGATGCCGGATGAGAACACCGGAGGAAGAACCAGAAGAAGGAGATGGAGGAAGAAACCGAAGGAAGATAGAAGATAGAAGATAGCGGATAGAAGATAGCGGATAGAAGATAGAAGATAGCGGATAGAAGATAGAAGATAGCGGATAGAAGATAGAAGATAGCGGATAGAAGATAGAAGATAGCGGATAGAAGATAGAAGATAGCGGATAGAAGATAGAAGATAGCGGATAGAAGATAGCGGATAGAAGATAGAAGAAGCATTTAAATAAAGGAATTGTCAAAAACTGTCTCTTGTCATTTTTAACATTTTTTACATTTTTTTGGTGAAATGGTAGGGGTACTTTTGTACCCCCTTACCATTTCACACAGGTGGGAGGCCTGGGATCTGGGGGTCCCCTTGTTAAAGGGGGCTTCCAGATTCCAATAAGCCCCCTGCCCGCAGACCCCCACAACCACCAGCCAGTGTTGTGGGGATGAGGCTCTTGTCCTCATCAACATGGAGACAAGGTGATTTGGGGGGCTTCTCCAAAGCACCCTCCCAATTTTGAGGGCATGTGGCCTGGTATGGTTCAGGAGGGGGGGCGCTCTCTTGTCCCCCCTCTTTTCCTGCGGCCTGCCAGGTTGCGTGCTCGGATAATGGTCTGGTATGGATTTTTGGGGGGACCCCACGCCGTTTTTTTTTTTTTTTTAAATTTTGGCCGGGGTTCCCCTTAATATCCATACCAGACCTGAAGGGCCTGGTATGAAATTTAGGGGGACCCCTACGTCATTTTTTTTTTAAATTTTGGTTCGGGGTTCCCCTGTGGGGAATTCCCATGCCGTTCTTATCAATGAACTTTTATGTGTATTGTCGGACCGGCAATGCACTAATAGCCACGAGTAGTTTTAAATGACTTTTTTTCCTTTGAAATGTCATTTTGCTGTCAGACTGTTCTAAACACGGGAAACATGCGCCCCTTTACAGGCATACTATAGACACCCTCCAGGTACTAAATTTAAAGGGATATTACACTTTTATTGTATCACACAGCATTATTAAAATCACTGCTCCCGAAAAAACGGCCATTTTTAAAACTTTTTTTTGCATTGATCCATGTCCCCAAACACTTTTTATGACAATACCATGCAAATTAGCCTTTGAAATTAGCACTTTTGATTTTGAACGTTCGAGTCCCATAGACTTCAATGGGGTTCTAACGTTTGTGCAAATTTTTGGTCCGTTCACAGGTTCTGGTGCGAACCGAACGGGGGCTGTTAAGCCGTTAAAATTAGCACTTTTGATTATTCATGTTCGTGTCCCATAGACTTTAACGGTGTTCGTGTGTTCGAACAAATTTTTTGCCTGTTCGCAAGTTCTGGTGCGAACCGAACAGGGGGGTGTTCGGCTCATCCCTAATTGCCGGACCGACATTTCATTATAGCCGTGAGTAGTTTTAAATAACTTTTATTCCTTAAGGGCCAGTTCACACCACATGCAGTCCAGTGCGTTTTTTTTCTGTATCAAAAACGCACGGAAAGTAGGTTATATGGTTTTCAATGGTTCACACCAGTGCTTGCAGTTCCAGTGTGTTTCCAGTTCCCAAAAAAAAAAGTCGAACATGCTGCATTTTTTATGCACTGGACTGTACTGGAACGCTGTAAAATGCATCAAAAACGCACTGGAACGCACCTAAATGCACCAAAAATGCACTGAAACACACTTGTCCTTAGTTAAGGTTAAGAAAAGAGGGGGGGAGCACTGGACTGCATCAAAAATGCACCAAAAACGCACTGGAACGCATAAAAAATGTGCATGCAGAAAAGCACCTGGAACGCATCCGGACTGCGTTTCTATGGTGTGATCTGGCCCTTAGGGCCCTTAGGGCCAGTTCACACCATAGAAACGCAGTTCGGATGCATTCCAGGTGCTTTTCTGCATGCATGTTTTTGATGCGTTCCAGTGAGTTTTTGGTGCGTTTTTGATGCAGTCCAGTGCTTTTTTTCCCCCCTCTTTTTTCTTAACCTTAAATAAGGACAAGTGCATTCCATTGTGTTTTTGATGCGTTTTACAGCTTTTCAGTACAGTCCAGTGCAGAAAAAATGCAGCATGTTCTACTTTTTTTTCTGGAACTGGAACGCACTGGAACGGCAAGCACTGGTATGAACTATGCCATTGCACACCATATAACTGAATTTCCATGCATTTTTGATGCATAAAATATGCACTGGACTGCATTGGTGTGAACTGGCCCTTAAGCAATTTGGCATATTTAAAGGCATTTCTCCTTGTTTCGTTTTTGGGGTAGTCCAATTGGTGACATTAATATATGTCCCTTAAGGGGGGACCTGGGCCCCATACTCATTTTAAGGCCAATAACTAGAAGATAAGCCAGCCAAGTGGGGACTAGTAAAATTGCCAAGCCAGTTCCCTTGGACTGCAATGGTATTGGTTGTATAACTTTTGCACGTTAAACTCTTTAGTTGCCCCCCTGGACTGGGGGGTGTTTTGTCCCATCTGTAATTTTGGTGCATGCTGGATGATGTGCTTAATTTTGGACAGTGGGGTGGCTTATTTTGTGCTAGCTGCATTTGGGTTGTTCTGAGCATGCTCAGGGACTTTGGTTATTTTTGGTGGTGCTTTTTGTGTGTGAACAGCACTTGGATGTTTCTGGGCATGCTCAGAGTGTGTTTTTTGGGTTAGTAATTTAAGGACATCCTTAACAGGTGTACCCACTTTGAAGTTTATTCTCTACATTGGGTGAACTTGCATTTTGTATGTTTAATGGACTGTCCATGTGTTTGCAATTGCCTCATTAGCACACAAACCTATGTTATATAAAGTTTGCAGATAGCAATCTTTACTTTGCCCCGAAAAGAGCCAAGATTGTGTGTGGTTATTTTACCATGAAATCTTTTTTATGTTGGCAATTTTTGTTGTTTTTACGTTGTTCACTTTGATTTAACTGTCTGTGCTGCCTTATTTTTAAAATTCTTTCTTAAGATGTTGTGCCTAATGTTGTTTTAATTCTTAATAGATGTCCATTTGCGGGTGCACTCCTTTTAACTCCTGTTAATTTACACTGCAAAAGGGTCAAACCTATTCTGTTAGTGTCTCAAATTAACATACATGTGTGTATTTTGCTTTCCTTGCTTCTTTTCCAAGTCCTGTTTTTATTTTTATTTTTTGGACCAATAAAATTGTTTCAAATTCTTTGTTTTATGTGTGTTCTTTTCATGCATCAGATTTCCCAGCTGCAGCTTAAGAGCCCATTCACACAGGGACGACTTGTCAGGCGACCTAGTCGCCTGACAAGTCGCCTCCCATTCTGTACAATGGAACCGTTCTAATCGGAGCGACGCAAGTCGCTCTGACTTAGAAAAAGGTTCCTGTACGACTTTGGGGGAGACTTGGGGCGACTTGCATAGACTTCTATACAGAAGTCGTTTTGCAAGTCGCCGCGGAAGTCGTTTGCAGGTCGCAGCCTAACTAGGCTGATTGGCATGTCTTGGACCCTTTTTTATTTTTTAGTTTTAAGTTACTTTCATGGTGCCTTCATGGTAGCACATGCATGGATTGTGCTTTTTTGTGATTTTATCATCCAATCATGTAGAGGCAAAGATGCTGTTTTTTTCTTTTCCTTGCATGTCCCCCTCGGATCTCCAGCAACTGCACTTCTAAGTGCACTTGTGGTGCAAAGTGGATTTACCTTTTAGTAAATAAACCCCAAGATACATAATAATTTGGGATGTACATGGCAAAATGCTAGAGTGCAATTTCCCGAATGGGGAAACTATTTAGATTGACCTGTGTGTCCCCAAGGACATACGTTGGTAGGGTTTTACCCTCACTTCCTGTTTGGCTATGTGACAGGAAGTGAATAATTTTGAATGCGAAATTGGCAAAATTTGGTAGGTGTCTTCAACCTATCAGGGGTGAAGACATCCCCCAAAACTTATAATCCCTCTGCAGTCTATCCCCAAGCAAAAATAAGAAAGGATTTTAATGAGTTTAACTTTGCAAAGACACATTCCTAAGTTCAATTGTGATGCATGTTAATGGCCCATTTAGACTTTTAATAGAAAGTCATCAGTTGCCTTTGACTCTAAACATTATTTTTGGCCAGTCCTAGAAATCTGCATCTGTTTTTTCTATTAACCACTTGGTGTCTGTGCTATAGCCAAACGACGGCCACAGCATGGACCTGAATTTCTGGGAGGCTGTCATAGGACGGGCTCCCCGTATGCTCCCTGCTGCGCGTGCACTGAGGCAATGAGACTCAGGTGATCACAGATCGAAGTAAGGGCTGATCTGTTTGTTTTTTCTCCTCACACTGACAGCATGAGGATAAAAATAAAAGCTGATCACCGGCTTAGGTACAAGGGACATTGGTCCCGAAGAGGCAATAATGCCTCATCTGTGCCCACCAGTACCACCTTGCAGTGCCACCTATCAATGCCCACCAGTGATCCCAAGCAGTGCTGCCTATCAGTGTAACCAATCAGTGCCGCCTCATCAGCGTACATCAGTGAAGGAGAAAAATTACCTGTTTGCAAAATTTAATATCAAAATATACAAAAATATACAAAATTATTTATAAAAATCTGTCTTTTCTTTTATTTGAACAAAAGAAAAAAAAACACACAGGTGATCAAATACCACCAAAAGAATGTTCTATTTGTGTGAACTTAAAAAAAAACAAAAAACATTTGGCTAAGTATGACTGCGCAATTGTCATTCAAAATGGATCAGCGCTGAAAATTGGTCAGGAGAGCAGGGGGGTTTAAGTGCCCAGTAAGCAAGTGGTTAATTTCCATGGCAAATATGGATTTATGTAATAAAGATGTGTGCCCGCTGTGTATACAGCATGTGCGTAAGCAAGTCGCACACATATGAAGGGTACTCATTGTAAATCATGGGGTACAACTTGTGATGCAACTTTTCAGTCCCAAGTGGCCTTAGGCTCTCTTTCCACTACTGCGAGTTGTTGTGCGACTTGATACATGTGAAGTCGCAGGACAAGTCAAAACATGTATTTCAATGTTCCCCCGTTCTAATTGGTGCAACTCCAAAAAAAGTTCTTGCACTACTTTGTTCCAACTTCAGTGCGACTTTTTCTCAGATGTTTTGAATTTGTCGCATGACGTTGCATTAAGGCTCGGTTTCCACTATTGCAAGCCCAAAGTTGCGTGTTTTTTGCCGCGAGTTTCCCGCAACTTTTTGCCAAAACTTGAAGCAATGCCTGTGTATTTTTGAGGTCTATGGACCTCAAGTCGCATCAAAGTGGGACCAAAGTAGTGCAGGGACTACTTTGAAGTTGCTGCGACTTGAAGTCACAGACATATGAACGGTACTCATTGTAAATCACGGGGTAAAACTTGTGATGCAACTTTTCAGTCCCTAGTGGCATGACAAGTTGCAATAGTGGAAAACAAGCCGAAAAAAGACATTGTAAATCACGCAACTTTGGTGTTGAAATAGTGGAAAGAGAGCATTAGGCTAAATCGGTAATAGGAAGATGCACTGTAAGAATTACTTCTAATTGTAGAAAATCAAACAGGCTCTTGCACTGAATCTAATTTATGGAAGATCTAACTGATTGGCCAGTGTATGGTGACCTTTAAAGATATGAAAACTTGAATTTCTGGTGTTTAAGCCTCATACACACGATGGGACTTTGTACCCCATGTACGGAGCCCGCTCTGCTCAGCGGGGGATCGCTCCGTCGATCCCCGCTGGGCAGACAGACGACAGGTCTGTCTCTGCACACTGTGCAGGGACAGACCTGTCAGAGTGCCGCTCTCCTCTATGGGGGATCGGATGATGACGGACCGCAGAGTCCGTCGTCACCTGATCCGATCCACAGATGGATGGAAAAATAGTTTTTTCCTCCGTTACACTTTTCAGGAATGGAGTGGGTTGGATGTCAGCGGACATGTCACCACTGACATCCGACCCTCCATAGAGGTCTATGGAGTGTCCGTTCAGGTCCGAGGCGGACCTGAAAGGTCTGTCCGTGTGAGGGGAGCCTTAGGCCACTTTCACACTGGGGCGGTGCGGGTGGCAACGTTAAAACTGCGCTATTTTTTGCTCTGCTTTACCGGCGGTATTCAGCCGCTAACGGTTTTAACCCCCGCTAGCGGCTGAAAAGGGGTTAAATCCGCCTGCAGAACGCCACCGCAGCGGCGTTTTGCCGGCGGTATAGCCGCGCTGTCCCATTGATTTCAATGGGCAGGAGCGGTTTATACACTGCTCCAAAGATGCTGCTAGCAGGACTTTTTTAGGCCCCTTTCACACTGGGGCATTTTTAGGCGCTACAGCACTAAAAATAGTGGCTGAAAAACGCCCTAAAGAAGCGGCTCCATTCACTCCAGTGAGGGCTTTTACACTGGAGCGGTGTGCTGGCAGGGCATCACAAAAAGTCCTGCCAGCAGATTCTTTGGAGCCGTGAACTCACTGCTCCTCCCCATTAAAATCAATTGGACAGCGCTGTGATACCGCCGGCAAAATGCCGATCCAGCGGCGTTTTGCGGGCGGATTTAACCTCTTTTCGGCCACTAGCAGAGGGGTTAAAACCGCCCCGTGGGGGGTTAAAACCACCCCGCTAGCAGCCGAATAACGCCGCTAAAACAACAGTAAAGCGGCGCTAAAAATAGCGACGCTTTACCGCAGACACTCCCCCGCCCCACTGTGAAAAGGACCTTAGGCTCTTTTCACACTAATGCGATTTTTGATGCATTTTGCAGAAATGCATGGGAATTTTTTAACACGTGTTCCTATGGAACATGTTCACATCAATGCATTTTTGTGCCTCTGTGTTTTTGGAAAGGGTCGGGGACTTTTTTTCCCGCAAAATGCAGCGTTTTGCTTGTAATAGATTTTAATGGACCTGCATCCAAAACGCAAGTACCGCGTTTTGCATTTTTTTTTTTTTACACTGTATATAGCTGGTTGCTAAGAAGGGGCCGGGAAACCGGCCGCTGCGTCCTTAACAACCTATGAGTCATCAGCTGACTTCCAGCTCAATGTAAAAAAAGCCGGTTAAAAAAAAAAATCTTGAAAAAAAAACAGCGTGGGGGTCCCCCCCAGGTCCTTGGGCCTAGTATGGATTCGGAGGGGACCCCCATGCCAAAATTTAAAAGGAAAATGGCGTGGGGTCCCCCCAAAATCCATACCAGACCCTTATCCCAGCACGCAGCCCGGCAGGTCAGGAAAGGGAGGGGACGAGTGAGCGCCCCCCCTCCTGAACCATACCAGGCCGCATGCCTTCAACATGTGGGATGCGTGCTTTAGGGCAGGGGGGGCTCTGCGCCCCCCACCCCAAAGGACCTTGCCCCCATCTTGATGGGGACAAGGGCCTCTTCCCGACAACCCTTGCCCCACCAGATTCTGGCCCCCCCTATGTGAATGAGTATGGGGTACATTGTACCCCTACCCATTCACCTGTAAAAAAAAGTAGTGTAGTGTAAAAAAATACAGTAGACAGTTTTTGACGAGTCTTTTATTACAAATCTTCTCCGCTTCTTCCTCTATGTTCTCCCGCATCTTCATCCTCTGCTCTTCTCCTTCTCCCCCTGCTTCTTTGTCTGCTCGTCTTCTGTATTCTTTGTCCGGTGTTCTTCTTTCTCTGCTCCCGCCGCCGACCTTCCTCCAATGCTGCGTCCTGCTGATCTGTCGGCGCCGATGTCCTGCATTTCTTAAATAACGATGGGGGCATGGCAACCGGATTACATCATCAGAATGCCACGCCCCCTTGTGACATCACAGACCCATCATGCCCCGGGCTGTAACGTCATAAGGGGGCGGGGTCACCGGATGACATCACCCAGTGACCCCCGCCCCATGCCTATATAAGTCATTGGGCACGGCGCACACGGCATTACAGCGGGAGACAGCGATAAGTCAACATCGGAAGAAGAAAAGAGGGGAGAAGATGACGAAGATCGGGCAAGAGCTAGCAAAAGAGCAGAAGAACCCGGCAGAAGGCACAGGACAACGGGAGAAGAACTTGAGTGCGCGGAGAAGAGTGGAGAAGTCGGAAGAGACCCCCGGAGCTGCATAATAAAAGACTCGTCAAAAACTGTCTACTGTATTTTTTAACACTACACTACTTTTTTTGCACAGGTGAATGGGTAGGGGTACAATGTACCCCATACTCATTCACATGGGGGGGCCGGGATCTGGGGGCCCCCTTGTTAAAGGGGGCTTCCAGATTCCGATAAGCCCCCCGCCCACAGACCCCGACGACAAAATCGCCGGTCCAAAAACGCGGCAAGCACCGCAAAAAGCACTGCAGAAACACTCAAAAGCAACATGCATAAATGTGAATTGAGCCTTGCTGTCCTGCTAGCGCACCGCTCCAGTGTGAAAGCCCGATTCACACTGGAGTGAAAAGAGCCATTTCTTTAGGGCGTTTTTCAGACGATATTTTTAGCGCTATAGCGCCTGAAAAACGCCCCAGTGTAAAAGGGGCCTTGGGCGCCTTTTGATACGGACAGCTATACTGCCGCAGTTAAAAGCATGTTTTTTTTTCTGTGAAATTTAACACTCCAGGCACTGCGATCAGCTGCATTGGTACAGTGCGATTAGCTGCGGTTGCGTTTTAGCTGCGGTTTTCCATTTCCATAGCAACCCGACAGAGTACCGACTGTATTGAACGGGGATCTGGCTTGGATCCCCGCCAATGGCAGGCACTGTGTTTGGTATGAATCTTGAGGGGGAACTCCACGCCAAATTTTAAATAAAAAACTGTCATGGGTTCCCCCCCAGGGGCATACCAGGCCCTTCGGTCTGGTATGGATTTCAAGGGGAACCCCCTACGCCGAAAAACGGCGTGGGGAGTCCCCCCAAATCCATACCAGACCCTTATCCGAGCATGCAGCCTGGCCGGTCAGGAAAGGGGGTGGGGACGAGTGAGCGCCCCCCCCCCCGAACCGTACCAGGCTGCATGCCCTCAACATGGGGGATGGGTGCTTTGGGGAAGGGGGGCGCGCTGCGGTCCCCCCACCCCAAAGCACCTTGTCCCCATGTTGATGAGGACAAGGGCCTCTTCCCGACAACCCTGGCCATTGGTTGTCAGGGTCTGTGGGCGGGGGGCTTATCGGAATCCGGGAGCCCTCTTAAATAAGAGGGCCCCCAGATCCAGGCCCCCCACCCTATGTGAATGAGTATGGGGTACATGGTACCCCTACCCATTCACCTGGGGAAAAAGTGTCAATAAAAAAACACACTGCACAGGTTTTTAAAGTAATTTATTAGCTCTGAGGAGGTGGGGGTCTTCTTCCGGTTTCCGGTTCTTCTCCACTGTCTTCGGCCTTTTCTCCCGTTGTTCGACCTGTTCTCGGTGCTCTCCGGGTCTTCTGACGGGCTCCTCCGCTATCTTCTGCTCTTTTGCCGCTCTTTTGCTATAGCGGAGGAGCACGGTCTGCTGCCTTCTGCCTTCTGCCTTCTTCCCTCTTCTCTTCTTCCGATGTTGACACGACACTCTCTCCGGCTGGAATGCTCTCTGAGCGCTCTGCTCTGACTTATAAAGGTGGTGACCCCGCCCCCTTATGCCGTCACAGTCCCTGGGCATGCTGGGACTGTGACGTTTTAGGGGGTGTGGTCATCATCACCCGGTGACCATGCCCCCTAAAATGTCACAGTCCCGGGCTGCGTGCTCGGATTAGGGTCTGGTATGGATTTTGAGGGGGGGAACCACGTCATTTTTTCAGTGTAGGGGGTTCCCCTTGAAATCCGAAGGGCCTGGTATGCCCCTGGGGGGGAACCCACACCGGTTTTTCTCGCGCTGCTTTAATAGGAAGAGTATTTTTCCTATTGCAGCGAGCACAAGATGTACCTCGCCGAGAACCAGCGCGATCCCATCGCGCTGGAAACATTCTCGCGTGCAGGTACTCCTGTGTCTGCACTGGTTCACACGCTGGATTAAGGAT